>NC_083101.1:24687078-25287078 GCF_949774975.1 Lagenorhynchus albirostris
GTATAGTATTCAACCCACTGTTTGAAGAAACTACAGTTATACAACCTATATGTAATACTGTTGGTGATTATTCGGTTGCTTACAGTTTGGGGCTATTTCAGATAATTCTGCCATGAATACTCTTTTATATGCCATTGTCTCACATATATACTCATTTCACTTGGATAAATACCTAGAAGTGGGATTGTTGGGTCATAGGATATACTCATGGTTTATCTTTAGGAGGTGGTGCCCAATAGTTTTCCAAAGTGGTGCCATCAGTTTTCACTCTTACCAGGAGAGTTCTTGTTGTTCTGCATCCTTGCCAATTCTTGGCATCATCAGTCTTAGGAATTTTAGTTATTCTCTAGGGTGTATAATGGTAACTATTATCAAGGACTGGTTTGCAGGAGGGTTTTCTGCTGTTCCCCAGCAGAAGAGGGCTGTTGCTTGTTACCCAGTGCAAAGGTCACAATGGTGTGAGAGAAGTTTCCTACTTCTTCCTCAGAGGCAGGTGACTGTGTTTCTACCCCTTCTGCAGACACTGGATCTTTGCCTGGGCCTTGGGAGTGGGAGGGTTGTGTACCTTTCCACTAGTGACTTAAGGCTTTGGTTACTTTTTTAAAAAAAAAATAAATTTAATTAATTAAATTTTGGCTGTGTTGGGTCTTCGTTGCTGTGGGTGGGCTTTCTCTAGTTGTGGCAAGCAGGGGCTACTCTTCATTGTGGTGTGTGGGCTTCTCATCGTGGTGGGTTCTCTCATTGTGGAGCCTGGGCTCTAGGTGTGCAGGCTTCAGTAGTTGTGGCATGTGGGCTCAGTAGTTGTGGCTCGCGGGCTCTAGAGTGCAGGCTCAGTAGTTGTGGAGCACGGGCTTAGTTGCTCCGTGGCACGTGGGATCTTCCCAGACCAAGGCTCGAACCTGTGTCCCCTGCATTGGCAGGTGGATTCTTAACCACTGCACCACCAGGGAAGCCCAAGGCTTTGGTTTCTTATGAGAGAACGTTCTGGAAAATATGTGGGGTTTTGTGCCTGTGGGCCAGTGTGGGCTCTGTCAGCTCTCCTGCCTGCCTCAGTCTTTTTCTGAGTACCTGGTAGAGATTGTGGAAAAGAGTTTGTGAGTGTGAACTCCTCTTGTGTCTGGGGCTCCCGGGGATTCTTAACTTCTTGCCAACCCATACCCGGCTTTTAAGAATTTGTTATAATGTAAACTCTTTTCTTACCCTCTTCCTCCAAAGAAACTCTGGCGAAGGTGGAACAGCTCTTGTGTCTTGTCTCTCTCTGGTGGGAATGGTCAGTCTTTGGAATTCAGTTCTCCTGGTTGCCCTGTAAGCTCTGCTCTCTGAGGGGCTCAAGGGAAGTTACAATTTTACAGATTGTCTGGCTTTTTCTCATTGTTGGGGTGGGAGTTATGTTCTCTTTGTGGCTCTCTGCCTCACACTGTGGTTTTTAACTTGAGTTTCTCCTGTGACTAATGAGTTTGAGCCCCTTTAAATGTAACAACCGTATCTTGCATTTTCGCGCTCCACTGCCTTTGTCTGAAATACCCTTTCCTTTTAATCTCCGCCTGTTCCTTCAAGGGTCAGTTCAAAAGTCCCTCTGTCTATGCAGCTGTCTCTAACCACCTCTTCTTCTGCCACCCCCACCAAACCTTGCTCTCTCCTCCCTTCCACTTCCCCAGCATTTTTTATTATTTGGATTAGGAAACTGGGAGTTGGGGTAAGATGCTACTTTTTTCTGGTTTCCATCGGTTTCCCTTTTGATTAGCTGGGAGAAGCAGAGCAGGTGGGTGAGAGGTGGAATAAATGCCCAGAGTGGATTTTCCCTGGGGTTTAGAGAGAGGTGTAGGGCACAGAGACAATTTATTCCAGAACTGTGAAGGCTGCAGCTCATTTCTCCAAAGGCAGTGTTTACAGTCTGGGAATTTATAGGAGGGTCACCTCACAAATGCCCTGAAGACTTACTCCTGGTTTTGCTTGTGTCTTTGTTCCTTGCCAGGCAATTTTCCTGCCCAGTTGAGCCAAATTGCTGAAAACAAACTTTCTCTGGCTTATCCTCATCCTGCTGGGTATCAGTTTTTCCTGAAGCCAAAATTGCTGCTTAGTCTAGACTTGCACGCTTATTGTTCTATTTTAAGAGAAGCCCCCAATCCACACCAGAACAGCAGAGGTGGCTGTTCCACATAAAAGTCCCTTTCCTTTTGGCATCTTCTCAGCTCCCTGACAGTCGTGAACCCTTTGTACAGTGTCTGTCCCTAGCAGCTTCTGGGCAGACCTCAGCAGCTCTCTTACTGTCCAGGGCAGCAGCAAGGACAGAAACAGCATTTTCAAAGTGAAGGAAGAGAAAAATAGGATAAGTCTCAGGCACAGAAAAGCAAGCCTGAATGCTGTGGGTAGTCGTAAAGGACCACCTGTTGACTAAGCCATGTCCAGGGATGCAGGGGTATATATCCTTCAGCCTTTCTTTTCCTCTGAGTCCATGGACTGCATTTCCCCTGTTCATTCTGTTTCTGTCTGGATTTTCCGAGTGAGTTGGTAAAGCACTTTAGTTTCCTGAAATTCTCTCCCACTGAGACCTCACGGCAGTGAAGTGCTGATAAATGTTTAACAGTAGGTTCTCCAAGAAAAGAAGCCCTAGTTTGCAGCGTTTGCCCATTTCCATAGTGTAAATACTCCCACAATTGCCAATTTTTAGCTGCCAATGTGATATCATTGAACATGGAGTTGGGAAGAGATTTTCAGTAGCACACAATTATATAGTATTTCTACCATGTAAGTGAAATAGATGTTAAGTAACCTCAGGAGCATAGATCATTGGTTGGCAAATTATGGCCTGTTTTTGTGCAGTCCATGAACTAAGATTGGTTTTTACATTTTTAAAGGGTTTAAAAAAAAGTAGAACAATACGTGACAGAGATTGTTTGTGGCCCTCAAAGCCTAAAATATTTAGTATCTTTCCCTTTACAGAAAAAGTTAGCTGACCACTGGCATAGATAATAGTAAAATGTAGTAAAATAATTAGGAAGTGATAAGTTTTGAGTATTTTTACTCTTGGGTTTTAATATGATTTATTTAATTGTAAATGTATGTAACTAATTTTTTTATAATAGCTATTTAACAACAAATTCACAAAATTCTCCCAAACTTAATAGTTGGTTTTCATGATCCAGTAAGAGCTGACTTCAGCATACCACTGCCTTGAGGGTCATTGCTGGAGGGGCCTCAAGTGTTCTTTAGTTCAGTCTCTTCACATTATAGATGGGGAAACTGAGGCCCAAAGAGGAGAATGACTTACACAAGTTAAGTTAGCAAATTAGTGGCAGAGTCAAGTTTCCTAACTCCAGTTTTGTCATCTTTGCTCATTTGATGCTGTCTAATATATACCCATGTTTCCCTTTTTATTGCTTTTACCTCTTTGCTGAAGTCTGAGCTGGCAAAGTCAGCATCGTATGGTATCCCCAGCACTGCAGCCTCAGGCCAGCACACCCTAAGAACTCTTGCCACCAACTTAACCATGAACCTGTTCAGTTTACTGACTTATTTTGCTGTTTACTTTGAGGATAAATATTGTTTTTCTTTCCCCTAAATTGTTGCCTGGGTATTTTATCAGCTCCTGACTTTTTGCCCAATCTTGGTTTCTTCTGATAGGATGGGTGTCCTTGTATTAGCCTCCTTGACCAACCACCTCCCCTTTGGGGTTTGCACTGAGCATTCTTGCTAAATCTTTGTTCTTGTTAGACTGGGACCCTGTTGATTGTGACAGAACCTGATGTTTTCAGAGGGGGTGAGGCAAGAGTTGGGGAGGGAGCAGAGGAAGCTGGGCCTGAGAAAGTGAGGAAAATGCTGGGGTGGCTGACTGGGGCTGCATCTCCTGTGAGTTGTTGAGTGAGGAGCAGGATGCAGGTCAGAGAGAAAAGGGAAGTGGGGAGGGAGAGAGAGAAAGATTGAGAAGTGAGAAGGGAGAAAGAAGCAGAGCCCAAGTCCTGGGTTCCATGGCTTGCAAGTACCACAAGGCCAGGCTAACTTCCTGTGCTTTGGGGGTGTCTCGGGTATCTTCAGTAATCTTATAATCAACTCCCACATATTTGAGCTAGCCTAAGTGGATTCCTGCTCCTTGTGGTCAAATAGTTTCTGAAAACACCGGAAATCTCAAAATCTTTAGAGGCTGGGAGGAGCTGAGGCACTGCGAGAAAGTGACCCTGTGACGGAGCAGGCACCTTTCTTCCCAAGTCCCTGGCTGTTGTGAAGCTCAGGCAAGGTCCTAATTATTTTCTGCTGTTGTCTCTTCCTCTTTTCCCAGAGTGGCTGAACGCCAAACGGTTGTTATAGCATAATTAGCGCAGTCAAAGCCAGTGGCAATTACAGACATTGGCCTGATTTTGATATATTCTAAGATCCCCACAGAGAAAGTTATATATTATAAAAGAACCCAAATAAAATATGGAATTAAAAAATCTTAGTTTGAAGAAAATTTTCATTTTATGTTTGCTTCTGTAAAGCAAAATTAAATGTATTTAAATCAGCAGATAAAACAGAAAATTTGGGAAAGCACATGTGTCTGGCATTAAAAAATCAGCAAGGATATTATAAGCTTATTTATTATTAAGACATCATAATGGCATTGAAAAACACTTGTAAGGAAAAATTTACCCAGAATTCTACTTTGCTATAAACAGTGCTTTCATTTTGCCAGATGCCCTGCTTGTCCTTATTTGTATCGGTACACTTGCACACAGTTGCCATCACAATATACATACACATTTTTCAGTTATGAAAAGTTTCTATGTTGCAGTTATCTATAAAATTTTAATTTCTAATGGTTGAGTAATATTGTTTTTAGTGAATTTGTCACAGTTTGCTTAACTATTCTTCTATAGTCGCATATTTAGATTGCTTCCAGTTATCTTCAACAGTGTAGTTAGTGAACACTTTTTACCTTTGATTTTAAAATTAAAAAGCAAAAGTCATCAGCATAAATCTCCCAGAGTGGAATTACTGGGTGACGTGGGATGACTGGCACCATGGAAGGAGCACTGGATTTAGAGTTAGAAGACATGGGATTGATCTTTCATCTACTACCTGTGTGGTCTTGGTCAAATCACTTAATGTTATTGACCTACAGTTTTCTCACCTGTAAACTTTATTTATGCTATTTCATAGCTGGTAGGATTTTAGTGAGGATTAATGAGAAATCACATAAATATTAGCACGTAGCATACTCAGACACGTTTATTTCAGCTGAAAGGGGACAGACATTTATTTACTCTTCTTGATCCATATCATCAAATTTCTTTTCAAAATATAGAATCATCAACGATGTAATGAGTATACACAGGTTTGAGTGCACCATAATTGAATTTTATGATTTTAAAGGTCAATATAATAGGCATAATATGTTATAGAAAGGTACTTAGGGAAATACTGAAGTGTACAAAAGAAATGCTTAGATAGTAAAAGGTAAAAAAAATAAAATGACAATAGCAGGCAAAGCACAGCATGGTATGAAATGACTGAAATAAGAGAAAGAATCAAAGAAACTGGGGTGGGGAGAGGTCTGTGGCAGAGGGAGTTGGTACTCTTCTGTTGCATCTCTAACCTTTGTCAGGTTGGCTTATGGGTGGGCCGCCACAGGAACATTTAATATTTCCCTTTCCTCTAGCCAGGCAGCACATGAGCTTTCTTCCAGGGCCCTGGCAGCTGCTCCCAACTCTGTTCTTCTCTGTCCTCCACCCTTAGGGGAACAGATGCAACTCGGGGAGGGAACAATGCCCACATTGTAAGCCCAGCTGTCACACAGAACCCCATGCTCCCCTCCCCACAGCAGAGGCTGCCCCCCATGTTGCCAGAGCCTCCAGGCTGCTCCTCTGCCCACTCAGGCTCAGCCCTGCCAGACCCCAGGCAGGGGGTGGGGGGCGGGTGGGGAGGGCAAACAATGCCTGGTTGTTCTCAGACACCGTTTTCCTTCTCCTTGCAGGGCAGTCCACCACCCTTTGTAGAACTGCCCTTGGCCCATCTCTGTCTCCAAAAGGCAGGGTTCTACACAGCTGGGTCCTTGGAACTGGAAGATGGGACAGCCACCTAAGTTGCAAAGGACCTGGTTGAAGAGACCTGGTCTGTCCCTTCTTTGTCATGAGGCTTAAATGGTCTTCACCGTGAACTGAAGGGGAAGTATTAGAACAACTCTGGTGAGCCCCATGTTCCAGAACTGCTCTTCTGGAAACTTCTGTGGTTTGTACAGCAGTGGTCCTGACTGAACACCCACACTCTGGGCTGAAGGAAGCGGCCATCTCTATATCAGGCAGTTAATTTAAAATCCAGTACAAAAATGTTCTGAGGCGGGAGGAGGAGTTCTTCTACTTTAATGGTACTTGAGATTCTATAGAACCCATTCTCATCCTTCTTTGAGGGAGGTAGGACTACAAATGGAGAAACTGAGGTCCAGGGATGGAGACTAGTTAATAAGAACTGGGACTTTGGAATCCAAATCATTGATCTCCTGGGCAAAATTGTGTTTTTTCCACCATACCACACTGAGCTTAGAAAAGAGCAGAAAGATAAGGAAATGAGCCACACCAGAGGCCTCAGGGGATGAAACTTGGAGGGGCTCTGCAGACAGTAAAGCTACCTTGGGATGGGTTTATGGAGTGGAAGTGACACAGGACTCTTAGATTTATTCTGAGTTAGGTTTGCACTAGAGCTCCTTTGTGGTTTCCTGGGATACTCTCTTTTCCTGGGTTTCTCTGGCTGCTAGTAGGACTGAGAAGGTTCCTCTGAGCTGAGCATGCCCAGTGGCATCTGGTGTGTGAGAAGCCATGGACTGAGAGCAGCTGCTCAAAACTGGATTGTAATGTTTAGTGGATCTCAGGTCACCTTGATTAGAGACTGATGGTTTATGTTTCTCCCTTATAATGGACCCTCAGTGTTTCTCCCTTCTAGGCTATCCCCTACCCCTCATCAAGAGTGATCATTTTAAAAGGAAAATCTCTTTGCTCAATAATTATCCATGGTTCCCCATTCCCTCAGAAAAAGTACAGTCCCTGCAAGATAATGTAGTGTCTTTCTAGGTCTGAGGTTGGGCCCTAGACCCCCACCATCCTCACTACTGCCTTTTCTCTGACTCTCACCCTGATCCTATGCTCTGGCCATACAGAACTTTATCAGATTTTCCTAAATGGAGCATGCCATTTTATGCTTCCATGCTTTTCTCCATGCTGTGCTCTCTGCCTGGAATGCCTTTCCCATCTTATTCACCTGCAGAGCTTGTATTCATTAAGACCCAGCTCAAACAAATCTTTCTTCCTTAGTGGAGTGTCCTCTGATCCCTACTCTGGTCTTTCTGCCACCACTGCCCCTATTACAGTACTGGGTACTTTATTTATGTGTCTCTCCTTTTCTAGACGGAAAGCTCTTAGAGGACGGGGATCAGACCTGGATCATTTTGGTGTCCTTAGCATCAAACAGAGGTCAGAAGGCCTGTTGAGTGATTGGTCAAGGGCTTTTATGTGGACTTTTGGCACATGTTACCTTCTACTGGGCTCCAATCCATTTCCACACAGTAACTAGAGTGTTCTTTTAAAAAACACTCAGGGCTTCCCTGGTGGTGCAGTGGTTGAGAGTCCGCCTGCCGATGCAGGGGACACGGGTTTGTGCCCCGGTCCGGGAAGATCCCACATGCCGCGGAGCGGCTTGGCCCGTGAGCCATGGCCGCTGAGCCTGCACGTCCGGAGCCTGTGCTCCGCAGCGGGAGAGGCCGCAACAGTGAGAGGCCCGCGTACCACAAACAAACAAACAAACAAAAAAACACTCACTTTTAAAAAAAATATGGTGCCATATTACTCATCTGCTTAAAACTCCTCAGTGGTCTTCTGTTGTGCTCCAGGTAAAATCTTTATCATGGTGGCCCCTGGCTCCCTCTGATCTTACTGCTCATGTCACTGGAGCCATATTGGGTCCTTTCATTTCCTGGAATGTTCCTTCTTGCCTTAATACTATTTCTTTGCGATACTATTTCTTTTGTCTAGAGTGCTGCTCCCTCACTTTTGTCATGTACGAGCCAGTCTGGCTCTTTGTCAGCCCACATAGCCTATTGAGATGGCAAACCCAGGTTCTGGTGAGTGAGCTCTATGAGCCATGTGATTGCTTTATTGCTAAGGCTTACACCTGTGTGCCCATGACCTGAATTGGCTATCACCCTTATAAAGAATGAAAAAAGGAGAAACAAAGTTTTCTGGGACCCTGAGGAGGAATAGCAGAGGAAAGAAAAAAGAAAGGAGAAAGGAGAAAGAGGAAAGGAAAGAATCAAACTCTTATCAGATCCGACTCAAATTCTGGCCTCACACTTGCTAGTTTTGGGATTGGGGCAAGTTACTTAATCTCTCTAAGCTTAGTTTCCTCATCAGTAAAATGGGGTTAATAATGGCTGTTGCCTCATGGTGTTATCATGAGGTTTGTGTTATTGTGTGTAATGCAGTTTAGCACAGTGCTGGCTGCATATTAAGTTCTCAGCTTTGTTTATAATTAATTTCTTATAAAATACAGTATATGTACATATATAAATGTTTATTCAAATCATTTCAGAATATTTTTCTTCCCCTTCTTCCTTTCTCTCCCTTCTCTCCCTCTCTTTTATCTTTCCCCCTCCTTCCCTCCCTCTTTCTTTGCTTCTTTCTTCGTTTCTTTACCTCCCTCCCTACCTCCCTCCCCCCTCCCTCCCTCCTTTCCTTCCTTCCCTCCCTCCCTCCCTCCCTCCCTCCCTCCTTCCCTCCCTCCCTCCTTCCCTCCCTTCTCCTCCTCTTCTCTCTCTTTCTTTCTCTTCAGTAAACTTTATTGGGTACCTCCTGTGTGTGCCAAGCAATATCCCCAAATCTGGGAAAAGATCTTGATGAGAAGAATGAGTGTTTTGTTGTCTTTTCTTGTCCATGTCCCTGATTGAACTTTGAATTTGCCTATATGACTTAGTCTCAAATGACAGACCCAGAAAATCCGGGGAAGTGGGGGGTGGATAAAAAGGTGGTGGGGATGAAAAGGGTTTCAGCTGGGTCTGGCTCCCCAGCTCGCTCCCTCTACCCACAGCCCAGCAGGGGTTTGCCTTTGTGATAGGAAAATGCCCTTTCAACAGCACCAGTGTGGAAGCTCAGATGTTTGTAACAGTTGCTTAGTTTTAGGAAAAGGGATATATTTTGCCAAGTTGTGATCCCACTGGGCCTCTGAGCAGTCTGAACTTGGAGTGAAATCCAAACCATGAAGTCTGAAACTTTTGAAACAGAAAAAAAAAGGTTCAAAGAAAAAAGCTTTCTTAGGCTCCTGGATTAAAAAGTTGATCCAAAACATAATCATCCAAAAATAATATTCTGAAGTTTTACTTTAGAAAACTCAGAGACCAATAGGTAAAACTTTCTTTGTAACTGAGAGATACAAAAAGGTAGAATGTGAGGGAGTGTGTCTTCTTCCTGGAACATTCAATCTCCTCCCTCTTGCATCTCCCTTCCACCCTCCCTATCCCACCCCTCTAGGTGGTCACAAAGACCGAGCTGATCTCCCTGTGCTATGCGGCTGCTTCCCACTAGCTATCTGTTTTACACTTGGTAGTGTATATATGTCCATGCCACTCTCTCACTTTGTCCCAGCTTACCCTTCCCACTCCCCACGTCCTCAAGTCCATTCTCTACATCTGTGTCTTTATTCCTGTCCTGCCCCTACGTTCTTCAGAACCATTTTTCTTTTTTTAGATTCCATATATGTGTGTTAGCATATGGTATTACTCTGTATTACAGACAGTCTCTAGGTCCATCCACCTCACTACAAATAATTTCATTTCTTTTTATGGCTGAGTAATATTCCATTGTATATATGTGCCACATCTTCTTTATCCATTCATCTGTCGATGGACACTTAGGTTGCTTCCATATCCTGGCTATTATAAACAGAGCTGCAGTGAACATTGTGGTACATGACTCTTTTTGAATTATGGTTTTCTCAGGCTATATGCCCAATAGTGGGATTGCTGGGTCGTATTTTTAGTTTTTTAAGGAACCTCCATACTGTTCTCTATAGTGGCTGTATCAATTTACATTCCCACCAACAGTGCAGGAAGGTTCCCTTTTCTCCACACCCTCTCCAGCATTTATTGTTTGTAGATTTTTTGATGATGACCATTCTGACTGGTGTGAGGTGATACCTCATTGTGGTTTTGATTTGCATTTCTGTAATGATTAGTGATGTTGAGCATCCTTTCCTGTGTTTGTTGGCAATCTGTATATCTTCTTCAGAGAAATGTCTATTTAGGTCTTCTGCCCATTTTTGGATTGGGTTGTTTGCTTTTTTGATATTGAGCTGCTTGTAAATTTTGGAGATTAAGCTTTTGTCAGTTGCTTCATCTGCAAATATTTTCTCCCATTCTGAGGGTTTTCTTTTTGTTTTGTTTATAGTTTCCTTTGCTGTACAAAAGCTTTTAGGTTTCATTAGGTCCCATTTGTCTATTTTTGTTCTTATTTCCATTTTTCTAGGAGGTGGGTCAAAAAGGATCTTGCTGTGATTTATGTCATAGAGTGTGCTACCTACGTTTTCCTCTAAGAGTTTTATAGTGTCTGGTCTTACATTTAGGTCTCTAATCCATTTTGAGTTTATTTTTGTGTAGGGTGTTAGGGAGTATTCTAATTTCATTCTTTAACATGTAACTGTCCAGTTTTCCCAGCACCACTCATTGAAGAGGCTGTCTTTTCTCCATTGTATATTCTTGCCTCCTTTATCAAAAATAAGGTGACCATATGTGTGTGGGTTTATCTCTGGGCTTCCTATCCTGTTCCATTGATCTATATTTCTGTTTTTGTGCCAGTACCATACTGTCTTGATTACTGTAGCTTTGTAGTATAGTCTGAAGTCTGGGAGCCTGATTCCTCCAGATCCGTTTTTCTTTCTCAAGATTGCTTTGGCTATTCGGGGTCTTTTGTGTTTCCATACAAATTGTGAAATTTTTTGTTCTAGTTCTGTGAAAAATGCCAGTGGTAGTTTGATAGGGATTGCATTGAATCTGTAGATTGCTTTAGCTAGTATAGTAATTTTCACAATGTTGATTCTTCTAATCCAACAGCATGGTATATCTATCCATCTTTTTGTATCATCTTTAATTTCTTTCATCAGTGTCATAGTTTTCTGCATACAGGTCCTTTGTCTCCTTAGATAGGTTTATTCCTAGGTATTTTACTCTTTTTGTTGCTATGGTAAATGGGAGTGTTTCCTTAATTTCTCTTTCAGATTCTTCATCATTAGTGTATAGGAATGCAAGAGATTTCTGTGCATTAATTTTGTATCCTGCAACTTTACCAAATGCATTGATTAGCTCTAGTAGTTTTCTGGTAGCATCTTTAGGATTCTCTGTATAGTATCATGTCATCTGCAAACAGTGACAGCTTTACTTCTTCTTCCCTGATTTGTATTCCTTTTATTTCTTTTTCTTCTCAGATTGCTGTGGCTAAAACTTCCAAAACTATGTTGAATAATAGTGGTGAGAGTGGACAACCTTGTCTTGTTCCTGATCTTAGTGGAAATGGTTTCAGTTTTTCACCAGTGAGAACGATGTTGGCTGTGGGTTTGTCATATATGGCCTTTATTATGTTGAGGTAAGTTCCCTCTGTGCCTACTTTCTGGACGGTTTTTATCATAAATGGGTGTTGAATTTTGTCGAAAGCTTTTTCTGCATCTGTTGAGATGATCATATGGTTTTTTTCCTTCATTTTGTTAATATAGTTTATCACATTGATTGATTTGCATATATTGAGGAATCCTTGCATTCCCGGGATAAACCCCATTTGATCATGGTGTATGATGCTTTTAATGTGCTGTTGGATTTTGTTTATGTCAAATGCTTTTATTTTTTGACTCAGAAAAGTCTCTGTGGCCAGTGGATTTATAAGTTTGAATCCCCAGTTATATTGCTTATTATTGAAAGGTAGATTCACAATTATCCTCTCCTGAGGTGAAGAGCTTTTTTTTTTTTTTTTAATATCTTTATTGGGGTATATGAAGAGCTTTTAAAATGAGTTAACCAAAGTCTATTAGCATAGTTCAAAGTAGATTTGGCATATCATAAACAAACTGGGATTATGAAGGGTGGTAATGCTGATGTGATAGTTTCTATTCTTCCTTCAGGATACACCTCAGATTTTAGCTTCTCTGTAAACTTTCTATGCCTCTTCTCCTCAGCCTGTGTCTCCCCACTTCCCCTGGCCCATTTCCTTCCACCAGTTGCCTCCTGCGCCTGGTTTGTGGCTTTTCCCTCAGACCTGCTTGCCATACCCCCCGACCCAATCTGCTGCCTTTAGGACCCACCCCTTGGGACCCTCACAAAGCCTGAAATCTTTGGGAAAAGGGTGCAGATGAGGAGTTCTAGCTAGTCTGAGGTGATGGGCACTTTCCCTTTGGACACCACTCTGAGTCACCTGCCTGCTTGCAGGGGGGAATGGGAAGATCTCTGGTTCTTGTACAGGTCCCTGGGAGGGATTGCTGGCTAGGATAAGAGTCTGAAGGCTCTAGAAGGAAGAATTACATATGCAGAGCTTGTCCTAGGGATCAGACTCAGCTCACCAGCCTCACTAGTCCTCTAGTGGAGAAGAGAGGAGAAGTTGTAGGAGGACACCTCTGCTGGCTGGAGTCAACTTGCCCATGGGTGTGGTGAAGCCTGGGGCCTTAGGAAGGTCTGCTTGGGTGAAGAGTGGTGCTCAACAGAGTGGGGGTCATGAGCTTATGATTCAAGTTCTGTCATGGCTGCCCCAGCAATTGGATCTGTGAACTTAACTTGATAGGACTGGAGAAAGCTCCTGGAGGAGTGGGAACTAAAACCTGGAACTTTGTGGAGTGGCAGGAATAGTTGTGGGGCAAGATAGGGAGAAGCTTACACCTCTGAGACAAGATCCTTCCTGCTTTGTGGCTCTGGATTGAAGAACCACAGTCAACTCTGAGTCAGGTCCGTTTGTGGAGTCCTCAGCTCTCTCCTCCAGGAAGCCTAAAGGTTGACCTAAGCTGAGTAGGAGAGGAATGCACACTCCCTGGGCCAAGAAGTGTGGCTTCAGGAAAAGACTCCAATGTGAGGGTTTTATGAGAGCACCCAAAAGTGGTGGTTTTAAAACAAATCCACAATTTCTTTGACACTCCTCCCATCGAAAGGTGGAGCCTAAACTCCTTTTGAGCGTGGGATGGCCTTTAGTTTCACTTCTAGCTAATAGGGTATGGCAGAAGGGATGTACGTGACTTCTGAGGCTAGGTTTGAAAATGTGATACAGCTTCTTGGAACCCAAGCCACTATGTTGTAGGGAGGTCCAGGCTACAAGGAAAAGCTGCATCTAGGTATTGGAGCTGACAGGGCCAGGTAGGGTCTCAGCTAACAGCCAGCTTTAATTGCCGGACATTAAATGAGAGAGCCTTCAGGTGATTCTAGCCCCCAGCTGTTGATCCAGCCCAGCTGATGCTACCTCCCACACCCAAGCCCTGCCCAAATCACAGATTCATGAAGGAAATAAATTACATTGTTTTAAGTCACTGAGTTTTGGGGTAGTTTGTTACATAGCAATAGGTAACTAGAACACTAAATCCTAGAGTTCTTTGGCGTCTCTCACTTCTTTGACACATATGTTTGTGGTCTTTTTTTTTTTTAACTGTTTATTTTATATTGCAGTATAGTTGATTAACAACGTTGTGATAGTTTCAGGTGTACAGCAAAGTGATTCAGTTATACGTATACATTTGTCTATTCTTTTTCAAATTCTTTTCCCATTTAGGTTGTTATATAACATTGAGCAGAGTTCCCTGTGCGATACAGTAGGTCTGTGTTGGTTATCCATTTTAAATATAGTTTATTGCCTTCTGTCCCCCACCAGGAGAATGGTTTAGTAAATCACGACACATCCAAAATGTAGAACATCATACAGCCATTAAAAATGCTATTTTTCAAGAATTTGTAATGACTTGATAAAACGCTCTTTTTGTAATATTGACTTAAAATATAAGCTAAACACTGCATGTGTGATAGAATTCCGTTTTTGTTTGAAAAACACGTGCACAGCAAAAAAACTAAAACGAAACACACCTATATGATGAGGTGATGGAATTTTAATAAATCTTTAAAGTAATTTCTATTTCCAATTTCCTGTAATATATATAATTTTTATAGTGAGAAAAAACTGTTGCATTAAAAGAGATGATCTATGCCTTTCCTTTTTCTTATACTAAACATGGTCTCATTTTCTCATCCTTAAATTTCCAATTTCCAACTATGCATAAGGGGAGATTTCATATTTACTCTAGGAAACAGTTCCAAATAGATAATAGTAATTGAAAAAATGGCTTTATGAAAACAAGTGTAGATTAAATGAGTTTTAGCCAGACTTTCAAAAAGTTAGTCCTTTCAGTCTTCCCTTCTAACTCTCACATTCTCTTCTTATATGAGCTTGACTATGAACCATATTTCATCCCACTGAATGTCAAAGGCTTCTTGAAACTTCACACTTTCTGGAACAGTCTCCTAGAGATGGCCTCCTTGTCCTGCTCTGATTCCCATCCTCAAACTTATGATTTCTTGCTCCTAAGGGAGCAAGAAATTTCTTCCTGGAGCCATGTCTCTAAAAGGCCCATTTGCTACGGTAAATTAACCTTTAGACGAACGCTTTCTTTCTCTCTGTATTGCGCTAATTCAATTTTGTAATCCAGGATATAGTAAATAGAGTCTAAGAATGTTAGATTTGGAAGAAACACCATAGATTATCTGATTCTACCCCTTTCTTCCAAAGAGAAGGAAATCTAGGTCCAAAATGTTTAAATGGCATTCCCCAGATCACGCAACATGAATGATGACAAACCAGCGTCAGGGCCAAGTTCTTCTGACTGTTTGGAGGCAGTAGAGCCTGGTGGAAAGAGTGAGGGTGTTGGTACCAGATATCCTTGGGTTCAAGCCTCTGCTCTGCCAGTTATTGACTGTAAAGTTGGGCAAACTTACTCATTGCTCCAAGCCTCATTTCCCCAGCTATAAAATGAGAATAGTATGTACCTTGAAGAACTGCTGTGATATTAGAAATATTATATTTCATCTTCCTTTCAGATATCAAAGAAAAAGGTGCTCTTACTGGGTTTTATTTGAGCACATAATTTCTTCAGAAGGCTCAATTCATAGATCATTGGTACAGACAACTGTACTCCCAAGAAACAACTATAGGTATTTTCAAGGTCCACAGTTTTAAGATAACAAATATCTTTCACAGGTCAACACCACACTTCTCCCAGTCTGTCCATTTCGCCTCTTACCATTCACATCTCAGGCTGCACACCCCATTCTCCGCCCACTGTCCATGGTTTACTTATGTTCTTATCTTTTAAAATAATTCCTTTCCTTCATCTGTATCTTGCAACACATGTAAATTACCTGAGGAAGATATCTCTTCTTTTTCTTTTATCCATAAAAATTAAAAAACTCCCCATGTCCTGGAAGACCTGTATGATGATACTTGTGGTAATGATTCACTTGTGTGCAGGAAAATGAAATCCACATGCTTTTTTAAGGTTATTAGATTGTAATAAAATACGATTAAAAGTGAAATAACGTTTTTTATTCATCAGATTGGCAAGAATAACAAAAACATAATATTAATAAAGGTGAGGAAATTTATATTATACACTATTATATTAATAATTATTAATGTATTAATATATAATACTATATATTAGACTTATTTTGCATCAATTGGTGATTATTCATGTAGCCTCTTGGGAGAACATTTTGGCTGTGTCTATTCCACTTTAAAAATGTATTTATCCTTTATTTGTATACATGTATGTCCAAGAATATTTACTAAAACATTATTTATAATATAAAAAATTAGAAGCAACTTAACTGTGTCTTGGTAGGGAAGTGATTAGATGAATTATGGTTCATTCATTTTATGGAATAGTCTGAAGCAGTTAGAATAGTGTAATAAATATGCATTCATTGACATGGAAAGGTCTCAGACAAAGTTTTATGTGAAAGGAGCAAGTTGATGAACAATACGTATGGTATGATATCATTATATAGTATGCAATATATAAAAAAGATGTAGAAGGATATGCTCCAAATAGATATTGTGGTTATTTTTGGAGAGGAAAGTGTTTTGTTTTGTTTTTTGAAAAATTTAAAAATAATTAGGCTATTTTTACTTATAAAACTGAAAAAAAATAACATTTAAAAATTAAATTTTAACATAAAAAACGTAGGAACTCCTCATGTGATTTTGATGCCCATACAGGTTTAGAGACCATAATATATAATCTATTGTGTTAACAAATAACTTCAAAATTTAGCAGCTTAAAACAACACATATTTGTTATGTCACACTTTTTGTGGGTTAGGGATCCAGGCATGGCCGATCTACATCCTCTCTTTTAGGATCTCTCAGAAGGCTGCAGTCAAGGTGTTCACTGGACTGCCGTTTCACCTCAAGGCCTGATTTGGGAAGAATCTGCTTATAAGATCGCTCATATGGTGGTTGGCAGGATTCAGTTTCTCATAGGCTTTGGAGTGAGGGCTTCAGTTTCTTATGGCTGTTAGCCAGAGGGCCACCCTCATTTCCTTGCCATGTGAATCTTTCCAACTTGGCAGCTTGCTTCATCAAAGTGTGCAAGCTGAGTAGGCAGTAGAGAGAGAATACCAGCAAAATGGAAGTCAGTCTTTTGTAACCTAATCATGGAAGTGACATCCCATCACTTTGCCATATTCTATTCATTAGAAGTAAGTCACTAGGTCCAGCCAACACTCAAGTGGGAGGGGATTATACAGTGGCATGAATACCAGGATGGAGGATCACTGGAAGCCATGTCAGTTGCTGCTTACCACAGAAACCATTGGCTTAGGTAATTAAGAAAAAAATCTAAAAATGAGCTTGGTTTTGTCAGATACCATCATTCATATTTTAAATTTGCTTATTCATTTGCACTTTCTACTTTACTTATAATAATTGCTTAACATTTTTACATCTTAATGTATTTCTTTTTCTTTTTTAAAAATTAATTAAGTAATTAATTAATTTTTGGTTGTGTTGGGTCTTCACTGCTGCACGCAGGCTTTCTCTAGTTGCGGCGAGGGGGGGCTGCTACTCTTCGTTGCTGTGCGCGGGCTTCTCATTGCGGTGGCTTCTCTTGTTGTGGAGCACGGGCTCTAGGCGCGCAGGCTTCAGTAATTGTGTTGTGTGGACTCCGTAGTTATGGCTCGCGGGCTCTAGAGCGCAGGCTACGTAGTTGTGACGCATGGGCTTCATTGCTCTGCGGCATGTGGGATCTTCCCGGACCAGGATTTGAACCCGTGTCCCCTGCATTGGCAGGTGGATTCTTAACCACTGTCCCACCAGGGAAGTCCCCTTAATGTATTTTTTAAGTAAGACCTTATATTGGTTAAATATACCTTTGTGGATAGGACAGTAACTCAGTCATCATTTTGGTCAGTGTTTCTATGGGAAAATGTATTTTGAATTCTGTACAGCACTTCTACAGATTGTTGGAACATCACTCACTTATAAACCAGAGACAGAGAACCACTTCATCTAGAGATTAAAATGACCAATATATTTTCAAATCTCTTTCTCACTTAAGGATTTGCTTGCAGTGGGTATCTGTTTCAGTTAGCACCGATGCATAAATACCACCCCAAAATGTAATGGCTTAAAACAACAACCATTTTATTTTTGTTTATGAGTTGGTTGTTGACTGGGCAGTCCTTCAGTTAGCTGACCAGTTGGCTGGGCCTAGATGATCTAGGATAACGTCACTCACATGTCTGATCGTTGACAAATCAGTTGTTCAGCTGTGACACCTCCTCTCTGTTCCACGTGGTCTCTTGTTCCCCAGTAAGCTACTCTGGGCTTCGGCACATGGTGGCCTGAGGACAAATCACATTGGTGAAAGCAAGTTACATGGCCAAGCCTGAGTCTGTATGGGAAGAGACTATGTAAGGAAGGCCATTACTGAACATTATTACTGCAGTGTCATAAAGTTTTCAAGATCTTTTGTCACTTTCTTGTTTTATATTATTTTGTTAAACATATCCACCCAAGGGTATGAATCCTGTCAACCAGTAAAACCAACACTTTTGGGTCTCACCAGAGAGTATATCTCAGTGAGGACTGATCCAGCCCTTGTTCAGAGCTAGGCCAGGGCTGTTGCTGTTTGAGGAAGTAAATTTGAGTGACATTTTCATCCATTCATCTCTGTATTCTAAACTCTGTCCTCATAGCCATTAAGACCAACCAGCATCAACATGCATACTTGGGCCACACTAACTCAGTCACCTGCAAGAAAAAAGCATCACTGAGGAACAGTTTAATATCATGCCTTAACTTTTATAAATGACCATGGGAAGAAATCTGTATACCTTTAGTAGAATCAATGTGGAGGGTGTTACTGGGGATGATTTTCAGTGTCCCTCTAA
Source organism: Lagenorhynchus albirostris (assembly GCF_949774975.1). NCBI lineage: Eukaryota > Metazoa > Chordata > Mammalia > Artiodactyla > Delphinidae > Lagenorhynchus > Lagenorhynchus albirostris. Next base: position 24,705,497 of record NC_083101.1, read on the forward strand.
TGAAGTACAGAGTGATAAATTCCTTCCAGAAATTAATATCAGGAAAATGCTTATCTCACCTGACAAAGAGTAATCAACAAATTGTTGTAAGGCAATAAGAGTCTATAACTTCTCTCTCTCTCTTTTTGGCTTTGGATGCCAGAAATAGCAAAGTTACATTTAATGTTTTGTTATAGTAACTCTCTTAGCCCTGTTAGCTGTGGCTTTTGATACATTTATTTCCCTCCTTAACTGATGATATCTTTCTGTTTTGATGATCTTAATTTTGGGGAAGTGTTACGGGGTTAAAATTACATATACATGAACAAACAGATAAACATATTAAGCGATCTAATTTCTGCTGCTAACAAATTGTATAATCATTTGAAAAACAATCATCATGTAAGTTGTATAATCATTTGAAAATATAATTTTACCTTCTTATAAAATATTGAGATAAGATTGGGCTGAGTGATCTTTCGAGTCCCTTTGGCTCTTTTTTTTTTCTTGAGTAATTTTCTTTTATTTTTCTTCCGTCTTCCTTAGCGTTGTCTGCTGACGTATTTGGAGAGTATTTTTCCATGAGAATCGATTTCTACTTATGATAGAGCTGGTTTCTAACTCTTGAGATAAAACTCCAGAATTGGAACTGGGTGGCAGAGAGTGCTTTAGGAGAGGTAAAATTTGTCATTAGTATTATTGTTCATTTGTCTCTTAATAACTCCAAAACTGATTCTCCTGTGACTCTCCCACTTGAACATTTTACACTCTGTGATTTATTCCGGCTATTAAATGTCTTGAATGGCTTAGTAGAAAAAGAGGAAATTCAGACTTGTTTCAATGTGGTATAAGATTTTTTCAAATATTTTGTGTTTGGCAAAAAGTGATAGACATTGGCAAGATTTTGTCCCTTGTTGCTAAAACTCCAGTGTATAGTATTTCTGGGGAAATGTAAAGCATATGGCCTGGATTCATTGTACAATTCACCTACAGTGTTCATCAAAACTCATTTGACACTCAAGAAACCTTTATGGCCTGACAGATAAAAAGCTTTAAGTGTGATTTGCTTTTAAAAATAACTTAGGTGCTAAAAGTTACCAAAAGGCAACCAGTGACTCTCAAGTGTTCCTAAATTCAGCCAAAAATCTTTTCTACTGGTAATTAGGGGGTAATTTAGCTTTTAGACATCACTCTGGGATCTGTTATTTAGACTAGCTGATTTGTTGTACAGAAAATTTAAAAAAAAGAGGCATTGTATTGGAGTTTTATGTGAAAGCCTGATGTAGAATATATCAAGTTATTCTCATATGGTTTATTAATTGCTGCTGTAGAAGTGTAAGGAAGCATGACTATTTCACGGTGATATAGCCTAATGGTTAAAGGAGTAACTGTGGGTATCAAACCCCATCTCTACCTCTCTCTCTCTGCATGACCTTGGCAAGTTACTTCTCTAAGCTTACCTCTAAGTTTTAGGGAGGGTGGTCATAACTATACCTATATTGTAAAGGTATAAGTAAGAAATCCAGGTAAGCTGGTTAGCACAGTACTGGGCATTTAGTACACACTTAATTACCATTAGTTATTATTAATGCTGTTATTATTTATAATGTCAAATTACATAGGATTAGGCCCATTTTTTCCCTTTGTCTTCTCTTAATGTGGAAAGCTTTTATTTAAATTGAAATGAGCTGAGTGAACTTAGAATTGCCGATAGTATAATTGTTGTTCTGTGGACAGCAGTTAAGAGTTAAATTATCATATATGTGTAAAAGGAGCCAGAAGGTCTGGGCTTATATCCTGATTCCTTCACTTACCAGCTATGTGTAGCATTGAACAAGATTCTTCACCTCTCTGAACTTCATTTTTAAAGCATAATGTCAGTTTTCCTGCCAATCTGGCTAGTATGTGATGCATAGGGAATCCCTGTTCAGTTACCAACATAGTATGCCTTGTCATGAATAAGCCAGCAAGACTCTGATAGCAAGACTTGCCTAGAATTATGATTCCTGATGGCCCCACATGAGCTTCTCAGCTGACAATTATTTGGAAAAAGTTTGGGGTTGATTTGATTGTCACAACGACAGGATGTGTTGCTGGCAATTAGCAGGCAGGGAGCAGGGATTCTAATTGTCCTGCAGTGTATGAGACCTGCCTTGAGAGGTCTAGTTTCAAGGCATAAGAGAGGGGCCTTTGGTTCAGAGACGCATGGTTCAGTCAAGGTGGTTCCACCTCATAAGACACCGAGACTGCTGACTCATTTGAAGTTCAAGGATGTCTTTGTGGGTGCTACCTTTTCCAAGGTTTCACTACTGGCATGAGTACTGAGTCTTATCCTTAAAGAGCCATACATATATCATTAGGTTTCCTGTTTACATGGCCTCCTTGTTTGTCCGTGCTGGCCATGCTTTCCCATCAGGGCCTTTGCACTGACTGCGACCTCTGTTTAGAATGCTTCCTGTAGACAGCTCTATCTCACTTTTTTCATGTCCTTTTTTGAGACGCCTTCTCAATGAGGCCTACTCTGACCACCCTATTTAACATTGCATCCCCCCAATCCTCCTGATTTCCTCCTATTTTGTCTTTTTCCCCATAGTACTTAACATATTTTGAAATATTATGTTATTTGCCTATTGATCATGTTTATTTTTTATTTTCTGTCTCCCTCCACTAGAATGTAAACTCCACAAGAGCAGTGGTGTATATGTGTGTGTGTGTGAATTTAATTCACAAATATGTTCTAAGCTCTTAGTCCAGTGCCTGGCACATAGTAGATACTCCATAGATATTTGTTGAGTGAATGAATGAATGAATGAATATCATCAAAAAGAGCTGGAAAATCTAATGTGGGTAGGTCCTAAACATAAAGCAATAGGAAAGATTTTAAAAAGGAATACATTTGAGAAATATGCAGGACCTTTGTATACTATAATATGGTACAGAGAGGCATGAAAGAAGACTGGATTAAATTGAGTTATTTTGTGATTTCTTGATTGGAATATTTTATATTAAAAAACCATAACTTTAATGAAATTTTGATAAATATTTTCATGAGTTTTTTTGAACTTGGCAAAAATGATCCTCAAATTTTATGAGAAAAGCTAAGAAATGTAAAAAAGTATAATGAGGAGAGGCACACCTCAGTTTTATTGAAACTAATTATAAAAGTAAAATACTTAAAACAATGTTCTATTGGTCCAAGAGTAATCAGATAGAACAGTGCAACAGAATAAAAACCTCAGAAAAACACACGTGTGTGTGTGTGTGTGTATGTGTGTGTGTGTATATATACATATATATACATATATATAAAATGGGATAGAGATAGTATTTTGAATTAATAGGGAAAAGTACAGATAATTAACGTTTATTGAACATTATCTGTTGTCTGTTATTTACTTCCTGCAGCAGAAGGCATGGACTATCATTTCTTATTTATTACAGACAAGGGGAATGAAATTTAGGTGCAGTCACTTCCACCGTGAAGTCACCTGCTTAGTACACTGCAGTTGGAATTTGAACCCAGACTGAACACCACAGTTCATGCTCTTAACCTCTACCTTACATGAATAAAAGATGCTGACTTACTGGCTAAGTATTTAGAAAAAAATGTCACACACAGATTTAAATGTAAAAAATGAAATTGTAACAAAGACTTATTAGCTCTGAGTATTTTTACAAAAAAATTTTGTAATAAAAATTTGAAGCCATATGAATTTCATTTTCTATTTTTAATTGTATATTTTAAGATATATCTACAAATTAGAGTTCTGGACAGTTATCCAAAAAATGAGGTAGAGGAGTATTTAAGTAATATGAGAAATTATTCACAGTTTGGGTGAAAACCAGTTTGTAAAGTAGTGTGTAAAGTATGATGTTATTTCTATAAAAATGTATTTATTAAGCATCCACGCAAAAAGATACCCCCACTGCCCCAGTATAGGTTTCATGTATATAAAAGAAGGCTAGTTCCAGAAGAAATCTGTAACTGTTTTTCTCTCTTGTGGGATGGTTTGCTATCAGTGCCAGACAGAAAATGGCATTCTGGTACCTTGCAAAAATAGATGCCCAGGTCTTGTGTGGCCACAGTCATTTCTTAACCTGTCACTCCTGTCAACAAACCAAAATAACAGCCTTGACTTTCTCTGTGTGGAGTTCCCACAGGTTTCCTATCGTCTTGACCTGACATATCAAACACTGTAAAAGACAAATTGGAGGCCTTGTTAACTCTCTTTCGACTCTGCCTTGACTTGGAGCATTTGAGGGTTTAGGCTGGTTAATGATGTCTGTTTTTACAGTTATTCAAGCCAGGGTCTCATTTCTTACCCAGGTGTCAGGTGGAAAGGGAGGCAGTTCTTTAAGCCATGTCCACAAATGAGCTGAGGTTCATAGACCAACTCCCTGCTCCACCCAGGATTCTGGTCAGGGATGCCCTGGGGGTGGGGGGGACAGTGAGTGCTGGGGTCCCGAGCACATTGATTTCACTCAGTTCCTACCTCTGTGCAAACAGCACTTAGGACTCTGAATTCTGATTATTTAATATGAGTCGGTCTGCCCGGTTAAAATATGTGAACATGGATCAAATAGCCCATTAGGGGCTCGATCTTGTTCATATCTGTGTCCTCAACACTCTGTACTCAGTGTGATGTTGAGGAAGGAGCCCTGGACTGGGAATTTCTCAGATCTTGGTTGGAGTCCTTACTAGCTTGGGAACTCTGGACAAGCGATTTAAGCTTTTTAAGCTTCTCTTTCATCGTCTATAAAATGGGCCTAATGATATTCTCATAATGTGAACATTAGTGAGATTAGGTATGCGAAGGCACATAGTCCAGAGCTGGTACATGGAAGACTCTCAACTAATGTTTATTGACCACATCATAGTGAATCCTGGGTAGAGCTAATGGCTCCAAGTGGGCGAAGAGGAATCCTCCCTGCAGTAATTGAGCTCTGCCACGAGGAGGCGTCCGAGCCCCATGGTTGATTTTTCTACTGGTTCCACATTCAAAGCAAGCTATACAATTCAGCCTCTGCAGGTTTACTCTTAAGAGTCTATGAATGACCTACTCCTCATTCCTTTTCTATTCAAATTATTGTCCTTAAAATTAAGACAGTGTAGCTGGCTAGTAAAACATTGACTCCTTTTTGTTTTTTGCTTATCTCCATTTGGGGTACCAGCCCTTTTATTGGGTACCTGTAGGTTAGCCTTCATTTTCTTGTGCGTACACTTAACACAGTTGGCTCACACCTTGTGTCTTGTTCCAAAGGTTTGGACTGTTTGTGGGACAGGAAGTGGAATTGGTCTCCATTATCATTTATACAACCAAGGAGGGCCATCTGTGGCCCCAAATGTGCTGTGGCTCCTTCTCTTTCCTGTCTTAGAAGCATTCTCTGCTCCATCTTTGTTTGTGGTCGCTGGCCCTGTTCCCTGACTCTAGCAGTGCACTTCCAGTCTGAAGAGCTGAGTTTGAGCCTTTATGGGGCTTCTTAGCCTCACAGAGGTAAAATTAGGAAGAGCCTTCAGGGAGGAATGAGCTGACCTCAGATGGGGAGACTGAAGGTCAGAGTGGGGCCAGAAACTTGGGCCTCAGTTTCTTTGTGGGTAAAACAAGAGAATTGGGCTATTATCTAAGACCCTTCCAGTGTGGACATTTTTCCTTGTTCAAATCCAGAGACCACGCTCACAAGCTCAGTTCTCCAACTCACCTGAGGTGTGTGAATTCGGTTATGAAGAGCAGACTGAGATGTTGTAAACCTGAGTGTCACTCTGATTTATGGGTTTTGTAACCTAGCCCTCAGAGCCATGCTGAGCCTTTCTCAAAGTAGATATTATGCCTTGGAACAAGCTGTTCAGATGAGCAACACAAGGACACATCAAAGACTCCAGCTTTCCTGCTTAGCTTTTGGGGCCCGTGGTTCTCGTTTTTATAGTCCTGTGACGTCGGGACAGCATTAGCGTTTACTCCCATTTGCTAAGCACAGCATGCCGCAAGAAGGCAATGGTTATGAATGTTCTCATGGAAGTAAGTGGCCAAGCTAGGAGGAGAACTCAGTTTTCTGACATTTATCAGGCATTTGATGTTGACTGTAGCAATAGTACAAAGGAAAGAGCCCACCACCGAAAGCCTGCCCGGGTTTCAATTCTGCCTGCCATTTCCTGGCTGAGATTCCAGGCAGATAGCTTAACCTCTCTGAGGTTTGATTCCCTACCTGTGAAACGGGATAACAATACACCCACTGCTCAGGGTGGTTTTTAAGGGTTGAGAAGAAGGTATTACTGTAAGGTGTTCATGAAATATGAGATTTAAACAATTTTTTTTCATTTTGACACAGGAGCAATACGATATGTTTTTTTTCTGTTCTGAAATGGGAGTTCAGGTAGGGTTAAAAAATGGGACAAAATAACATGAGGACTTGAGGAACTTTAGTGAGCATCAGCAGGGTCTGAATTAAGGATAACTGAAAATAAAAAGAAAAGAGTGATTAGGATTATATGGGAAGAATATACAAGACCCTCTAATGTCTCTCACCTTCTGCAAGATTGCCAAGGATCACATCAAGGTGGTGACCATGGCTTCTAATTGACTATCAGTCTTCCAGAGTATTTATCCTCTTTCTTACTCTTCTGCCTTATTGGACCATGCAGGTATCTGTTGAGCATCTATCATGAGTCAGCCATGTGTCACTGCTGGGGACAGTAGGAAGTCAAGGGTAGGTCCTGGCCTCCAGGATCTGAGAGGGGAGGTCTGGGTGAAAAGGCAACTTCACCTTTCCTAGAGCAAAGGGCCTCAGGTGAGCCCTGCCCCAACAAGGAGGGAGGTGGGGGAAGCTCTGTGTTCCAGACAGGAGTCAGGCAAGACCTGGCTAAGGAGGAAGTGTCTGGGCTGGGAGTGGGAGCCACTGAGGGCATGGAGAAGGCTGTGGAGGGACCAGTGATGGGAGAAGAGAGAGCCAGCTCCTGAGGAGGAGTGTGCTGCCTCTCAGAGTTAGGGAGGAGGAGATAGTAAGGATTGGTGGAATGACCTGTTCACTCCTCCTCCTTCCTTCGCATAGAACATAGAGCCAGGTTATCCCACAGAGAAAACTTAAACCTCAGTGGAAAAACCTTCTCCTGCCTTTAGCTCTAGGAAGACTATTCAAACATATCAGTGTCCCATTTTAACTCTGACCTTCAGGATCTGATAGCATCATCTTAGATACTAAAGGAAGTACCTGGAGGAAGAATAAGATCCCCAGGGAGCATGTGTATTTAAATCCATAGCTTCTCTTCAGGGACTATTGTGAACTAACTCAATTGGCATTTGTGTTTTTAAAAAATTAATTAATTTATTTTTGGCTGTGTTGGGTCTTCATTTCTGTGCGAGGGCTTTCTCCTATTGCGGCGAGCGGGAGCCACTCTTCATCGCGGTGCGCGGGCCTCTCACTATCGCGGCCTCTCGTTGCGGAGCACAGGCTCCCGACGCGCAGGCTCAGTAGTTGTGGCTCACGGGCCCAGTTGCTCCGCAGCATGTGGGATCCTCCCAGACCAGGGCTTGAACCTGTGCCCCCTGCATCAGCAGACAGACTCTCAACCACTGCACCACCAGGGAAGCCCCGGCATTTGTTTAAAAAAAAGAAAAAAGTTAACACTCAGTGCTGATGAGTTTCTGTTGAAAACAGCAGGCTTGCTGTCTCCGGGAGCAGTGAAGATTGGTATAATGCCTTAGGGGAGCAGTTTGGTAATTTGTAGCGACAGCCACGAGCACATTATGTCCCTGTAAACCCACTGTAAGTTGAAAATGAATTTAATATACCTAACTTACGGAACATCATAGCTTAACCCAGCTTACCTTAAATGTGCTCCGAACAGTTACTGTAGCCTACAGATGGGTAAAATCATCTAACACAAAACCTATTTTATAATAAAGTGTTGAGTATCTCATGTAATTTATTGAATACTGTACTGAAAGTGAAAAAAAGAATGGTTGTATGAGTACAGAATGGTTTATCAGTTGTTCACCCTCGTAACTTTGTGGCTGACTGGGAGCTGCAGCTCGCTGCCACCACCCATCCTCATGAGAGAGTGTGGTACCTCATATCGCTAGCGCAGGAAAAGATCAAAATTCAAAGTATGGTTTCTACTGAATGCGAATCACTTTCACATCATCGTAAAGTTGAAAAATCATTGAGTTGAGCTGTCATAAGTCAGGGACTGTCTGTATATCCCTAGGCCTGCACCTGGCCCTTATTTCCATTCACCCACCCCCTAAAGGAATTAAAGGAATCTGCCCCAAGTAAGCATCTTCTCTGTGGGATCCACACAGACTGTGCACTGTGCTCCAGGGGTGTCATTCATGTAGGCAAGAGCAAAAGTATCCCCCCCCACCCCGCAGAGCGGTCCACTGCTGCATTCTTGAGAGCAGAGACTTTATCTTATTGATTGCTAGATTCCTGGGGCCCTGGAATTGCATCTGGCACACAGTAGGAGCTCAATAAATACTTCCTGACCCATTGTGGTGTGCTTAAGTGAAATGCCAATACATGAGTCCATTGTCTAGAAATTTAAAATGATTGGGCGCAGTGACCTGCCAATGCAGGAGACACGGGTTTGAACCCTGGTCTGGGAAGTTCCCACATGCTTGGAGCAACTAAGCCCATGCACCACAACTACTGAGCCTGTGCTCTAGAGTCCGTGAGCCACAACTACTGAGCCTGTGTGCCACAACTACTGAAGCCTGCGCACCTAGAGCCCATGCTCCGCAAGAAGAGAAGCCACTGCGATGAGAAGCCCTTGCACCTCAACTAGAGAAGGCCCGCATGTAGCAACAAAGACCCAATACATCCAAAATATAAATAAAATAAAAATCTTTAAAAAAAGGATAAAAAAACTAAAAAAAAATGATCATCATGAAGATAATGCATAAACTCACTTGAAACTTTAACCAGGAAAAAAGCAAGACTTAAATTTCACTTCTACTGTGTAATTACCACCAGGCAAAATTATATATGAATATGAAAACACAGCCTGAAATGGAAATGAAATGGGCAAAATGAAGATAATTATGTTAGTATGCTGAGATTATGGGCCATTGCTTTGCAACGTTAAGAAGTTTCCAAAATAAAGTGAAGTCAGATAGTTTTTTGACCACACATTTAAGGTTGATTTAAGAAAAATAAGGCAAGACATTATTAGTAAGTAGAATTGGATTTAAATAACTACTTTATTTCATAACTTTTTTTTCCTCCCTTAGAGTTAATAAATATTCTTCAGGCATCTGTAATCCATACTTTGTAGTATCAACCTATTCAAAAGCAAAAGGACTGCCAAGATGGAAACCTAGGAGAGTACTTTTGTTTTCAATATCTACTGTGAGAATGCATATAAACGAGCAATAAAGAACCGCAAAGAGAAAAGGAAGCCCTGATTTGTTGGGAGGTTTACATTCACTAATTGACCAGAGATAGAGTTCCTCTGATGAACTGAGGGTGTAGTGAAGGTGAGCGAAATAGGGCCCAAAGTTTCCTAGGGCAGAGTTGGCTTTGCCATAGAACATTCTGATTTGCCTCTTTCATTTTCAGCCTTTATTCTCACTGTAAAGGATGGATGAGTTCCTAATTGTGGGAGTGGAACCTGAAGTGAAGCTTTCTGGGTTCAGTTCTCCATTCCATAAGAGACTGCATCTTTGGAGGAAGATGCATTCCTTTTCCTGTCTGATTTTCCCAATCTTTGGCTAATGGTTTAAGTTGCCACTGATTGCACAGAGATGCCTGTACAGCAGAAACTCTCATGTTTGGTGGGCACCGGAATCACCTGGAGAGATTCCCAGCACAAAGTCTCAGGTCCTGTCCCTAGAGATTCTATTCAGTAGGTCTGGGTGGGGCCTGAGAATGTGATTTCTAACCAGCCCCCATGTTATGATGCTGATGCTGCCTATTGGGGTAGCATCACTTTGAGTAGCACTGGTTTACAGCTTTCTTAGGTGGTCACCAGATGATGTTCTAGGGGGTATCTGGGTAAGGATTCATCTCTCCTATGACCAGGTTACAATTACTCCCTAACTATGAGGTGAAACCCATTCATTTCTTGAGAGGCAGCCTCACAGTACAAAGAACAAGAGCTTTAGAATTAGGTCCAGGGTCAAATCTCTGCTCTGGCCTTTCCTCTGTGACTGTGGGAACCCAACCTCTCTGGACCTCAGTTTCCTTACCCACAATGGAGCTGATGTTGCCCACCTGGTAGAAGTCTTTTAGAGATTAAATTAGACAATGTTGGGAAAATACCTAGTACAGTGCCTGGCTCATAGTTGGTACTTAATAAATAGTGGTTCTTTTTTTTTTTTTTGCATCTTTATTGGAGTATAATTGCTTTACAATGTTGTGTTAGTTTCTGCTGTACAACAAAGTGAATCAGCTATGTGTATACATATATCCCCATATCCCCTCCCTATCCCACCCCTCTAGGTCGTCACAAAGCATCGAGCTGATCTCCCTGTGCTATGCAGCAGCTTCCCACTAGCCATCCATTTTACATTTGGTAGTGTATATATGTCAATGCTACTCTCTCACTTCGTTCCAGCTTCCCCATCCCCCCGTGTCCTCAAGTCCGTTCTCTACGTCTGTGTCTTTATTCCTGCCCTGCCACTAGGTTCATCAGTACCATTTTTTTAGATTCCATGTATATGCATTAGCATACTGTATTTGTTTTTCTCTTTCTGACTTACTTTACTCTGTGTAACAGACTCTAGGTCCATCCGCCTCATTACAGATAGCTCAATTTCGTTTCTTTTATGGCTGAGTAATATTCCATTGTATATATGTGCCACATCTTCTTTATCCATTCATCTGTCAATGGCCATTTAGGTTGCTTTCATGTCCTGGCTATTGTAAATAGTGCTGCAGTGAACATTGTGGTACATGTATCTTTTTGAATTATGGTTTTCTCAGGGTATATGCCCAGTAGTGGGATTGCTAGGTCATATGGTAGTTCTGAAATAGTGGTTCTTAATAGAATTTCTTTTAAGATGCTACAGGTGCTAAGATGCTATTCAGTTAATTCTTTAAGCATCTCTAGGGAGGTTTACAAGAGCATCTTTATGGAGTGGGTAGGTGGAACTAAAAGAAACGGAAATGGAAAGGGGGAAAAACTGATCTAATTCATTAAACTACAGCTTCTCTATTATCCTAATTTTTGTGTTGTCTAGGGGAAAATGCTTTCTATTCTGTTCTGTCTGTCCTGTCCTATCCTATCCTACCCTATCCTATCCTGTTCATTAAAATTTGAAGTCCCTAATATGCTATGTACTATACCAAGTGTTTTCTGTCCTTAAGGAGAGGCAGCCTGATGAGATGCCAAAATTGTGGATTTTGAATCGCCTGTTTTATGTTTGACTTTGGACTCTGTTACCTCCCCAGCTGTTTGACCTCCAAGCTGGTTATTTCAGTTCTTATTTGTAGAATGGGGAGAATAAGACTGAAACCACTGGGCGGGAAGGTGCTTGGCTTACCTGACTGAGACTGGGAAGAACATTAATATAAAGCAATGAATCCCACCTCACAGAGATATTGTGAGGATGAAATCAAATAACAGATATGAAAGTGTTTTGTTATAAACTATGTAATGCTGTGCACATGTGAGGTGAAGAGGAAATAGTTTCCTTTTCACTGTGGGACTTTGACGAATATTCAGATCTACTTTCCTGCTCTCATTCAGCCTTCTTGAGTTTTTCTCATACAATCTGATACATTTCTTGGCAATGGGGAAATGACGAATATTCAGATCTGCTTTTCTGCTCTCATTCAGCCTTCTTGAGTTTTTCTCTTACAATCTGATACATTTCTTGGCAATGGGGAACACTTAACGCCACCTTCATCATGGAACCTAATGACTCACTGCTAAACTTCAAAGTAATTATACTTGAAATGGTAACAGAAATTCTTCCTATTCTGTATGACAGCACTTTTTGCTTTATCATGTAGCTACAAGTTTCTTGATTGATTAGTCTGCTATGGAGGAATGATCCTGGACTTAAAATTCAGAGACCTGGGTTTTAATCCTGGCTCTGTCAAATGACAGACCTTGGCAACTTCCTTCCCTTCTAGATAAAAACAATATCAGGGCCAGAAGTTAGAGATCCTTGAGTCTAGGAAAGGCAAACTATAGGCCAGTGGGCCAAATATGGCCCACCATCTGTTTCTGTAAATAAAGTTTTATTGGGACACAGCCATGCTCATTTGTTTACATGTTGCCTGTGGCTGTTTTCTTGCTACAAAGACTAAATGAGTAGTTACAACAGAGACCATATGGTGTACAAAGCTGAAAATCTTTACTATTTGGCCGTTTACAGAAAAAGTTTGCTGACTTCTGCCCTAGTCCAACATCCCGTCTTCCTTTTTAAATATGGGAAATTAATTCCAGAAAGAGGAAGGAACTTGTCCAAGATCACATAAAGAATTAGCAAAAGCAAAAAGGCAAAAATTTAGGAAAGAAAAAAATTAAGGTTAATGAATATTCTGTCTTAGTCCAGAGCCTAGACATGTCAGTTATTATAAGATCTTTCAGGGATATTTGAGGGGCATTGCCTTCCCTCATTTTATATCTGTCTAAGTAAGACAAATATTATCACATTTAAATGGTTCCAAGGAAAGGAGTGCCTTGGAGAGTCCTATAATGAAGGCTTTGCTGTATGAATCCAACACATTCATCATAATGAACATACAGCCAAAATATCCATTGGCATTTTGTTTTCGTAATACTCTCTTTGATGTCATGATTAATCTGAACTTCACTAATTTGGAAGTTGTGTTAATTTGATAACATAAGTTCTGGTTAAATTTATCTTTGCATACTGCCTGACAAAATGCTTCATTAAGCAAGTTGATAGCGTAAACAAGAATTTGGGGGAGTGCTGTTTAAATTACTCAGGAGGGTGAATGATTTTTTAGGCACTGCCAAATCATTTAGAAGTGTTTATTTGAAAATAGATGATGACTAGGCAAATCACAAACCATTTGTTTGTTAATGCATGTTCAAGGTCCTTCAACTGGAAAACATTCTGACAATGTCTCTATTTGGATATTGAAAGTCATTTCTCTCAGAATAGTCTGTAACTCAAATTTTCCACTAAATATGATCATCCTTTCTGTACAGTAGGACCCAAATGGCATATCAATATGGGAGAAGACCTTAGAAATTATCAGTTGTTTCCTAAACCATAGGGGCATTGAGATAATTTAGGTGATAAAGATACAGTCTTGTAGAGAGAAGTTTTTTACCTTTAAGTCTCTATCAGTCTTTTTTCTCTTTTCAGGTTTTTTTTTTTTTTTTGATTAGGGAAAAGTCTCAAATAGGTGTTGGAATATCCTTAACACCTCTTTACCATTTACTAATTTCTTTGCTTCAAAAACAGAGAGTAGACATCAGGGAGCCCATCCTCGAAAGGCAGCACTTTTCAGAGATAATTAAAAGCATTGTTTTGTTTTCACTGTATTTATTTTTATGGCTGCCTTCTGTTCTGGCAAGTGATAATGGTTTCCATTCATGGTAATTCTGTCAGGTTTCCTTTTAAAATTAATTTCAAGGAAGAAAAAAAGGAAACGTGGCAATTTTAACCAAATATAATATGAAAATGTAATAGTACAGATGATGTGTGGATATGACAAAAATCACAATGTGGTGTATATTTATACAGAAAACATAGTAAAGGTGGGCTCACATGATGGACATTTGAGTTAAAGTAATCTAGTTCAATTGCCTTATTTTATGGCATAGGGAACTGATGCCCAAAGAGGACTAGAGACAGTCTAAAGTCATACAGCCCTGGTGTCAGGGCCAAGAACAAGAAAAGGACCCTGACTCTCAGTTTACACTTTCTGGCACCTGATGTCACCTTGCGCCCATTTTGGTGTTCCTGCCCAGGTACAAGTGAAAACATTTGGGAATGTGAGCTTGTTCTCTGAATGTTTTTTTCACTAACCTGCCCTGCATCAAAATATTTGCCTTAAACCAGCCTGCTCTGTGGCACTGAAGAAAAGTTTGCTGGAATGACGGTCAGTGAAACATAGGATCGGGCCCTCACCCTATTGTAGTTCTAATTCCTTCTGTAACTTTTCAGGACTCCATAAAATATCAGCTCTTTGAGAAGAAAGAGATTCTTTCTCAGAATGTGGTCCTCTTCTCAATAATATCCCAGGAAGAATTTGTATTCCCCTCTCAATGGAACTTACTACTTAATAATGTGGCCTGTTCCATTAATGGTGGTGAATGCAATCTGAGGATCTTCTGGGGATGAGGGGAATGGCCCATAGCTCTGAAATTTCAGATGCCTACTTCCTTAGACCTAAAATAGCAGAGATGTCAAGGCCTCTGATATTAGAATCTTGTTGGGAGTAGGGAGCTGCAAGTAATGGCCTCCTCAGTCTCTGTCTCTTCTTGCAGCAGGCCTGGAGGCAGCCTTGCGGGCAACTGGGGAGCTGATCGCCCCCATTTCCCCCAAGCTCCTGGCCTCTGGGTGCAGCTGAGATACTGGGTTCTTCCACCGTGGGGCCCCGCCTATTGGCCGTGTCTCTCTGGCATCTCAGGCTTGTGGAACATGGACAGATGTAACCTTGCTTTGAGAGTAAAGCAGTGGAGGGAACAAAGGCTCACTTCTTAGAGTATTGCGCCAGGATACATATTTCCTATGCACTTTTTAGATGCCACTTAACCTGCCAGAGCCAATAATTGTCCAGAAACCTCATACCAGCTCTTATGGAACATGATGACATTTGTTTTTAACAGTAGCCCTTCGGGTGACACAGTGATTGGCAAATCAGGAGATGAGAGGTCCGATGAGGAAGCTGGCTGGAGATCAATATCTCCCCTCAGTCCACGTTTGGAAATGACTGAAGAACTGAAGAAGGATTTAAACAATGGTAATAAAATCGCTTCCACTTATTGAGCATCTACTTTGATTCAGGCACTATCCTAAACACTTTATTTTTCTTGTCCTATTGAATTCTCTCAAACACTTTTAAAGATAGATGTTATAGCTCTCAATTTTTAGATGAGGAAATGAGGCTCAAAGAGGTTAAGGTATTTGCTGAGGGCAAATAGCCAGCGAAAGGCCGAGCTGGGATTTGATCCCAGGTCTTTCTGATGTTGGGACTTACGGTCTTTTCAAACTGCAGCAGCCTTTATAGAAGCACTGGATTATCACGACTCTCTGGTCTTGCCCAAATTATACTATTCATCAATAACGCATTGGATTAGAATCCATTAAATGAGAAATATTACAAATGGGGCTAGGGGAAGATTAAAAAGAAAAGATTATTGCTGGCTTGTTTTTGAATCCTCAGGGCAGCTGTCCCATACGTCCACCAGGTTGTGGATGCTTCGAGGGCAGGGACCAGCACGCAGCACAGGGCCTGGCACCAGAGGGACTCCCAGTTGAATTGGATTTAGAATTATTTAGATCCCTGAGCCCTGGAATAAACACTCATTGGAGAGAGGGAAAGTCATCAGGAACAGAATGCATTAAAGTTCCAAAAAATGTTAGTAATAAGTGTTTCACATTTTTAGTTACTTGTTTTTTCTCTAATGCTGTGCTCTTTTCCCTTCCAACATACATCCTAACTGTAATTAAGTCATTTTGATAATGCCATCTTACATCCAATTTTTCTGCCTCTAGTCTCTGTCTATTCCAGTCCAGTTAATCTCCCAACGTCCTGCCAGGACAAGGAGCATCTTTCTAAAATGCAACCCTGACTACACTTCTCGCAAAACTGCTCTGTTCTGACGGAACTCTGTGAGCTCCTCTTCTCCCTTGAAGCTGGGAGCATCTTTGATTGCTTTTTCTCTCTCCCTCTCTCTCAATGCATAGTGCTGTACCTGACACAAAGCAGGAGCTTAATAGTTTTTTAAAAAATTTTTTTTAATTGAAGACATTCCCTCTTAGTGAAATGTCCTTCCCTTTTTTCTTAATTAAAACACATTCCTCCTCATTTCTAAGACTGTCTTGGGTCAGGTTCCTCAAATTAGAGCCTGAAATGGGGATAGTTTTGCATGTGGTTTATTGAGGGAGTGCTCTCAGAAGGAAAACCTGTAAGGAAGTGAGGGCAACAGGGTAAGGGGGGGATGAAGCCAATCAAAGAGGAACTTTCAGCTGAAATCTTGCCTCATCCATATCCCGCAGGGAGCTCTGGAGCATGAAGAGCACCCCTGTGGCAGGGTCAGGCCTTTCCTACTCTGAACCAGTCAGGCACTGACTGAGGGTTGCTCCTGTTTTGTTTTTGTTTTTGTTTGGTGGGGGATGGGTGCATAACCTCTCAGGCACTGGCAGGCCAGGTGGATTCTATCTGCTGCAGGCAGATCTCTGGTAAAGGGTGCAGTTGTGATCCCTTAGCAGTCAACAGAACTTCTGGGTGATAGGCATGTGAACCAAGTAAAGAGTTGCTGGGTCAGGGGCACCACAGCATCGATCTCAAAAACCAAGCGCAGATATCATCTCCCCTGTGACTCAGTGAGGCAGGGCTTAAAAAATTAATGGTTTTTATTGTTACAAACATAGAATCTGCTGCCTTGTTCAACATGTGAGTTACTTGCTGAGTCATGGAGTAAACTGAGGCTTTGGAGCGAGTCACATCTGGGATTCAAATCTAGCTCTGCCCTTTATTGCCTTTGGTGCCTTAAATATCGCTTTACCTCACTGAGCTCAGGGTCTGCCTCACAGAACTGTTGCAGCACCCCGTGAGCTATGGACACATAGCACCTGGCCCACAGGAGACTTAAAAGAGTGGATCCAACCAATTCATGAATGAACAACTTGCAATGGATTTGATGCTTTTCAAAGAGCTGTCAGTCCCCACCACTCTTAATACCCCTACTACATGGATGAAGAAACACTGGCTAGATGTGGTCACTTGAAGCAGGTAGCAATACCTGCTTCAATAAATGGCAGGGCTGGGTCTTATCCTGGGACTCCACTAAGGAAAAGCACAAGTGGATTTTGCTAGATTTTTCCATGTAGCCATCACTTTCAGCTCTGGGGAAACCCCAGTTATAATTAGGTTGGAGCCATATTTTCTTTACCTGGTTGATAAGGCAGACCAAGAATAGAACTAATATGCATTGGGCACCTACCATGTGCCGAGCTCTGGGGAAGGCATTTTTATATCTGAACTCTTTTAATCCTCATAACCAGGTGGGAAGTTTCATCCCGATTTAGTAAATGAGAGAAGTGAGCTAGTTGTTCAAGTCCCACATTTTGTTACGTGGAGCATCAGACTCTGTCCGGAGATGGGCTGCCTTCTTGAAGGAAGGAGTGGTGGCTCTTGCATTTGTCCTCTGCTGGAGTCTGACCTCACAGCAGCTTATTCAGCCCTCATCACATGCTGCCTCCTTCCTTGGTGTGTGTCTCCAGCCCTGCCCAGTGTGTCTGCAGATGGTATTGCTGTGGACACGGAACTAGGCTCTTCCCAGTCAGTGCCATCTGCCTGCCCAGTGGACACTGGAGGCTCTTCACAGCACATACCATCCAGAGGCACATTCCATGCACTGCTCAAAGGTGGCGTTGTATGGGCCCACGTGTGTGCACTTGCCCAGGCATCCTAGCGCCCAGGCGAGGCCCCTGGGATGAGACAGTCTGTCAGAATGCCTCTCAGGAAAGAGACTGGTGTGGTTGTCCCTGTTGTCTGTCCACAAATGTCTCTGTGCAGTGCCCTGGTGCTGGAGGCTGGCTGCTCCCTCAGTGTGCACTGAATGGGGCGGCTACAGTATTACAGCCAATGACTTCATTAATTGGCCCACTCACACATTCCACCCCCCACTTACTGAGCATCTGCTGTGTGTCACTCAGCCTTGTCCCTAAGGAGCTCAGAATCTAATGGGAAACATACAGAAGGTAAATGACTGTTACCATTTAATTTGTAAAGAGATGAAAAATTGTCCAGAATTTACTGTAGCTGCTGCTGCCTTCTAAGGAGAGTGAGATAATCCATATGAAGGAAACCCTTTAAGTTTAAGCCTTCCTTCTTTTGTAGATTCTTTCCTAATGGGCTCAGGCAAGGTTAGCTTCTCACTCTTCTGTAGTCACACCCATGGTGGCAGATGTCACTTCTGTTGTAACTGTCTACCTATTTGTCACTATCTGCCATCAGATTATGAACTCTTTGAGAGTTTGAATATTGCCTGATCTTTTTGACTTGTGGAAGTAGTATGGTTTTGGAATCAGAGACACCCAGATGGTTTTGGAATCAGAGACACCCAGATTTGAATCCCAGAGCTGCTAGTTACTAATTCAGGGTTAGAACAAGGGTGAGGAGAGTGAGGCACTCACCTTGGGTGCAAATTTAAAGGGGCATCAACAAACTCAGTAATCAAGGTAAATAATATTTTAGTGCAATATTTAAAATAAAATCAACATTAATATAAAAAATCCACCATGAACAAAATTTTAGTTAAAGACAGGATCTGACCCAGAACTTGCATGACTTACTTCAATTGCCTCTTTGTAATATTAAGTTTTCATTAATTTGGATTAATTTCTGCATTAATACTGGCTGTAAAAAATATTTCCCTCAAGGAGGTCATGTTCTAGTGGGGTAGGTAGATATGTGCACAAATAAACATGACACATACTGTAAAGGAATGTACAACATACGTGTGCAAAAGGCACAACTCACCTCCCAAGGTTGCTGTGGCTGATTGTGGGGTGAATGTTGGGAAACACCATTGAGAAGTGGTGACATTTGACCTAGGTTTTGAAGGATAAGTAAGAGTTCAACAGCTGCTTGAGAGGTGGATAGTGGAAGGGGAGCAGAGGGAATTGCCCGAGAAGAAGCAGAAAAGCATGGGAGTGCTGGTATATCTAGGGAATGTCTAATGGGTTGGCTGTTAGATTTGGTGAGGGCTGTTCAGTTGATAAGAGAAATCATTATTTCCATTCTTGATGTATTGTGTTTCAAAGAACATTCAAGGGAAGTTTTTCTGCAGGCAGTTAAGATCCTGGGAGTGAGAATAGTAGAGAGGTTTTGGAGTCAGAGGTAGTAAAAGGTAGGAGGTAAAGGCATGAAAGAATGCTTCTCAAGGGAATTGTGCTGGCTGTCTGGCCCTTTACAGAAAAACTTAGCTGACCCCTGGTCTGTTATTTAACAGGCATGCATTAAGTTCCTTATGTAATTATGTCATTCAACCCTCACAACAGTCCTGTGTGATAGATTTTATTAGTTTATTATCTCACATTTTAGAGATGAAGACCTTAGTGAGGTTAAGTAATTTGTCCAAGATTACATAGTATGAGAGTCACTGGAATCTAGGAAAGAGTTGAAGTCATAGGAAATTGCCAAGGGAGAGGGTAGAGAGGCTAGAATATTTGTTTTAAACCTCTTTCAAAAAGGTCACAAACTTCTTGGGAAATCTGATGAAAGCTAAGGACACCCCTTCTCCCCTGTCCCAAGCACATATATATGTAATATTCTTCATACATTTTCAGGGAGTTCATGAAACTCCCGAAGTCACCTGTGATATTGTGATATTACAATAAAAAATATATATTTGGTCTTTGTCCCCAATTCCGGCACAGAACTCCTAAGTGATAAGAGCAATAAAGGTGTCTTGATATTCATTTTTTTCCACTGACAATCCTTGCCCCTTTTATTGAATATATATATATTTTTTTAACATCTTTATTGGTGTATAATTACTTTACAATTGTGTGTTAGTTTCTGCTTTGTAACAAAGTGAATCAGTTATACATATACATATATCCCCATATCTCTTCCCTCTTGCATCTCCCTCCCTCCCACCCTCCCTATCCCACCCCTGTAGGTGGTCACAAAGCACTGAGCTGATCTTCCTGTGCTATGGGACTGCTTCCCACTAGCTATCTATTTTACATTTGGTAGTGTATATATGTCCATGCCACTCTCTCACTTTGTCCCATTTTACCCTTCCCCCTCCCCCCCATATCCTCAAGTCCATTCTCTGGTAGGTCTGCATCTTTATCCCCATCTTGCCCCTAGATTCTTCATGACCATTTTTTTGTTGTTGTTTTATAGATTCCATATATATGTGTTAGCATACGGTATTTGTTTTTCTCTTTCTGACTTACTTCACTCTGTATGACAGACTCTAGGTCCATCCACTTCACTACAAATAACTCAATTTCGTTTCTTTTTATGGCTGAGTAATATTCCATTGTATATATGTGCCACATCTTCTTTATCCATTCATCTGTCGATGGACACTTAGGTTACTTCCATGTCCTGGCTGTTGTAAATAGTGCTGCAATGAACATTGTGGTACATGACTGTTTTTGAATTATGGTTTTCTCAGGGTATATGCCCAGTAGTGGGATTGCTGGGTTGTATGGTACTTCTATTTGTAGTTTTTTAAGGAACTTCCATACTGTTCTCCATAGTGGCTGTATCAATTTACATTCCCACCAACAGTGCAAGAAGGTTCCCTTTTCTCCACACCCTCTCCAGCATTTATTGTTTGTAGATTTTTTGATGATGGCCATTCTGACCGGTGTGAGATGGTATCTCATTGTAGTTTTGATTTACATTTCTCTAATGATTAATGATGTTGAGCATGCTTTCCTGTGTTTGTTGGCAATCTGTGTATCTTCTTTGGAGAAATGTCTGTTTAGATATTCTGCCCATTTTTGGATTCAGTAAGTGGTGCTGGGAAAACTGGACAGCTACATGTAAAAGAATGAAATTAGAACACTCTAACACCATACACAAAAATAAACTCAAAATGGATTAAAGACCTAAATGTAAGGCCAGTCACTATCAAACTCTTAGAGGAAAACATAGGCAGAACACTCTGTGACATAAATCACAGCAAGATCCTTTCTGACCCACCTCCTAGAGAAATGGAAATAAAAACAAAAATAAACAAATGAGACCTAATGAAACTTAAAAGCTTTTGCAAAGCAAAGGAAACCATAAAAAAGACTAAAAGACAACCTTCAGAATGGGAGAAAATATTTGCAAATGAAGCAACTGACAATGGATTAATCTCCAAAATTTACAAGCAGCTCATGCAGCTCAATATCAAAAAAACAAACAACCCAATCCAAAAATGTCTTGATATTCTTAACAAACTCCTTTCAACCACACCTGAGTTTATGTTAATGAGGTGATTTTGGGAAAGCACCTAAGGATGGCGACTGGTTGCCAGGAAAACCAACCATGTGATTATAGGATTGGAACTTTCAGTCGTACCTGCCCTGACCTCCAGGGAGGGGAGAGGGGCTGGAGGTTGAATCTGTTGCTGATAGCTAAAGATTTAATCAGTCATTGTAATGGAGCCTCTATAAAAATTGGAAAGGACAGAATGGTACAGTTTTTACTGAGGATGAACCTACATTGACACATCATACTCCATGGTTTTTCTTAGGATTCACTCTTGGTGGTATGCATTCTATGGGTTTAGATAAATGTACAGTGACATATATCAACCATTATAATGTCACACAGAGTGTTTTCACTGCCCTAAAAATCCTCTGTGCTCTGCCTATTTAACTCTCTTCCACCCCATCCCTGGCAACAACTAATCTTTCTATTGTCTCCATAGTTTTGCCTTTTTCAGAACGTCATAGAGTTGGAATCATATAGTATGTAGGCTTTTCAGATTGGCTTCTTTCTCTTAGTAATATGCATTTAACTTCCCTTCATGTCTTTTCGGGGCTTGATAGTTCATTACTTTTTAGCACTAAATAGTATTCTATAGTCTGGATGTACCACAGTTTGTTTATTCATTTGCCTATTGAAGGACATTTGGTTGCTTCCAAGTTTTGGCAATTATGAATAAAGCTGCTGTAAACATCTGTGTGCTGGTTTTTGTGTGGATGTAAGTTTTCAACTCCTTGCATAAATATTAAAGAGCACAGTTGCTGGATTGTATATAAGAGTATGTAAAAAGCAACCAAACTGTCTTTCAAAGTGGAGGTACTATTTTGCCTCCATACCAGCAATGTGCTCCACATCCTTGTCAGAATTTGGTATTGTCAGCCATTCTAATAGATGTGTAGTAGTACCTCATTGTTTTAATTTTCATTTCCCTGATGACATATGACGTGGAGCATCTTTTCATATGCTGTTTGCCATCTGTATATCTTTTTTGATGAAGTGTCTATTAAGATCTTGGCTCATTTTTAAAGTCATTTGTGTTTTAAGAGTTCTTTGTATTTTTTTGGTTAGCAGTCCTTTATCAGATGTGTCTTATGCAAATATTTTCTCTCAGTTTGTGGCTTGTCTTCTCATTCTCTTGATGTTGTCTTCAAAAATTAAAGTTTTAAATTTTAATGAGATCCAGCTCATCAATTATTTCTTTCAAGGACTGTATTTTTGCTGTTATAGTTAAAAAGGTATTACCATACCCAAGGTCATCTAGGTTTTCTCTTATGTTATCTTCTAAGAGTTTTATAGTTCTGTGCTTTACATTTAGGTCCATGATTCATTTTGAGTTGATTTTTGTGAAGGGTGTCTGGGTCTCATTGTGGCTTTAATTTTGTAGTTCTCTTATGACAAATGATGTTAAGCTCTTTTTGCACTTATTGGCTATTTGTATATTTACTTTTGTGAAATATTTATTCAAATCTTTTGCCCATCTTATTTGGGTTGTTTGTGTTTTTAACGGTTAATTTGTAAGCGTTCTTTATATACTCATTTTTTTTCCACATGGATATGCAGTGTGTCAGCACCATTTGTTGAAAAAACTTTTCTCATTGAATTGACTTGGTTGGTACTTTGGTAAAAAAATGAATTGGTACTATATGTATGGGTCTATTTCTGAACCCTTTATTTTGTTTCATTGATTTGTTTGTCTTATGTCAATACTACATTGTTTTGATTATGGTGGCTTTTTAGTGAGTCTTGAAATCAGGTAGTATAAATATTTCAACTTTACTTCTTTTCTTTTTTTTTGAGACTTTGTTTTGGTCATTCTAGGACTTTTGCCTTTCATATACATTTTAGAATCAACTTGTTAGCTAGGATTTTGATTGGGATATCTTTATTTATAGATCAATTTGGAGGTATGGATACCTAACACTATTGCCTTTTTGAATCCATGAACCTGATATTTATTTCTACATATTTAAGTTATTAATTATTCTAAACAGTGCCTTGTAGTTTTCAGTGTGGTGGTCTTGCACATTTTTCATTAGATTTATTCCTAGTTACTTGATTTTAACATTGTTATTATAAATGGCATTGGTTTTTAAATTTTCATTTTCAATTAGTTGTTGCTAGTATATGGAACATCAACTAATTTTTGTATGTTGACATTGTATTCTGAATAACAATCAGTTTTACTTAATAATCTTTGTTTTTGGAATCCATAGGGTTTTTCTGCACATATAGCGATGCTTCTGTGTATGACTACTGTTTTACTACTTTCTTTCCAATCTGTATGCCTTTTATTTCTTTCTTATTGCAAGTCAGTAGTCTTTTAAAGAAACATATATATGTATTATATGTAATTATTTTATTTTACTTTATTTTATTTTAGTATTTGTTACCTTTCATATGTATGCCCTTGTCTCTTCTGCTCTTGGCCTCTGCTCTTTGAGAGATCTGTCTCCATCCTTCTTCCCTGTTCTTGGTGTTCAGATATTCACTGCAGTGCTCTTGGCGAAGGCCTGGAATATCTGGCAGGGAGTTCTCCCAGTTTATTTGCCTGTTCCCGTTTTTTGGAAGGCCACTGCTGAGTACTCTGTGAAGTCCCAGAGTGGCTCGGAGGGATTTTCCTCAGTTCCTGGTCCTACCTCAGCATAGGTCCCTGCCTTGTACTAGGTAAGTCTCCATGCATTTCACAGGGATCTCTCTCAGACTCCTGACCCATTATAAGCCTTTGGAATGCCATCCCCATGCACTTGGTGAAGGCCTGCTGCAAAGAATTTGCTGGTGGGGTCAGATTTACCCTGTGACTGAGACCCCAAGAATTCTGATCCACTGCCTCACCCTACACCCAGATGTTAACAGTTCATTGACAGTTCAGCTGGTTTCTCTTTTCCATATCTATGGTGGATCTTTGTCTTCTCACCCAGGAAGAGTTTGCCACTTTCTGGAATTTAGTTCATTTGGGTTTCTTTATGTTGTCACCTCTCTGATGTGCTTCCAAACAACTATGATTTTGTAGCATACCTGGCTTGGTCTTGTTGTTATAGTGGAAACAGTAGTCTCTTCTGACTCTCTACATCCTAACTGGAACTGCATCAAACTTTTTAACAAATACCCTGCACCATGAGTATTATTATTTCCGTTGAGTTCTTGCGGCAAAGCCCTGCTAAACTTTCAACACCAGTGAGTTCTGACTTACCATCCTCCACACCCCTTCCCCACCCCATCAGTCACTAGATTGCTGAGTCTTAAATACCCATAGAATGTACCAGACTCAGCTTTTGTGTAGGATTCAAAGAGTTCTCAGGAAAAATGGTTTTGGTTGTGAAAGAAAAGAGTCCAAGGAAGCAGGTGCTGGCATGATGGTCAGGACCGGATGCCCTCTAATTTGTGGGCTTTGTGTTTTGAGAGAGAATGAAAACTTCTAGCCTGTGACACACCCTGGCCAGGACTTGTTACAGAAGCTAATGTTTATCAGCCATAATATTTTTCATGTCCTGTTTCAGGCTGCCTGCAGTCTTGTCCCCAATAAGAGGATGTGTCACAGCAGAAGTGGGTAAAATAGGAATAATAAAACTTACCCTACAGGGCTCATAATGATGAAATGAAGTAATGTCTATGACACGGATGGCATGTAATAGGTGCTTAATAAATACAACCTCTTATTATCTTTAGTTAGAAGAAAGGGGCTCTCAGAATTGAGGACGTTTCTTATTTTTACTAGAGACTGTATGGGACTGTTCAGAACTTGTGTAGCTGAAGTAACTCAGTTTAAACCTCACCCCACTGGATTCAAACCTAGTTAGAGAACTGGTGGGGTATGCCCAACAGTAATCTGTATTCATCATCAACCGTGGAGCCTCCTGCAAAAAGCTCATCCAAGGGAAGAAGGACTCAGGAGCATAAGCTTGGTCCAGGCCTCAGGGGCAACTCTAATACTGTTCTCACTTAGATTTCTTTTCTGCTTCAGCCCTTGTGGATTCCTGTCTTTGTCCTTAGAAGAGAGGGTGCTGTGTGTAAAAAAGTTCTTCTTTTTATTTTGGTCTAAAATCATTTTGTGTTGAAATCCGGATCTCAAAGAGATCTGCACTCTCATGTTCATTGCAGCATTAGTCACGATAGCAATATATGGAAACAATCTAAATATCCATCAAAAGATGAATGAATAAAGAAAATGTGGTATATACATACCATAGAATATTATTCAGCCTTAAAAAAGAAAATGTGGTATATACATACCATAGAATATTATTCAGCCTTAAAAAAGAAGGAAATCCTGCCATGTGTGACAACATGGATGAACCCAGAGGACATTATGCTAGGTGAAATAAGCCAGTCACAGAAAGACAAGGACGGCATGAGTTGTCTTATATTAGGTATCTAAGTTAGTCAGAATCATAGCATCAGAGAGTAGAATGGTGGTTGCCAGGGACTGGGGGGAGGAATAAATGATGAGTTGTTGCTCAATGGGTATAAAGTTTTAGTTACGTAAGATGAATAGGTTCTAGAGATCTGTTATACAACATAGTGCTTGTGTCAGCAATACTCTACCCTTAAACATTTGTTAAAAAGGGTAGATCTCATGTTAAGCATTCTTACGACACACACAGAAAAGGACTAAGGAAACTTTTGGAGGTGATGGATATGTTTATTACCTTGATCGTGGTGATAGCATCACAGGTGTATGCATATGTACAAACTCATCAAATTGTATACGTTAAGCATGTGGCTTTTTGTACATCAGTTATGGTTCAATAAGTCTGTTGAAATAAAATTAAATAAAATAATTCTCTGATGCTGAGTGCATTACCATATAACTTTAGAATCAATGCAATAGACTGTGGCATGAGGGTAGGAGAGAGGAGTTCTCCTACTTGTTGGGGGCAGCACATATCTTAGCAAGGAGTTTGGCTGAGTGGCCGACATCAGTGGGTAGAGGCAAACTCTTTAGCTGCAGCACCAACCATGGTGTCTTTTCAGGGTCTTCTCAACTTAGGGATACCTCCTTTCTCTAGGCCTTCTATTTTTTTTAATGTCAGTGGGATGGAAATTTTGGGCCACTAGAGACAGAGATTGGTCTCACCCAAGTTTTATTCACTGTCAGATTCAATGCCCAAGCAATATCCTGCTTGATGGTAAGGGTCTTCAATTGCCTGAAGGGTCCTGGGCCCCAGAGCTGATGGGGATGACCAAGACAGAGGGGTTGTCCTCATGGCAGAGTCTCTCATGGTTGAGTCTTCCCCCAGCAAAGAGAGAGGCCTCCTCTGACCATTTTCACTATTTGCTTTGGCGCAGAAATTGTGGACTCAAGGTAAAATTCAATTAGACTTTATGTTGCGTCATTTGGGACATAGGGAAAAGTTTCTCTTTATTTATGAAGATGAACATTTCAGAAGAGCAGAAAAACACTTCTGAGATCAGAGGAGGGCTGTGTGTGGGTTTAGTGGACGGCACCCCTTTCCATCAATGCAGACATGTGGATATCTTAGAGGAAAGGGGGCCTACCTTGGATTTATTAGTTCCCCTGTGCCTCTAGGGTGGAAGAACCCTATCAAGGCTGGTGCCAGGTGTTTCAGGCCCCACTGAGGGATTTTCTTGAGACTCCCCACCAGGGTACATGGTACCAGCAACTTCATTAGGTGGCAGTATCAGGAGCTTTAATGGGGGTTGACAGTTGCAGCAGTATGAGCAGCAGCATGAAGCAGGGTTGGTGGGTTTGAGAGCATCAAGGAACAAAGCCTCTGCCACAGTTCACCATGCTGTTGCTGGCGTGTTCTGGCTGCATGGTGGCAGGAGGCACAGTTACATGACTTGCCACCCAACAGAGGCCCAAGAGCAAACAAAGGATGACACATCAGGAGAAAAGGAAACTGGTGAACACTATATGGTGGTGGGCAGAACTCGATTATGTGCCCATGTTTGGTCATCCTGCCCCATTAGCTCAGACTGGAAACTTTGAAAAAGGTTTTATTAATTTCCTAGAGCTGATGTAAAAAATTACCACAACTGGGTGGCTTAAAGCAGGAGAAATTTTTTCTCTTACACTGCTATAGGTCAGAAATCTGCACTCAAGGTGTTGGCAGGGCTACAGTTCCTCTGAAGGCTCTAGGGGACAGTTTGTTCTTTGCCTCTTCCAGGTTCTGGTGGCTGTTGGTATTCCCTCGTGGCTGCCTTACTATAATCTCTACCTCTGTCTTCACATTGCCTTCTCCTCTGTGTGTTTCAAATCTCCCTGTGCCTTTTTCTTATAAGGATACTTGTCATTGGATTTGGGGCCCACCCAGATAATCCAGAGTGAGCTCATCTCACGATTCTTAGTGTAATTACCTCTGCAAAGACCCTTTTCCCAAATAAGGCAATAGTTACAGCTTCCAGGGATTTGGTGTGGACATATCTTTTTGGAGACCACCAATCCAACCCACTGAACAGGGTCAGAGGCCTAATATTGGTCTGGCTGATGAGATGCAGCTAGAGGGATGGTCCTTCTTTTATTCTGTGCTGCTGTGTCTAGCCTCATGCATTATCGCCCTCTTCAAGCAGACAACCAGCTTGATACCCTTCTTGGCTCTGTCCCTCAAACACAAATGTGCAATGACATACCACCTTCTAAAAACTTTCTTTACCTTTTGATCAAAGAGCCATTTGCTGCTTTTTAGGAAGCCTTGAGGCCCCTTCTTTACCAAATGATTAACATATACTTGTGTGTGTGTGTGTGTGTGTGTGTCTGTGTTCAAAGATTGTTCTCTTGCAGCAAATGACTTGGGGGACCAACACCTTCCCCATGTCTATGGGCTCATTGGCATTCTTTCACCCTGTGTGTAGGCATCATCTGGCAACATTTGTATTTTTGGGCCTAGAGCAACGAGCTGGTGGTATAAGGAAAAGAGGACAGCTCTGTAGTCAGACCTGCATTGAATGTGACCTGGGCCACTTGGCTCTGCTGTGGGACTCTGGGCATGCCACTGAGCCTTTCAATCTCCTTGTCCTGAGAAAAGGGATAATAATTTCTATTTATATGATTGTGGTGGGATTAAAAGAAAAAAAAATGCATGTGTGGCACCTGGCACAGAGGAGGTGCTTAATAAGTTAGTTCCTGTTATCCTTTATTTCCTGTCATTTGTGTGTCTTGAGAAATCACCTTTCTGTCCCCCAAAGACATAACTCACTTCTAGTACTTTAGCTCCAAAGACAAACACACAAATTGTTCAGCAGCGACCAATTTTGTGCCATGGCAACCTGCTGTTTTTAATTATCCGCCTTACTGTGTAACAGCTGTGGGGCACTTGGTCTGGCCACATGTAATCGAGTCTTGTGACGTGCTCCAGATGTGGAGGTGTTCTGCCAGGTGTTTATTTGGAGTATATAAGGGGGAATTTAGCACACAGCCTTTCTCCCTCCCCTGCTCCTCCTTCCCTGCGCTCCACCCCAAATGCTCTTTTAGGAAAGGTCTAGGCCTTGGCCCTCAGCTCCAGGCCTGGGCCTTAGAACCAGTGTTTTGAGTTCAGAGTCTTTTTAACTGGGCTTCCTACCTCTCTGGGGTTCCCCAGCTCCCTGGAGACTTGCTCTGTTAATTAGGAAAACCACTGCTACTGCTTTGAGAAGGAGCAGTGCAATGCCTTGGGCCTTGCCACCTTCTGCGGTGGTCTAGGTCAAGTGTTCTTGGCTTTCACTTGGCTGAGCCAGGTCTTGCTTGATGACTTCACTTTCTGAGCAGAAGCTTATCTTCCTATAAGGGAGGTAGCACTTTGCTTTCAAACTGTGGCTTGAACAATTAAAAAATATATTATTTAGAATCTAGGAGGCCAGCCTTGAACTCAATACCGAGTGGCTTCCTCCAACAGCTCTGGACTGAATGCATGTTCTTTCTCATTCTGCAGCTGCACTGGTGCCATGCCTGGACCTGGGATCTGGCTACCACTGAGTAAGAATGGGGTAGCTGTTGTGAAAGTGCTGCCTTTGGAAGTGGAAATGTGCTTTTTGGAATTGTCTTGCTTTTCTTTGTAAATTTGGGACAAGTCCTTTGGATCACTGATTTCCTAGCCCCCCCTCCCCTCTTTGCAATTTCGGGGTAATTTGTTGAAAGAATTGAGCAAATTTAGCCATAAAAAAAGAATGAAATAATGCTATTTGCAGCAACATGGATGCAACTAGAGATTATCATACTAAATGCAGTAAGTCAGAAAGAGAAAGACAGATATCATATGATATCACTTGTATATGAAATCTAAAATATGGCACAAATTAATCTACGAAACAGAAATAGACTCACAGACAGAGAACAGACTCGTGGTTGACAAGGGTGGGGTGGTGGGAGAGGGATAGATTGGGAGTTTGGGGTTAGTAGATGCAAACTATTACAAATAGAATGGATAAACAACAAGGTCCTACTGTATAACACAGGAAACTATATTCAATATCCTGGGATAAACCATAATGGAAAAGAATATAAAAAAGAATGGATATATGTGTATAACTGAGTCACTGCTGTACAGCAGAAATTAACACAACATTGTAAATCAACTATACTTCAATAAAAAAGAAAAATAATTGAGCAAATTTAGCTGATGGTGGCTGGTATGAAACTGGATTGAGGTCATCATTTAATTCAGTTTCACTTTTAACCCAGTATAATCTACTTCATTTATACATTCAACGATTAGTTTTTGATCACTTACCATATGCCAGACACTCTTCTAAACACTGGGGAAATGACTGCAAGTAAAGCAAAGTTCTGCAATCATTGAGCTTATAATCTGGTAGGGAACAAAAATAAGTAAAACAAATAAATATATGCTATTTTTAAAGGTATGGTAAGTGCTAAATAAAACTAAATCAGCATGAGAGAATAGAAAGCAAGGATTTGTTATTTTAGAAAACTTGCAAAACAGTAGATCCAACAAGGTAGAAGTGTGTATTTTTTTCTCATACAAGATCACACAGTCCATTGCTGCCAAGCCAGCTCCCAAATCATCAGACACCTAGCACCTTTTATCCTCTTGTTCCACCATTTCAATATGTGGCTTGCACAACCTGGCCCTTCATGGCTGCTTCAGCTCCAGCCATCATGTCTGCATTCTAGCAGGAAGAAGGAAAGAAAAGAAGGGCATGCTCTCTCGGAAGATATTTCCTGGAAGTTGCACATATAACCTCTATTTTCATTTTCTTGGCCAGATCTTAGTCACATAGCCACGTAGCCACAAGAGAGGCTAAGGAAATGTTTTCTCTATTCCCAGTAGCTACATGCTACTGGAGTCTTTTTCATAGAAAAAAAAATAGAAGAATGGATATTGGTGGATAACCATAGGTGGTGAGAAAAGACCTCTCTGAGGAGGCATCATTTGAAAAGAGACCAGAATGACATGACTTTCATCCAGTCCATTTAATAAATCAAATCACCTGAGTTCCTTCTCTGTGCTTCTCTGAATAATAATACATAGTCTTGTCCTCAATGCTTGCAATCCAGAGCACAGGTGGCAAATTGGAGGTGCAGCGCAATATCTGCCAGAAGGTGAAATTTGTTTGGCTAACATGTATATTAATAATTAGGAAATTTCACATAAAAGTCAGATTTCTAGCTTTCATTAAAACTTGAGAAGATCTGGTAATATAGGGTCTGCGTTCTCATATGACTGGAGCTGAATAGCGACTGACCTTTTCAAGTTGGTCCTGAGCACTCCAGTTTGCCCCAGGCTCCCCCTTTTCCAACTGTCCCACACTGGCTTGTTTCCTTCTTTTTCTTTACCTGCTGGCCCCTGTAAGCATCTGAGTTTCCAGTCCATGGTCCAAAGGGGGAGAAACCAATTAATAAAATAAAATAATTAAAATAAAACAGGTTTCATTATTTGGTTTGTTTCTCTCACCATCGAGGATCCACATCTATCTATTTCTTGCTGAAACCTGAGTGCCCAAGAGAATTACAGGAGTTTCAGTCAAATTCACTCTGAAGTTCTGTTTTTCTTGATCACATCACATGGTGGGTAAAACATCAGGCCTTGAGTCAGAAGACTTGAGTTCAGGTTCTGCCCCTTATAGCTAGCTAGGTGAATACTCTTGGAAAAATTCCCTCCCCTCTCTCCTGGAGACTCAGTTTCCCTATCTGTAAAAGAGCGAGTTTAAGTTGTCAGTCCTGGTCTACTGGTCTTCCAGGATCTGGGAAAAAATAAACAAAATAATGTAAGTGGAAAAGATTTATAAGGTGAAGGTGCATCATTCTGGCAAGGAGCAGAAAGCTATTCAGACTCTAGATGCAGAAGGGACCCCTAGGAATGACACAGGAATGGAGCATAGCCTCACCTGTGGGAATTGGAGCTGAGAACTGGGAAGCCATTAGAAAATGAAGTGGCTGCTTTCTTCCTCTCTCTCTGGGACCACATGAGTTCTTTTATTTTATTTTCTCTGTTTATCTAAGCCAATCTTCCTCTTCTTTGCAGACTGTTTTTATTTCCTTTTTCTTATTATGTACAAGTCCCAAAAGGGTAGCCCCAGCTCTAATGCTACATGACATTTTAGTTTAACTGCCCACCATCAATTAATAACAGTTTCTGCATCTCTTACTTCAGACTTTGAAGAGAAAGATTCTTAATTGATACATTGATTTCCCCTGGGTTAAATGACAAGCCAAGGTCCACTGACCGGAGACTGTGGAAGTAGGTGCACATAGTTCAAATATGGTGGTTTAGGCCCAGCCCTTTAGTAGGTGCTAAGTATAGCCATTCCTAGAGCAAGGGTTGTGGCTGGGCAAGGACACCAAGTGTGTCTTCCGCAACATAAAATGTTTAGTATTACAACTATGATTCTGTCTTGAATGGCTCAGCTGATAGTTCTTCTGGCAAGTTGGGTGGAAGGCTCTTCCTAAAGACACAAACCATCCGAGACAAGTCTAATGAAAACATGATCATTTCCAGGTTATGGATGTGTACTAAAGTTCTTTGAAAAATTGTGCTACCTCGCTGCTCTACAGAACATACTTAATCTATAGCTGCTGCTAACTTTTGGGCTCCAAAAGAGGGAATTGTGTACAAAGAGACAGACTAAGGAAATGAAGTGAGGGTTTCCATGGCTACTGGCTTGAGTGTGCGTAGGACAAAAGTTTTTGAACTGAAAATTATCAATTCATCCAAAATATTTTTCCTCTTCTATTTCACTTGCTTACTTGGTACGCAGAGAAACAGAGCAGGGAATGTTCTGGTACAAATATATAGCCTGAGGGAGTCAGAACTTTTCCAGCTGCCAGGAACATCCCAAACAGAGCCTTGAGTGTTCAACAAACTTCAGGGACGCTCCGAACCAGCTTGGGTAAATGCGAAGATAAGGAGTTTGGGTCTCATTCCTGATGGTCCCTAACTGAGTGATGTTGGGTCGATTACTTTACCTCTCTGAGTTTAGATGTCCCATCTGTAAAAGAAAGAAATGCTGGTTGAATCTAAACCCTTAATTGAGGTTGGTGCTAACAACCTATATCAGCTAAGATTAGACTCATCTGCAAATGAAAGAAACTCAAGAGTGGCTTTAGTGCTGAAGGTTTTATTCTTTTGAGTAAGAGGCAATGATGATGTGATGCAATCACCAGAGACTCAGGCTTCTCCTTCCTGTTTTCTGATCCACTATCCCTAGGGTGTGGCCCTCATCCTCACCGGCCAAAGTATCTGGCAGGATTCTAGCTATTATATTTATGTTCCAGGCCAGAGGATGAAGGTTGGTGCATTTCTGTAATTTCCTCCCCTTGTGTGTGGGCTGGACCTAGTGACTCACTTCTATTGAAAAGAGTATAGCAAAAGTGATGTGATGTCATTCCTGAGATTAGGTTACATAAAGACTGTAGCCTCTCTCCTTTCCCTCTTCTCCTTTCCTCTCCCTTCTGTGCTCCTCCCCTTTCTACTTTCCTTCTCTCTCTCTCTCTCTCTCTCTCTCTCTCTCTCTCTCTCTCTCTCTCTCTTCTTCTCTTCACTCTGGGCTTCCCTGGCGCTGGGAGAAGTGAGCTGCCATGATATGAAGCAGCCCAATGGGGAGGCCCAGGTGGAAAGGAGCTGAGGCTTGCCAGTGGCCACAAGGGTGAGCTTAGAAGCAGATTCTCCAGCCCTAGTTGCACCTTGAGACAACTGCAGCCCTGGCTGATAGCCTAACAGCAACCTGAGCGACCTTAAACTAGAAGTACTCTGCTAACGTGCACTCAAGATTCCTGATGTGCAGAAACTTTGGGATAAGAAATGCTTGTCATTTTCAGCTGCTAAATTTTGGGGTCATTTGTTATGCAGCAATAGAAAACGAATTCACCCTGCAACTGTTTTAGACGCATTCAGTGAACTTTGGGTACATATAGAGGCCCCCAGAGACAGCCTAACAGGAAATTGGACTTTGAACTTCTGGTTCTCCCGGGCAGCACATGAGCAGTGTTTGGGCCAGAGGTTTGCTCAATTTCCTATCACTTGGATATTTTCCTAAAATTTGCTTAGAGGAAAAGAATGAAACCATCACAAGCATTCCATGTACAGAGAAGAACTGTCTTAGCACACATTCTCAGAGCCTGCTCTGTGCATGCCATGGTTTGACCTGTGCTCTGGAGCACGGGGCATAGATCTGGTACAGACATGGCAGATAGATGGTGCTAACTCTTCTTGCTCTTGCTGGTTCCAGTGTTGCCTAGAAGCAGGCTCTCTGGCTCCAGGGTCTCCATGGCTAGCGTCAGCCCTGCTCAGGGGCCAGCACACAGACTGCCTTCATGCAAAGCACACAAGGGCTCCTTCACTGGATGTTGTAGCCCTGCCAGGGGGCTAGGCCTGGAGACTGGAGCAGGCTGGCTTTCAGCTCCCATGTGTTTTCCTGGCCTCTGTGCGAGGCATAGGCTGCACCACTGTAGGTGGTGATGCTACCTCCAAGGATCAGCCATAAAGAGATGATAAATAAACCACTTGGTTCTTTTCACAGTGCTGATCTTATTTTTTTTTTAATTGAAGTATAGTTGATTTACAATATTGTATTAATTTCAGGGGTACAGCAAAGTGATTCAGAACTGTCTATTTATATCTATACATATATATTCTTTTTCAGATTCTTTTCCATTATAGATTATTACAAGATATTGAATAACCCTGTGCTATACAGTAAATCTTTGTGGCTTATCTATTTTATATATAGTAGTGTATATCCGTTAATTCCAAATGCCTAATTTGTCCCTCCCCCCCTTCCCATTTGGTAACCATAAGTTTGTTTTCTATATGAGTTTGTTTCTGTTTTGTAAATAGGTTCATTTGTATTATTTTTTTAGATTCCACACATAAGTGATATCATATGATATTTGTCTTTCTCTGTCTGACTTATTTCACTTAGTATTATACTCTCTAGGTCCACCCATATTGCTACAAATGGCACTATTTCATTCTTTTTTATGGCTCAGTAATATTCCATTATATATATACACACATACACACACATGCGCGCGTGCGCGCGCACACACACACACACACACCCACCACATCTTCCTTATCCATTCATATGTTGATGGACATTTAGGCTGCTTCCAGGTCTTGGCTATTGTAAGTAGTGCTGCTGTGAACATTGGGGTGCATGTATCTTTTCGAATTAGAGTTTTCATCTTTTCCAGATATATGCCTAGGAGTGGGATTGCTGGACCATATGTTAACTCTATTTTTAGTTTTTTAAGGAACCTCCAGAATGTTTTCCATAATGGTTGCACCAATTTACATTCCCACCAACAGTGCAAGAGGGTTCCCTTTTCTCCACACCCTCTTCAGCATTTATTATTTATAGACTTTTTGATGGTGGCTATTCTGCCTGGTGTGAGGTGATACCTCATTGTAGTTTCGATTTGCATTTCTCTGATAATTAGTGATGTTGGGCATCTTTTCATGTGTCTGTTGGCCATCTATATGTCTTCTTTGGAGAAATGTCTATTTAGGTGTTCTGCCCATTTTTTGATTGGGTTATTTGTGTTTTCTTTTTTTTTTTTTTGATATCGAGCTATGTGAGCTGTTTGTATATTTTGGAAATTAATCCCTTGTTGGTTGCATCATTTGCAAATATTTTCTCCCATTCCATAGGTTGTCTTTTTGTTTTGTTTATGGTTTCCTTTGCTGTGTTTGATTAGGTCCCATTTGTTTACTTTTGCTTTTCTTTTGCTTTCGGAGACTGATCTAAGAAAATATTGCCACGATTTATGTCAGAGAATGTTTTGCCTATGTTCTCTTCTCGGAGTTTTATGGTGTCATGTCTTATATTTAGGTCTTTAATCCATTTTGAGTTTATTTTTGTGTATGGTGTGAGGGAGTGTTCTAACTTTACTGATTTACATGTGGCTGTCCAGCTTTCCAAACATTGCTTGCTGAAGAGACTGTCTTTTCTTCATTGTATATTCTTGCCTACTTTGTCGAAGATTAATTGACTGTAGGTGTATGGGTTTATTTCTGGGCTTTCTGTTCTGTTCCATTGATCTATGTGTCTGTTTTTGTGCCAATACCATGCTATTTTGATTACTGTAGCTTTGTATTATTGTCTGAAGTCTGGGAGGGTTATGCCTCCAGCTTTGTTCTTTTTCTTCAGGATTGCTTTTGCAATTCTGGATCTTTTGTGGTTCCATATAAATTTTAGGATTATTTGTTCTAGTTCTCACAGGACTGATCTAAGCTCAGAAGAATGTCCTTCTGAAAATACAGTTGTTTTGATTTTTCACCTGTATAACTTGAGTGAAAAAAATAGATCATGAAACAGCATGAATAGTATGATCTTGTTTATTAATAATTGTATGCCCACACGTATAATTACAGTTTTCTTGTAGTATTAATTAGCATTTAGATGTTAAAAACCTTTGGATAGTGGAAATTTGGATAATGTTTACTTCATGTTTTTTTCTGTAGTATTAGTCTTTTTTAAAAAACATAAGCATGTATTATTCTTTTAAACATACAATAATAATGTCTTATTTTCATTTCAAAAAAACACTATTTTCTCTTTCATTTGTGTAGTGCTTTGCAGCTAAGTATAAGTATCCGCAGTTCACAGATGTAGCAACTGAGGCTCAGAGAGGTGGAGTGACTGGCCTATTCATAAAGAGAACCCTCCACTACACCTTTTCTCTTGTTCTCTCTGCCCACCCCCCAGGTGTCACCTGTCTAGAATTTCATATGACAACTATCAATCCTATATAACTTGGACTAGTCATTTCCCCTTTCAGTTTTCTCATCTGTAAGATGAGACTAGTGATAGCATCTACCTTATAGGGTTGTTATAGGGACTAAATGTGATAATGTGTGTGAAGCACTTAGCACAGCCCCTGGACCCCAGCATCAATAACTATTAGCATTGGTTATTATTGGGTGACTTGGAGAAGGCATTTCCCCTCTCTGGGTCTGTTTCTTCAAATTCAAAATACATGGGTTAGACTTGATGATTATTGAAAATTCTGCATTTCAGTTCTCTGGTTCCAATTTTTTTTTTTTTTTTGCTATTATATGAAATAAAGTTGATTTCAAGAAGCTGGATTGGGGCCTTCCCTGGTGGCGCAGTGGTTGGGAGTCCGCCTGCCGATGCGGGGGATGCGGGTTCGTGCCCTGGTCTGGGAGGATCCTGCATGCCACGGAGTGGCTGGGCCCGTGAGCCATGGCCACCGAGCCTGCGTGTCCGGAGCCTATGCTCCGCGACGGGAGAGGCCACAGCATTGAGAGGCCCGCGTACCAAAAAAAAAAAAAAGAAGCTGGATTGCAAGAAGCAGTTGTCATCCACTCATTCATTGTTGAGTTAACTCAAAAATGATTTGAATATATGAACAAGTGAGAAGAGTCTGTGGGAACGGTGTTCCTGGCACAGGAATAGCAGGTGCACACACCTCGGCAAGGGCTAGGCAACCTGAAGGGAGTGCTGGAAGAAGCCCGATGCCCGGGCATGGGCTGGCAGCTCTTTCCAGAGTCAGGTCTAGAGCCACAGTCAAGAAAACAGTGCCCTGCTTCTCAGTGAGCCCTGCATGCCAGGTTGCCAGACAGCTGAGGTGTGTCATATGTAGGTGTTTTCAAAGGCACAGCATATTCTCTTAGCATCAGCTTTGAGTATCTGCTTTTGCTCATTTGTGTTGGACTCAAGAACATGAGAAAAGTGTTGAGTTCATGCCACATCATAAATCAGAGGCCTGGATGTGGCTTTTCCATCTTTAACAAGTCCACCAGGACATCTGTGGGAAGTCCTCCTGCCCTGGCCGAGCTGGTGTTGGGAACAGGTATGGTGGACCAGGAAGCTGCTAGGATGGAGACATTCTGAAAATCCCTCTTCAAGCCAGTTAGGGAGGTGGGAGCTTGAGAACATCTGGGTCATGGGGGAGTGGGGCTCCAGCTAGGACAGGTGGCCAACCATTGACGTTATCTGGCCTTTATTAATTAGCGATAGATGTCATGTCCTTTGCCATGGTGTCATTGTGTTCATCTGGTGTAAGGGGACCAGTCAAAAACGTTGGCTCCAAGTGGAAGGAGTCATTTTTATTCTGCTTTTTAAGGATGGGAATGGAGTTAGAAGAAAAAAAGAAAAAAACAAAAGTAATGCAAGCAAACAAAAATTCCTGAAACAGAATGGAGGGTTACTGGCTAGTGAAGGATGCTGTTCCCTCCCCCATCTATTTTTCTTGTCTTTCACCTCTCTGATAAAACACTGATAAACTATTTCCTGTCTGGAGATTGTTGGAATAAAATGGTCTCTGGGCTCTACCCCCAACTCCCACTGCATCCTCCACTTATCCAGTCCCTCAGGATGCTTTGCTAGCGCAGTGACCTGGTCATATTATTCCCCTTTCATGGCTCCCTACTGGGTAAAGAATAAGTGCCCTAGCATGGCATACAAGGCCTTTCATGATCTCGTGTTAACCCTCCCTTTTAGCCTCTTCTTGAAGTAATTCCATTCCCTCCATATGGAATCATAGACTGTCAGAGCTGAAATAAATTTGGAGATCATCTAGTTGTTTTTCTTGCTTTAAAAAAATGAAGGATTTTTCTTGATAAAATCTTATCTGAAACATCGAAAGGGCAGAGTCTGCCTAGCTGAAGGAGTTATGGTGGTAGTGATGGGACCCAGAGGCCCACTCTTGCTTGGACTCCTTTTAATTTCTTTCCTTCAAAACCTGCAGTGGCCTGTGAATTTATAGAGGGACTGCAGGGCTTGGTGGAGATGCTTTGATAATCATTGATTCTATCCAGTTCTCTCCTGTTACATAGAGGTTGGGTTGCTTGCCCAGGGTCTTTGAGCTGGTATATTGCATAGTTAGTTCTCTGAGATCCAGGGTAGTGGCCTTGCCTCATGTCTTCCCATTCCACCCCCAGTGTTCCTGCTCTGATTTAGATTGTAAACTCCTTTGAAGTGTTATTCAGTTGCATCTCCAGGCAAAGTTCTTTCCACAAGGAGCAACTAAAGGAAGATGCCAAGTAACCTTGGCCATGTATCTCTTTCTCAATCACTTGGTCTTTAAGGTCTTGAGGATGTGGGCAGCCCAATAATCAGACTGCTTTGCAATGTCATCAAAACCCACAAAATCCTAGTAGGGAGCCTCTTCTTATTTGAGGGTTCATTGATCAGCTCCTTGAAATATCCTCCTACTCTTAGGGAATATCTTCCTCCCAAATAGACTTCCTGACACAGGATCAGATTTACCTTTAGAATTCCATCTCTGCTAGTTTATTTAGCTTTCACATCATTCTGAGGAATCTTACTCCAGCATCTAGGAATCATAAAGTTGGAGAAGGTGCCTCTTTTCCCCCATCTCACATGACGTCCTTCTGCATCTCTGGCCTATCCAAAGATTTCTATAAATTCTATATTTCTGGTAGAATTTGCTCAGAACTGACTTTGTTCCAGTTGCTATGCTGGATGGGAGGACTCAGATTTTGGGTAGTAAAACGAGTGTTTCAGTTCTTGACCAGTTGATTATATTTGGTGTGATAAATAGGACATGGGAGGCTGAACTTATCTGGAAATAAATTTGGTGCTCAACTTGAAGCTCTTAAAATGACCTTCCTGACTAAATGCTGCTACTGCTGCTGGTGGTGATAATAACAGCTAATATTAATTTTGCATTGACTGTGTACTAGACCTCATGCTAAGTAGTTTACATAGATGATCATTTAAAAAATCCTTATGAAAATCCTATGAGTCAGGTTCATTTTATAGGTGAAAAAAATGGAAGCTCAGAGAGTCTAGGTTATTGTCCATGGTCACACAGCCGGAAAATGGTGAAGCCACCAAAGAGAGGCACTTAATTACAACTCTGTGTATGACACCATTTCAATGTTAGAAGTCACGAAAATAGTGCACCGAGTGAAAGAAACGACAGCTGGAAGTTGAGCTCTGGCGGAGTCCAAGGAAGAACGTGGTTTCTTGAGAACCTTACTGTACTCCCACTCTTTGGGAATGGCCTCTGGGGACAGATTGGACAACTGGACAAGGTAACCCCCAGCCCCACCCAGAGCTTACTGGTTGAGAGGTAGATACCCGACCATGGGGTGGTCAGTTAATTGACTGATCAGCAACTTATCAGTCTCTCCCTGCAAATTTGAAATGGGATGTGGGAATTGGAGTAAGTTGGTCTTGGGCCCTTGGCCCAAATGATGAGTCAGAGTAGAAAAGAAAACTGAAGTCTGCTTTCCTGTTTGCTTATTTCCCTCTTGTTCAGACTGCTCTTTTATGCTGAGAACTGGACGGAGAAGGAAAGGGAACCAGGCTTTGAAAACAGAGAAGAGAGATTGGTGACCTTTTACTCCATCCCAGGGTGACTGTGATTTTGCCAGGTGACCTTAGAAAGACTAAGAAACCAAAGGCCAGGGAAGCTGTGACTTGGCTACCCAACCAGTGGGTGGCGGCAGTGGCCTAGAGCTCAGGTTCTATTTCCCACCCAGGGGAGAGGGACGCTAGGAAAGGAGAGGGAAGGTTGTGTTTCACATTTGCATTGGGCATTTAGAAGGGAACAATTTGCTTCAAAGAGATAAGCCTGGATTGTATTTTGCCCTGTACACATGAAAGAAAGTTACTAGATCCACTCCAAATGTGAATGTTTCATAGCAATCATTATATTTCTGTCCGATTTACCCGTAGGGCTGGGATATGCATATCTGGGTTTAAAAGCAAATTTATAATGTTTCTTTAGAATTCATGAAGGTGTCCCTCCGTACAAACTGGGGTGGAGAGGAAAAAAAGGAGGCCGGGGATGAAGCAATGACTTCAAGCTGAACACAGAGGGATTCCCTCCTTGCATTTTTGTTGAGAACTGCACACACACCCTGAGAAATGTACTTTGTCCAATTACAGGTTATTTTTCTCCCTCATTGATGATGTCGGACACTAGCAACTCTGTTTATGATGCACTATGGGATTGTTACTCTCTGCGTAATATAGTCGTCATTAAACACCAGCTTTAGGAAAGCTGGAATCATTGTTTTGATTGTGGTTACTATGGCAACAAGTGGCCCATTGGCCCTGAGTGTCTTGTGTGATGCTCACAATGTTTCCTGGTTCTTCTGTGACATTGTTACATGCAAGTAGCAAGTTACGCATTCAATAGCTCAAGTCAGAGTTCTAACATGCCCACGCATAATCAGGGAAAGGCAGTGAGGGAGAGGAGAGCTTTCTCATGGAGAGGGAAAGGGGTGAGGTTGGATGGCTGCTGTCATCAGACTAAGAAAGTCCTCTGAGGCCAAATAGATCCTGTTCCTGTTGTACCTCTGCTTTGCTACCTTCTCCCAGGCCAGACTCACTGACTTTCCATCTTCCAACTGACCTCTGCTCAGGCCTTAGGTCCCTTTGGACTTGAGTAAACAGCCCCAGCCCCTTGGAGATCTCTTTTTGTGTCTTACACTCCTGTTCCAATCAAATGTCTGGGCCTATAGGCCTTTTGCAAGATCTGGAGCCTTGGTCCAGCCTGGGACCCAGTTGCCTCTTGGGGATAGGGACCTGATGACCTCTTCGCCACCACTTCTCCCATACAGTATCAACTGCTCCAGCCTGGGCTTTCAGTGTCCCCTGCCCCTTGTCATGCTCTGCCCCTTACTAGCATACCGTATATATGTTTGCCTGGGACTCCTACCATCTACTGAGCCTCAGTCTTTTGGACACTATGCTTTGTTTATACCTGCTGGAATGCCCACTGTCATCCGGGCCTTTCCCCTCCAGAATCTTGCCTAATCTTTATAGGTTTGGCTGGAACCCAGTTCTGGCTTTTCTCTGCTTCCAGTCTTTTAGCCAGCATCAGACACAACTTGTTTCTCTTTTCTAAAGTATGACAGTGGACCAGTGGGACAGTTGTCGAGTCACGTTCTGGCCTGAGGGTAGCTGTGAAAATTTATCTTGTTTCATTGGCACTTCCTGCTGGCTTTTAAAGAAGAATGCACAAATAATGCAGACTGAGCCACAAGTGAGAGCCACAGGGAGGCAAATCCCTGTCCTCTTTTTTGTTTTAGTGTCCAGTGACCCCATTCTCTGACTTTGCAGAGTCAAACCTTTGCAGAATCAAATCTTTGCACAAAAAGCCTTACTTCTTCCTTTTGGTTTCCAAAATGAAGTTCAACATTTATCCAAATAACACCTCCCTGGGTCTGTCCTCAGCATGCCTCTCCAGCCTGTGGAACTGGTTTATAGGCCGACTGAATACAGTTTGGTACAATCAGGAAATGGTTTATTTTTCTCCCACCGGTGCTTCAAAGGTGC
Organism: Lagenorhynchus albirostris; assembly: GCF_949774975.1. Classification (NCBI taxonomy): domain Eukaryota; kingdom Metazoa; phylum Chordata; class Mammalia; order Artiodactyla; family Delphinidae; genus Lagenorhynchus; species Lagenorhynchus albirostris. The sequence continues at coordinate 24,747,239 of NC_083101.1, forward strand.
CCCATCAGTGCTCATTCTCCCACCCTGTCCAGCATCTTGGGACAGATCCCGTTGCTTGCTGGTCACTTTAAGCCATAAGAGATGGTCTCATTTTCAAGTCTTAAAAGCCCAGTCCAAATCTTAATTTAAATCTGCATCCCAATTCAAAACTTCTCTCTTCCTTCACACAGCCACCAGCTCAGGCTTAGCTGAAGCTTGGGGACCCACTTAGTGGCATTCTGGCCACACTGGTTCCTGATAGATTGCAGAACTCATCAAACACGTTTCATTTTATTTATTTATTTTTAAAATTTTTGGCTGTGTTGGGTATTCGTTTCTGTGTGCGGGCTTTCTCTAGTTGCAGCGAGCGGGAGCTACTTTTTGTTGCGGTGCGCGGGCTTCTCGTTGTGGTGGCTTCTCTTGTTGCGGAGCATGGGCTCTAGGCGCGCAGGCTTCAGCAGTTATGGTGCAGGGGTTCAGTAGTTGTGGCTCGCGGGCTCTAGAGTGAAGGCTCAGTAGTTGTGGCGCATGGGCTTAGTTGCTCAGGGACATGTGGGATCTTCCCGGACCAGGGCTCGAACCTGTGTCCCCTGCATTGGCAGGTGGTTTCTTTTTTTTTTTTTTTTGCGGTACACGGGCCTCTCACTGCTGTGGCCTCTCCCGCTGCGGAGCACAGGCTCCAGACGCGCAGGCCCAGCGGCCATGGCTCACGGGCCCAGCCGCTCCGCGGCCTGTGGGATCTTCCCGGACCAGGGCACAAACCCGCGTCCCCTGCATCGGCAGGCGGACCCTCAACCACTGCACCACCAGGGAAGCCCAGCAGGTGGTTTCTTAAACACTGCACCACCAGGGAGGACCCATGTTTCATTTTCGAGCCTGCTCCTATCTTGTCTTTGCCTGACCAAATACTTACTCAGAGCTGGTCACATGGCTGATTCTGTCTCAGCCGTCAGCTCTCAGCTTCAGTGTCCTGGCTTAAAAGGACCGATTCTGACTGCCCTGTCTGAATTGTGCCTTTGCTCCAGCTTCTATACATAGTAATTGCTCTGAGCTCTTTTCACTATATTAATTCGTTTGTTAAATTGTTTTTTTTTGGTTAGCTGAACTGTTATCTGCTTTTTGCCATAGTAGTGTTAACCCCAAGAGGGCAGAAACTGTGTTTGTTTTGATTAGAGTTGTATATCCACGGCCTAACTCTATGTCACACTGTGGGCACTCAAAGATATTTGTTTAATTAGTAATGAATTTCTATCTATTTTTATTTACATATTTTTTAACATTTTGGCTGTGCCACACGGCATGTGAGATCTTAGTTCCCCAACCAGGGATTGAACCCGCACCCCCTGCAGTGGAAGCATGGAGCCTTAACCACTGGACTGCCAGGGAAGTCACAGTAATGAATTTCTGTTTAAAATCAAATTTCAATATTTTGCCTAATGGCCAAATAATAGATTGAAAGATACGAAACTGCTGACAGTTGACCTTTTTTTGGCCTGGAAGGATGGCAGTTTCATATGGTTCATCCTAATATTTGAAACATTTCCATCAAAGTCAACAGCAAGATCAGGTTGGTTGTTGTCACTAATATATTACATTTTCCTGGAAATTCAGTTCTGGTCAACATAATAAAATGAGAAAAAAACAGGTATAATATTGGAAATACTAGATGCAGGGGATAAAATTGCCTATCTGCAGAACCAACAACAATTAACCAAAAGATTAAGTCTTAATAAAAATTAAGGGTCCTAATAAATGTGTTCAGTTAAGATGGCCTTACAAAATATACCCAACTAGAAAATAATAATTATGAGTGAGGTAAAAGAAAATGTCTAATTCATAATAGCAACAGTAAGATAATAACAACACTACAAGACTTTCTCTCCCCCAAGTCCTAGAAATTAAGAAATATATGTGATCCCATATGAAGAAAACTATAAAACTTCCCAGAGAATCCTTAAAGAAAACTTGATAAATGGAATGACAGATACATTTCAGGATGGGAAGGCTCAATATTATGAAAATTCCAGTTCTCTCCATAATTAATGTCAGCAATTTATTTTCATTTCAATCCAACTTCTAATAGAATTTTGTGGGCATCATGACAAAAACAAATGCCAGGATCATCTGAGAGAAAAAAGTCAGATCTTTCAAGAGTCTTCTCAAAAAAGAAGAGAAATGTGTAGGAAATTTCCATGCCTGGTAGTAAAACAAACTATCATGCTACAAAAACTAAAACTGTGTGACAGTGGCCCATGAATAAGCTGACATATAAATGAAATGGAAGGGAACTCAAGATGCCAAATCAATTTTACACAATAACTTAGTGTATACTACAGGTGGCACACAAATCCAGAGGAGAGAGAAGATGTACCCTAAGAAGTATTTTGGGATAACTAGCTATCATAAAGAATAAAAAAGTTAAATTCTTATCTCCCACTTACACCAAAATAAATTTCAGGAATTAATTTAAATGTGTCTCTACATGTTATTAATCCATAAATACTTTAGAAGAAAACATGGGAGGATAGATTTATTCAATCTTAGGTAAGAAAGGGCTTACTAAGCAAATAAACTAAATATGAAACTCCAAAGAAAAAATTGTTAAGCATTTTAATATATTAACAAAAGAACAAACTTTTGTGTATAAAAAAATCACAATATTGAAAAGGAGCTATCAAACTGGGAAAATATTTTTGACATAAATGATAGAAAAAATAGTTGAAATTCTTAATATATACAGGGCTTTTAAAATCAAAATAAAAAGACAAAAAACACAGTTGAAATGGGCACAAGACATAAATAGGCAAGTCATAAGATGAGAAATATAGAGAATGAGCCTGTATACAAAGGTCAAATTAACCAATGCAGGAGCTGTCCTACCTCAGTTATTCTTGCTATGTGAAATAATGCACATTTAAGCCATTTTGAGTGGAGGGTTTTTTTGTTTGTCTTTTTGTTTTTGTTGTTGTTTTTATTTGCAACCCTTCCTGATACATAATTTGGTACCAGGAGTAGACTGTTGTAAGTAATTGACCTAAAATGTGGAAGTGACTAAATAGTGGAGGAAGTATACTGTCTTGGGATGACCCAAGTATTTAAGGTTGAGAAGTTGGTGACTCTTGTTACATCACCATGAAACTTTTTCTGAACCTCTCACCTTAGGATCTTGCCTGTATGCCTTTGGAGGTATAGTACTGGGGGAATGGTAAGAACAACTCAGGATGTTGACATGGGTGGCCTAATTCCATCTGTCTTCAGTAAGATTCTATAAGAAAGGAGGCCCATCTGAATGTAGAAAGGGAAGAAAAATGCAGCTTTGCCAGGTGAAGTTCTTTCTGCCTATGGCCTGTGATATAGTCCCATAATTTGAAGTCTTTGCAATGAAAAAAGCTGAATGTTGTATACCATCAGCCAGGAAGGGAGGTGGGAGAGTTAGCAGGAGAGAACTGATGAGATTTGGAGAAATCAAGCCTTATTTCTTTCCCCAATATTTTCCTTTCCTCTATGTTATTTATTTATTTATTGTATTTTTAGTATATGTCTTCATTTATTTATTTGTTTTACAGTAGGTCCTTGTTGGTTGGTTAGATTGTGGGATTTTGGGATTGACATGTACACACTGCTCTATTTAAAATAGATAACCAACAAGGTCCTTTACTTTAAAAAAAGAAAAACCAACACTTTGAGTTGGATTTTTCTTTTACTTGAAGTTGAAAACATCCTAAATGATTAAAAAGATAGCAAAATATTGTAAACAAACAAGTTGTCCAATAATGAGGGCTTAGTTAAACAATGAGGGGTTAGTTAAACCCTTCACACAATGGGATATCATGCAGTGCTCCTAATATTTAATTTGAAAAAATTAGGTTGCAAATGTTGAACAGGGTGGGGACTAGAGAGGGATCTTTTGGCATAATCAGTGTCATGATCATTACTGTTTAATGAATAGTTGCTAAGTACCAGTTACTGTCCTAAGGGCTTTACATGCATTACGTCATTCAGTTTGTCCAACTGCACTCTGAGGAAGATACTGTTCTTACTCCCTTTACTGATGAGGAAACTGAAGCTGAGGTTTTATAACTTGCTCAGGTAAATGGTAGAACAAACAATTCAAGCATAGATCTGCTTCATTCTAGAGCTGTGCTTAAAACTAAGCTATTTTTGGGGACTTCCCTAGTGGTCCAGTGGGTAAGACTCCGTGCTCCCAATGCAGGCGGCCTGGGTTTGATCTCTGGTCGGGGAAATAGATCCCGCATGCATGCCGCAACTAAGAAGCCCACATGCCCCAACTAAAAGATCCTGCATGCCACAACAAAGATCCTGCATGCTGCAACAAAGATGTGATGCAGCCAAAATAAATAAATTAAATAATAAAAAAATAAATATTAAAATAAAACTCAACTGTTTTTTGCTTTCTTTGTCTCTCTTGCTGTGGTATCTAGTCAGTTTCCAAATTATATCAATTCTGTATTTAAAATTTATTTTATTTCAATCCTTTCCTTTTATGTCCAATTATACCAGCCTGGTTCAAGCCCTTTTTATTTTTAGCTTGGACAGTTACAGCAGTCATTTAACTTATTTCCTTCCTCTATTTTCTCTTGCCCACACAATGAATTCATTTTATCTATCACTTGTGAGTTAATCTTTGAAACATTTCACTTTAATTGTGATTAAAACATAACTGTCTTCACTAAATACCTGCTCAAAATGTCTCTGGGGACTTGTGAATGTTTACCAAACAAAATCTAAATGCATTGACTTGGCATTCAAGGCTATCCACAATCCCAGCCTGCTTTTTCAACTTTATCTTCCATTATTCCTCTAAATCAGGGGTCAGCAAACTAAGTCCTCAGCCTGTTTTTGTAAATAAAGTTTTATTGGAACAGAGCCATACCTGTTCATTTACATGTTATCTATGGTGGCTTTTGTGCAGCAGAGCTGAATGGTTGTGATGGAGACTATATGGCCCACAAAACCTAAAATATTTACTATCTGGTCTTTTACAGAACAAGTTTGCCCATCCCTGCTCTAGATGAACCCTTCGCTCTAACCAAATGGATCTACTCTTCATCTCTATTTTAAATAATTTTTGGAACAAGATAGGATAGGTTAAAAAATGTTCAGTGTTTTCTGAACACCACTTGGACTTTCTTACCTAACATGTCTTTTAAAAATGCTTTCTCATTCAATGAGTGAATGGTTAAACAAATAAATTCCATGGTACATTTATACTATGGTATACTACTCAACAATAAAAAGGAGCAAACTAGCCCTTCAGTGCTTAAAGTTCTATTGCTACCTGTTCATGTATTAAAACTTTTTTGATCAATGTGGAGAAGTTCATCTCTGAACTCTTCCTTTGAACTACCCACCACTGCCTCACACACCTTAAAATTTTTTTGTACCATTCATGCATGTTTGTTTTTTCTGATCAAATTTCTCATTCTTTAGGACTTTTTAGGATTATAGACATTTGTAGGTCATTTTCCCCCATTGTATTCACACAGCAAACCAGTGAGGGTAGGCAGTGATGGGCTTATAATTGACATTTTTTGGTGGAAGACGCTAAGATGTTCTAAGGTTCTGTGATTTGCCAGTTGTCACAAGGCTGGTCTTTGGAATCCCCAAATTTAGTGCTGGTCTTTTTTTGCCATCTTCCTGAGAGCAGCAGTCTGGTAGCTTACACAGTTGTATTGCTAGTGCAGATCTGGCATTGGGAAGCAGTCAGTGAACCACAGATCAGTAGTTCTCAAAGTATGGTCCCTGCACCAGCATCCCCAGCATCCCCTGGGAACTGTTAGAAATGCAAATCCTCAGACCCACCCAAAACTTACTGAATCAGACATTGTAGGGTGGGGCCCAGCAACCTGTGTTTTAACAAGTCCTCCAGGTGATTCTGATGCCAGCTCAAGCTTGAGAAGCACTGGCCTTGGTAATCATGAAACATACTTCCTGCTTTTTTCTAAGTCTGAAAAACTTTTCTAAGTTGGTACTGCATGGTGGAAGGCAGGAACACCCCGACACCCCTTTCAATGATCATTTCTCATGCAGCTAACTGACAGCAAGGATAGCAAGGGAGGTTAGTTCACCAAAATGTTGCAATTGCATGTGCCTTTTCTGAAATTAAGTTAATGAGGCCTTTGTCTTTCAACATAGGATCAGAGACCAGAAATCCCTTCTTATGTTACCTTGGATTTCCCCCCAATTAAATAACCTTTACCTTCCCACAGGAGAATGAGGTAGATTAATTAGGACTTAAGTAGGGGTAGAATTCATAGTATGCTTTTCTCGCAGATGAAATTAATAAATGAATGAATAAATGAATGAATCCACTTGAACATCACCTATGCAGTATCTAGTATTGAGCAGGCACTGGAGTGGTCTTTATTAATAGAGGACACAGACAGGTAGACATATACTTACAATATAATATCATATGGACAATAACAATTAAGCACAAGATATGAAGTGATATGGAGGAGGGAATAGTGGCCTGTGTGTGCATGCTTGTGTGCACTTGCATGCATGCATGTGTGTGTGTTTGTGTGTGCATGCATGTGCATATGTGTGTGTGTCTTGTGTAAGGCAGGATGGGTTCAGGGAGAGGTGTTTAGGATTTCACAGAGGAGGACATTCTTGAGCTGGATTTTAAGATCAATCACCTCAGCAGGAAGACAAGGAAGAGAAGAAGATTCCAGGCACACTGAATAGAATGTGTAAACATAAGGGGGCATGAAATAGCATGAATAGCAAATAGGGAGCCACGAGTGGTTTGGTATTGGTGCAGTCCAGAGTGTTTAGGAACAGCTGACAATGAGACCAAATGAGCCAGATGGCAGATTATGCTATGCATGAGCATTATTCCCTTCTCATCACTTCATACTTGTGCTTAATTCTGTTATTGTCCATAACAGAATTGTATGTTATTATGATATAATAACATTATATTGTAAGTATATGTCTACCTGTTTGCATCTTCTATTAATAAACAGCATTCCAGTACCTTCTCAGTACTAGACACTGCATTGATGATGGCAAGGTCAGAAAGGTAGACAGGACATGTTAAAGGCTCTCAGAGAGTTCTTGCAAAAAAGAAATCTGTTTAATTTTATTATAATTTTCACATTTACTTGATTATAGATATCTTTTTTTCAAAGACAATGGACCCAGTGTTTTGTACATTTTGGGAGACCCTAGCCAATGGATCAAAAGCTAACTCCTTAGCAGCACATTCATAGCATGATCTGTGTCCTGACTCCTTCCTGTCGTGTGTGTTTAGAAAACCAAAGATGGGGATCCAAAAGGCATAGGAAGTTTTCTGATGAGCCTCCTCAACATCTTAAGTTCCTCAAAAATGGATTTTGGATGTTGCCACTCTGCAATTTGTGGCCTAGTTGCTGAGGGTACATTCCTTTCCTAGGAAGCCCATGTGCAGTGCAATGTGTGGTCATCTGTATTTTAGCTAGTTCTTCTCGTGGTTAGAAGAGCTTGAAGGTCCAGGAGAAGAGAACTGTCCTCCAGGCCATGCCCTACCAGGATGGGCAGTGTCTTGTTCTATTTGGGCTGCTGTAACGGAACACCATAGAATGGGTGGCTTGTGACCAACAGAAATTTTATTTCTCATAGTTCTAGATGATAGAAGTCCAAGATCAAAGCATCAACAGATTCAGTGTCTCATGATAGCCTCCTTCCTGGTTCATAGGTGGCTGTCTTCTTGCTGTGTCCTCATATGTTAGAATAAGCAAGGATGCTCTCTGTAGTCTCTTTTGTAAGGGCGCTAATTCTATTTATGAGGGCTTCACCCTCATGACCTAATTATTCCTCTTGTAGACTCCACCTCCAAGTACCAACATATTGGCAGTTAGGATTTAACATGTGAATTTTGGGGGGACACAAACATTCAGTTTATGGCAACCCGACTTCTCACCCAATAGACAAGGCTCTGCACTGCAGGATATTGGGGCATCTGTGGCTCTCCTCACAGCATGGTCCTCGGGGCCTGTAGAGAAATGCGTTCTAGCCTTTCCTCTCCGGCTTGCGTGAGCTGGCCTAAGGGTACTGTTTGCAGGAAAAATATTATGCTGAGCACCCCTGAGAGAAAATGAAGTCATTGCTTGCCTGAGAGTGATTTATTCGTTCATTAACAACATATTTGCTATCTTTCCAATGATAAATTAGGTCCTTACGGCAAACGTTTTTGTTCCTAACCTGGCTCAAAGGAGAGGGCTGTGCATCACTAACAGGCTGTCAGTTTTCCTGGTGTTCATGTTGGGTCAACTGACAAATCCTTCAAACTCATCATTAGCTGAAGTATGTTTGAACTTTATTCTTGGGCTGTCTAATTGTCATACGATATGAAGCAGACCTCTAGAACGGGTTGCTTTATAACTAGCAATGTAGCCTTTGAAGGAGGTACAATATGCAAAAGAAATTATGTGAGAAAAAAATCTAACACCTCTATTGAAGTTACTACACAAGGTCTAGATATAGGCATTGTAAAATGAAATCTGAGGTCATAAACATGCTTCACACATCTGGAATCTTGCCTGTGGCAGATATTCTAAAACTTGAGATGCTATATTAAAGCAAGGAAAAGAGCATTTATTGAACACCTACTAAGTGTTAGGCTTTTTCACACTTTACCTCATTACAGCAACCTTGTTAGCTGACGTATTTATTATCATGAATTTACAAAGTAAATAGCTTGAACAAAGTTAAGATTCAAACTTCAGCCTTCTGACAGGGGATCTGATCATTTTCTGAGTGCTTATTGCTGCCACTACAAGCCAAGTATATCAAAGAATTTACTAGGAACACCAAATAGTTTCACCTGGGCCAGCGGAACGGTTCTAGTTTCTCAGCATTCATGAGAAAAACTCTTTGTCCTATGTGGGTGGACTGGTGGAGGGCTCTGAGCTGAGCCTGGGAGCTGGGTTTTAGAATAATGCTCTGCATCCAGTGGATGCTTTTAAAATGAACGCTGACTGACATGGCTATTTACAATTCAGTTATTGATTGGGTTATGACCCTTAATTCTCCTCTGATATCTTTTCTTACTTCTGTGCTAGAAGATAAAGAACCAGGATTTTTAAAGTCTTGCCATTTAGCTAAGAGAAGCAATCTTCTTTCAAGTAATTTACCTTATTTGTATTGTTATCAGAAATCAATGAAATGATTTCTTCCTTTCTTAGATGGGCTGTTTACATTTCTGCCTACATCACCCATCAATTTCCTCATTGGGGTACCCTTGAGCTCAATAAATTGTGATACTCTTCCCATTGCCAAGCACACATGTTCAGTAGCCCTGGTGCTCATGAGTGCTGCTCACTTTGTAGTTCTCCAACTTCCTGGCTCCTGTGGTTGGGTGGGGTATGTGGCCATTTCTGGCCCAGTGGGTTGGGGGTGGGAGTGATAAGTGTCACTTGTACATCAGAGCATTTAATTGTTGGTGCTAGAGTCTTTAGAGCTTTCTCTTTTATCTGGAGCAATGACTTCCAGTGTTCTAGAAGATGTTGGCTGACTTCTTGCTCATCTTGGGTCCCTGAGTGATTTTGTTGAGTAGAGAGCTTTTCTGACGTCCTGTGATCAACTTGTACTCTGAACCAGAAAGAAACATTTATTGTCTTCAGACACTGAGATCCTGGGTTTTTTGTTATCACAATAATCTAGACTATTTTGATAGATACAAGAATTGTTTACTGAATGGAAACTTTCAGTAAACTTCTAGTTTCTATTCTCACCACTGTAAGTTCTAATAAATCTTACTACATTATAAATCCTAATAGAATCTTTTCAGTTCTTATTCATTTGTATAATTATATTGCGTTTGGCCTGCTAACTTCTAGGGCCCTATTTTGTCCACCCCTCACCTTTTTTTTTTTTTTTAAAGCAAATTCATCTGCTTATGTGATTTCAACTACTACCTATATTTATAGCAAAACAGCGTGATGTATGTGAAAGAATACTAGATTTAAAGATAGATAGGCCTAAATTCTGGTTCTGACTCTTATCACTTCATAGAGACCTTGTTAAACTGCTTAAACTGTCTCAGTTCTCTCATCTGTACAGTGGGAGTGATGATGACAGTCATGCCTGTTTCACCAGGTCACCTGTGAGAATCAGATGAGAGAGCAACTTTTGTAAACTGTAAAGAATTATTCACATGGGAGGAAGTGTTTTAGAAGAACTCGGAACCTCCATCCAGCAAAGCTTCTTCCCTGAACTTCCTCATGTTCAAGATCTACCTTGCATGGCTGTGTCCTCATTAAGATGACCCGCCTCCACATCCGTGCTCATCTACTTTGTTGTGGCTGCATTTTCATCATCAGCTCTTTGTCCCCAGGGCTCACCCCACCCTCTCTCCCTATGGCCAGCCACGTCTTTATTTTTCTGTCACTTTTTCCTGATGATTCACCTTCAACAGGCTTCCTGGATCTCAGATGCTTCAATCTGGTAACCATATCTAGGCAGTGCCCTAAAGGCTTATGCTGCAGTTGCAACAGCCAAACTCAGATGTACATCTCCTTCTGAAACGGAGCAGAACCCTGTGGTCCTTGCCCTGCCCCCACCGTGTCCTCAGCCTGCCTTTTGTCTGTAGAAAAACTTTAGCCAAATAATAAGTTTAATCAGAGAAGTGAGAAAATGCAGAAACAGAGGAAAACAGTCAAAGGAGACCAAATAATAATAGTTTAGTCATTAAGCATAGTCAAGGACCTTTAGTTTCTCCTTAAGGGCTACAGATAATATTCTGAGCCATATCCTGTGAGCTGTCTTATAGATACTGAAACCGCCACCAGGTGGAAGAAGTTAACTACATGATGACCAGGCTGTAACCATGACATGAGCTACCACAATTCCAAGAATTGGCCTCAAAGAAATGGAAACAAACCAACCCTGGAACTGAAGATTAACTGTACCTAACACAATCAAGATGACACTGGTCAGACCACCGATGACCAATTTCAAGATGACTGTCACAGCTGGCTGTATTGTTTCTGCGTGTAGCCCTCTCACTGTGTCTGTAAAAGCTTTTGCCCCCTGATCGTCAGGCCCTCCATTGTCCAAAGGAGTCAGCCTTTGGACGGGCGTTCACCCTCCCCCCACCCTGGTTGCTGGCATCCAAAATAAAGCAAACTTTCCTTACCACCAACCTGGCCTCTTTATTGGCTTTTGAACGGCGAGCAGCCAGACCCCACTTTCCGTTACACTGCAAGTTCTCTATCTTTTGACCCAACTTACTCCCAGCAGTGAAAACAAATTTCCCCAAACCTCACTTAACTTGTGTCACTTCACTCCTCAGATTAAACACTTGTTCCCAGGTGCCTCTTTAAAATAAGATGCACATGTGTTTACACACAATTTTTGTGGCTACTACAAGAGTGACTCATGCTTGATGTGCCAAAATACAGAGAAGCAAATGAAAAAATAAATAGGTCACATATTATCAAGTCACTTTAAGATAATCACTAAGGGCTCCCCTGGTGGCACAGTGGTTGAGAGTCTGCCCGCCGATGCAGAGGACACGGGTTCGTGCCTCGGTCCGGGAAGACCCCACATGCCGCGGAGTGGCTGGGCCCGTGAGCCATGGCCACTGAGCCTGCGCGTCCGGAGCCTGTGCTCCGCAACAGGAGAGGCCACAACAGTGAGAGGCCTGCATACTGCAAAAAAAAAAAAAAAAAGATAATCACTAAGAGCGTTTCCATCTTTTCTATGCTTCTATATTTTATAAAAATGCTATCAAATAATATGAAACATACTGTTTCATACCTAGGTTTTTTACCTTAGTAATATATTCTGAACATTTTTTTTAGGTCATTAGGTAGACTAATTCAGTGAATCAGTGGCTCCATTGCGGTCAATTGAATAGATTTACCATAACTGACTTATTTAATTCCCTACTGAAAAGCACAGATTGTTTTCTATTATAAGTAACACTATAAAATATATTCCTATGCATATATCTTGTGTACATTTATATTTTATACTTTTTTGGGGAAGGGGTAATGAATCTGTACAGATAGAATTGTTTGGCTGAAGAGTATATGTGTTTTAAGATTTCTGAGATATATTGCTAATTGCCTTTCAAAAAGTGTGTACCAATTTATGTTCTGAGCAGGGTAGAAGAGTGTGAATATCCAAACACTCTCAGTGAGTTATAGTCTTTGCTAACTTTCTGGCAAACATACCCCATTTTGAGCTTTTAATTTGAATGGTTTTGATTAATAGTAAAGTTGAATATTTGGTCATATATTTACCAACTGTATTTCTTCTTTTGAAAACTGACTCCATATAGTTTCCTCATTTTTATAATGTAGGGCTAATCTTTTTCTCATTTCATTATAAAATCTCTTTAATGAATTAAAGATATTCATTACCTATCATATGTGTTTTATTTAAGTTTTCTATTTTGTCATTTCCTTTTTTTTCTTACAGTATGAAAGTTCTTTATTTTCAAATGGTTCAGTGTATCAGTATTTTCCTTTAAGTTATCAGACTTTGTTATTATGTTTAGGAGGAATATATATATATTTATATTCCTTTTATGATTTATTTAAAAACGTTAACTCTTGAATCCACCTGTAGTTTATTTTGGACTATGATGTAAGTAAAAGTGTGACTTAATTTACTTTCAAATAGTTAATCTATTCAACAAAATTTCCCAGGGGAAGTAAATGCTATCCTGTCATTTAATAAATTCTCATACAGTTATACTTGGGACCGTTTTTGGGCTTTCTATTCTGTTTCTTTGATCTAGCTTTCTCTTCTGGCACCTATACAGCAATATTTTATTTATTGTAGGTTTATAGTAAATTTAAAATCTGATAGAACAAGTTTATCCACATTATTCTTCTTTTTCAATAGTTTCTTACTGGTTATCATGCACTTATTTTTCTAGATGAACTTAGGAATTACTTTCTCAAGTTCCCACAATACCATTTTGATGGAAAAAGTAGTAAGTCTGTAAATTAATGTGCAGGCTTACCACCTTTACAAAGTCTGACTTCCCACCCAGGAGCATGGAATTTCTCTCCACTTATTTAAATCTTCATTTATGCCTCATTGTAAAATTCTGAAATTTAATAAATATTACTTAGGTTTCTTAGTGGTATTTTAATTATTTTGGTTCCTTAGTTTGATGAGATCTTTAAAAAAAATTCTGCCGTTTAGCTAGTCATTGCTGATTCTATTGAACTATTTTTAGTGGTTCTAAAATAAATTCTCAAAGAGGCAGACGTAGGGAATGGACTTAAGGACACGGGGAGGGGGAAGGGTAAGATGGGACAAAGTGAGAGAGTGTCATGGACTTATATATACTACTGAATGTAAAATAGCTAGTGGGAAGCAGCCGCATAGCACAGGGAGATCATCTCTGTGCTTTGCGACCACCTAGAGGGGTGGGATAGGGAGGGTGGGAGGGAGGCACAAGAGGGAGGAGATACAGGGATATATGTATATGTATAGCTGATTTACTTTGTTATAAAGCAGAAACTAACACACCATTGTAAAGCAATTATACTCCAATAAAGATGTTAAAAAAAAAAGAATCTCAAAAAACAATTCTCTTGGATTTTTCTAGGAGGAAAATCTTAGCATCTGAAAATAATTATAACCTGATTTCCTCCTTTCAACTATTTCTACCTCTTATTTATTTTTCCTGTCTTATTGCATTGATTAAAACTTACAAACAAGGTTAAAAATAGGAGTGAGGGTTGGCAGTTCCATCTTATCCCAAGTGTTTCCCAGTTAAGTAGATTACTGGCTGGTGCTTTCAGCTAGTTATGCTTTTTTCATGTTAAAGAAGTAAATTTCAATTCCCAGTTTTTAAAAAAATCTTGGATGACTATTGAATTTTATCAAATGTCTTTTTGGCAGTTTTACAATGATCATATGGTTTTTCTCCTTTGACCTATTGATGTGATGAATTATGTTAATAGATTTCCTCATATTAAACTATCCTACATTCCTGGAATAAGCTCTACTTAGTCATTCTGTATTCTTCAAGTACACGGCTGGATTTGATTTAATAATATTTTATTTAGGAGTTTTGCTTCTATGTTTTTGAGATTGGCCTATAAAGGTTTTTTTGAGAGGATTATCTGTGCCAGGTTTTGATTTCAGGGTTTTTCTAGCTTTCAAAACTATAATGGGATGGTCTTCATCTTGAATCAGTTAAGTAGCATTCCTAATAGGGACATGTAGGCTCTAAGGATGGTGTGATGGAAAGAACACAGGACTGAGAATTAGAAGATGAAGTTTCAATTCCTGCCTCTGCCCCATTAGCTCTATAAATTTGGGCAAATTATTTCACCTTCCTAAACTTCAGTGTCTTTGGCTTTAAAATGGTAGTTAAACCCAGTTTCTGCCCCAAGTACCTTTTGTTTTTGGCCGTACGTGGGCCTCTCACTGTCGTGGCCTCCCATTGCGGAGCACAGGCTCCGGACCCACAGGCTCAGCGGCCATGGCTCACGGGCCCAGCCGCTCCGCGGCACGCGGCATGCGGGATCTTCCCAGACTGGGGCACGAACCTGTGTCCCCTGCATTGGCAGGCGGACTCTCAACCACTGCGCCACAAGGGAAGCCCCCCAAGTACCTTTTGTTGTGACAGTTGAATGAGCAAATGAGAATGGAAATACTTTGCCGAGGAGAGAAACAACATTCATCAAGTATCTATTACATGCAAGGTGCTGTGTGTAGCATTTTACATAAATTATGTCATTACTGAGAATCCTAACTATAATCCTCACATGCTCTAGTCACAGTGAGGACTCCTTAGAGCCTTGCAGCAGTGGTCCATGGCCAGCATTATCAGCATTACCCGGGGGCATGTTAGAAGTACTGAAATTCCAGCCTTACCGCTGAAACAGAGTCCGCATTTTCACAAGAACTGCAGGATGATTTACATTTACTTTAACGTTTGAGAAGCACTGATGGCTTCTACATCATAATAGTACAGATTCCTCAGCATCAGAATAGAAATGCAAATGTAGCATTTACAAATAATTCCGATAACGATTCTTTTGTTCATGGTTCTGATATTCTGGATGAGATGACTTCACCATTGAGACTGTAAACATTAGTTATTTAGAGCAAATATGAATATGCACACCAATTTCCAATCCAAAGTTGACTGTCCTTGGAACCTGAGTAAAACTGACCGATCCATTGTGAGTTATTTTCTAAAAAGTTCAAAATTAAAGAATAGTTTTAGTGCCTGCAGATGCACTTTTCCCTGGGGAGACTCAATCATACTGCATTCCCATCAATGTGAAGGAATTTTTCAGCTGATCCTAAGCAACCACGGACCTTTCACGGAGGTGAGGATTACTATGTCATTTTCATCACGAAGATTACCCTAGTTGCTCCTCTAGCAAGTTTTGGCTTCCACCAAGAGCAAAGGGCAGCATGCTCTAAGCTTCAGTACCCACATTAATATATGTACATGCATGCACACATAAGCTTAGAGAAATCTAAGATTGTGGCGGGAACTGAAACCATGGCGACCAAGAGATCAACAAGGATTCTCTCCATGGGAATTCTGCAGGGATGTGTAATGCAATCAGGGTAACTGTTTGCAGGCTGCGGCTGGCAGTTGCCATGGAGACCGGCAGTTGGGTGAGGGAAACCCTCCTCAGTGACGTGGCCAACAGCTGTTTTATTCCACTGGGTCTTGCATGCAAGCAATTCTTTCACACCCTATGTGAGAGGGAAGCACAGGTGTGTTTTTTGTTGTAAGCTAGGAAAGCAGAGGAGGAAGTCCAATGTGAAGATATTCTTAATCATGGCATTCTTCCATGATGGATAAAGTATTTCTTTTGGTCAGAGTTTAAATGGACATTAAAAAAACTATCCATCATGTCAAGGATGCTATCATTTTAACCCAAAGTGTAGAACTTTCTGTGATTATGAAATAATTTCACTGTGTTAGAACTTCCTTCCCAGTTCAGATATTGTGTCTCTAAGGCTTTCTCCAGCTCCCTAGGGCAGAAATAATTGCTTCTGTGGATGTGTACACTCAGAAATTTGTTTATAAGTCTCTTATAACATTTTGTAAATTATATTGTAGGTTAGATATAACCATCACCTCCACTTAACTAGTTCACCTCCCTCTGTTAGCACTTAGGTCTGGGTCCATGGCCTAACCAAGTAAATATGGCCACTGTGCCTAGAACAGTGCCCAACACAAAGCATATTCATGACTGTATTAATTAGGTATTGCTGTGTAACAAATTGCTACAGACTTAGCAGTTTAAAAAACACACATTATCTCACAATTTATGTGGGTTACCTGTTTGGCCCTGGCTAGCTGGTTCCTTTGCCCAGAGTCTCATTAAACTGCAACTGAGGTGTTGGATGGGCTTCATTTTCATCTGGAGGCTCTACTGGGGAAGAATTTACTTCTAAGATTATCAAGTCATTGGCAGAATTCATTTCTTTGTAGCCTGTAGGAGCTGAGGGCCTCAGTTCTACAGGTTGTTTCACAGTTCCATATACATGGTCCTCTCCGTAGGAAGTTCACAACATAGCAGCTTACTTCTTCAAGGCTAGCAGGAGGACCAGAGTGACTCTAGAGAGACAAAGTTTTGTGTAGCACAGTGTAATCCTGAGAGTCACATCCCATCACCTCTGTCACGTTCTGTTGGTGAGAAGCAAGTCACAGATCCTCCTCACACTCAGGGAGGGGATAATATAAGGGTGTGAGTGCCAGGAGTTGGGGATCACTTTAGGGTCTGTGTGTGATAATGACCCTTTGCAGTTTTTCCAATGAACTGGCCATTCAGCTGCCCCAGAAACATGAATACTCCATTTGAGCTTACTAGGATGGGAAAGGAGATATCTACTCATCACAGAACTCTGTTATCATCTATATTCTATTCTTGTGAGAACTGAGTTTCATCACATACAGGATGAGTCCATGTCTATTATAAAAGGCTTTATTATAGTTGCCATTTTTGTATTTAGAAAAAAGTTGCAAAATGTCCAACTGGGGTTGTAAATAAAACAAGGGTTTCAGAAGAGTTCTAAATGTTTTTACCTGATTCTGTGCAAAATTACCATGGCAGCCATGAGAATTCATCTCTCTGATTATAGAGAGTATAATTGACTAAGGCACCCAGCTGCTCTGAAGTTCAGCACTGCAGATCAAACTCTTTCTTCCCACGGGTTGCTCTTGGCCAGTGAAGAGCCTGGTAGAGATACTAAAAGAGGCCTGTTACTGCATGATGGGGTCTCCCTGATGGGCCTCTTGGCCTGAGGAGTCCCTTCAGTGACCTGGTCAAACTTGCCTTAGGCCTGAATGGCAACCTGAGATACTTCTATCCAGCCTTTCTTCTTCTTTCCTTCCCTCTCTCCTTCACTTAGGGCCAGACCTACATCATGGCCAGATGAGTCTCCCAGCCTCCCGACTCCCTTGCCATTTTTTTCTAGCACTTGTTTCTCGTGATACATTTCTGACATTTCTGATATAATCCCATCTTTATATCTACTTCTCAGATGACCCAGGCTAACATAGTTATTATTCAGTGCTATGTCTTTGAATAAAGTCCCTCCCTCTCAGCTGACTCCAGGAATGGCATGGGGAGAGGCTGGAAAGAACATGGACATCAGATCTGGAAGACTTGAAGTAGAATATTGGTGTTACCTGGATGACCTTGAGTGAGTCACAGTCTCTCTGAGGCTCATTATTTTCATCTGTAGAATGGGAATAACATTAGTAATAATGCATTCATGGTAGGGTTAAAATGAAATTGTGCCGAAAAACATAGCTCCCGGAACAGAGTAGGTGCTTAAAAAGTACTGTGTTGATACTTTGCAAGATACAGTAAAGCAGTAATAGTTTTTATAAATTGAGAGGGTGTATTACCATGAGGTGCATCTTTCTGTAAACCTCCTTAGCGTTTACAACGTAAACTCTCAGGTACAAGGAATATAGGGAGCACAGGATCCTTTTCAGAGCATCTTTGTGGGCAAGAAAATTATAAAAGACCAACTAAATCAACATCTTCTTGTGACACAAGCCCATGGAAGGCTGGGCAGGGATGGGAGAGTACAATGGGGTTTACAGTCAGAGCAGTGGGAATGAGGGCAGAGCCTGGGGAAGTCTGGAGGGATGGGGCCTGCAGGTCACCATCCCCCATTTTGGTTTAGCAGCAGAAGTCACAATAGGGGTGATGACTGTGCTGCTCACAGGGGCTGGAGAGAAGCCATTCCTGGGTCTTCTTCTCATTCCCTTTTCCAGTTTAACCTCTACTGTACCTTCCAGGTAGGATTTATGGCTAGATCTAGTGAGATTTCTTTGGTTTCCCTGAACTCCCTCACACTTTTCCCCTCCCCAATTCTCAACTCACCTAAACTACCTTTACCAGGAAGCAGAGTCCTTCCTTCCACCCTTAGGTACAACTAGAAAAAGTGGAGAAGCCTTTGGGGGAAGCATGTGACCCAGATTACAGAACTAGTGTACATACATGTATTGTAGCTGAAAGCCTGGGTTTTGAACTCAAACGGTCTGGCTTTCACACCTTTGCTCCTCTTCCTATGTGATCCTGGGCAAGCCACTGAGCCTCTCTGAGTCTAATTTCCCTCATCTGTAGAATGAGGTAATGGTCTTTTTCTCTTATGCTATGAGAACTGATGACCTCTTTCCGGGGCTGGCACATGGGATGGGCTCAGTTAAATTGGCTCTTTTCTTTCCTTATATACAACGTTGTTTAAAATGGGTTTTTCAGTCATCCTACTAAGAAAATTTGGTTCCTAATAGCAATATATAAAAAATGCTTGAAAGTTTACATGTGTTTGCTCATGTTGTGGCTTAGAACTTTGAAAAGTGGGAAATGCAGATGAATTGTGTGTCTGACAGTGAAGAGTAAATGGCCTTGTGCCTAGCTTCAGAAGTTGGCCTAAAGAGAAACATACTATTAAAAAAACAAGTAGGAAGCAAAAAGCTTTCATATGTATGTTAGGGCCATTCTGCAAGTGTAGGCCAAAAAGCTCTTTTAAGTGGTCACAGGAAAAACGTAAGGGAGAAGCATAGCTAGAAGAAACCTTCTAGCTAGTACCATCCCACCTCCTTCAGTCTTTTACTTTTCCCAGGAAGGGAAGCAAAGTGCTAGTTGTGCAGGGTCCCCCACCTCAGATGAGGGGGACCATTGGAAGCAGGGCCAGGGCAAGTATCTTTACAATATAACCCTCTGTGTGATGCCAGAGGCAGAGTGGAGAAGTGGAAAGTTATCAGATCTGGAATCTGAAAACCTGGACTCTCATGTGCAACCTACCACTTACTAAGTGTGTGACTTGGAGCAAGTCACTTCATCTCTCTGATCTTCAGTTTCATTATCTGTAAAATGGACATAACAAAATAAATCATAACACAGGCAGTTATGAGGCTCAAACAGGATAATGAATACATGTGAAAGCTTCCTGTAAATTACTGTGTAGAGGTTAGCTATTGGAATACTATGTCCTGTTACAACCTCCCTGAGTTAGAGCCTCCCTCTGGTTATCATTGAAAGATGACCTTTAAATCACAGAGTTATGAGAATTTAGAATAACTGGGTGCATCATACAATGGATGAGGAGGAGGAGGAGGAGGAGGACGTTTGCATAACTCTTAAGTGGCGACTGCTACATAGGAGGAATTGAGGAAAGCAATCTGGCTGCGTGTGGGTGCTAAGAGATTTGTCTGGAAGCTGCCTTTCATGGCACACACACACTGTTTTTACTTATATCATGCATTTGCTCATTTGGGGCAGCTGGAGGAAGTGCCAGTGAAGGTAATGGGGGAAGGCAGGGCCAAGGGAGAGTAGAGTCTAAATATTTATATAGCTTTTTAAAGAGGAATTTTGGATCTGTTGTTTCGAGTCTCACAACTGTCTTCTGTTTTTTTCCCCCATTTTACAAGGAAACTGAAGTCCAGAGAGGTTAGTTAAGTTAGCACAAGACCACACAGCTCAAATGTTGGAGTTGGGATTCCATGTCAGGCCTGACCTGATACCCCTGAGAAAATGCACATGGCAGGGCTTTGTAGGCAGTACAATCCCACGGAGATGGACATCATCCCTCCTGTTGCATTTAAACAAAGAAGGCAACTGAAGCCCAGAGAAGTGCAGTGGTTTGCTTAAGCCCACCCAGCTTAGAAGCAATAGAAGGGCCTAGAGCTGGATTTCCCTATTCCTAGAACAGAGTCTGTTCTACCCTGGTTGCTGCTTTAAGAGTGCTTTCTAGTCCTGACCCCTACCCTCTGCCCTTCCCCCTTTTCTTTCCTAATTTTTAAAAAATTAATAAAAGCAAGTCAAGCGATGGCTAATGGGCTCATGAGAGGCTAGGAAACATACTTGTGAGGCAGTCATAAGATCGCTTTCAGCGAAACACATGATCTTGGTAACAAAAGGAATATAGAAATACATTTCTTTGAATGCTCTTCAACCTAATCAGCCCTGATGCTGCTAAACTGTTCCTGACATTCTCTGGTCCCCCTTCCTTTAAAGCCCCAAATAAAGCATAATGAAATAAGCTAAAAGCATTTGGGGGTTATTCAACTCTCTGAAGTGCTTGAGGATGCAATTTGTAGGCAAGATGTTAAGGAATTAAAAAAATAAAATAAAAGCTGGCTGGTGCCAGGTTGGGTTGTACCAATTTCTCCATGGCCCTGTTGCATGTTAGGTATGCATATGGTCCACACATTTTTCAGAAACATACCCCCAGGTGTCAGGACCTATTCTTTAGAGCGTATCAACTAAATGTGGAGAGACGGGTGTGCTGAGGAAATGAAAAATAAAACCCCAGCTGCTCCTTAGAACATTGCTGTAATTTGGAGGCTCGGCATAGGCTGCAATGTTCTTGTCTAGAGCCCAACAGATGCAATACCCTAAAAGGTGAGCTCCTCTGGGGCTGGACTGAGGGCACTGGCTTGTTGTCCCCTGGCCCAGCATGGGGTCCAGCACAGAGCAGGGACTCTGGGAGCTCGAGGTGAATAAATGAATAGGCGAGTGAGGCTAGCAATTAAATTGGTATTAGGAGAGAAAAGGCCCTTTAGAAGAAGCTGATTAAAATAACCTGTGATCCCAACCCACTTTTCCCTTAACCAGTTCCTGCCTAAAAACCCACTGCCATTTTAAGGAGGTGGCTGTATGTGTGATGAAAAAAGGGGTGAGGAGTGATCTGGGGAGACTTGGGTGTATGACCATCAGGACTGCATTTGAGCCCCTTCTTTTCTAATGTGACAATTGTAGAGCACTTAGGGCCATGTTTGGCACACAGTAGGCATACATTTCATTCATTCAACTTACAGTGTGCAGACCTAATGTCAAAAGCTAGTGGTGAAAAAGTCACTACCCTCAAGGAGCCCAAAGTTGAGTGGATTTGGAGAACTTTACTATCATTATTGAATTCTCTTGATAACTGCTTTAAGGCAGAGATTATTTCTCTTCCTTGAGTGATAAGGAAGTCAAGCTTTGGAGAAGCTCCATGGTCAGCCCCCAGTCCTGTAACCCGAAGTGCTGGTACCTCAAATGGAAAACTGCATCAGAGGTTACCAATGCGCAGCTCACAGCTCAGTTCTGTCACAGCACATGTTTTGTTTGGGCTGTCAGTTGTTTGTGGAGAAAGAAAATATGGAATGGGAATGCCTTTAGACAGGGCATGTGCTTCGCAGTTCATGTGGTCCCTCCACACCCAAGCTCTAACCTGTGGGCAGCTGAGTGTGTAATCCCAGCTCAGATTTACTGTTTCTACACCCAGTGCTCTTTCCAGTGGGCTTAGGGCTATCTTATCTGCCTTTGGCAGGGCCTACACCTGCACTACTTATCTCTCTGGGTCTTTTCTGATGTAGTGCTGATGGTTACTGCTATCTTTCTTACAGTTTCTTCAACACCATGGACTGATTATTAGCTTTGGATTGAACAGACCAGACCACCTGTGGCAAGCACAGATTCTGGTGTAGTTCCTGGACTTTTTTGGGGGCAGGAATGATGGTGGTGGTGGTGATGGAAGGGGGGACATTGTATAGCACAGACTTGGCACATACTAGATGGTTGGTCAGTGTTTCCCAAATAAACAAAAAATATTCTGAAGCTAGCCTGCCTCTTCCAATAGCTCCAATTTGAAAAAGTTTTGCTTTTTAAAGTAAGGAGCATTGGTAGGCTATATACAGTTCACTTTCCTCATTTCTTTTATGGAAAGGGTGGGCAGCTGGTATTACATCCTCTAAAATGTTTCCATGCTGAGGTCATCTATTCCATTTAATGTAGTGTGTGGAGCTTTGGGGTCTCCATCAATCACTGGGAAACGAGCTGAATAAAATGCAAATCTTTATCCAGAAAATCACATTGGTCTTGGGTGCCCACGCTAGGCCTGACTTGAGCTGTCTTGGATGTGGGCAGGTAATGAATCTGGTCCAGAAATGTCTTTGGAGGACGCAGGGCCTCCCTGAAATCATAAAGAAGGAAGGCCCATTGCCTGTGCTGTAACTGATAGCACAACTTGTCTGCCCTTTTTTCACTTAGGTGACTTAATAAGGAGATGAATGAGTTCCAGCCCTTGTCCAGAGGTCATTGAATGTATAAGATGCCCAGTGGGCCATAATTGGTCAAGTTGAGGTGGAATAGCCTGATGCATGAGAGTGAGGATTCGAAGACAGACTGCCTGGGTTAGAATCCTGGTTCTACCAGTTATAAGCTCTAAGATTCGGGTACATTAATGGCTCTGTGCCTCAATTTCCTTACCTGTAAAATGGGGACAATAATAGCACCTACCACATAGGGTGTTTTTTTGTTTGTTTTAATTATTATTTTATTGGCGTATAATTGATTTACAATGTTTTGTTAGTTTCAGGTGTACAACAAAGTGAATCAGTTATACATATACATATATCCACTCTTATTTTAGATTCTTTTCCCATATAGGCCATTACAGTTTTTGAGGATTTACTTAACTATTACACAGAAGTGGCTTAGAACAGTGCCTGGCATGTAATAAGCACTCAATGTCTGTAGCTATCAATCTTTCAAGATCCCCCAAGCCCACCCCTGAATTAGGCCTGATCTACAGAAAGCAACCAACTTTCAGTGACCCGGCTTTGATCCTGTCCTTTCAGTTGACAGGAATTGATGCAAGCATAGTGTTTCTATTCTTTATAAATGGCAGCTGGAGATGGCTTCATTATCCATACAGTGTTCTTGCAGAAAGACAACTCTCTCTGACTATGGATATGTTTGCTTTCTGTTGACAAAAAATGAGTGATGTTACTGTGTTTTCTTTTTGCCTTTTTGTCAGGAAACCTAGAACATTAACCACTGCTTATCTTGAGTGCCCCAGAGTGTCTATTTCTTCCATTTCCTTCAAATCGATGTTTATCTTAGACTAGAGCTTCTTAATTTTTCAATGGCACCACTAAAAATAGCCACGAATAGTGACTGAGGGGAATTTGGACATTATAGTCTTAAGAGTTCAGAAGCCTGAATTCTCTTTCAAATTTTGTATTTTAACTTGAAAATGTATACATATTTTGAACTTCAGCCCTTTCCATATCTGTGTTTGTTTTAGTGTTCAGTCAGTGTTTTGAATTATCAATCTTTAAAGTAGAACTGATGTTCCAGGAAGGCACACCTCTGAATTTATGACTCCTTGTGAAGCCAGTAGTGCTGTTCGTCAAGGAATACTTGATGAACCCCTTCCAGACTCACAGTAGGACTGCGTGTCCCGGTCAGCCTGAAGTCAGGTGTGACCCTGTGACTAGCTTGGCCAAACGAAGCACATTAGCTCTGGGCACTGCGCCGTTTGCCTCACTGCTTTGCTGTGGAGAGGTAGAAGCTCGGGCTGAGAGGAAGCCTCTATCAGCCGGGTCCCCAAGTGACTGATGAGCCAAGTTCTTCTACTGGATTGGGCTGGACAGGCTGGGTGGACAAGAAGTAAATGCAGTTGTTAATAGCCACTGAGAGTTCAGGGCTATTTGTCATCACTGTATGATGCAGCCCATCCTGACACACACCTTCCTCATCCCCTTTAGTGCCCAAGTTTCTGAAGAGAAGCCTGTCCTCCATTTTGAAAGTGTGGCCTCCAATATCTTGCCTAAAACAGTACATTTTGGAAGATCAGGAATACAGATGAGAAATGAAAAAGTTCAAATGCCGGATTCCCACTCCCCCATTTTCTGGAAAGATTATTTTTCTTACTCTTTAGAATATAGCAAATAGTGTGAGATTTGTGAGTCCTTCTCAGTCAGATTTAGTCTCAATATGTAGACTAAAATCAACTTATTATTTGTTAATTTTGGGGATGTATCACTCTTT
This sequence comes from Lagenorhynchus albirostris, assembly GCF_949774975.1. Taxonomy (NCBI): domain Eukaryota; kingdom Metazoa; phylum Chordata; class Mammalia; order Artiodactyla; family Delphinidae; genus Lagenorhynchus; species Lagenorhynchus albirostris. The sequence goes on from NC_083101.1 coordinate 24,771,499, forward strand.
AACAGTTATTTATTTACTAAATGCCCAGGGCTATGTACTGTATCTGAAAGTATGAATGATAAGTTTATGTTGAGCCATAAACCTTTGATTGGTGGATTTCGGTTGAAGTATCATGCCTAAATATAGTGGGCACTTGGTAAATGGTATGGTGAATGAGTATACTTTCATTAACCTAATAGTGAAAATTTACAGACCCTTCTTCACCTGTTTATATCTCACTTGGGCATTGATTTCATTTTGTCATTTTTTTTTTTATAGCTTGCTGTTGATATGTTAGTCCCTCTGACTGAAATACTAACTCTTTTATGCAGGAACTAGATCATTTCATCTCTGAGTCTTCCAATGGGGATAAGCCTAATTTCTGCACACAGCAGGTGTTCAATAAATGCTTGCTAAATTGAATTGAGTTAGGTAATAAATTAGTGTTGTTTAGAAACCAAGGATACTGCAATGTGTCCTGACATTATAAATGGATTCCCTTTGCACTAACTCTAATTCTCAGCTAGAGCTCCTGTTTCTCTGGCAGAAACTTCTCACTGTGGTCATTACAGTCCCTGAGGCCTATTACACGGGCAAACTACAGCAGCAGTCTGACTTTTACGGTCTCCCTTTCTCCAGCAATCAAGTGAAAATGGCCCCAGCTCCTCATTTATGAAGTGCTACAGGATTCCTCTGCCCCAGCTGGTAGGATCAAAGCAACTATCAGGAATTTGCATATGTCTAAAACATCTGAGGAACCAGTTGACCAATTTGCATAAAAAACTTGCCTTCCTGGAAGTTCGGGAGAAAGTTAGGAGAAAGATAAATGAGAGATGTGGGAAAGGTAAGAGACCCAGAAACACCAGAATCCAGGTGCTTTGGTTGTCTATTGCCACATAACAAACCATCCTAAAACTTAGTGACTTAAAAAACCAAAATGTTATTGCCTTTCACAGCCTGTGGGTTGCCTTGGCTCAGCTGGGTACTTTACATTTGGGTCTCTTATGTGGCTTTGCGTGATAGCAGCTAGGGCTGGAGTCAGCTGAGTGCTTGAGTGGGTTGGCCTCTGAGATGACTTCTCCACACACGTCTGGTACCTCAGCTGTATGGCTAGAATGGTTAGAGGCTGGCCAGGTCTCTCTCCCCCATATGACTAGTTTGGACTTCCTCCTTGCATGGCAGTCTGAGAGAAGTAGGATTTCTCACATAGCATCTGGCTTCCCTTAGAGCAGGGCTTCTTGACCTTGGCGCTGTTCACATTTTGGGCTGCTTTGTTGTGGGGAGTTGTCCTGTGCACTGTAGGATGCTTAGCAGCATTCCTGGCCTCCATTCATTAGATGCCAATAGTGTATCCGCCACCCCCACCCCCATGCTGTGACATTAAAAAACATCTCTAGACATTGCCAAATGTCACCTGGGAAGCAAAATGATCTCGGGCTGAGAACCACTGCCTTAGAGTGAGTGTTGCAAGAAACCCAGGTGGAAGTTGCAGGGCTTCTTATGACCTAGCCTCGGAGGTTAGGCAGAGGTATTTGTGTTCTGCTGGTCCAAAGTGAGCCCTGGGGCCAGCCCAGATTCAAGGAGAGAGGACCGTACAAGAACATAAGTACAGGGATACAGGCTTCGTTGGCTGGGGAGTCACCTTTGGAGACTAGGAGTTTGTTAACAGTTTACTCATGGAAACAATGTTCCAGGATTCTTCTTATGCTTCTTGTCAGCTCCTTTTAATGATTCTCTGCTGTATGCTCACTTTGTCCCCATTTCTGTGAGAGGCACCAGATAAAACGACACGTAGGTCGTGGTTCCTGTTCCTGAGAATATTGGGAGCCATGTGGGGAGACAGATTCAAAACCAGAGATTTTCAACACAACATGGTATATGATGGCACACAGAGAATGAGAGATGTGAAAGGAGCATGGGAGAGGGGTGCTTATTCTAACGTGGGAGTTCATACACGGCTTCCTGGAGGAGGTAGCACCTGAGCCGAGACTTGAAAGATGAGTGAATCAATCCAGCGGAGGAGATGTGGGAAAGGCGTTCCCAGCTGCAAGCACAGTGCAGTGGAGCAGGCGTGCACATGGGTCTGTGCAGTGTCTGTGTAAGCCTGTTGTGGGGATGGGGCGGGAGCTGACGCTGCTTGGAAGGGGAGGCGTAGAAAGTAGGCACCCTGTGCACCAGGCTAAAGAGCAAAGACTTGATGTTGTATCTGTTTCCTGGTTACTGATTTACCAATGCCCAGTCACCAGGAAATGAGTAAACAGCAGTGAGGTTTTCCTTTTAGGTCACCAGCAACCTGAGGTTACTGTGGAGGCAAAACTGAGCACTGTAAACCGGGAGTGACGTGATTCTCTACTTTGACGGGTGGAGAGGCCAGGAGGGCCATCTGGTGTGTCGGGTGCGTCCTAAGCGCCAAACCCTTTGACAGGGGCAAAACTGAGCACTGTAAACCGGGAGTGCCTTAATTCTCTACTTTGATGGGTGGAGAGGCCAGGAGGGCCATCTGGTGTGTCGGGTGCCTCCTAAGCGCCAAACGCTTTGACAGGGGCTTTGGAGACCTCCTGTCCGTCAGTCCCCATGACAGCTGTGTGAATGCATTCTAATCATTTGTAGAAGATGTCACTGAGAGTCTCAGACTTTAAGTGACTTGATCAATGTCTCATACTCAGTTGAAGAGCTAGGACTGCACCCAGATTTTCTAATGGAGATGTGTGTGTGTGTATTTAGTTGTTGAGTGTTGTCTAAAAAGAAAAAAAATTAAAAAGAGAAAAATAAAACTGAGCAACCTCGTGTGTTTTTGTTTTATGATTGAAGTGTTAGAAAATGCTGGCTTGTACACTATGGAGAACAGTATGGAAGTTACTTAAAAAACTAAAAATAGGGCTTCCCTGGTGGCGCAGTGGTTGAGAGTCCACCTACCGATGCAGGGGACGCGGGTTCGTGCCCCGGTGCAGGAAGATCCCACGTGCTGCGGAGCGGCTGGGCCCGTGAGTCACGGCCGCTGAGCCTGCGCGTCGGGAACCTGTGCTCCGCAGCGGGAGAAGCCACAACAGTGAGAGGCCCGCATACTGCAAAAAAAAAAAACAAAAAACTAAAAATAGAATTACCATATGACCCAGCAGTCCTACTACTGGGCATATACCCAGAGAAAACCATAATTCAAACAGACACATGCACCCCAGTGTTCATTGCAGCACCATTTACAATAGCCAGGTCATGGAAGCAATCTAAACGTCCACCGACAGATGAATGGATAAAGAAGATGTGGTACATATATACAATGGAATATTACTCAGCCATAAAAAGAAATGAAATTGGGTCATTTGTAGAGACGTGGATGGACCTAGAGACTGTCATACAGAGTGAAGTAAGTCAAAGAGAAAAATATTGTATATTAACGCATATTTTTGGAATCTAGAAAAATAGTACAGATGAACCGGTTTGCAAGACAGAAATAGAGACACAGATGTAGAGGACAAACATATGGACGGACACCAAGGGGGGAAAGGGGGAGTGGGATGAATTGGGAGATTGAGACTAACATATTTATGCTAATATGTATGAAATAGATAACTAATGAGAACCTGCTGTATAGCACAGGGAACTCCACTTCCCTCTACAATAGAAACTACACAACACTGTAAAACAACTGTACCCCAATTAAAAAAAAAAAAGAAAATGCTGGCTTGTAATTATTGCCTCAGTGTGCTGGGGCTCTGTTAGGTGCCTGGGAGTGTCCACATGTCCCTGTGGTTCTGGTGCCTTCCCTTCTTTTTTTTCATGGTTTTCTTTTTTAAAAAAATTTTATTGAAGTATTGTTGATTTACAGTGTTTAATTTCTGCTGTACAGCAAAGTGATTCAGTTATTCATATGTATATATTTTCATATTCTTTTCTATTATGGTTTATCACAGGATATTGAATATAGTTCTCTGTGTTATACAGTAGGACCTTGTTGTCTATCCATCCTATATATAATAGTTTGCATCTGCTAATCCCAATCCCCCAATCCTTCCCTCCCCCACCCCACCTTGGCAACCACAAATCTATTCTCTATATCTGTAAGTCTGTTTCTGTTTCGTAGATATGTTCATGTGTATCATATTTTAGATTCCACATATAAGTGAGAGCCTATGGTATTTGTCTTTTTCTTTCTGACTTGCTTCACTTAGTATAATAATCTCTAGGTCCATCCATGTTGGTGCAAATGGCATTATTTTATTCTTTTTAATGGCTGAGTAATATTTCACTGTATACACACACACACACACACACACACACACACACACACACCCCACACACAGACACACACACACCACATCTTCTTTATCCATTCATCTGTCAGTGGACATTTAGGTTGTTTCCATGACTGGGTGTTGTAAATAGTGCTGCTGTGAACATAGGGGTGCATGTATCTTTTCAAATTATAGTTTTGTCTGTGTATATGTCCAGGAGTGAGATTGCTGGATCATATGTAGTGTCTTCCCTTCTTGCTTATTAGCTGCTGCCCACTTTAAAATTCTGAGGAGCAGCAGCCAGTCAGCAGGGGTGTTTCTAATACACTCAAAGGATAAGGTGGAGGATTTGGGCTCTCAGTTAAAGAAAGACTCTGAGCGGCCACCTGGGTAGACTTTGATTGAAATCCTTGTGCATTCATTCCCTGGGCGAAGCCACAAGCTACCAAGATGACCACGTTTGCTATTTAAAAAAAAGTACCCAACTTAATGAAGTCCAAGAGACAGCGTTTTTAATTGTGAAAATATGTCTACATGGATCCGTGAAATCCATGAAACTATGTCTACTGTGGGACCCATGGCAAACCCACAGTAATAAATCTGCCCTTTGTTCCCAGGTTAAAGTTCCAACTTCTTTGCATGGCAAACTGAGCCTTTCCCAGTTTGAGCCCGCCTTCCTTCTCCAGCCTCATCTTCTGCTCTTACTGTTACTGAAATAACTGTTTTTCCCTCAAAAGCCCGTGCGTTGAGCCTTTTTGAAAAAAATTGTGGCGCCCTCTTCCTGTAATTCTGCTCCTTTCTCTTTTTTGTCTGGTGACTCCTACTCAGTCTTTGAGATCTTGATTATTTATTTGGCACACATTTATGAGCACCTCCAAAGAGCAAACCCCTGTGTTATGTGGGGCAGGGGGACGAGTGATGAGTAGGACATAGTCCATGACCTCAAAGAGACCACAAGCATTACTTTCTCTGTGAAAATACCTTTAATCCCTTTGGTAATTCCCAAAGCATGCTCTTAGGGTCTTTAATATACCACTGATTACAGTACGTAGCAGTTATTTGTGTAAGTATCTAACTTCCTCATCAATCTGTGAGGGCAGAGACCACATCTGACTTGTTCATTGTTGCCCTTGTTCACAATATCTAGCTCATGTCTGGATCACAGTCAATACGTATCTTAAAATAAATGAATAAATGAATGAGTGAGTGAATGGATGAGTAAATGCAGCTCCTTGGTGCTTAAGCTTATAAATCTTTACCAGCATATACCTCACAACAGTGGGTAGGGAGAACGATTTCCCTATTCTACATGGAAGTTCTCTGTGAAGATTTCTATATATGTATTTCACCTCTGAAATCTTAGTGGAAGAACAGGTTTTTGACACACAGCCAGCAAACCTGACAGAGTCAACTTGCTTTCTTTAAGAAGATTAATGAACAAGGACTTAAGAGAAGGGATGGGTGAACTGGTTACTAACAAGTAAGAACCAGCCATGAGCTCAGCCCTATTTCAGGAACAAACCAAACCAGGATCTTTAAGGTTGAGCTTGGCTTGGTTCAATTAATCCTTCTTCTCTTTGTGCCTTAGCTGCTCCCACACCCACCACAGCCTCTCACCCATCTCTGTTGCATCATGAATCACGTGCCAGCAGCACCTCCACGTTCTGTCCGCTGTTGGATCTCGCTTTTTCTTCACTTTGCTGTCCTATGAGGGCAGAGGGCTGGGGGTGGAGGGAGAGTCTTAGATAAATAAGCCATTTTGAGTCTTTCAGAGCGAAGGCAGGTCTGGGTGGGCTTTGTGATTCATGGTGAAAGGAAGATGTGGAGGAGGGAGGAGTCATGGGTTGGATGGGAATCAGCGGAGAAGACAGGGAGTTTGGGACATCTTATGGGGGTGGGTGGGAAAAAGTGAGCCACCAGAGTCAGATAAGGAGTGGAAGGTCTTTGGCACATGAGTGAGGGATTGTAGGCAGAGTGGGGACACAGGTAGGTACAGTTTTCTTCTTCACGGGCAAATTTCTAGTTAACTTTCGGGATCCAAATTGAATGCCCCTTCCTAATGAAACCTTCTCTGACTTTTCTGTTGTGCTCTGAAGTGCTAACACCCTTTGATTCCCTCCTCCACTACACCGTTTTGCACACTGGTTCCTTCTTTCTCCGTTGCCCCTTCTTCTAGACTGTGAGCACCCCAAGGGCTGAGGTCTGGCACACACTTACACTGACCATCTTTTCCTAACCCCAGATCGAGTCATGTGGCCTGGCACGGTATACACCGCATGGTCTGAGTGAGGCATAGAGCACCTGAAATGAAGACCATCTTGGAAACTCTGGGACACATGGTGAAAACGTGCTTAAGACGCCTTGTGTACCAAGAGTTAGTGGAATTTAATAGTGTTCCTTTTATTGCCTTTCCCCCCAAATTCCTGGGTTTCTGCTTTTCCTAATATGAAGATGCATTTTGCTAAAATGATTCATTTTACAAAAGTCCTGCAGGCCAAACAAGAAGAGGCATGCAGTTAGGTTTCAAATGGAAATGCATGATCTGGAAATCTGGGGTTTCGGTTCCAGTTTAGTTTATAGGTTCAGCTAGTTGTTTCAAACCTCCTCTTCTAACCAGGATCTCAGACAGAAAAGTGAGGAGTGCCAACAGACCCAGCATGCAATTTTTAAGATCCTACTGGATGCCAGACACTTTTGTTTACTTTATTCCATTTAGAACCATCCTAGGAGACAGGTAGGTATCAGCCACATATATTAAGCAGATGAAGAAATTGCTTGGCTTCTTGAGGGGCAGATGGGAGCTATGCAAGAATCATTCTGAGGCTAACCACCCACATCACAATCCAGACAGTCAGTAAAAACTAAAAAGTGCTCTTGTTTGTTGCGAATGTAGGGACGGCAGCTGCTCTTGCTGCCTTTGTAGTTAGGCTAGAGTCCCTTTTCTGGGACACTGGGGGGCAGTGTGGTACAGTGGTTTGAGCCTGGGATTTGGAGTAAGGGAATTTGGGCGTGGGTTTGAGAGCTGTGTGGCCTTGAACAAATTAAGCAACCTCTCTGGGTCTCAATTTTCTTGTCTCAAAATGGGGATAATCGGGGCTTCCCTGGTGGCGCAGTGGTTGAGAGTCCGTCTGCTGATGCAGGGGACACGGGTTCATGCCCCAGTCTGGGAAGATCCCACATGCCGCGGAGCGGCTGGGCCCGTGAGCCATGGCCGCTGAGCCTGCGCGTCCAGAGCCTGTGCTCCACAATGGGAGAGGCCACAGCAGTGAGAGGCCCGCGTACCGCAAAAAAAAAAAAAAAAAAAAAAAAAAAAGGGATAATCACTGTAATACCCACCTCACTGGGCTGTTATGAGGATCAGGTGAAAATGGATGTGGGAAGTGTTTATTGTAAAGTATAAAGAGCTAAGTACATGATTCTAATGTTCTTGTAAGTGTGTGATTGCGGGTAGGGGCTCCTAAGGTCCTTTCTGACTAAAAATCATTAACCTCAAAACATCCTTAACGATTAACATCCTTGACTCTGGAGATTCCTCTTGGTGTTCAAATACACTCTACAGGAGACCATTGCTCAAGTAAACATACATTCCCTGAGATGGAGGTAGAGAAGGGTACCCCAGTTATAAATAGGGGGGATCCATTTATCAATTTAATCTTATAACAGGAAAGCAGGTCCTTCAGGATCCAGGACAGGTGTATTTGGGGAGCAGGAAAGGAAAGGTACCAGGACTGGATGTTCTGGGATGCCAGGTGAACACAAGGGCTCTGGGGACTCCAGCTTTGGGGTCTGCACTTTGCTGAAAGGAGAAAGGCAAAATTGGAAAGTGATCTCTGGTCAACGGTGAGTATTGAAGCTCAGAGAATCTTGGAATCTTGAGGCAGGGAGGAGCTTTCTTGTTCTCCTAGGCATCTCCATTGTTTCCTTGGCTTCAGTTATTTAAGCATTTTGCCATGTCTTCATGTGCCCTCTACTGTCTTCTTCTTGATGGTTTTCTTTACATCAGTTGACCGAGAAGTAAATTCAGCCTCATCTAAATCAAAGGTATCTGTGAGATCACCTTATAGCTATTAAAATAAAAAATATCTGTTCATGTATCATCTGTAATCACCCAGTGACCACCAGTTGTCCATGTGCTAACTTTGTTGAAAACTTGTCTTCCAAATGAACCACCCATCTGAAGATGGAGTCTGCTCTGCAGCATCTTCAGGAAGTAGTCACCCTGCATATGTTTGCACACCTCTAGTGACAGGGAGCTCACCTTTTCTCTTGAGACAGCAATGCCAGAAAGTTATTCTGTAGATCGTGCCCAAATTTTCTTACCTGTAATTCTACCCATTGGCTTTAACTCTTGGGTCACATAAACTATGTCTGTTGTCACTGCCCAAGGTCACCCTTTAAAAATCTGAAGCCAGCTCTCAGGTATCCCATACTTCAGTCAGGCTGGACACCCCCAGCTTAATCTAGTGTTCCTCTGATGACACCGTTGCAAGTGCCCATAACATAGTTTGTCAACGTTCTTTCAAAAGACTCCAGTTTTGGAGTTACCTCTTAAAATATAACTTCCACCATGGAACATAATTCTCTAGGTGTGGTCTGGACAAGTAAGGTTGAATGTGACTGTCTCCTCTCTCATTCTAGATATGCTACCACTATAAATGCAGATTAAATAACGCCCTCTAAATAATGCACCTACCAAAGGTCAGTAGGTCCTCTGCAGGATGACTCTTTTTACAGCAGTGTGCAGAGTATCCACGCTCTTACCTGCCCGCCCCAAAGGCAGTAAAAGGCATGTGTGGGCTAATTGACTGCCATCCTGGGCAGCATTCTTTAAACCTTTTTGATCATGCAAGCATCTCTGTAAAAATATATTGAGCATGCATGTCTAATATATGCATGTTTATTTACTTATAAATAGTATAATGGACTCATACACATAGTACATGAAAAAATTGGAAATTTAAAATATGAGATAAACCAATCAGAAATAAAAATTCTAATATATTCACCCTCACCTTATTGGATTCTCTTGCATACCCCAGCTTGGGATGTTTACCCCCAGAACTCAGAACCCTCAGTGTCTTCCTGCTAAACAAAGCAGATCTCTGGATGAAAGGATTGAACCCCCAATTGTGGTCACCATGCTCTAATTCACTGTTTTTCAAACTTCTCAGATAATGACGGTGACATGTCTAGGTAAGCACTCAGAAGAATCAGAGTGAAGGAAAAGGGGTAATCTCTATCCCAGCATCCCCAATTACTACCCTTGTCTTGCTTTCTCAACACACGCACCCCATCTTTCACTCTACATCCTTTATGCATTTTATCCTAAAAGACTAGAGATGTCTTTGGAATGCACAGAGGTGTGGTGACATGCTAAAGAGGCAATAGTGATTTTGGGTGCCAGAGAAAAGAGGAGAAATCTTTGAAATAAGGTTCCTTCCAATGTAAAAACCTCAAGTGATAAATTGGAAGTGATCAGGCCTTGGCACGAGTTCAGAGGAACATGAACAAAGTGAGGGTGGGTGTAAAGTCACTCCAGGGGGAGAGGCTGGAGCTGCTGGATAGCTTTAACTGGAAGAAGAGAGGGCAGGGCAAGAGTGTATTTTCAGATGCTCCAAGAGAGTCAGGCAGAAGTGGCTTTCACCCTCTTTCCTGGGGCACTCGGGGATATATTAGGGAGGCCTAGTGGAAGCTATCTAAAGATCAGCTGGGCTGTAAGAGTTGGGTTCTCCAGTTCCTGGAGGAGTGTAAGCATGAGCTGGGCAAGTAGCTGATGGAAGGCTGTAGAGGCCCACTAGTCTAGAGAGCTGCTGAGTTCCTGTGAATCCCAGGATTCTGAGCATCTAAGAGTGAAATATGATTGGGAGGACTCCAGTTCCACCTGATCCCCACTGACTCCCTCATGGGCCTGGAGTTCTGACATCCCTGTTTCTGCTGGCATGGGGCTACCTCCTTTGGCGAGGTCAGAGCCTAATGAGGTAGGTTGATCTGGAGCACTTCTGGCATGGCAGAGAGCCCTGGGTGGACCAGCACCTGCCATAGTTGAGGCAGAGCTTGCTGGGTGTGCACAGGATTTGAAGGGAAGTGACACCCACATCGCCTTTTTGCCCTTGGTGAGCAAAAAATATGTCCTCTTCTGGACATCTTCCTCATCAGTTTCTCTCTAGAGTCATTAAGAAAGGTATGAGATCTGAAAACCTGGGGGTACCTCTTCTCTTTCCTGAAGGTAGGAAGAAAACATCGACACCATCCTTAGGCCAGTGTCACCTCCTGTTGCGCGGCCTTACATCTTACGGAGTGTAGGTCAACACAGTCTGCTAATTTTGCCTCAGAAATGGCTTGGGGATCCATTAGTCCCCTCTGTAACTTCTCTTTCTGAGGCCCTTGTCATCCCTCATGTGACAATGACAAGGGCCTCTTGTTCTTTGTTCTCTTGGCCTCTATGCTCCCTCAGAGTGGTCAACCTGAAAAATGATCCAGTCACATCATTGCCCCTCTAAAAGATTCTGTGTTCTCTGCATGCAGGATAACAACCCAAACTCAGCCTGTCGCAGTTTGATGCCACACAATCTCTCCTACCTCCTCTCCATCCAAGAGCCCCTTCTCACTGCACCCTCAGTATACCCCTGCCATGGGGAATCCAGACTTCTACTTAGAGGGTTTTGGTTTCTCAGAATGCCCTTATCCATGTTTTCTGCTTGGAAAACTCCTAACCTTGAGACCTTCTCAAATGTCACATTTTCTTTGAAATCTTCTGACTCACCCAGGCAGAGTGAGAGTCTCCTACTTGACTCTTGGAGTCCTTTGCGCCAGACTCTACTGTGTTGCCCTTTTTTGAGTCCACCTCTGTGGCTCATGTGTATGCTCACCAACCACAGGAACAGAGCTGTGCTTCATCTGTGCCCAGGAAATATTAGTCAAATGAATGAATAATCAAATTCCCTAGCCTATAATTCATTGACCTGCTGACCATCCCATAAAGAAGCATGATAGTGGCTTGCCCATTAAAAGTCAGCTGAATGGCCTCTCATTTTCTTCAGAACTATTGGGTCTGTAGCAGAGGGAGTACTGTGTAAGTTCGCTAAGGGCTACTGTAACAAAATATCATAAACTGGGTGACTTAAACAACAGAAATTTATTGTGTCACAGTTCTGGAGACTAGAAGTGTCTGTAATCAAGGTATCGGCAAGGTGGGTTCCTTCTAAGGGTTGTGAGAGAGAATCTGTTCCATGCCTCTCTCCTAGCTTCTGGTGGTGTGTTGGCAACATTTGGCCTATAGAAGCATCACCTCAGTCTCTGCCTTCATCTTCATGTGGTGTTCTCCCAGTGTGTGTATCTGTGTCCAAATTTTCTTCTTTTATAAGGACACTAGTTATATTGAGTTAAGGCCCATATTAACTTGATTACCTCTGTAAAGACCCAAATAAGGTCACACTGAGGTACTGAGGTGCATATGGGGACATAATTTAACTCTTAACAGGTACCAAGTCCTTGGGAATATGATTGTTTTCTCTCTCAGCATCCCTTTCCACATGTGCAGAATGGGAGACTGAACTAGATAGATAAACCCTGAGGCCTCATTTATAATAAATTCATTCATTCATTTAACAAATAGTAATTGACTGCATACTATGTGCCAGACACTGGAATTTGTGCTCAGTAAGCAGAGTTCTCTCAATGGTTTGTGCCCTTCCTGCTGAGCGAGACATAGTGAAGTGTCCATGACATATCTATGGTCGGCATCTTCAATGCAACTTGTGTCATTCGATTGGGAATCTGCCTCATCAGCTGTTTGAATATTGGTTTCACAATCTGAAGAATAGACCTGTGGTTGCCAAGTTTAAATCTTAGGCATAATCTGGTTATGAAATCAATTTGGAAACATTTTGAGTGAGCTGCATTGCTCAGTCATTCTCCAATCCCATGTTTCTGGCTTCAGGAGGTGCCTGCACCATCTATTTGTAAAGGAAGTCGTAGCACACACCTCCTAAGAGCTATGTTGTTGAGAACTGAGCCTCTTTCTATAGGCACATAACATAGCCAGGTATCCACAGACAGAGACCTAGGATTGGGCACCGCCTGGGGTGGTGGGTGAGCCAGGCTCCCTGGGATTATTCCCTGGGCCTTGCCTCTTCCCTCATTGAGACCACCAGAACTGTGTTCATAGTTTAAAAAGTCCCCATAGAGCCAGTGCTCACCATGTTCTCTGGGGTCTGTGCTATGCACCTTAAATGCTTTATCTCATTTAATCTTTGCTACAGTCTTGTGAGGTCAGAACTATTACTGTGACCATTATGAGAAACTCAGTTGCTACGTCTTGAACCAACTTGCCTGAGGTCTGGTAGTTAGTAAGGGGCAGAGCAGACTCTCAAACGCAGGTCTGTCTGACCCTAACGTGGGTTTTTTTACCTTCTGCTCTCTTGCCATCTCTTAACACACGGATCTGATCACGTCAGTCTCTTGCTAAAAACCGTTTATAGCTCCCTGTTGCCTACAGTGATGGCATCTTACCAGAGATAGGAGAACACTGTGATGCTGAATGTAAAATTTTGTATTTGTGTGTGTGTTTGTGTATGTGAGTGTATTTTCTGGGGAGAGGATTCAGATCTTGGCCAGATTCTCAAAGGGTCCCTGACTTCACAGACTAAAGTACACATGCCTTAGAGAGTCAGTCAAGAGTCATCACTATCAGAGCTTCTGATTTCTCACTGGGGTTATTTCCTTCCACTTCTTGTTCAGATCTGTTGTTCTGAACTTCTAACAACTTTCTGGAAGGTTCCTTGCACTCTCACACCTTCAGGTCTGTGTTCATGTGGTTTCCTCTCTTGGTACTGCCTGCTATCCTCTTCCTCACCAGAGAAATTCCAGCTCATCCTTCAAAGTTTAGCTTGGATGCCACTTACGTGAAACTATCCTCAATCCGCCCCCTGCTTTGGGCTTGTGTGAGTTTTATTCCCACTATGTATATAGAACTCATGACATTGACTGGGGGCTAACATGGTTTTTGAGCCATTGGAGAGCCCAGCGTCCTCTTCATTCTGTACTGCCTGGTAGAGGGCCTGGCCCAGGGTGAACATGCAGGAATCATCTGTTGGAGTTTAGAAATCAATAAGAGTCGTTTAACTTTATCTGGGTCCCATAATCTAAGGGACACATTTTTAGACTCTAGCCTTGGGGAGCAGGACTAACTCCCATCTTTTAGGCTATGTGTGTTCTCCCAGATCTCACTTTCCTGGAATGTTTGATTTGGGGAAACAAATTTGTGAAATAATAAGCCCTGTTATGCTTCTACTGGACAGAATAGAAAGAAAGCTGGACAAACTGGGAGCAGCCTCTGTGAAGTGACTGGTAGTTTTCAGAGTCACAGTGGTCAGATTTAATAGTGAGGACTTGCTCCATTCATCTCTCTGTTGCCTGCCATCTAACCATTCATCCACTCCGTGAAATGTCTTCCTTATTAAGATTTTCTTTCTTTCCCCTTTCTCTCCTCTTCTCTTCCCTTGTCCTGCCTTGCTTCACCTTCCCTTCTGTTCTCTTTCCTTTACATATTCGTAACCAAACTGTTTAGACTTGAATCTTGGTTCAGACATTTACTAAATCTAAACCTCAGTTTCTTCATCTGTAAAATGGGGGATAATAATAATATCTCATTAGAGGATGTTATAAGGAGTTAATTAAATGAGTTAATATATGTGAAACTCTCAAAATTGTGTTCAGTCAACCTTAATGACTCTTGGTTTTCTCAACGACATCTTTGTTTTTCTTAAAAACTTGCTTTTCTCTTGCTGTCTATCTCCTCTTTCACTCTCTCATGCTCCCTCCCTCCCTCCCTCCCTCTCTCTCTCTCTCTCTCTCTCTCTCTCTCTCTCTCTCTCTCTCTCTCTGAGTCTCATTTACTCAGTCCCTTTTTCTCAGTCTCAGTCTTTCTCTCTCTTCCCCTCCTTCTGGGACCCAGTTCTAGGAGTTCACAGGCCTCTGTCTTCCCCTGCCTGACTTACTACATGGGAGGCTGGTGCTGGGCAGGCAGGAGGGTCTCAAGCACCTGCTCTGGGCCTGTGAGGCCTACAGTCTTCCCTAGGAGACCCAAGTACTCAGAGCCTTTAGGAGCTGCCTAGGCCTTTGTGTTATCTCCACCTTGGCCTAATGATTCTTTTCCCCAGAACCCCTGAGCAGCCCTGCTGTGAGCTCAGCCTAGGGGCTCCTGCACTGGGCAGCAGTGGGTGGGTGGTTGGCTGGGGGACCCTTCCTCCCCTTCCTTCCTCTCCTGCACAAGGTGAGGGAGACCATAAACCTTTCATTCGTGCTTCATCTTAGAAGCTTCTGTACACTGAGGGTAAGAGTAAGTTTTCTTGGGTCCTCTCTCTTCATACCTGAGCCACGAGTAAGGCTTATACTAATTTTCGGCTTACTCTGTTAAGCCAGAGGAGGTTCCTGCTAGCACACAAGATGGAGAGCAGAAAGCCCCCTTCCGTCAGCTGCTGCTCACTGGTGGCCTCACCGTGGAGGCTCTGTCAGCTCTTCCACCTCCTCTTCTTTTATCAGGGCCCTCCTGTAGCCACTGAGCGTCTTTACTTTCATTATATATGAAAGCTCCCACTTTAATAGATCATGTTATTCATATAAGAAAGTGCATGAGCAAAACCCAAACAATACATCCACGTATTCAGAGGGGATTTTATTCCTTGAGAGCTGAAAAATGATATGAAGTCTCTGTTTTTACCTTGTTTTTGGATAATGTAATTTCAGCATGAAGAATATGTTTTTAATGTTTTATTCTTCTTCCTAAGTAAATATACAGTCTGGCTTAAGTCCATCAAGTGTCCAAATGAAACAAAAATCTGCCACTAAGTTTTTCCAGTTGAGCAAAATCTCTGTGATCTGAGCTGCTAATTGTTAGTGTCAGCTGGTTGACGTTCCTGTTTTCCAGGAAGGCTGGGTAGGGGGCAGCACTTCACTGTGTCCTCCCCATTCCCACCCCACTAGTCTCATTTCTAATTTTGCCCTTGGGGCAGCTCCTAGGAGGCCTGTCTCTCCTGCATTTCTTTCTCAGCCTTTTCTGTACAGAGTCCTCTAGCACAGAGGGAGGTGCTTCCAGAGAGATTTGACTTCCCTGAAGGAAGCTCTACTCCACAGCCCACTAGGTGGGGAACTGGCTTTTAGAGTTAGGGTCCTGCTTGCAGAATTTTTGCGGACATGCAGGTTATTGAGTGGGGGGACCCTTTCCTAGCCTGGGGGGCAGGTTGCAGGCTGGTTCAGGGGTTCCTAGGACACAGAGGGCTCTGGGCAACCTCTCAGGCTAGTTGGGATTTATTCCTTTCCTTATTCATTCAGCAGATATTAAGTGAGTTCCAGGTACCATGCTGAGCCCTGGGGAAACCAGAGTGAATGGGACGTTGGCTCATTCTCAAGGGGCACAGATTCAGGTAAGAGAAATAAAAATGTGTTTCTGTCATTTTTTTCATCCAGCATAACTCCAGTGCCTGCTAAATATTTGTTCTGGGTTAGCCTGCTCATGTTAATGACATGATATGACTCGACTTGCATATCTGTCATGAATAAGCGTTTGTTTCTCATTCCCTCATGGGTTTCTCATCAAATGTGGCCACAAATTCCCATTGCTCCCCAGAGAAGAATTTAAATTCTGCAAGAGCAAAAACTGTGTCAGTTTTATTTACAACTATACACCCAGTATCTAGTAGCAAGTTTATTAAAGGATAGATACTCAGTAACTATTTGTTGAATAAATGAATGAAAGGGAAGGTGAACGGAAGATGGTCTACAGCAGCGTTTCTCAAACTTTAACATAAGAATCATGTGAAGAGCTTGTTAAAATATAGATTCCCACCCCAAAGACTCTGATCCAGTAGGTCTGGGGTGGAGCCTGAGTCTTTACTTTCTAAGCTCCCTGGTGATGCTGATACTGCTGGTGTAAGGGCCACACTTTGTGCAGTGAGGGCATATGGAGTCTTCTTCCCTCTCACAGATCAATGACAAGACGTGACACTGGATCCTGGGTTTGGCCCTCCCCACCTTCTTAGCAGGGGCCCCAGGCTGTCATACAGGATCATTCCAAGCATTTGGGATTCTGTACAGGTGTATGATAACATAGCCATGATGCAGGTGTTTGAGCCAACCAGTGGAATTATGAATGTGAACCTTCAGTCGTCAGCTCATTAAGTGAAATACAGGGCTATGAAAACATCTCTGCTTGTGAAACTCTTTTGTCTCTCATGAGGATCATGGTCCCATCTTATGTGATCAGCTTCTTCAAGGAGAAGGACCTGCTCTTGCGGCAGTTTGGGTTTTTACTTATTCCTCATCACTGTGTATTCGTGCTGAGTAAGTTCTAATTGTCTTTGACGCCCCCCACCCACCCCAGGGCTGTCAAATGGGGTTTACTAACCTCTCTCTCCAAACCGTTGAAGGATGCACTGACTAGGCAAGGGGCAGCTCTCAACCCACCCTCCCTGAAGTTCTGAATGAGAGATCCGACTCAATCTCAGTGAGACTCTGTGATCTCGTCCCTTTCCACAAATCTTTGGAGGCTGGTGTCCCTGACCAGACTTACTGCAGACTTCACCCCTCAGACGTACATCTGCAGTCACTGTCGAAAGCTATCTGTCATCTGTTAGATGAAATAAGCACCGTGGTGACGGGGAAAGCGTTTTGGAGTCTTTCAGGATCCCTTTGGGTGTTTCCTCCCCCATGACCTGGGCTGGGTTAAGTGCCTCACCGCTGAGCACATGCAGCCCCAGCACTTCTCTGCCCTTCTGCCATAGCACACGTTATGAAACTGCCAGGCCACGTGCCTGCCTCCTTCATTGGATTTGGAGTTCCTTGAGCACAAGGATTGTCTCGTTTCCTCCTTAGCCGAGGAGCCCAGACCAGGGCTTGCTGCGTGGTGGCCACTCACTGATGGTTATTGAGCCCATGAGGAATCATGTTCACATACTAGCTGGGCTGCTTGCTTATTGTGTGATCTGTTAGTCACTTCTTGGAGCCTCACTTTCTTTTTCTGAAAAATGGGGATGAGAATACATTTGGGAAGGTTGGCTTTCTCTGTGCCAGGCCTGATTCTACATGCTTCATGTGTGATGTCTCACTTAACCCTCATAACTACCCTATGTGTGGGTATTACCATTAACTATTTTCAGTTAAGGACACTGAGGAACAGAGAACTTATGGAATTTTTCTAAGGTTATCTGATAAATGGGATAAAGGGTGGGTCAGGATTTGGAGTCTGGCTGTCTGATTCCAGAGCCTGCAAAATTGCCACTATAGTAATCATTCCCAACTTGGGGTGAATCTGTCTCCCAGGGGTTGGCAATGCTGGAGACAATTCGGGTTGTCACAGGTGACAAGAGGAAGTGCTGCTGGCCTCTAGTGAGCAGAGGCCAGGGATCTGCTAAACATCCTACGATGCATAGGACAGTCCCCACAATAAAGAACTGTCCTGTCCAAAATGTCAGTGGTGCCTCAGTTGAGGAGCCGTGCATTACACTGTACTGCCTCAGTGAGATCAAGTGTGCTAAGAGCCAGGCCCAGAGCAGGCCCACAATAAATGGCACTTCGTTCTCAAAGTTCACAGGTTGCAGCTCAGAGAAGAAAAGTCACTCAGTCTTCAGTTTCCTTCAGCAGCTCAGGTTTTAGTCTTAATGGTTCCCGGCTGCTTGGCATCTCTATCTCGGGAGTTCCTGTCTTTGTGAGATGTGCTGACAGTTGTCAAGAGTCGGGACAAAACTTTCCTTGGGAGAAGTCCAACTTCCCTGAGACCTGGCAAGTTCAGACATTGCACACAGAATGTGCCTTCCCAAAAAGCCTCCTGGCCTCTGACCTCATGGCACGGTCGACTCTGGGGATGGCTGGGTTTTGTGCATGAAGCTTCTCCTTTCAAGGGAGCTGACATTTCTCACCGTTTGTATGGGAGGCCTTGTGGGGTACTTGCCACTATCACTGAGGTCTTGACATGGACACTAGCATGGTTCTGGCCCTTGAAAATGTATGAGTCAAGGAGAACATGACAGATGACCTGTTAGCTAGTGCAGCAAAAACACCCCACACGCTGGGCACTTCAGAAGGGAAGCTTTGAGACCATGGCTTTACCACTGACCCACCATGTGACCTTGGGCAAGTGCCTGGAACTGACTTCTTTCATTGTCAGCATGAGGGCCTCTGTCCTGCCTTATGTAGCTCCATGGAATGACCTTTGGGCAAGTTGGATTCAGGGGGTCTTATGTATAAGGGAGAACCAGAAGAACAGGAAGGTAATGACAAATTGGAAGGGTGCTGCTGTACATACAGAGGGCACAATTGTTTAGCATTTGGGGTTTTGTTTCCTTGTAAACTCATATTCCTTCATGCTTCAGCAATGTAGAGTTAAGTCAAAACAGTGTTTTCAGCGGTAAAGGACCGTTGAATTTTTGTTGAAAGCTTGCTCACAGCCTTGCCTGGGTCCTGATACCCAGTGTGACATTTTCTAGCCATGAGCTCAAGGAAGTTTTACTTAAAATGTTGGCCAACAGGAGGCAGCATAAATTGACTCTGGAGAACCAGTGGCAGACCATGAGCTAGTATATCCACCCTGGCACAGGAGCAGAAACAGCTGGCTTCTCTGAGGCCTAAGGAAAAAATTGATTTCAGTTAGAATGTTACCTGGGATTTATGATCTGAGGGGAATTTGTTCCTTCTTAAAGCTGACATCATGTGTGTATACGTATCTCCAAACTCATCAAGTTGTATATATTAAATATGAGCAACTTTCTCTATGTCAATCATACCTTGAGAAAATGGTTAAAAAAAAGTTGACAGACATAGGCCTCCAGATGGAAGAGTCTGTTGCCTTTCTGGGGGTGGGTGGGTAGGTGGGTGAGGGAGTCCATAAGGGGACTTTTCACTCCGTGTGCTCCACATGATAAGAGGATATTTGAAGAACTCTGAAGAATTGGCAGTTTACACTTCTCATCAGCACTGACATGGTTCAGGGGTTTGAATTTCATGAATAGAATTGACAACTTGGTCAGGGTGTGCTGCTAGTATTACAGGTGTGACTGCTGCCTTCTATGCTACAAATCTGGAAACTTCTTGGATAAAATGTAAGAGGCCAGTAGAGCCAATGACAAAGTCCTTCCCTGGGTCTCCTTTTCTGAACCAAGTTTGTCACCTAAACTGGTCCCAGAAGCCATAGGTGAGATGGCACCAGTCATACCACACTAACGAAAGGAGCAGCCTCTAACTCAACCACTGACTGCAGGCAGAGAGCTCCCTCCCATCTGCAGAAGTTCAGTGGGTGCAGACGCACCCCCGTTGCTCAAGTGTGGAGGCTTCCCCTCACATTCTAGTTGCAGAGTTGACATGCAAAATGCCAAATTGAAAGGCTATAGATGTTCAAAAGTGGGATGAAGTCCAGGTCAGCTAATAGAATTCATACCACGTTTTATCAGATAAACTTGGCTGTACATGGCATTTTGGAGTCCTCTAAGCATATTTAGAGAGTTCCAAGTTGGATGCCTCATGGTGCTGTGGTATTTTCAGCAGGCATTATCAGTGACCTGAAATAAGATAACAATAAAAATAGTAGCATTTATAGCACTCATTGTGTACCAGCACCATACAGGGTCTTTTATTTATAATTCTTTTAAAACCTGAAAAATTAATATTATTTGCCCTTTGTTGCATGTGAGAAGAATACCTAGAGCAGTTAACTGACTGCAGATGATTAGTTAGTGGTAAAGCTAGAATTAGAACTTAGGTTTCCATGTCTTCAAGAAAAACACATGTTTTCTGTCATTACCTTCAGATGAAACCTGTGTAGTTAGGGAAAGGCTAAGCTGTAACACAGTAACCCCAGTACACAGTGGGTTAAATAATATGGGATCTTATTTCTCTTTTACATAAGTCCTGTTGTAGGTGGATGGCCTGGGAAGGCTGGGCAGCTCTGAGAGGTCATTCAGGGACCTAGGTTCTTCCTTTATTGTTGCTCCACCATCTCTTAGAATGTTTTCCTCATCTACATAGTCAGTTTCTTGGCAACAACATGTCCATGTTCTAACCCTTGGGAAGGGAGAAAGAAACTGATTGGAAGGCAAGCAATTTACTGTGAAGAAAGTGACCAGAAGTTGTACACATCATTTCTTACCCACATACCATTAGATAACCGTAGTTACATGGGCACACCTAGCTGCAAGAGAGTCTGGGGAATGTGTTTCTGGTGGAGTGGATGTGTGTTCTGCTAAAACTCAGGGTGGAGGTGTGTGTACGAGTGCATGTGTTTGTCCTAATACTAAATAGAAAGAAAGAATGGATTTTTGGAGATATTTAACAGTTGCTGATATATACCCTTCCATAAAGTTGAAAACATATCCTTCTTTCTTTAGAAAAAAGTGAAGTCACTTGAAAATTTAATCTGACAAGGCATGACCCAGTCACGCCTACCCACTGAGTTGGTGCTAATGCTAATGTGAGATGAGACTTTGGGGCAATGGCCTGGACCGAGTGAATCAGGCATTGAGCATTGCTCCTTGCTGATCTTGCTTGGGGGAAGGTCTCAGGAAATTCTGACCTTGGCCAGGCTTGTCAGGAGCTGGTCCCTGATCACTCTCCACAAATACTTGGATCATCACTTAGTACTCAGGGTCACTCCAGGTTGAGAACTTCCTTTGGAATTCCTACTGTCCCTGGAAAATTCTTTGCTCTTTAAATTCTAGAGTTAGGATGGTAGGATTAATTTAGGAAAATGGTGCTGAAAGTTGTCTGGATGTTCTGCTCACTTCATTTCCGCTACTTTTTCAGTGAAGACAAAGGAATTAAACAATTCCAGTGTCACTCTCTAGCTATGGGCGCTCTTTAATGATGGAATGACCTGGAATCCTTTCTGGGGACAAACATGTGCCTGAGGTTGGGGTCACCACATTTCCCACTCACACCCCTTCCTTTTGTACTCTTTTCTTCAGCTGTACTGCATGAACAAAAAATGTTTGGTTCCAAGAAACCTGAGTTTGTTTTGTGCCACTTTTTCTTTTCATAAATTGTTACCTCTCCTAAACCCCACTGCCTCTACCCTCAGTTCCCACATACCTCCCTGCAATATCTAACCAACTTCTTATCCATTAAATCTCATTGCAACCTCGCTTCCTCTGGGGTGCCTTCCCTCACTCCCTGGTCTGATTCAAGGGCTTCTTGCCTGTGATCCCAACAACCTTTGTACTTCTCTCTCTCTTTGTAGTGTGGAGCAGTTGTTGAAAACTGAGTTTGAGTCAGGGCTTTGCCTTTTTACTGGCTGTACAACTTGGCAAGTTTCTTCCTCTTGCCAAATCTCAGTTTATCGGTAAAGTGTGATAGTAAAGTACCTGTATTATAGGACTGCTCTGAGGATCCAGTGAGATATTGCCTATAAGTTGCTTGGCACAGTCTCTGGCACATGGAAGGCACTCAGTAAACATTTCGCTGCCTGGCATCTGAAATCCATTCTCATATTTGGAAGATTCCCTCAGGGTGAGTCCTGGAAGGATTGCATCCACCTGTGTCCACTTTCAAAGCTGAAAGGCCAGCTGCTGCTTTCCCCTCCCCATTGGGACCCAGGGCTTGAGCACAGCTTATCGGATGCCCCAGCCTGATAGTCAGTGTTGCATCTCCCTGCACTACCTGAGGGGTTTATCCTGTTCAACTTGGCAGCAGCAAGAACAGCCTGTTCTCCAGAGTAGCCACGGAAACAGGACCAGCCACGGTGTCCTCACCAGATCTTCCCTGTGGTGGGATTTTGGCTGTGGTCCTATTGTGTGACCTCTCTTAGTTCCTGCCCATTTTTGGCATCTTGTCCTCCAAGCTTTCCAGAAATTCTGTGAGGAGTATTTTCCCTCCAATAAATTTCTTTTCTGCTTAAGTAAACCAGAGTTGGTGTCTGATGCTTACAACCAGGAGCTTGATCAGCAGAGTTAACTTTTATTATTATTGTTGTGTTGTTATTGCCCTCATCACAGTGTATTGCAGTCACTGAGTTACCTTCCTCCCTCCTGGACTGTGAACCCAGCTGTTGAACAGTCCACAGCACAGCACTGAGCTCCGAATATACTTACTGAATGAGTGTATGACATCTAATGATGGATGGGAAATGAATGATTGAATGAGTAGATGAATGAAATATTTGTCAGTGCTTATGATGATTCTCATTGCACCTAATTTGGAGTTGAGGTAACCTGCAGGATGGTGACATGAGCAGAGCTCAGATAATGCACTGTCACTTCTACTATATATTTTAATATTAGAAGGCCTAAATGACCTGCCTTTTCAGGCTGAAAAAAATGTATTGAACACAGATAGTTGTGGGGGCTCCCAGGTTGACACACTTCTTACATTCTGGGTGCAAGACATCCTTACAGCATCCTGATTGTAGCAGGGGCTCCCCAGGAATGACCCTAACCAGGTGTCTGATGTTTTGCCCCTTGTAATGTGTGTAAATGCACATTCCTTTACTTAATTCTCACAAAAGTGCTGACTGATAGGTACTGCTATCCCCATTTTACAGATGAGGAAACAGTTTCAAAGAGGATAAGTAGCTTATAGAAGGTGACTCACCCAGGAAATAGCAGAGGTATGTCTCAAATTAGGCCCTAATCTCCAAATACTATGCTCTCGCTGTTTTACCTCTCCACCCAGGGAGTAGTAAACTGTCAATGAGGTTTATTTACTGAGGGTGCTTTTTTAAATGAGGAAGTTAAATTATTCTCATTAGAGGCACTAATCACATTATCTTGGGCACTCTGTTGGCAACGTACCAGGAGGATTTACATATGTCACAGCCTTGGAGCTATGCTTGATGTTTTGGAACTTATTCTGATCATTGGAAAACCACAGAAGATTGTGGTACATATTATGATTTGCAATGTTAATCAACCAAACCAAACTAATTTTCAGTGGTAATAAACCAAGAAGCCTTGGCCAAGAATCCATATGGATTTTGTAGGACACTTCCCCAAGATGTGTCTGAATATTTGTCTCCCTCTCGTATTGGCTCAAAGTGCCCCTATTTTATTTCTGATATTAGCCATACTCACATCTCTGTGTCCCTTGTGGGGAACATGAAGATTCTGGATCCCATCATGCCTGATAATAATGGGCTTATATCACAGTGGAGCTGTTTGCAGACAGGAAGTTCTTCAGAACTGTCTCCATTTTCTTTCATAGCCTTGGGCTGGTGGGCAACCTGAGAGGAGGTATAAATAGCCAAGGATGTTTTAAGGAGAATTGTTGGATGAAATCGTACACCTCCAAAGTGTATAATTCCTTGACATTGATAATGCTATCTTGATTAACAGGAAGCATTTATTTTGGCTCTTGGCTCATTTGTTTTTGGCAGAAGAACAAGACGGATGGCATTTTACAGATTCCATTTTACATTTTGTTGAGGAAAGTATAAACTTTTTTTTTTTTTTAGTTTATTTTTGGCTGTGTTGGGTCTTTGTTGCTGTGCACGGGCTTCCTCTAGTTGTGGCGAGTGGGGGCTACTCTTCATTGCGGTGTGGGGGCTTCTCATTACGGTGGCTTCTCTTGTTGCGGAGCACGGGCTCTAGGGCACGTGGGCTTCAGTAGTTGTGGTGCACGGGCTCAGTAGTTGTGGCTTGCGGGCTCTAGAGCGCAGGCTCAGTAGTTGTGGCACACGGGCTTAGTTGCTCCACGGCATGTGAGAACTTCCCAGACCAGGGATCGAACCCATGTCCCCTGCATTGCGAGGCGGATTCTTAACCACTGTGCCACCAGGGAAGTCCCAAAAGTATAAACTTTTTAATAGGGTAAATGACAGTTTTGTTCATTCACTTTGTCATCATTTGAATGTATTTAAATATTCTTCATAACACCTTCCACTATGTGATAGTATCACGTGGATGTATTTGTTTATCTATTTATCATCTGTCTCTTACATCTAGAAGTGAACTCCGAAAGAGCAGAGCCCTTCTCTTTTCTGTTTAACACAGGTTCGCAGCACCTAGGGCAATCCCTGGCACCTGGTAGGGACTTGATAAATATTGGTTGAATGAATGAACTAATGAAGTAAAGTAAATTATTGAATGGGGCTGGGATCTTAATACTCAATCTCAGTATACTGGTAGAAATATGTTGAAAGAAATACTAAAAAAAGACTGAGAAAATGACGGAAAGTTGATTAAATGAACAAAATTTATTCTAATTCTGTCATCATCTTCATCAGAGCCATGTTTCCTTATCTGTAAATTGGGAATAATGGTATTTGCCTGGCAGGTTTTGGGGAGGATTAAAGTTAATTCATGTACATGTGGGTGGCATGTAGCTAGATGCTCAATGAATATTAATAGAGAGTTAACAGTAGCGGCACAAGAAAGTAAGAGGAGTATCAATCCTCCAAAGACTGAAAATGACATTTTTAAGGGAATTCTGCTTCCAAGCCTCAAATTTTATTTTAATTTATATTTGCATGTTTCTTCATAGTTTTCAGAGCTCTTTTTCCATACTTTATTTCACCAAATTCTCACTCCATAATCTCACCTAGTGGTTACAGTTAGTCCTGTTTCACAGATGGGAGTCAGAGGTTGGGCCTGGATTTAAGTTTGGAGATACCCAAACTTTCCCTTCAGGAGCTTCCCGAGCAAGCTTTTCCTCTGTTCATGGATCCCTCCTCTTGCCTGCCTAGCCAGGCTTGCCTTTCCAGTCAACTGTTGTGTCATTTTTGTGGAATTCAGACCAGCAGCCCCTTGAGGGCAGGGACTGTCTTTATTGTTTTATTTGCAAAATCCCAGATGCAGTTTGATTGCTTATGTGTTTATTAGCAACAGGGGTTATACAAAGACATTGTGTACCTGGTTTGTTTATGTTCTGTTTAAGCAAATATAGTCACTTTTATTTTCTTCTCTCCCCCCCCAACTCCCTGCCCCCTTCTTCTTGCAATCTGAACACCCTCTGTGTCAACCAGTGGGCTCTGTGGGAAAGGAAATCAGGTAGGATGGGAATGTCTGCTCCCTGTTCCCCTGTCTCTTGTCTCTCCCCTGGCTTTTGCCTGTCTTCCCTGCATCTCAGTTACAAAACACCAGATTTAAGCCTAGCCTACTACATGTACAATCATCAGAAAGACAATGCTGTTGATTATAGATTGAAAATGCAAATAGCTGGGAGTAGAGAACCTTCAGGCTGAAAGAGAGCAAAGGAGACCAAAAGATGGAACTCCCTCCCTTCTCAGTTTAACCAGTGATAGATGAAGGTCGTGTCCTGCTGTTCCCTCTCTAGCTTGCTGGACTGATGGTCATTCTTATCATTCCTGGACACTTGTGGTGAGTTGCAGCTCATTCAGGAAGAGAGTTCAGGATGGTAGTTAAGGGTGTGTTTTTTAGAGTTTTTTTAGAATTTGTTTGAGAGAATAGTATGTACAGAAAATACAGAGTGTGGAAAATACACGGGCTATGTGATATCAGATGAATGGTCAGACGAAGCTAAAACTACAAAGACAGGGAGTCTCTTCCTTCAAACTATATAATCTAAGATTGTAAATTGCACTGAGCTAAACAAATTACATGTCATAGATTATTTCCCCAAGTGATTCAAGAGTAAATTCTAGGTATTATACATAGATGCTTAGATAAAACTCATTTGATGACAGGAGAGCATTTAGAAACAAAACCCAAAATAAGTTCCTGGTAGAGTCAGGAAGATAGTATATAGGTATGTTTCAAAAAGTGAAGCACTTTGTCAAGAGACTTAGTAGTGACTGAGGAAAATTATAGTATTATCACACAATAATCAAAGGAGGGAATTCACATAATAGGAAGGATCATTTGTAAGAGTTATGATTTTTATTGGAGTATAAGTCCTTTACAGTGTTGTGTTAGTTTCTGCTGTACAACGAAGTGAATCAGCTATATGTATATATGTATCCCCTCCCTCTTGGGCCTCCCTCCCATCCCCGCCCCCCCCATTCCACCCATCTAGGTCATCATAGAACACCAAGCTGAGTTCCCTGTGCTATACCACATGTTCCCACTAGCTATCTATTTTACACGTGGTAGTGTTAGATCATTTGTAAGAGTTATTGATATGGAGGTAACACCCAGAGGTACCGCTGCTATAAAGTAGCTTCAGTCAAAAATTCTTGCTATCAGCATCTTTTATAAGCAAAGAAGTGCTAAAACAGCTCTCCCGTTATCCATAAGGGAAATTTCTATTAACAGAATATTAGTGCTGGGAAAGGACCATCGTGATCTGAAACTATCAGAAGCCTTCTGAATATTTCAACTGGGAGAGCCTTAAGAGAATATTTAGTTCAATACCTTGTTTTACACCTGAGCAAACTGAGATTCAGAAAGTATGGGTTTTAAAGCCAGAGAGACTTGGGTTCAAATCCTCAGTCTCTAAGTTGATGATACTTTTTCTCAGTATTTCCAGCTAAACCTCTTTTTCCTCTACCACTGGGATAAAACACCTTCCTCTTAAGTTCTGCTGAGGGTTAAATTGAACTCAATTCTTAAATCCTTCAGAGCAGAGTCTGTGCATACTAGACTCCCAGTGAGGAATAGATATTCTTATCTCATAGGGCTAAGCAGTCCATTAAAAAAAATAGTTTTCATTGTCAGAATATTTTTTGAGGCATAAAAATACTTATCCCTTTTGATCTACTAATCCGTAAAATGGGGATAATGGTATTTTGTCTAAAGAATGAAAAAGCTGTAAGCGTTAAGAAGTTTGTGGCACTACTGTTTGTAATAAGAACATTTTGGAAATTCATTAAAAAGCCTTAGAGAATGAATTAAGTAAATTATTATCTGTCTACTCTGAGGAATATTATATATCCATAATAACAGTAACTGTAAAAATCGTGAAGCATGTTGAATAAAACTTACAATATAATGTTACGTTTAACATGATGAATCAAAAATTACATTTAAATTATGATTATGAAAATGAAAATATAAATATGTTTATGCACGTGGGCAAGAATTGGTAGGCAAAACAGAAAAATGAAAAGGACATTTTGGTGACTGATGAAATTCTGAGTATTTGTTTTTCTTTTTGCGGTACGCGGGCCTCTCACTGTTGTGGCTTCTCCCATTGCGGAGCACAGGCTCTGGACGCGCAGGCTCAGCGGCCATGGCTCACGGGCCTAGCCGCTCCGCGGCATGTGGGATCTTCCCGGACCGGGGCACGAACCCGTGTCCCCTGCATTGGCAGGTGGACTCTCAACCACTGTGCCACCAGGGGAGCCCTGTGTTTTCATTTTAATTTTCATTACCATCACTCTAGGGTTATTTATGTAAAAATTAGTCACATAAAATTTTTTGTGAAGAAAGAAAATCTTTCTCTTCTCTTTAATAAGGTGGTGGGTGACCTCTGACTGAAACTTCATCCTTCACTGCCTGAAGAGCCACTTTATATTTTATGCTCTGCAGGACATTGTCTAAATCAGTGGAACCTTAACCACAAGATCACTTTGGTTGCTGGAAAATGAATTGAAAGTTGGCATTGTTGGGAAGATCTAGAGCAGAAATTCTCTGATGTCTTGTGTTTTCTTTGCTTCTGAGTAAGAAACAAGCAAAGAAAAACAAGGATGAATTAGCAAAGTCTAGTTTTATAGGAGATATGCCTTTGATCACAAGGTCTTCCCTCCTGCATGGACAAGTTATTACAGGGAGGGTGACTGGGGTGGTGAGAGGACTTGATACTACGTCACACGAGGACTGGTTGAAAGAACTGGGTCAATCAACTGCAAAATGCTTGCTGCCTTAATATTTTTGAAGGCAGTTCAGGCGGAAGAGAAACTAGACTTGTTCTGCTCAGCCTCAGAATGAAGAGTAGAATGTATCAAGTGACAGAGTTCACCTCAACATAAGGAAGAATTTATTAGTCAGAGATGTCCCAAAGTAGGATGGTTCAACTCAGGTGGCGAGCTCACTGTTCTTGGAGGTATTGCTAGTGGAGTCTAAAGACTCTAGTGTGTTCATAGCATTTGCTAAGGAAGGTAGGAGACAGCTTTTGAGGTACCTTCCACCTTAAGATTCTGTGACTCCTCCTGGAGCTCTGTTCCTAGCAAGTCTCAGGGATCCACCCTCATCTCCTTTCTTGTCTCTCACCCTGAGGCACTCAAGGGAATTATTCCCTGTCACCATGTCTTGATATCACCATTTCCAAAATAGGGAAGTTTATGAGTATTAACTGTCTCAATTTACTGTAGGGATTAATGAGTGTTAGTAAAGTAGAATTGTCAAGAGATTAAATTCCCTTTGGGACAAATATTATAATCTGGCTGCAATTTACATGAATCACTGTAGGAGAAAGAGCTACAGATGACAAAATATTCTGACTCAGTATAACTAATATTTATTTTACAAACTCATTCATTCATGATATATTTATTGAGATCATATAGACACTAGTAATTTTCTCTAACATATATGGCATACATATATGATACTGTGTAATGCACAAAAAATAATATAAGCACAATTGTTTTTTCTCACAAAACTTCCTGACTTTATCAGAATTATTCTAAATCTCTTCTTATTCCTATTTTCTCCCCTCTCACCTCTAATTCATAGTCTGTTTTTGGTAGTTTATTTTAGGCTACATTTTCAGAGGGATTCTTGGATATGTTCAGCCATTGGAAAAGAATATTAAAGATGATGAGTTTGCTTTTCACTAAGTGGACAGTGACTGTAGTGATTTTTCCACTTTTCCAGATTATGCTAATTTATGCACATAGTTTACAATAAGAGAACATGAAACTAACAAAGACAGGAACAAGATTGTAGCTCTTGTGGTTACAGTGAGGCAGCCCTTTCTAAGTTGTGCACAGGAAGCAACCTTAAAGAGAGGTTTACTGAGTAACGGGTGGATATTCAAGGTAACTCAGGCCAGGAACTCTTCTTTCCTTCTAAACAGCGGAAAGTTATTAATAGGGCTCCATATTGGAGAAAAACTGGTCTTTCTACCATGTATTTAAAGGACGAATAGGAAAGAGCATAACTGAGCTCAGTTAATAGATAGTAAGTACAGATGTGACTGGGAGATTGAGAGCTGTCTGTGTCAGCAACTTACCAAGGGGAGTGGTAGTGGGAAGGGTCAGCCTCAGGTGCAGGTGATATGAGGTGTGTTGTCTATAGAGAATTTAAAGACAATAATAAAAAGAATTAAAAGTTGTTTTGCATTTTATTATCACATGCATTTGCAGTTTTCAACGTCAGTGATACAACACACCTTGAGAAAATCTTTTGTTCTGAATTTTAAACAGTGACTAGGGTAACTTAATAATATACATGTAAGCTTCACAGTAGCACATTTTTGTGTCTTATCCTTTGTCTTCTACATTAATTAAAAAGACTCTGAGTTATGTAATTTGTGCTTAGTATGCATGGACTCAGCTACATGTGTTGGCTTTGAGAGTAAGTTCATAATGGTTTGGAATTTTTACTGCTCATCTCATATGTGCTTTGTGTCTCCAATACCTGTAGTGCACCTATTCCTGTGTTTAAATGGAAGATCTGAGATAAATAGCACAGTGATTGTGAAGACAAAGAAACAGAATTTAAGTCATATTGTGCTTAAAATTTAAAACAGTCAGACCACATATGAACTGTGAGATGTAATCTTTTTGGTTAGTGGATGCAAGTTTTAGTGTATATGTGAAATATCCTACTGACCTTGAATAATATGTTTAAAATTGAAATTTATTCATGTTTTGAATCAATTATTTAAAAATAATACTTACTGGAAATAATTTTGTTGTATAAAAGTAGAAATTTTAAAAAAGGTTCTGTTTCAGATGTTAAATTTTTAGGTCCACCACTGGTGTTTAGAGTTGAACAGCTTTCGGTCAAGTACTTTGAGTTACTGAATCGTTCTACACCTTAGCTTTTTCATGAATGAAATAAGCACCTCCTTTGTAGAGTTACTGTGAAATTAAATGGGATAATGCTTATAAATACCTAGGGCAATACCATGAACATAGTAAATGCTCAATAAATGACAGTTTAATAATAATACTAGAGGAGCCCATGAGAAGATGGCAGTGTGGGAAGACATGGAGTTAGCATCTCCCTACAACTAGGGCACCTGCCAGCTGCTGGTGGGGGACTCTGACGCCCAAGGAGATGGGAGGAACCCCAAAGTGAACCGGTAGAATGTAGGGGGACTGAGCAGGGAGGAGAAGTGGAGGCCAGACAGGATCGGTGCCTCTGAGGCTGGGGAGATCAGGAGGGGCAGATGGGAGGGACTCTCCAGGAAGAGCAGGAGAGGAGCGGATGGCAATTGCCTGGCCCACTCGAGTAGGGGAGCCTGCTGAGCTCCCAAGTTGGTACCACCCCTCCAAAGCCCCATCCAGGCCGAGTGGGTCCTGGGGGCAGAGGAGGGAGGCTGGGGAGATCAGGAGAGGCAGGTGGCAGGGGCCCTCCAGGAGGAGCAGGAGAGGAGAGGAGGGCGTTTGCCCCACCCACTCAAGCCTAGGAAGCCTGATGGGCTCCCAGGTGAGGTCCCTTGCTCTCTGAGACCAGAGGTGGGGGGCATGCCTGGGCCCCTTCTGCTCCTTGAGCCTAAGCCGCCTCCCACACAGCCCTCAGGGCCTGTGGGTTCTAAGCATTGGCCCCACCCACTTCCCAAACCTCACCCTTGCTTAGGCCCCGCCCTCCACAGCCAAGGCCTTTCCCCTCATTTTTTTTCTTTATTTTTTCTTTTCCCTTCTCCTCTTTTTTACTATTGTACTGAAGTACCTTCCGGTTGTTATTCATCTATATTTTTATTTTTATATTCTTTCTAACATAGCTGATAGTTTCCTAGTCTAATTTTATTTTTTACTTTGTTATTGTCCTCTCTTTTTTTTTTCTTTTTGCCACCCCACATGGCTCGTGGGATATTGGTTCACAAGCCCGGGGTTGGGCCAAAGCTCCTGCGGTGGGAGCTCCGAGTCCTAACCACTGGACTAACAGAGAACCTCAGACCCCAGGGAATATTCATCGGAGTGAGGTCTCATGGAGTTCCTCATTTCAGCACCAAGACCCAGCTCTACCCAATAGCCTACAAACTCCAGTGTTGGAAGCCTCAGGGCAAACAACCAGTAAGACAGGAACACAATCCCACTCATAAAAAAAAAAAAAGAGATGGCAAAAACATATGTCACAGACGAAGGAGCAAGGTAAAAACCTACAAGACCAAATAACTGAAGAGGAAATAGGCAATCTACCAATCTACCTGAAAAACAATTCAGAGTAATGATAGTAAAGATGATCCAGAATCTCAGAAATAGAATGGAGGCGTGGATTGAGAAAATACAAGAAGTGTTTAACAAAGATCTAGAAGAACTAAAGAACAAATGAAGATGAACAACACAATAACTGAAATGAAAAATACACTAGAAGGAATCAATAACAGAATAACTGAGGCAGAAGAATGAATAAGTGAGCTGGAAGACAAAATGATGGAAATAACTGCCAAGGAGCAGAATAAAGAAAAAAGAATGAAAAGAATTGAAGACAATCTCAGAGACCTCTGGGACAATACTAAACACACCAACATTCAAATTATAGGGGTCCCAGAAGAAGAAGAGAAAAAGAAATGGTTTGAGAAAATATTTGAAGAGATTACAGTTGAAAACTTCCCTAATATGGGAAAGGAAATAGTCACCCAAGTCCAGGAAGCACAGAGAGTCCCATATAGGATAAACCCTAGGAAAAACATACCAAGACACATACTAATCCAAGTAACAAAAATTAAATTCAAAGAAAAAATATTAAAAGCAGCAAGGGAAGAACAAAAAATAACATACAAAGGAATCCCCATAAGATTAACAGCTGATCTTTCAGCACAAACTCTGCAGGCCAGAAGGGAGTGGCAGGATATACTTAAAGTGATGAAAGAGAAAAACCTACAACCAAGATTACTCAACCTAGCAAGGATCTCATTCAGATTTGGTGGAGAAGTCAAAAGCTTTTCAGACAAGCAAAAGCTAAGAGAATTCAGCACCACAAAACCAGCTTTACAATAAATGCTAAAGAAACTTCTCTAAGCGGGAAACACAAGAGAAGAAAAAGACCCACAAAAACAAACCCAAAACAATTAAGAAAATGGTAATAGGAACCATACATATTGATAATAACCTTGAATGTAAATGGATTAAATGCCCGAAACAAAAGGCACAGACTGGCTGAATGGTTACAGAAACAAGACCCATGTATATGCTGTCTACAAGGGACCACTTCAGACCTAGGGACACATACAGACTGAAAGGGAAGGGATGGAAAAAGATGTTCTATGCAACCGGAAATCAAAAGAATCCTGGAGTAGTAATACTCATATCAGATAAAATAGACTTTAAAATAAAGGCTGTTGTAAGAGATAAGGAGGGAAACTACATAATGACCAAAGGATCAACCCAAGAAGAAGATATAACAAGTATAAATGTTTATGCACCCAACATAGGAGCACCTCAATATAGAAGGCAAATGCTAACAACCATGAAAGGAGAAATCAACAGTAACACAGTAATAGTAGGGGACTTTAACACCCCACTTACACCAATGGACAGATCATCCAAACACAAAATAAAGAAGGAAACACAAGCTTTAAATGACACAATAGATCAGATAGATCTAATTGATATTTATAGAACATTCCACCCAAAAGTGGCAGAATACACATTCTTCTCAAGTGCACACGGAACATTCTCCAGGATAGATCACATCTTGGGTCACAAATCAAGCCTTGGAAAATTTAAGAAAATTGAAATCGTATCAAGCATCTTTTCTGACCACAACGCTATGAGATTGGAAATCAATTACAGGAAAAAACTGTAACGAACACAAATACATGGAGGCTAAACAATACGTTACTAAATAACCAAGAGATCACTGAAGAAATCAAAGAAGAAATTAAAAAATACATAGAAACAAATGACAACAAAAACACGATGACACAAAACCTATGGGACACAGCAAGAGCAGTTCTAAGAGAGAAGTTTATAGCAATTCAATTTCACCTCAAGAAGCAAGAAAAATCTCAAACAATCTAACCCTACACTTAAAACAACTAGAGAAAGAAGAACAAAGAAAACCCAAAGTGAGCAGAAGGAAAGAATCATAAAGATCAGAGCAGAAATAAATGAAATAGAAACAAAGAAAACAGTAGCAAAGATCAATAAAACTAAAAGCTGGTTCTTGAGAAGATAAACAAAATTGATAAACCCTTAGCCAGACTCATCAAGAAAAAAAGGGAGAGGACACAAATCAATAAAATTAGAAAAGAAAAAGGAGAAATCACAACTGACACTGCAGAAATACAAAGGATTATAAGAGACAACTACAGACAACTGTATGCCAGTAAAATGCACAACCACGAAGAAATGGACAAATTCTTGGAAAGGTACAATTTTCCAAGACTGAACCAGGAAGAATTACAAAATATAAACAGAACTATCACAAGCAATGAAATTGAAACCGTAATGAAAAGTCTTCCAACAAAAAAAAGGCCAGAATCAGATGGCTTCACAGGTGAATTCTATCAAACGTTTGGAGAAGAGTTAACACCGATACTTCTCAAACTCTTCCAAAAAATTGCAGAGGGAGAAACACTCCCAAATTCATTCTACAAAGCCACCATCACCCTGACACCAAAACCAGAAAAAGACATCACAAAAAAAGAAAATTATGGATCAATATCACTGATGAACATAGATGCAAAAATCCTGAACAGAATACTAGCAAACAGAGTCTAACAGCACATAACAAGGATCACACACCATGATCAAGTGAGATTTATCCCAGGGATGCAAGGATTCTTCAATATACACAAATCAATCAATGTGATGCACCACATTAACAAATTAAGGAATAAAAACCATATGATCATCTCAGTAGATGCAGAAAAAGCTTTTGACAGAAATTCAACACCCATTTATGATAAAAACTCTCCAGAAAATGGGCATAGAGGGAACCTACCTCAACATAATAAAGGCCATATATGAGAAACCCACAGCAAGCATCATACTCAATGGTGAAAAACTGAAAGCATTTCCACTAAGATCAGGAACAAAACAAGGATGTCCACTCTCACCTCTTATTCCACATAGTTTTGGAAGTCCTAGCCACAGCAATCAGAGAAAAAAAGAAAAGTAATATAAATTGGAAAAAAAGAAATAAAACTGTCACAGTTTGCTGATGACATGATACTATACATAGAAAATCCTAAAGATGCCACCAGAAAACTAGTAGAACTAATCAATTTGGTAAGGTTGCAGGATACAAAATTAATGCACAGAAATCTCTGGCATTCTTATACACCAACAATGAAAAATAGAAGAGAAATTAAGGAAACACTCCCATTTACCATTGCAATGAAAAGAATAAAATGCCTAGGAATAAACCTGCATAAGGAGGTGATCTACTACCTAACTTGTAGTCAGAAAACCATAAAACTGATGAAAGAAATCAAAGATGACATAAACAGAGGGAGAAATATACCATTTCTTGGATTGCAAGAATCAATATTGTGAAAGTGACTATACTACCCAAAGCAATCTACAGATTCAGTGCAATCCCTATGATACTACCAATTGCATTCTTCACAGAATTAGAACAAAAATTTTACAATTCGCATGGAAACACAAACCCTGAATAGCCAAAGCAATCTTGAGAAAGAAAAACGTATTTGGAGGAATCAGGGTCCCCGACTGCAAACTATACCACAAAGCTGCAGCAATCAAGACAGTATGGTATTGGCACAAAAACAGAAATATAGATCAGTGGTACAGCATAGAATGCCCAGAGGTAAACCCACGCACATATGGTCACCTAATTTATGACAAAGGAGGCAAGAACATACAATGGAGAAAAGACAGCCTCTTCAGTAAGTGGTGCTGGGAAAACTGGACAGCTACATGTAAAAGAATGAAATTAGAACACTACCTAACACCATACACAAAAATAAACTCACAATGGATTAAAGACTTAAATGTAAGACCAGACACTATAAAACTCTTAGAGGAAAACATAGGAAAACCACTCTGACATAAACCACAGCAAGATCTTTTTTGACCCACCTCCTAGAGTAACGGAAATAAAAATAAACAAGTGGGACTTAATTAAACTTAAAAGCTTTTGCACAGCAAAGGAAACCATGAACAAGACACAAAGATAACCCTCAGAATGGGAGAAAATATTTGCAAATGAATCAATGGACAAAGGATTAATCTCCAAAATATATGAACAGCTCATGGAGCTCAATATCAAAAAAACAAACAATCCGTTTAAAAAATGGGTGGAAGACCTAAATAGACATTTCACCAAGGAAGGCATACAGATGGCCAAGAGGCACATGAAAAGATGCTCAACATCACTAATTATTAAAGAAGGGAAAATCAAGACTACAGTGAGGTATCACCCCACACTGGTCAGAATGGCCATCATCAAAAAATCTACAAACAACAAGTGCTGGAGAGGGTGTAGAGAAAAGGGAACCCTCTTGCACTGTTGGTGGGAATGTAAATTGATACAGCCACTATGGAGAACAGTATAGAAGTTCTTTAAGGAAGTAAAAATAGAACTACCATACAACCCAGCAATCCCACTACTGGGCATATACCCTGAGAAAACCATAATTCAAAAAGAGTCATGTACCACAATGTTCATTGCAGCACTATTTACAGCAGCCAGGACATGGAAGCAACCTAAGTGTCCATCGACAGACGAATGAATAAAGAAGATGTGGCACATATATACAATGGAATATTACTCAGCCATAAAAAGAAATGAAATTGAGTTATTTGTAGTGAGGTGGATGAACCTAGAGTCTGTCATACAGAGGGAAGTACGTCAGAAAGAGAAAAACAAATACCGTATGCTAATGCATATATATGGAATCTAAAAAAAGAAAAAAAAGGTACTGATGAACCTAGTTGCAGGGAAGGAATAAAGAGGTAGACATAGAGAATGGACTTGAGGCATGGGTGGGAGATTGAAGCTGGGGCGAAGTGAGAGTAGCATCGACATATATACACTACCGAATGTTAAATAGTTGGCTGGTGGAAAGTAGCAGCATAGCACAGTGAGATCATCTCGGTGCTTTGTTATGACCTAGAGAGATGGGACAGGGAGGATGGGAGGGAGGCTGAAGAGGGAGGGGATATGGGGACATGTGTATATATATATGGCTGATTCGCTTTGTTGTGCAACAGATA
Organism: Lagenorhynchus albirostris; assembly: GCF_949774975.1. Lineage (NCBI taxonomy): Eukaryota > Metazoa > Chordata > Mammalia > Artiodactyla > Delphinidae > Lagenorhynchus > Lagenorhynchus albirostris. The sequence goes on from NC_083101.1 coordinate 24,807,880, forward strand.
ACAACACAGTATTGTGAAGCAATTATATTCCAATAAAGATCTATTAAAAAAATGAATAATACTAGAAATAGTTGTTGAATCTTATGAAATACATTGCAGACAGAATTTATATTTTAAAGAGATTCAAGCTGAGATCCAAGCGGTTAGACACATTGGGAATTCTCTAGAAATTGTATACTATCCTTGTTACAAGAAAGTGATTAGTCTCAATCATTCATTCACTTGAAAACCTTTTTCTGGGGGAGGAGAAGGTGCAGGCACTATTTTAGGTGATGTATGTAATAGCAAGTAAGACAGACAAGGAGACTGCTAGAAGAATTCTAGTGGAATGAAAAGGCCCTTTAGGGACCACTCCCTGAACTTTGTAGACCCAAGCCCCATTCATGGTCAACAATGTGTTGCCCAAAGTGGGGGAGTAAGTAGAATTCCATATCAGCAGTGTGGTTTATTTGAAAGAGCATGAACTGTGCAATCAAACTGTGTTGAATTCCAGCTTCTCTGTGCACAAGCTGTGTGACCTTGGGTAGGTCATTTCACATCTCTGTGATTCAGGTTCCTCATCTCTAAAATGGTGATGATAATGCTTGCCTCACAGGGTTGTTGTGAGAAATAAATGCAAAAACAAAGATAAAGGGTATAGTATTACCCCTGGCACATAGGGATGGTCAACCAATGTTAGTTCTCTTTTCCTTCTCCCCTTACCAAATTGTGCTGATTAGAACCTAGCTCTGGTAGATGCATCATTCTTTATACATACAAGTGTACATACATGTGATCACATCATGTCTTGGAAGACCACAGCTGGAAGGACATTGACTGATGTTTAAGGCAAATTAGTCAGGGTTTACATTGGCTATTTGTTCTAGTAATGAGGGCATACTTGAAAGCATGCCTACTGATAGCATGTAGGCCCCTCTGTATTTAACAGAGCAACCACCTATTCCTCCCGAATTGTAGACCTGTATACTTACCCACCTGATGTCTAGACTAAGTACCTGTTTGTTTCTTTCAAAGTACACATGTGGACTTCTTAGGCCAAATCTATTACATGAGGAGTAGGTCAGCTTTAAATACTTTAAATCACTGTTACATTCTTTACCACCTTGTGGAGAAAATTAGGAAGAACAAACTAAGAGTTTTAGCTTTTATTGACTTTTTCTTAAACTTTCACTCCACTGGAAGGAATTGCTTATGGGAGAAAATCTATGTCCATATAGACTAAAGCTCATATAGACTCTAAACCTTAATACTACCATTTAAGTCAGCAGAGACAATTGCAGTCTCCTGAGGGAGGAGATGATTTTCAGTGGGGTAAGTGATAAATCCTGCTGCCCAATTTTTATAAACTTGTATGGTAATAATGTGACATCCCCTTTGGATGAGATAGGCATATGTTTTCTACCTCCCTAGACAGAGAGAATACCAATATGCTGACCTCATCATGATTTTTATTGTTTCAAACTAAGAATACCTCCACAGACAAACTGTTGGTGTCATCTAATGGCTGCCAGAAGGAAGTCGTCTAAGATCAGCTATTCCAAAACCAATTTACTGAGTTTTAGTAAAAGTCCTCTGACATTTAACTAGCTTAGAGTTAAGAATCCTATGTGGTTGTCATCTTATTTGTTTACCTTCCCTTACATTTTGCAATTAGTTTATCTTGGAGGGTTCACAAGGATATGACAGTTCTTAATATCTAATGCACGGAGGCTGTATTGATTCTTCTACGGTTTTAGTTGGCATTTAGAAACAACAACTTAAAATTTTTTTCAGGCTAAAATGAGTGTAGCCATGCATATGATGTAGAACCTTGGGGTCTTGATCCTTAATTGTCTGTGCACTGGACAGAACACATGAATATAGAAAACTTGAACTTGTAACAGGTGTCTGCCTTTATTTCCCTCTGGCTAGTAGTGGGTTGTTCTTTAATCCGAGGATAATTCTGTTTGAGCAGGTGCCAATTCCCAGTGGCATAGTCTTATGGTTTCCCTTATCCACTCTCCTAGTCTTCCTGGAAGTAATATAATCTCCTTGAGTTTTAGGCAGATATGAGGCTGTCCAGGTATAGATTCCATTCCCCAGTCTTCCTTGCAAGTTGGTGTGTCCATGTCACTAAATGATCAAACAACTGATGTGTACAACTTTTAGATTACATTTTTACAAGGAAGCTGTTTGCCTTTTACTCTCTTTCTTTCCTTTGACTCTAAGATGGCAACAACCAGAGCAGCTGTCTTAGACTGAAAGGAAGCTGCTTATTAAGGATGGTAGAGGTACACTGCCAGCCTGAGTCCCTAGATGACCTTGTGGAGCAGAGCTTCCCACCTGTCTTGAGCAACCCTCCTATACCTGCACTGTTACACGAGTGAGAAATAAACTTTAGTTTTATCCAGGTTACTGTATTTTGGGGTCTCCTTATTACAGCAGCTTAACTTATACCTTCTCCAGGTCATTTGACTGATAAATCATATGGAACTTTCAATAGTTCCACAGCATTGACTGTGTTCTGGATGCTGGTCACTTTCAATTCACTATTACTTAATACTTATTAGAAGTTTTCACGTGAGAAGTAAAATTCACAGAGCCCAACATAAGAAGGGTGTGCTGTTAAATGATTCCTCCAGAATCTCCAGATGTCTTTTTGGATTAAGAGAGACCATCAGAGAATTGCACACCTGGGCTGTCTTGATTTGGCTCCTTGGAGAATTGCTCCATGGATCTGAACCTTGGCCTTGTGCCATCAGCCCACACTGAGGAATGCTAGCAAACAACCCAGTGAGCCCCACTGCTGCATGTCCTGGAGGATGTGATTGAGGATGTGGTTTGCTACTCTTTGTGAGGACCCAAGGGAAAAGTTTCTTTCAGACCTTGTACCAGGAATAGTCGTGCTTCTGAGCAACTGGCTTGTTTTGTTTTTGTGGACACTCTAAATTGTGTAACTGTCTGTGTCTTTCAAAGCCACTTCATATCCTTTGGGAACAAGATGGTATAAAATGAAGCTATTCAGAGTCAAGACCAAAGCTCCCTATTTAACTCATTATATTGCTTTTGGAAAAGTCACTTCACTTGGTTTTCCTTTTTTGCTTGTACGTTAGAGATAATGAGTTTTTCCTGTGAATAGAATATAATTAATATTTAGAAAGCACTTAGAGTTCCCTCAACACAAGTCATTATGGAAACTACTAATATTTAACTTCTATAAATCTCTGCTATTTTGTAATTCCCTCTCTTTTAATCTTCTTCTTGAACTTTGCTTGCTCATTCATTTATTCAGCAAATTTGAGGACATACTGTTGCACCAAACACCTTGGAAGAATACAATTTAATAAGCTTGGATCCTGGCTCTCAAGTAGCTTGAGGAGTTGAGGATGTGTTTTCCATTAAATTCAAGAATTAAATAACAAATAAATAAATGAATAAATATCTTATTTATAAAGTTTTGTGGTTGCAATGAGGAGAAGGAATAGGGAACAATGGGAGAGAATAATGATAGTTCTAGAGATGGATATGGGAGGCACCTCTAAGAAGGCAACATTCAAGTGGAGATCTGGAGAATAAAAAGGCACAACTCTACGAAGAGTGGAGGAAAGAAGTCTTAAGGCAAAATAGCGTTGGCATGGTAATGGATCTGAATGCAGAGTGGTATGACAGTTAGTAAGCAAGGGGAAAAGGGGGAGTTTGGAGAGAAGATCAGGGACCATATCATTTAGGGCCTAGAAAGCCAGAGCATGGAACCTGATCTTCTCTTGCCTGTCATAGGATCCCCCTTGAAGCACTTTATGGGCCTGAGTGGAGAGGTATGGATGATGTTTTAAGGAAAAATAATTGTTTGTTTTTCTAGTGGGAGATAATCTCAACATAATAAAGGAAATGTTGAGGTGAGGTAAGCACTGGGGTTAAGATAAAGGAGCACAGAGGAGGGGTTCTTTGGGTTTCCTCAGCCTAGGTGTTGAACAAGACTTCCTAAAGTGTATGGTGGCTGAGCTGAGTTGCTGAGGAATGAGTAAGAGTTAGCCGGAGGAAGGGAAGGAAGGATGAATTAGACAGTGAACTGCATGACCGAATGTACAGAGGCATGTGACAGCACAGTGTGGATGCTGTTGTATTTAAGCATCAGGTAAAACACAGCAGGAGAGGAGATGAAGTTGGAGAGGAGGCTAAGAATTGGATCATGGAGAACCTTGAGTGCTTGACACTTTCTTCTCCATTGCATGGCTGATAGGTGGTAGGAAGCTGGTTTCCATCTAATCATTTTAGGAAGATTACTTGGGAAAATATATTATGGTAATCTCTTTAACAAAAACTTACTTTTTCCCCCCATGCTTTCTTTGAAGTAAGGGCCCTTGGAGTACCGATGGCCATGAGTGACTCTTCTGCCACCTGAGCGAAAGCATTTGGGAGAAGGTTAGTCATTCTCATCCTTGCCTGTACCTTGTCAGCTCCTGTCACCCCTGTTTCTTTCCCTAGCTTTTGTCTTCTCTAGACTTCTGCAGGGAGAGTTACTGGTGGGTGTCAGTTCCACTTCTTAATATATATAGAAGTGCTTAGTAAAATGTTCTACAGATTTGAGATATTGTTATTAATGCTAATAGCATTAGATTTAGAGTCATGGGCTGGTCCTGGGTCCTCTACTTTGTAGGTGAGTGATCTTGAGAAGCTTACTTAACTTTTTGAAGCTGTTTCCTCACATGTATAAAGGGAGAAGTACCTACCTTCTTGAGTTTTTGTGAGGATTAAATGAAAAATTGAATATATGTAAAGCGCTTATTCACTGCCTGCTTAATAAATTGTAGGTGCTGTTGTTGTTTATGCTAGGAAAATAATAATCAAAAGGGAAAGTAAATTTAAAGTTTTTTTCTTCCATTGAGCATGGAAGGCTAGGAGATAGATAAGCTACTGAAAAAAATGAGGTAATTGATCTTGGCCAAGTTACTTATTTCTTCATTTAAACAGTGGGGACTCCAATTTCCCATTTGTGTAATTCATTGCATATTTAAAAGGAATAGGTGTGATTATAGATGCAAAATTTCCTTGAAAACTGAGAGTTTTCTTTTTTGTTTTGTTTACAATGTTGGTCTGGATCTTCCAAGAAAAAGATGCCAGATTTTATTAGGGGAAATACTTGTGAGAGAAAACAGGGTGGGACTGGAGAAGATGGCAGAGCTGGTAGAACATGATGGAGGTCTGACCTGAGGGAATGAGAGAGGTAGTGATGTTGAGTGGAAGCATCTTAGATGGCTATGACATCCAAGGAAACTTTGGCAGGGGAGATAACCTTGAACCAAAGTCAACCAATAGAGGAGTCCTTGAATGTCCTACCTTTCAGGAATGGAACACCCAAACTATTCCTGTTGAGCTCAGTAATCGGCTGGGAAGAGCTCGTGGGATGTGTGGCCTCATCACAAAGAAGTGATAGATTTCAGAGCAGCAGCTGGGGCATTGGTCACTTTTGCTCCCTGTAGTTGTACATTCTCATGGCCACCACATTTACCATGATGAAAAATCTATTTTTTTAACAGGAGAATATACTGCTTGTAACTAAAATTATTTATTCTGATTCCCTTTGATATGTAAAAGAACTCTTCCCAGAAATTCCAATGCAGCCATTCTTCCAGTGGATGTCAACAAATAGTGTGCAGTGCTCTAATGAGCTAAAGGAATTTGTGAGCATGGGCTCTGCTTCATCTAAGTGGATCCGTGAAAGAGCTAATGGGGATGGGGCTAGTGTTCTCCCTTAGAGCTAGTACCTTTTCTTTCTTGATATAAAATAGAATTTATTAATAATGACCTCTGCATCCATTGACTTTTTAAAGAGAAATGAAAAGTACTCTGTCTTTCAGCAGTTACTTGTGCTTGTAAAGCATTTCACATTTTACACTTGCATATATGTTTTCTTACATGACTGTCACAAAAATCTTGAGGAATGAGAACTCCCATTTTAGAGGGATCGAAGTGAGGGTCAGAAAGGTCAACAATGTGTCCAAGGCACAGGGATCATAAGTGGCTAAGTGGGGACTTGAACTCATGTCGTAATATTTCTAGGTTTCATCACTGCTGCACGGAGTTTGCACGCACCTTTAATTTAATAAAAAAGAAACGTTCTGAATCTTTATCATTGCTCCCAGTTTGAATGTCCTCACTTTGTAAATAATGGAGAAAGCTGGAGAGGATCCATAGGAGAGCATTAGACATTTTAAAATGGACCCTCAGAGGAGCATTGAAAGGAGGTGGAGTCACTCACTTTGGAAAAAAGAAAGCTGAGGATTGACTTCATTACTCGCTTTACAGAGGTAAAGGGTTATTATGAGGTAGAGATGGACAAATTGCTCATCTCTAGAAACATCATGATGTCAGGAAAAATGGCTTAATGTGGAGGCAGAAGAAATTTCTGAGTTGTCAGGGTAATTAAACAAATAAACCACCAAGACCATGGGGAAAGGCTTGGACAGATATACAGAAAAGAGCAAATACAATTGTCTGGGTGGTTTCCTACCTGCTTACATGGAGGAGGGAAGCAACTGGGGACTTCCTGCCCTCTGTACCATGTGGGAGCTGTAATTCTTTGACCTTAGAACACAGACTTCTGAATCTGTTTGTTAGCATCATAATGTGATGACTTGAATCATGTGAGAAGCATGACACAGCTCATTTGGCCCTTATGTTGGTAGTACAAAACTCTCGCTGTCATTTTGTCTATTCATTCATGTAACAAATATTTAGTGAGTGCCTACTATTTTCCAGGCACTATTCTAGGTGCTAAGGATCTATATAGTGGTGGGTAGACAAGGTCTCTACCTCTACAGATCTTATATCTTAATGAGTGGAGGAAGACAATTTACAAGTAAATAAATAAATAACAAAGCCAGATAGTGATAAGTGCTGTGGAAACAATCAAACAGTGTCATATGATAGAAAGAGACTCAGGCTACTTTGGACTCAGTGGTGCAAGAAAGTCTCTGTAAAGAGGTGCCATTTAATCTGAGACCTTGGAAAGGAGAAGGACTCAACCCTGGAAAGATTTAGAGGAAGAGCATTCCAGGCAGATATAGCATCAGTGTAAGGTAATGTTCAGGCTGAGCCTTAAAGCTAGAGATACAGTGGAGAGAGCACAGCAGGGAGAGGGATAACCAATTGCAAAGATATTTTGACGAAGGATTGCGAAGCACTTTCTAGGAATGGTGACTGGTGCTATTTGGCTGGAGGTAGAGCTGGTGTAGATTCATGGTGCTCAAACTTGAATGTGCTTCAGAATCACCAGGAGGCCTTGTTAGCCCAGATTGCTGGGCCTCACCCCCAGAGCTTCTGATTCAGTTGGTTTGCTTTGAAGCTTGCACATTTCTTATAAGTCCCCAGGCAATGCTGACACTGCTGGTCCAGGGACCATGCTTTGAGAACCACTGGTAAGATTACCATTTTGCAGAAAATTAATTTACTAATGTTAATAAGAGAAACTAACATTTGCCAAAACTTCACTGTAGTCAGGTACTGCATAGGCTCTTATGGAATCCATATAACAGCCCAATGAAATAGCAGTTATGACTACCCCGTTTTACAGTTGTGAAGATAAGCACAGAGAGATCAAATAATATATTGACACTCATAAGGCTTTTTCACAATGGAAGAAAGTGGCAGAATTGGGCGTGAACCATGACCTTGGAATTCCAGAGCTCTTCACCACCATACTGTAATTCACCTACAAAACCCAGTGAGGTGGAAAGGCAGCAGCTGTCTGGGTAGTTTAATCAATATGGAATGAAGGAATCATAAAAGAAAAATGCAGCAAGGGTGTATTGGATCCAGTTGGTTCCCTACTCAGCATGCCTTCCCTTTTGCTCTTTCCTAAGAATCCTGATTTTATTCAGATACCACCTTCCCAGCTCTGGGGTTAAAACTTAATTATTCTGAGTCTAGGTCTGTCAGCACACGGCATTTTCCTGGCAACTGTTATTGGTTCTAGGTAGAATGTGTGTCCTAAATTGATCACATTAGACTAAATGGAAGCCTTATATAGTCATCCCTCAGTATCTTTGGGGGATGGGTTCCAGGACTGCCACAGATACCAAAATCCAGAGATGCTCATATCCTTTATATAAAATGGTATAGTATTTTTGTATAATCTACCCATATCCTCCTATATACTTTAAATCATCTCTAGTTACTTATAATACCTAACACAATGTACATGCTCTGTAAATAGTTTTAAATACAATTATAAATGCTATGTAAATAGTTGCTGGCAAATTCAAGTTTTGCTTTTTGGAACTCTCTGGAATTTTTTTCCCCAAATATTTTCAATCCACAGTCAGTCGAATCCAAGAATGTGGAACCTGGGGATATGGAGTGTTGACTGTATTCCATGGTTGGAAAAGCAACTTTCTCCTTCTCTTTCTGGTTGTTGCTGGTAGTCCTTTTCAGCCATGCAAACAGGCAGTCTCTGTACAAAACTGATACCCTGAGGCTGCAGAGTGGAGAGATAGAAGAAAGCTCTTCATGACACAGACCTGTGATTGAACCAGGAAACCCAGAAGATTTCTTGACTTCTGGACTATGTTAATGTGAAATAACAAATTTCCTTGTCACTTGAGTGAGTTTGAATGAGGGTAACAGGCAGCTGAGAGCTTTGTAACTGATAGGACGGGCACTACAACATGAAGGAGAATGTTTGTAATATATAAACTTTAACATAAAAATGAGAAGTAAGTAGTCTAAGTTTGTAGGATGTTGGGGGACATAATGGCAGCTGTTTAATCTGGGATGCTGTCTGGAAGGGGGGAGGTATGAGGAAAGAGAGGGGGAAGAGTGAAATTGTGGAGATTTGGCCATGGTCCCTCACACCCTCAAGAATGCTCTCAGTAAATTCGGATGTCTTTAAAGTAACAGTGGTCTCAACACATCTCATTACTTTCTCTCTTCAAGCTCTTTTATCTTCTTCTCTATGTTCCTCCTCAAAATGAGTGTGTAACTCATACTTTAGGAGTCTAGGTGATACGACCAAAAACATTTTGGCCAGAGCAGTTTGGTGAAGAAGAATTGGCTAGCACAATGATGTGGCTGAAATGATGATTTGATAAAAAATTACATTTTACAATCATTGCTTTTTTTCAAATAAGTCTAATATTAATACATCTTGAAGGCGATTTTGTACTTTCTGTGCCTCGCTGTTTGTCACAAGGAGAAGCTGAAATAATCCATAAGTCTGATAATAAGTGATTCACTGGAAAAATTAAGTAACGAGTAATAGAGTATTAGCTGGAAGAACTTAAATGGCAAAAATAGGAGATTAATTGAAATAAATTAAATATCCTTTACACTGTCACAAAAGTAAAATCATAGCCAAGTAAGAGGGTAAGCATAATTGAATTAGATGATAAAAATTTTAAGAGGGAAAAATGAATTTCCAAACTCATAAAATTCCAAATTCCAGATCCTCTTCTTTTTTACTGTTATTAAATTTTTAAAATGATTAAATTCATACTGATATTTATTTTTTTCAAGCCAGTCTTTTTTTTTTTTTTTTTATGGCTGTGCCACACGGCTTGTGGGGTCTTAGTTCCCAGACCAGGGATTGAACCCAGGCCCTTGGAAGTGAAAGCATGGAGTACTAACCACTGGACTGCCAGGGAATTCTCCTGCTATTTATTTTTAATTATATTACAGAAAGATCAGAAAAACAACTAAAAAATAGCATAATCTCACATCCCACTTGCTTGGAAATAAATACTGCTAACATTTAATTTATTGCCTTCTAGATTTTGAATGCAGAGATCATTTATTCATTTCTACATGAATATTGTCTGAAAAAAATGCACAACCTAAAAGTTGAGAAATATATTTTATTTGGAGAACTTATGAGGACTTAAGCCTGGGAGACAGCCTCTCAGATAGCTCTGAGGGACTGTTCTGAGGAAGTAAGGGAGGAGCCAGGATATATAGGAGTCCTTGCAAAAAAGCCCGGGTAGTCTGAATATCAAAAGATTACTGCCAATTAAAGAAAACCAGACATCTCAAGTTAGTGAATTTAGTGGCGTTTCATTGTATGAGAAGATGCAAGAGTCTGGGCTTATTGAAATTATTCCTTTGATACGTGCCTTAACTATTTAGGGACAGTATCCTCTTTTTCTCTATCCTGAATCCCCTCAGGGTGTACTGTCGGGGTGCTGCTGCAGTGGCTGATGGTTTGATGGCTGCAACATCCTTTGTTTACTGATATGGCAGGAGACATTCTTTGTCCACATTATAATGTACATGTTAATATGTTAGTATTTTTCTAAGTAACATACATGTACATGTTGGTATTTTTCTACAAAAAGGATTTACACTATTTTTGGAATAAAATGTAACTCAGACAGTAATTTTTTAAATATTCCATCACATTGGCCATTAAAGTGATTCCAAAATATGCCTCTTAAAATCATGGAAGGAAAGGAGTAATAGTTGAAAATGAAATAGAAATAAATAGAGCAGGAAAGTATTTTTGAAACTGTGAAATATTTAGAGAAACAGATAAATATGTTTAAAGACATGTAAAATGTTTGCCAAACTGCCCTATTGTGCATTTAAATTAACAATACCTGGAGAAATCAGTGATTGGGGATCCTTACTTTTGAACCCGACTGTAATTAATCTTTTGTGTTGATCATCTTTTTTGATCATCCTGTAGGTGGGGATAATTGTTAGGGTGAACCAGAAGTGATGTGGCATTCAACCAGGAAGTGCTAGGTTGACTAACTTGTCCTCCTTTACATAGGACTGTTTGATTTTAAAACTAGATGTCCTGTAGCAAACAAGGAACGCCCTCCAGCCCTGGGCAACCTCCTTCAGTCCTGGGCAAACTTGGACAGTTGGCCATCTAAAGCTCTTTCCTCCAAACGCTGGGGAGTAATATAACCCTCTTCCCTAGAAGAGTAAAAGCGTTTTGAAGAACTGTCTGTGGGCCTAAAAGGTAAAACATATTTGCTCTGTCTCTTGCATTTGCAAGGGTTAATGTAGCAGTGAACAGGAAAAAGAAATAATTAGACTACAGACTAATTTAAATGTTGAACTTTGGATGACTCAAAGTAGTACAACAAAGGCCCAGCCTTTTGATCTTGCCATACTGCCCTGTCCCCCCTTTTCTACTCCTTCTGAGCCCATTTACCCACTTGGGGATTTGGAGATTTCCTGAGCTACTCTGAGTCAAGGAGCTCAGAAATCAACTAGAGGTAGATAAGGACGATTTGCTGGAAAGGAAAACAGTGTAAGACCTCCAAAGGAAGTGAGACATGGGAAAAGGAGAGCTAAGATGATAAGATCAGTAGAGTGGGTGATGTCTCCACTAGCTGCTGTAAATGAGAGATTTCATAATACAGTTAAGAACACATACTACTGTTCAAAAAGAGCCAGAACACAAGCGAAAGGAGAAGAGTTACAAAAATTTTCCAAATAAAAATTGGAAAGGACAAACAAAACAAAAACGAAGAAGCATGAAACTCATCCTTATAGTTCAAGGTGGTTATTCTCTGCCAAGGAAGAGGAATAACCAGAAGCAGCATGAAAAGCAACTGGAAGAATGAGAGTAGGCTACACATCACATGCAGCGGATTCTGTTGTATTTTGGACTTTGTGAGGGTGTTCATGATTTTCTTAGGTTGGAAGAGATGGTCAAGTATTGGCCATCAGCTGGAGGAGAACAGACTTATGGATGATTTATTTTGTTAAACAGTTGGTGCTTCGTTGTATTTAATGAGGAAATTGATGTAAAGAAAAAAGTGACCTAGTAATGATTTTATCAAAATGTGTTCTAAAAATATCTTGACAAGTTTATCTGGTCTCAGTTATTTCTTCCTATCTATCTATCAATCTATCTATCATCTATCTATCTCTCTATCACATAGTTTGTTTTATTTGTTTTGTTTTGTCTTGTTTGGGACTTGGTTTTCAAATGGACACAGGACTTCTGCTTCTAGCTAAGGTGGAATAAAAGGAACTGGATTTATCCTGCCTAAAATAACCCTCTAAAACTAAACAAACGCTATGAAACAATGGTTTGAAGATACCAGACATCAGGCCATGAAGTATCTTTGATCCTTAAGTGATGAGTCAAATGAGGTGAGCATTATGAATGTCCCAGTTTACTGTCTGGAGAAATTTCCTAGCCATGGTTCAGGAGGGATTGATATAGAGGAGCCCAGAAAATGCCATGGCAGAATTACTGAATTATTAGGAAGGAAAAAGAGTCTAAACTTCAAATAATTGCAGACAGGAGACAGAGACTTTTCTGCAAGACCCCTGTCCGCTCTCCTGTAAAGAGGCAAACTCTCTGGAAGTATACTAGCATGGAGCAAAGAGGAGGGTCAACAGATAAAAAGACACAGGACTCAACAGAAGGGAAGGAGCAATGCCACAGTAGCTAGGGCTTCATCAATTTTCTGGTAAGGAGGATTTGTTGTTAATATCAGAACCACAGTGTGGCTTGGCTGGTAAGTTATTTGCAACTTGTTTTGTGGTATTTATGCTTAAGGACATAATGAAATGTACACAGTTCATTTTACAGAATGGGGCTCCTTTCTCTTGAGTTCCTCTTTTGTTTTTAAAAGTCCTTCATCAACCTGTAAGAAAGGGGCCTGAACTGAGTGTGACCCAGCATTTGTAGTCCCTTATCCTGGTTCTGTGAATATATGTTGCCACTTCTAGGAAAGGAGCTTGAGGAGGACTCATTCTTGTTTAAGTTGATTATGGCTTGACCTTCACATTTTTAATGATAAGAATAAAGGAAGCAAAAGTGAGGTGAAAGGGAAAATGTTAAAAAAAAAAAAGACAAAATGAAATCCATGGACGGATTTCTGTTTGTGTGTGTGTGTGTGTGTTCTTTCTTAAAGTGAGGCGGGATTTTTCTGGAAGATTTTATATCAGAGATTTCCTAGCACCTTACATTGAGTTTTTACTCATATATAATCGCAATATGATATATACATATAATCCTATAATCAGGTTAATCTTTTAATCGTTATATTATTTTTTAAGTAAGGAACTTGAATTATTCAAATTAATTAATTATTTAATGTTTTTGAACTTCTGTCCACACACTGTAGAGAAGGAAAAAGGTGAACTACTCCTCTGAGGGCTCTTATGGTCTGGGAGTGTGGAGTTGGGGTGGCAGAATGGCAGGTGGAGACAGAGTTGAGGGAGACCAACAGACAGGCATACACAAACCAGATGGAATGTGGTAACCAGAGCTAGAATTGTTCTTCAGAGGTTCCATGAATAAGACAGCGTTTTCTGACTTGTAGGAAGCAAAGAAGACCTTATATGGATTTATACTCAAGTGAAAAATCATACCCACAAATCACGTGGGGATCCTCAGGCATGTGAGCTTCCCTGCACGTAAAATGTTTTCTGTGGCTTCAATTTAAAAACAAAGTTAAGCATCAAGGTTTATGACAGGCATTTTCTGGAATGTCACTATTATACCTCACCATAAATAGCTGGGAACATCATAAAATTATTATGGCGTCTTACGTGTGATGTTAGTGATGAGGTTTGAGTAAAAAGTCACGTTCCTGGAATTGGTATGTCAGGCCAACACCCCAAATTCCCATCAAGTTTGGTCCTGTAGTGGTAGAAGTTTGCTTTCGAGTTTGGGTTGAGTCACTGTCATGATGACTCTCCATCCAAGAACTGTGGCATTTTTTGGGGCCCCAAAATCAGAAGCAAGTGTGAACTGGTATTTGTGAGATTTTCCAACTAGAAACAGTGACTGAGCTGGGTCAATAGAGAGGGGAGGGGATTTGGACTAGAGATGGCACATGGTGGAATGGCAGTCATCACACTGAGCTGCATTCTGAAAATGGAACAGCAGCCCTCGAATGGGGGTCCGAGGAGGGTTAATGGTAGGTTTTGTTAGAGAAAATGATTTAAAAAGTCATAAAAGTCAAAAGGCAGCCTTACAGAAAGCATCAGCTTTATGATTAAGGTATCAAGCTACTAATTATTCAGGGGAAGATTGTCGTTTGTCTAGACTTAAATGTTGGAGGCAGCACTGTGAGTCATGGAGGATTTGGTTGTTCCAACCAGAAAAACCAGAATAGGTTTTAAGGGCAGAATCCCTTAGGATTAGCAGAGACCCTACTAAAACAACTTAAACATGCAAGGGTTTATTTTCTTACATGAATGGAGTCAGGGAATAGGTTGTCCAGCACTGGTATTGGCAGTCCTACAAAGTCCTCAGGGGCTTGGACTCCTTCTGGCTTACAGCATTTCCATTCCTAGGGTGTGACCATCATATTGATAGTCCAAGATGGTGGCTGCCTTCATATAGCTATATTACTGTGCCCATTATCAACATTAAAGGAACTTAGGTCCCCTGCCTTTGAGTTTTTTTGTTTCTGTTTTTTGTTGGTCATCATTGTACTAGTCAAAATGTTCTCTAACCCGACCAAGTAGTTTGTAAGAATTAATAACTATTAACAAGAAAACGTGTAAGAAACAACTTCCTTAAAATAAATAATGAAACTCTGATGGAAATGTTGGTTTGTATGATTTAATCTTTTTTTTTTTTTTTTTTTTTGTGGTACGCGGCCTCTCCCGTTGCGGAGCACAGGCTCCGGATGCGCAGGCTCAGCGGCCATGGCTCACGGGCCCAGCCGCTCCGCGGCACGTGGGATCCTCCTGGACTGGGGCACGAACCCGCGTCCCCTGCATCGGCAGGCGGACTCTCAACCACTGCGCCACCAGGGAAGCCCGTATGATTTAATCTTTAATCTTTAAAGACCACTGTACCAGAGGTAGAACCATCTAGTATTTCTCACTAATTTTATAGGGAAGGAAACCAAGGTATAGAGCAGGGCCGTATAGCTATCTGGTCCTTTGGGGGTAGTTTGCTTAGGTGCCCCAAATTGGAACATGCCACTGTAGACACAGTATGGGTTTAGAGACAATTCAGTGGTCAGTGAAGTGAAGTACATAAGAGCGCCCACCATCCGTGTGACCTCAAGGGAATTACTTTTTAAAGCCCCTATTTCCTCATCTTAAAATGGGAGTGATAATAGTACTTACCCTTAAAGGGTTGTTATGAAGACCAGAGGGATTATGTTATGAATCTCTAGGACAGTGAGTAGCACATATTAAGTGGCATGTAAACGTTTGTTTAAAAAGGAAAATAAACTTTTATTAGAGGAGAAAATGACCCCTGTGTCTGTAAGATTGGAATTTTCTTATTCTACCCCTTTTTTTGGTCAATAATATAATAATAATACAATATAATAACATTTTATGGGGCCTGAGTACTTTATAGCTTATCAAATAATTTTATGTGCATTATATAATTTAGCCTGCACAGAATCTTGTGAGCTGGATCCTATTAGGTTCTTTTTAAGATAAAGATGCTAAGGGTCTGAGAAGCAAAGTGATTTGTTTAATCTCAAACATCTAGTAAGTGACAAAGCCTAATGCACTTTCCTACTAGTACCATTATTGTTATAATTTTTATAACACTTACCATGTGCCAAGCAGTGTATTGCAGTTTTAAAAAAATGTTAGCTCTAACCCTCTTAGCAAGCTTATAAGGTATATCCCCATTTTATAGGTGGCAAAAGTGAGGCCCAGAGGGGTTAAATAACTTGCTTCAAGTCCCATAACTAATTAATGGAATTATCAGAAGTCAAAACAAGGTCTGCTTGAGACCAAAACCCTTGTCCTTTTTTGCTCTAACACACTAACTCTTATGACTTCTTCCAGAAGAAAGGATGGATTGTTGGTTTCTTGGCTGTGAGGGCTTTGATAAGGATTGTGTCCTTCCATTTTTATATGCCTTGATCACAGTGCCTGGCACCAAGCCCAGTGTCTGGCAGGATGAATATGAACTGATCTAAATGGAACTGGTCCCTTGTTGGCCATCTCTCTTCCCTCTAGTGAGGTAAGAAGATAAGTAGCTAGAAACCTGGCTGCTGGCTCAGCTGCAGCTTGGTACCAGGTCTCTATTGAACGTCATTTCTAAAGTTGTTTAGTTTCTTCTCCATCACTGGATGTCATCAGATATCACTGCCTTTGCATTTTTTGGCTCTTCATTGGGAAACTGCTCAATGTTATGATTTTGCTCATCCATAGTAGAACAAGGGCTCAGTAATGATGATTGAATTGTTAGTGAAAACAGGCTTTGATGAAATGGAAACCTCAGTTCTTTGCCAGTTGGGAACATTCAGAACCGGGGCTGTGGGGAGCATGATGGATGGATTCAGCTGTGCTATCAATGATTAAAAAGAATTGTAGGAAGAGGGGGATGGACAATGTTCAGAGAATAACGAGACTCTAAATTTTAAACAATCCTTGGGCACTTGATAGACCAATGGGGACTGGAAGGTAATGACTTAGGTAGATTTCACCCAAAGGGAGGGTCAAGCTCATTCATTCTCAATCATACAGATGAGGATGCTGACTTGGATATGGCAATGGCTAATATAAAGTTGTAAAACAAGTTGGCAGCAAGTCTCAGCCTGGCAACCAGACTCTTCATTCTCTATCTAGGGCTCTTTTCATGCAAGATTTGTGATTGATTGGCTGTAGGGGGTGATGAGAATGCCCCGAGGATGACCCCTATGCTTCCGGCTCTAATGCTGGGGGAAGGAGGAAAAGAAGTAAGCAAGGGTTTTGTGTTTGGCAAGTTTACTCATGCAACTAGTAAGGTATGGGTTTTTATTGTAAGCTATTGGTGACCCCAGTGGTGACGTGTCAATGGAGAAAGGTTAGCCATATTGTTCTGGGTTGAGGGTGAAAGGGAATTGAGGTAGTAGAGACAACTAGTGCAGATTACACTTCCAATACATTTGGTAAAGGGAAAAACTGAGAGGAAAGGTGGGACCTGAAAGGGGAAAATAAGAGTTTGTTTTTTATTTTTAAGAATTTCTAAGACTTAAGTTTGTTTTTAGGCTGAGGGGAAGAAGCCAGAGTAGAGAGAATTGAAGACAGGTATTAAAGGGCATGGCTGACAGAGCACAAGCCTGGAAGAAGATGTAGGGGAAGGGATCTTGTCCACAGGGCAGTGGGCTAGTCCTGGAGGTGAGAAAGGACATGTGAGGGAAGGAGATAAGGCAAGAGTGCTGTTATATTTAAATTAAGAGGAGGAGGAGCTTTTGGTACTAGTGTTGCAAGCTTTTCATATTCTCTGTGAAGTAGGAAACATTCATTCATAAATTGGGTTGGACTTTAATAAGTTTTGCATTGTTCACAGGGGATTCAAGATCAGACAACACTGTCACATAAGAACATAAAGATAAAGGAATAATGTATGAGTTAGACAAATTATCATTTGTCTTTTGGAAATGAAGCATGAACAGAAGCGATAACGCCTGGCTTTGCTAATTGTTTTGTCTCATTTGGAAACAGAAGTGGGCAGTTGATCTTTAGCCAGGATACTTATGGATGTGTACACATAACTGATGTTTTTGCATGCTTGTTAAACCTACCAGAAAACTGCCTCTTGCCAGATCATTGCCATTCCCTGATCGATCTTGGGCTCCTAATCAGTGGAGACCACTGTGGTGAACTCCTGCTCTCTTCCCATCCTCTGCTGAAATTCAGCCACCTCTGAGATGGAGTGTGAAACTGATCATGACAGAGCCAGGAAATTGTCTCCTCCTGGAAAGGACAACCTGATGAAACTGGTGTTTCCAGGCTGAAAGCTCTGTCTCCCCTGGGACTGAGAAGAGTGTGGACTTCCGGTTGTCCTTTTCTGAGCCCTCCATCCCACTGTCCCATGATTTCAGCCACATGTCCTGAGGTATCCAGTCAGATTTAAAGTCCCATCTGTGAAGCTTGTAAGGCCTGGGTGTTACAGTAGAAAGAGTTTCAGTTTGGAAATGGATGTGCCTGGGTTTAAGTCCTGGCTCCATCACAGAATACCTGAGCCTCTAGTGGAAACTCATTTGACCTCTCTGGGTGTCAACATACTTCTAAGTAAAAGGAGATGATAATGTCTCCCTTGGTTATTCAAAGGTTCATTGAGAGAATTACATAGACCAATGAATATAAAAAGTGATATATACATTAAGGTGCTTTTATTAAGAACTGGGGGAGGGAACTGTCATTTCTTGAATACCATTTGTGTGCTAGGTGTCGCACTATGTACTTTACTTTCGTGGTCATATTTCATCTTCGGAAAACCTCTGAGGTTAGTGTTATTATTCTCACTTACAGATGATGAAAGTTATCCGAGGGTGGGGTGACCCCTTAACCTTTTTTGCTTGGGAGAATCCTGAGTCATACTTATTGTCCCAGAGTAATCATTAATAAACTTCTTTTTCACTCTCAAAAAGTGGGGATACAAATTATATGGTCACCCTGTGTGAGGGTGAGGGCCTGAGGCTGGGTAAAATTCTGTCTTCTTCTGAAGGTGAGGGTGGGAGGAATTTTTTCGGAGTGATTTTCTGTGTTCTATTTCTGCCCTGCAACAAGGCTATACTCTTATGCCTCAAAAGCACGAGAGAGACTCCCTGCTAATCTGCTGAGCCCTATCTGGGCTCTCTTAGCAAGGCCCCTGCCTGGGCTTTCTTAGCAAGGCCAGTTCATCAAAGAATAAAGGTCAAGGAATGAAGCTATAGTAGGAGAGAACCATTTTGTTATATGTATGTTGGATTCATTCATTCATTCACTCATATATTTCATTCATTTACTCATTTACTGATTGCTTACTACTTGCAAGGCCCAGTGGCATGTAAGAGAGTGGGAGGAAGTTGAACATCCAAATCCTGTCGTCAAAAAGCTTACAGTCTGAAGGGCAGATTCAATGAACTAAGATGCAAGGCTGTAAGTGCAGAGTTAAGGGAGTGGTCAGGGAATGCATAATTGAGATTTGGGGAGAGAGACCACTTCCTGTTCAGAATAGTTTGGGAAAGTTTCTTTATAGGAGGTGAACTGAGGGCTAACCTGAAGATTTGTTTAAGATGTGAACCCACACAAAGCGTGGAGAAAGGGCAGTCAGGCAGACGAATCACCAAAAGCAAGGCAGGACTTCTTAAAATCAGGTACCAGGAGCAGTTCAGTTTTATTAAAATGGAGACTATATGAAAGGAAGTGGGGGAAAAATAAAGTGAGAATATTTGGTTGGGGTTACACCATGGATGATATGCATACTGGACTAAAATTTTTTAAATTTTAATCTGTTTGTAGTAGATACACATATAAGAAATTATTTAAGTTTATTTATTTTTATTTGTAGCAGAATGGTGAAATGATCAAATCTGGTAGTTCAGTGGAGGCGGACGCAGGTGGAGAGAGATCAAAGGCATGGAGACTGTTGTTGAGTGTGTTGTCTCAGTAAGAAAATAGAAAGAGAATAATAAAATTAATCCTAATTCTAATATTTTGCAGGGAATTGTGATTTTTGTTTATGTACACATGGACCATGAAATACTGGGCATGGTGTGGTTAAGCCTAATGGCTGCTGAGGAGATACTTAGTGGTGTGACCCAGGAAATATCATGTATCCGTAAATGGGGATCTTTTACAATTCAGACTCTGAAGGAAGGGACTTTTTGAGTCAAAAGGGGATTAAGCTCCCACATATGATCCATAGTGTAGAGAACATTGATCAGGGCAGAGACCTGGCAGCTGCTAAAAGGAATATGAATATAGAATTCTCTGGTCAAAGTGACAGAGCTGTAGCTTCACCCAACATTCTGATTAACAGGCTGAGCAGTGGTTCTCAAAAACTCTGTGTATCAACAGTAAAAACTTCATAATAGTAAAAATGGTAGCAATGCAGCTGGTTTCTCAAGAAATAAACAGCAGAAATAAAACCTAACAGTAATTCTGCAGATCTGTTAGTTAAAACTGGAGCTGAGGCAACTAAAAACCATAGTCAACCTAAGACCCCAATGATAAAGCTCTGGGAGCAATGCATTCTTTCTGAAAATTGCTAGAATTCCAGCCATTTGAGATTGTATGCACGCAGTTAGAACTTTGTGTTTTGTAGAAATAGCCAGACTTTTCTGGTAACCACTGAATTAAAGAGTTCAGTACATTTTAGCAATGTACTAATTTTAATCCCAAATTTAGTATCTTTCATAGCTCAGTAGGTAATCAGTAAGTAGTCCTTAGATACATGAGGATATGAAAAATCTATGGAATAGTGTAATATTTGCCAAGTAGAAATAGTTCATTTCTCATTAGGGGCCACTTTAGAATGAAACATATTGGCAGCATTTTTTATAGTAATTTAGAGGGAAGTGCTGCCTCCATAGAAATAATTGTGAACAGTCAGTTATTTGATCGAGAGTATAAGCAAAGAGTAAGGCTTAGAAATGAAAGTCCTAGAAAATAAAAAATAAACCACTCATACAACCCAGGTCAAATGGTGTGAGAGACACAGTCAGTGTCAGACACACTAAAGAGCATCTGGACCTTCAGGGCATAGCAACGTTCCTGCAGCCAGTCTGGGCAGGCATCTTCTCCAGCCTCTGTGCAGTTTGGGGACTGACATCAGAACCTATTACCTGTCCCATAATAGAGTAAGCAAATGTAGCTCATTATAGAGCATGAGCTTGGCTATGCTCAACAAATATCTTGCCATCTTCATAAAACTACAATCTAAAACAAGACAAAAACAAACAAAAAACTGCTCTTTGGGGGTTTCCCTGGTGACGCAGTGGTTGAGAGTCTGCCTGCCGATGCAGGGGGCATGGGTTCGTGCCCCAGTCTGGGAAGATCCCACATGCCGTGGAGCGGCTGGGCCCGTGAGCCATGGCCGCTGAGCCTGCGCGTCCGGAGCCTGCGCTCTGCAACGGGAGAGGCCACAACAGTGAGAGGCCCGTGTACTGCAAAACAAAACAAAACAAAACAAAACTGCTCTTGTGATATAATAGGAGTCCTCTTATCAGATATGATTGGGACCAGTAGTTGGTTGGTTTTTTTGAGAAGTTGGTTCAAGTGGGGATAAAATGATACAGGTGAACCATAAACATTTAATTTTAATGTAGAGAACATACATGTGTATGCCTTTGCCAATATTTTGATGATAGGTCAAAGCCTTACTTTGGGGATGGTTCACTGACAGTAGTCATTCTTCATAAACCACAGCCATGATGCACAATCTACAGTTCCAGTTCTTTTTTCTTTAATGTGGAATAAGAACCTGAAAACATTTGTGAAGTGACTTGGGCATAGAATACGTCTAGATTTTTATGATTTTTCCCTCCAATTATTGACAGTCATCTTGCTCACACTTATTTCCAAAGCATTTACTTAGTGATTCATCAAAGTATTCAAATTATTTTTCATAGAAGCAACTTCTTTTGCGTTCATATTTTATTGGATTCCAAAAATATTTAAATTATGTCATTTTACTAGTAAGTACAGGTGGCATAAACACATTTGGGTGCAAACCCAGGTGACTCTTGGTAAACCAGTATCAGATTGGTGACGTGTTCTGGGGGGTAGCCTGATGTCTGTTCTGTGTGCTTTCATTGTCTGTCCATCTGTTTTAGAGCAAGATTGGCGAGTGTGATTAACTTAGCAAGGAGGTTAGATGGAGGGTACTCAAGATAGGTATATAGGTCCCTGTACTTTGTATGCTCCTCTACCTGAAACCTTAAAGATCCTAGTGCCTTGAGTAGGCAACCCAGCTGAGCACCCCCCCCCCACCTTAGAGAATTCTTTGGGAATGAGTATTATTCCTGTCTGGGTGAGTGGCATGTTATAAACATAGTGATTTTTAACTGCCAAGTGGAAAGTTTCTTGAGTTCCTAATATTCCTGTTTATACCCTTAGCTCCTAGCTGAGGGCTCTGTAAAAATGGTAGGTGCTTGGTATGTGTTGGTTCGATGATTGAGGGGCTTCTGGATACCTCCTGCTTAAAAGAACATTTTCAAAACTTGCAAAATACCTTTCAGAATTGCGGTGAAGGTCTAATTATCCCTATGTTGTAGGTGAAATAAAAGAGGCTGAAGTATCAGGGGATTTACCCAGGATCACCAGAGTAAGCAGAGGGAGTGGGAATGCCTTCTATTTTAATTGCCACACCAGTATCTTTTAGCAGTGTCTCTCTTAGTAGCATAAATCTCATGTAGCTTACCCTGGGTTTGAACTTGGCACTTTCAGTTACTAGCTGTGTGATTCTGGGCAAGTAACATGCTATGTATACAGTGTTTCTGAGCTTGACTTTATCTACATGTGAACTAGGGATATGAATACTTGCCTTGCAGAGTGTTGTGAGGACTAAAAGGGCGAATGCAGGTAAAGTGCTCAGTGTACTGTCTTGGCATAGAATAGATGATCAATAAATGATTTTTTTGGTAATTAATAAATAACAATGTTTCAATGCTGACCTAAAAGGAAAGGACTTTACACCAACAGTGACTATCAGGTCTCCAAGAGACTTCTCTTCTTCAGTGGATCACAGACCACTGTCCCACTCTGTCACTTTCCCAGGCCATTCTGGAGTTGTGCTATTTCTGATTGAACCATGCATACATTTTCTTTAGTTTCACACACTGCAAAGAACACTTCTTTATTTTTGAGAAGCTGTGACCTTCTTGGTGGGCCCTGGCAGGTCTGCAAGCATGATTAGTGCCTACCTACGAGAAAAACGAGGTTCACCTGTAGCCTGGAAGGTTAGGTTGAGGTGGTTATCCAGGCTGAGTAAAGACTGCAGCTGAATTAAACTTAACTTTGCTATTTATCTTTCTCTGGGGCATTGTGAAAATAGAAACCAAGAATGTTGTGCAGTGACAAAATGCAAGCATGAAGCTAAAGCAGGAAGTTAGTTAAAGACAATGAAAACACCAGCTCTTGTTCCCGTCTCTGGGAAAACAAATAAGCAACAAACACATCAGCCACCACTGGAAAGCTTTAGAGTGTACCCAAGAGAAATGTTTGCCTATGGACAGAAGGCCAATCCCCTCTGAACTATACTTCAGGCCCTTTAGGATTTGGCCGTACCCCATTCATGTCTCATTATTAGCTCTCCCTCCTCACTCTGCCTCCTTCCCAAGTATATGGTGCTTCAACCAAACCAAATCATTATCCTAAAAACCCACCTTGTGCTTTCAAGCTTCCATGAGGTTATGACTTCTATCCCAAAGGCTCTTTTCCCCCATTTTCCATCTGGTGAACACCTCTCACCCTTCACATGAAATCTTCAGTCTACCTCTTTTCCTAAACATCTCACCCTGACCTTCAAACATTTCAGTGAAAAGTTAGTCATCACATGATCAGTAATTGATAACTCATAATATAAAGTTACAGCTGCACTCACCATACTTTAGTTTTTCTCCTCTTCTTCTTCTGTCTCCTCCTCCTCCTTCTCTGCTTTTCTTTCTCCTCTCCTTCTTCTTCCAGTATCTGCTTTTACTCTAGAGTTGTGCTCTGTGGTAGCCATGAGCCATATGTGGCTATTTAACTTAAATTAATTAAAATTAAATAAAATTAAAGATTCCTTTCGCCTGTCACATTTCAAATATTCAGTAGCCTCATGTGGCTAGAGGCTACTGTGTTGGATAGTGCAGATATAGAATATTTCTATTATTGTACAGAGTTCCATTGAATGAAGCTATACTGGAGTATAAGCCCCTTGAGAGTAGGGACCATGTCAAATTTACTTCTCCATATGCAGAAACTAGCAAGATGCCTGGAGTTAGTTAATGAAGCCTTGAGAGAATGAATGAAACTTAGCTAAGACTGAGGACTCTGACTAGTATGTTTGAGTTCCTAGTACCCAGGTTTTTCAAGAAAAATGCTAACTTCCAATTCCCTTCCAACATCCCCAAATGTATCAAATCCACAAATTCTAGGATAGAAGCAGAAAAAATGATTTGGATAGGTTCTTGCATTCCTACTTTAATAATGCTGCTTAAATGCATTTTCCAAAGCTGATAGAGTCTTGAACAAAATATGAGTGAAAGGAAGGGAGAATGAAGGCAGGTTCTTTACCTTAGATGGATGTCATTTGTAATCCCACATCTGTTATAAGAGGCTCATTTATGGGGAGAAGTTTTTGAAATTCCGAAACCTTGTTTTGACAGTTGGTCACTGAGGTAGCTGAGCTTATCTTTGCCGAAGGTTTCATCATTTTTGAAGGAAGTGAAATATGCCACCATTCCCTGAAGGAGGCCAAACATTAAATGGATTTATTGTAAGCTTTTGAGACAAGAGTTTTAGAATCCTTTGCAGGTGTAGTGAGATTAGGATCAATGTAGAATATACTATCGTTAAGAATCAGCTTCTATGTGAACTCATGTTAGGCCATCCTCTTTCCAAGATGATGCCAAAGTCAGGAAAGATCACAAAACTCGCCAGGGTCCTAGAGCTAATTAGCCATCAATTCCAGTTGGAACTCAAATCTTCTAACTCCAAGTTCAGGGCTCTTTATATGCAAGAATTTTCTAAACTCATCTGAATTACTTGGGATCTCCTGTTAAAAATAGCCAGACTTACTGAATCAGAATCTCTAGACTGGGAGTCTGAGAATTTGTATTTTTACCAGGTGCCCAAGGTAGTTCAATATATATTGAAATAGAATGTGTCAGTTGCCTTTGGCATTAAGATCTCATTTTAATATATGTGGATCTTGCATAAAAGATCTTAGTATCCAATCATCTGCTTGGAATTTAGAGTTGGGTCTGGTTATTTAACAGATACAAATTTACAGACTCTCAGTTGAAAGGGATGTTGAGGTCATTTATTCTCATTCTCCCAGGACACAGGAATTATTACTACAGCACCCCTGGCAAAGGGTCAAGTAACAGTCAATTGATTAGTTCCGTTACTCTGTGGGAAAACTGCTTCCATTGCTGGGCTGTCCCTCTTACTAGAAAGCACTTCCTTCTCCTGAGCTAAATCTCCTCCTTCTTGCTCTAGTTAGGACTTCCTGAGCAACAAGGAATGATTTAGTGTCCTAAGGAGTTGACTGTTCTGGCCAGAGGGAACTTAGAGCTCACATGGTTGAATCCCTTCATTGTTCAGGTGAGTAAACTGACAAACACTTTCAACATTCATTAACAGACATTTATTGTGCTCTTCCTCTTTGACATGCCCTATACCATGTGCTGGAGACACAGGCACAAAAGTTTAACTGGACTCTGCTGTCTTGGAGGTTACAGTCTGTAAGGAAGTCAGACAGATACTGGTTAAATTGTCACAGCAATATGTCATTTATCAACACATTGATAAATATTATGGGGGAAAAAGAGTAGATGGTGAGGATATCTAATGCAGGCCTAGCTGATCTGGGTATCAGGGAAGGCACCCCGAATGAAGCAATTCCTGAGATGGTCAAAAAGTTGGCAGTTGATGAGGGGAGAAAGGAGCCTTTCAGGCTGCAGAACAATATCTGCAAAGGCTATAAGGAAGGAGAGAGTTTTGAGAAACTGAAAGCCTGGAGCTCAAGGAAAAGTAGGGAGAGAGGATGAAACTGGAGTGTGGGGCAGAGGCCTTGTGTGCCATGTTAAGGATTTGGTCTTTATCCTAGGAAGAAATGGGGAGCCATGATATGCTTGTGTTTTTAAGTCTCAATCAGGCTGTCCTGCAAATATTGGATATTGGATTGCAGGCCCCCTCTGAATGGGTGTGAAGACACTAGTGATGAATTAAGAACTTACTGCACAAGTTCAGGTGAGAGATAAAGTTGGCTTGGGCGAGGGTTTTGGTAATGGAGATGGAGAGGAGTGGTCATATTTGAGACATACTCAGGAGGTAGAAGGAGTAACATTTGTGATGGATTGGATATATAGGTTAAGAAAGGATTTTAAGAAAGTACTGGTCAAGAGATCCAGATAGAGGGGAAATGACTTGTCTCAGACCACATAGCTAGCTAATTACGAAGCAGAGGCCAAGACCAACAATCCTAAAGTCAGGATGTGGGTTAGGATGCTACAGTATGAAGGGATGTACTTTGGCGGTAGGCAGACCAGTTTTGAACACTGGCTTTGGCACTGATGAGCTCTGTGATCTTGACTAGTTTCCTTTACCTCTTTGAGACAGGGATGAGGATGGTAAATGCACCTCTTTCATAGGTGACTTGTGGGGAATTAAATGAGATGTTTGTAAGATCTGTAAAGCTATTACTATGCCTAACACATACCAGATACCAAAATAGTAACCTAGCTGAGGTTATTGTTCTTATTACTAAGAGTTACTATGTCTTCCTTGAGTCTTCTTCAGGCTTACTTCCTTTACCTCTTTTTCATATGTCATAATTTCCAGAATTATTCCACTTTCCCAAATACTAATGGAACATAGGCTTTTTTAAAAAAATTAATTTTTATTGGAGTATAGTTACTTCACAATGTTGTATTAGTTTCTACTGTGCAGCAAAGTAAATCAGCTATATGTATACATATATCCCCTCTTTTTTGGATTTCCTTCCCATTAGGTCACCACAGAGCAGAGTAGAGCTCTCTGTGCTATACAATAGGTTCTCATTAGTTATATATTTTATACATAGTATCAATAGTATATATATGTCAATCCCTATCTCCCAATTCACCCCACCCTTGCTTTCCCCCTTGGTATCTATACGTTTCATCTCTACATCTGTGTCTCTATTTCTGCTTTGCAAATAAGATCATCTATACCATTTTTCTAGATTCCACATATATGCGTTAATATACGATATTTATTTTTCTCTTTCTGACTTACTTCACTCTGTGTGGCAGTCTCTAAGTCCATCTACATCTCTACAAATGACCAATTTCGTTCCTTTTTATGCCTGAGTAATATTCCATTGTATATATGTACCACATTTTCTTCATCCATTTGTCTGTCGATGTCCATGACCTGGCTTTTGTAAATAGTGCTGCAATGAACATTGGGGTGCATGTGTCTTTTTTTTTTTTTTTTTACATCTTTGCTGGAGTATAATTGCTTTACAATGTTGTGTTAGTTTCTGCTTTATAACAAAGTGAATCAGATATACATACATCCCCATATCTCCTCCCTCTTGCGTCTCCCTCCCACCCTCCCTATCCCACCCCTCTAGGTGGTCACAAAGCACCGAGCTGATCTCCCTGTGCTATGCGGCTGTTTCCTACTAGCCATCTATTTTACATTTGGTAGTGTATATAAGTCCATGCCACTCTCTCACTTCGTCCCAGCTTACCCTTCCCCCTCCCTGTGTCCTCAAGTCCATTCTCTACATCTGTGTCTTTATTCCTGTCCTGCCCCTAGGTTCTTCAGAACCATTTTTTTTTTTTAGATTCCATATATATGTGTTAGCATACAGTATTTGTTTTTCTCTTTCTGACTTACTTCACTCTGTATGACAGTCTCTAGGTCCATCCACCTCACTACAAATAACTCAATTTCATTTCTTTTTATGGCTGAGTAATATTCCATTGTATATATGTGCCACATCTTCTTTATCCCTTCATCTGTCGATGGACACTTAGGTTGCTTCCACGTCCTGGCTGCTGTAAATAGTGCTGCAATGAACATTGTGGTACATGACTCTTTTTGAATTATGGTTTTCTCAGGGTATATGCCCAGTAGTGGGATTGCTGGGTCGTATGGTAGTTCTGTTTTTAGTTTTTTAAGGAACCTCCATACTGTTCTCCATAGTGGCTGTATCAATTTACATTCCCACCAATAGTGCAAGAGGGTTCCCTTTTCTCTACACCCTCTCCAGCACTTATTGTTTGTAGATTTTTTGATGATGGCCACTCTGACCAGTGTGAGGTGATATACCTCATTAGAGTTTTGATCTGCATTTCTCTAATAATTAGTGATGTTGAGCATTGTTTCATGTATTTGTTGGCCATCTGTATGTCTTCTTTGGAGAAATGTCTATTTAGGTCTTCTACCCATTTTTGGATCAGGTTGTTCGTTTTTTTGATATTGAGCTGCATGAGCTGCTTGTATATTTTAGAGATTAATCCTTTGTCAGTTGCTTCATGTGCAAATATTTTCTCTCATTTTGGGGGTTGTCTTTTCATCTTGTTTATAGTTTCCTTTGTTGTGTGAAAGCTTTTAAGTATAAATAGGTCCCATTTGTTTATTTTTGTTTTTATTTTTATTGCTCTAGGAGGTGGGTCAAAAAAGATCTTGCTGTGATTTATGTCAAAGAGTGTTCTGCCTATGTTTTCCTCTAGGAGTTTTATAGTGTCCGGTCTTACATTTAGTTCTTCAATCCATTTTGAGTTTATTTTTGTGTATGGTGTTGGGAGTGTTCTAATTTCATTCTTTTACATGTAGCTCTACAGTTTTCCCAGCACCAATTATTGAAGAGGCTGTTTTTTCTCCATTGTATATTTTTGCCTCCTTTGTCATAGATTAGGTGACCATAGGTGCGTGGGTTTAGCTCTGGGCTTTCTGTCTTATTCCATTGATCTGTATTTCTGTTTTTGTGCCAGCACTATACTGTCTTGATTACTGTAGCTTTGTAGCGTAGTCTGAAGTCAGGGAGCCTGATTCGGAGTCAGCTCCATTTTTCTTTCTCAAGATTGCTTTGGCTATTTGGGGTCTTTTGTGTTTCCATACAAATTGTAAAATTTTTTGTGGAACATAGGCTTTTTAACAGACATTCTGCTGGGCTCCAATTACATAAGATTAAAAACCTTGTGGTAAACACAACACTGTAAAACAATTGTACCCCAATTTTAAAAATAAAACCTTAAAATAAAGAACCTTGTACTTACCACAAGTGGAATAGTTGTAATAGTTGGATGTCATGTAGCCACTGACTCTGCCTCTGATGACCAGGAAAGACTTCCTATACTGATGTTTATCTCTGCCTTGAAGGATGAGTAGATATTTTTCCAGATGGAGAAGAGGCAAGAGATGGTAGTAGTGATGGTAAAGATGGTATGGGACATTTTATTAAGAAGGAACACCAAGTAGAAAAACACAGAGGCATGAGAAAACCTCTCCTTCTCTGAGGATCTGCAAGAAGTTCAACATGGCTGAACTGATGCTTTCTTATGGCTGAGTGGCAGAATATGTCATTGGAAAGATAGGCAGGTGCTAGACTGTAAAAGGATTTGTAGGTCAAGCTAAAGTTTTTAAACCTTATTCTGGGACAATTGAGAGACACTGAAGCTTTTTAAGTTGAGTGACATAATCAGAATTTTCTGTAAAGAGGTTTTTTGTTTTTCAAGAGCCTAAGTTTGTATTTTTTTTCTCTAGTGAGTCATTGTGGGTAGTTCCTCTAGAAAGTTTGATGTTGGAATTACTAGGGAAATATTGCTTAGAAATAGGTAGCCTTCCTCACAACGGTGTCTAAGAAAAGGGAATATAATATGGTCATCTGTGTTTTTGAGTGCGTCAATGAGAAGACTTCCCAATCCCTTGGGGTTGATCTCTAGGAAAGAAAAGAATGATGGGTGTGTGTCCCTGGTAGTAGATGCTGAGACTACTGCTAATCAGTGCGTATCTAAACATGTAATACACAGGGTACAATATGGTCAAGATCAAGATCATCTGGTTGCATTTCCCAGCAGTCTAGAAAGAACAGAGGAGAGAAGGTGACCTTCAAATTGCTCATAGCATCTGAAAGAAGGGATGTTTACCCTACTTGACTTCCTCTCTTGAAGCAGAATATATTTGACTAATTTAAAAATAAGAATCTTGTTAAGAGAGTGCTCGATAATGAGTATTCTTTATCTGGTTTTGTTCTTTTATGAATACCAGAATCTTGACGGTCATAGCCAGATGTGTCCTGTTCACGTATTTGTATATAATGATATTTGGAGGAATGCTTTATGAAGAAGACAAAAAGATTTGTTGACAGTGAATTAACTTTCATACTGAAATAAGGACAGTTCATAAATACACAGTACAACCAACACATTTCAAAGAACCCAGAGATTCCAATATGCATTTGATTCTTCTGCACTAAAGTTGCTTAGGAGATCATTCTGGTTTCATCTGGATTTTCCTCCAACATGTTCCAAATTGGTCAGTTTCACTCACTCCGGTCTTGATTCTGGATTCTTAGTTGTTTTATCTTGTTAGCCTTGACTGTCCTCATGATGTTTGCTTGTGCCTCAGTTTTTTTCTTTGGTGGCTGGATTCTTGCTGTGTTCTGATCCCATGAAGGTTTTAAAATTCCTTTGTTTGGAAATTGTTCTCTCTCTCGAGTTGGAACTGAATATGCATTCCCCCATTTTGCCATACCTTGACAGTTCCTCCATAATATTGTACTTTAAGCATCCCCTAGACAATATGAGCTTGCAGTCATTATCCATCCAAACCTAGAGTGGGGTGTACTTTTGTTCATGTTTAGTATTGATTCAGAGGTCCCTTTGTGCTCAGTAAATTATTTTCATGAAGTGAGCATAGTCATCCATGCCACCCAACTTCCAAATGCTGGAACTAGTTCTACTTCACTGCCTCATTGTTTAGGAACTTTGTGTCCTATCATCTTCATCCTGATCATAAAATGTGACACTTAAGCATGTGAAGGAAGCCAAGGAGCAAGTCATTTTGTTAATAACTGCTTTTAATATGTGAGACTTGAAGACTCCAAATAATGAGCTATTTAAGACAATAAGAGAAAACAAAGGAGCTAGACCATAAGTTGCCTTCTGGTATATAAATATATGCATTTGACACACAAAGCAGAAATGCTTCTTTTATGGATAGTTTAACATTTCTGTTTAAACAACAATGCTGGAATTAACATTTTCTAGGTAAAGTATATACAGTGGTGAAGAGCTTTGCTTAAAATTTGTGAGGAAAGGGACATTTCTTAGAACATTCAGCAAGCATGAGTTTTGTTGTTGTTATTGTTGTTGCTTCTTTTGGTACATGCTAACTTTTGAGAAGCATCCTGGTAAGGATGGTCAAGCACCTATCAGTGTTGGGAGCAGTATTCTGGAATCCTCTTTGCTTATTTCCAGTTGGCTTTCTCTATGATCCAGTGCTCTTTAGCCTTGAACTCTTGCGGTTTCATTATGATCTTACTCTTATATTTTTAGATTTGATGCTTATATATGGTCCATGATTATCAGGTTTGCTACATAGATTTGGGCATGTATTGTCCAGGGTCCTTACCCCTCTGCATCTCTTCTACAGTTTACCTTCCTTGGCCAGGCTCCCTGGAGCCTAATTTCTGGGCACCTAATCCCAGTTTTAGGAGTAGAAAGGACTAAAATAGGATTTAAGAAAGGGGGAAGTTTGCTCAGTGGAGGATGGGCAGCTGAAACAAACGGGAAGAATATTTCAAGTGAGATGAAATGAAACACAAAAATCTAAAAATGTTGGTCGACAATAACCCTCAATAACTGAAAGATCAATTAACCAGACTCTCTACCCCTCAGACATTTCCATTAACTTTGAAAAAATTCTAAACAAAGTCATTAGAAAAAAAAAAACAGATGGATGAGGTCTGGGACTTCAAAAGAGGCAAAGTTTAATACAAGATTTTAATGGGACCCACCTGACAAAACAAAGACAGCACTTGAGCTTGTGCTGTTGGAAATAAAGAGACAAAGAAATAGAGGCACACAAGACAATGCCTATTGGGCTGCAAGAGCTTAAATTGATCTTTAATGCAATTTATAAAGCACCAAAGCATGCACAGGACCTAGAGGACCTTGTTGGAATTAACTTCTGATGTTGCTGACTTCAAAGGCAATCAGGACACAGGCCCCAATGAGGCAAATCTTCCCACAGTAATATAGACGGCATATTTCATGGCCAGGGACCCAGCAAAAGAGTTCATAGCTACAGATCAGACAAGAAAAATGAAATATTTCTCTGCGAGAAGATGATTTTCCAAGCAGAACATTCAAACCCCATATGCTGGATCTGAGGGTCAGAGGCCATAGAACGGAGGCAATATCATCATCAAAAGACAGCAGCCAAATTACCTGGATTTTTATTGTCTTTTCTCATGGTTAATAAACCTTAGTTAGGGCTTAACCAATTACTGCACAATCAACTATAAGACATAATGCAACCTCAGTGGATAGAAGATTCAGGCTTAATTGAGCTATGGCTAGAATCATAATCAGACTGTAGGACTGACTGAAAACACAGTACCTAAAAATGCTTCACAACTGACAAAGGATTAATCTCCAAAATATACAAGCAGCTCATGCAGCTCAATATCAAAAAAAACAAACAACCCAATCCAAAAATGGGCAGAAGACCTAAGTAGACATTTCTCCAAAGAAGATATACAGATGGCCAACAAACACATGAAACAATGCTCAACATCACTAATCATTAGAGAAATGCAAATCAAAGCTACAGTGAGGTATCACCTCACACCGGTCAGAATGGGCACCATCAAAAAATCGACAAACAATAAATGCTGGAGAGGGTGTGGAGAAAAGGGAACCCTCTTGCACTATTGGTGGGAATGTAAATTGATACAGCCACTATGGAGAACAGTATGGAGGTTCCTTAAAAAACTAAAAACAGAACTACCATACGACCCAGCAATCCCACTACTGGGCACATACCCTGAGAAAACCATAATTCAAAAAGAGTCATGTACCACAATGTTCATTGCAGCACTATTTACAGTAGCCAGGACATGGAAGCAACCTAAGTGTCCATCGACAGATGAATGGATAAAGAAGATGTGGCACATATATACAATGGAATATTACTCAGCCATAAAAAGAAATGAAATTGAGTTATTTGTAGTGAGGTGGATGGACCTAGAGACTGTCATACAGAGTGAAGTAAGTCAGAAAGAGAAAAACAAATACTGTATGCTAACACATATATATGGAATCTAAAAAAAAAAAAAAAAAAGGTTCTGAAGAACTTAGGGGCAGGACATGAATAAAGACGCAGACGTAGAGTATGGACTTGAGGACACGGGGAAGGGTGAGGGTAAGCTGGGACGAAGTGAGAGAGTGGCATGGACATATATACACTACCAAATGTAAAACAGATAGCTAGTGGGAAGCAGCCGCATAGCACAGGGCGATCAGCTCAGTGGTTTGTGACCACCTAGAGGGGTGGGATAGGGAGGGTGGGAGGGAGATGCAAGAGAGAGGGGATATGGGGATATTTGTATAAGTATAGCTGATTCACTTTGTTATACAGCAGAAACTAACACAACATTGTAAAGCAGTTATACTCCAATAAAGATGTTAAAAAAATAAAAATGCTTCAAATTTGCTTCCATGTGGGCTGGACAGCCAGAAATATTCAACCTGGTAGCAGAGTCTGACAACAAGTATTTCTAGCAAGTAGTGATTTTACTCAGTTCATGGGCGCAGCTATGGTTATAGGTTATAGGTGGTCTACTGATATTGGGGCAGGGCATCAGCCAACTGCTTGGAAAGGAGGCAGGGACCAGCCTCCAGTAAGATGATGCTGGCCAAAATTAGGGTGTCAAGACCACAGACCACTAGCTAGTGTTAAGAGTACGGCTCTATCCTATAACATTGAATATGAACTAAAAATTGGGGCCCAGGGAAGAAAGTCATACAGATTAGAAATTGTGTAATAATTGTGATAGGGATCACCCTGTAGGTGCATTATATAATTGGCCTAGGCAGCAAGGCTAACTCAAGAATTTCCTGAGTGTGCTAATATACTGGCTGCTCCAGTATGCACTGGCTCAGTAGAAGGCTCCTCAGTGGCTGCAACAGAATAAGGCTTGGAGGAGGGCTGACCCAGTTCTAGACTTGGCATAAACAGACTAGACTTAGACAAGCTAGGCTGCTTTGTACCTATTTTGAACTCAGATAGTGCAACTTCAGAGGAACTCACCACACGGTATGTGTTTTAAATCTTCACAGTGTTTGTGGCTCTGACTTAGGGCATAAGCAAAGGTGTTGAGCTGGATATTATCTGTCCCCCTAGGTGTGTCCAACACCTTCTCCATCCTGCTCTCTTCCCAGGGAGGCTGAACTCAATGAACTGCATCAACCCAGCTCCCTTGTCCTCTCTCTGCTCACTGAGTTCTCCATTGGGAAGCTAAGGCAGTCAGAGAACAGGTGGAAAGAGAGGGTAGAGTATTATTTTCTCTTGCTCCCTCCCTGCTGGGCCATGGTTTGGGAGTGTTTGCCTTCCTCACCCAAGGCCACATCCCCTGTCATGTGGCCCCTCCTTCTGCTATAGCCCTCACTGGGTTCTAGTGGCCACTCCCTCCCTTTGCTCCTTCAGGCCTGGCTAGTGGTGGATTCTCCACTTCTTCTGGGTGTACACCTTTTTGCCTCATTATTGTTGTTGGTTGCTCTTAAACCCACCAATACCTTTGTAAATACTCTTTTCATGAAACTCTGTTCTGACGAATACAGAAGTGTAACCATGTTTAAGTACGAGTATTTTAAAAATTTTGTTACTTATACTATCAAAAAGCTGGAAACAAACCAAATTTCTATTGATGGAGGATTAGTTAAATTAGTTATGATCTATTTATATCAAAAGGTGTAATATTTAGCCAATAAGAATCATGTAGTTAAAATATTTAATGTCATAGGATAATACTCAATATATAATGCTAAGGAGAAAAAAATGGTATAAAATGGTATGTACAGAATGGTGTCATATACCCCCAAATACATGTTTTTAATGTGTAGAAATCAATAGGGAAAAAATACACCCAGTTATTAAAAAGGTTATCTCTGCTACAGTTGAAGGTAATTTTTGTTTTCTTGTTGGTCTTTTTGTATTTTTTTTAAACATACTGCAATGGAAATATATTACTTTATAATCAGAAGAAACATTATAAAAAACAAAATAAGGGCTTCCCTGGTGGCACAGTGGTTGAGAGTCCGCCTGCCGATGCAGGGGACACGGGTTCGTGCCCTGGTCTGGGAAGATCCCACATGCCGTGGAGCGGCTAGACCCGTGAGCCATGGCTGCTGAGCCTGCGCGCCCAGAGCCTGTACTCCACAACGGGAGAGGCCACAACAGTGAGAGGCCCGCGTACCGCAAAAGAACAAACAAACAAACAAAAAAAATAAGTGAATACCTGTGACCTGGAAGGATATTCATCACTTGTAGGAATACTATCATATTTTAAGGGTTGTCGTAGTATACTTGTTATACATTCAGGTGAGTCATGGTAATCAGCCCTTCATATAAAGTGGCTATATAAAACGGCTTTATATAAGGAGAAGGGATGGATGTCCCTTCTCCCATCAAAACCCATGGAGACATGTTTCTGTCCTTGTTCATCCCTTTAAGGATAAAGTCAGTCTGAATGTGTCACATGCCTAAAATTTTCCAGGGAGAATTCTTTCCCCAACTCAAAAGTCTTTGTGTTGTAGTATGTAGGAATAAACTTACCATATCTGATGACAGATGGCATAAATAACAACAAGGATGCAGGAATCAAGTAACACATTCACATATGAAAGCAGAAAAAAGTAAATATCATCTCTAATTTTTGAGTGTGTTCTTTCTGTTTCTGTTCTTTGAAATGTTGATAATCAGTTGCCTATGAGATATCCCCCAACCTGGAAATGTCCAGTAGTTGCCTCAGGTTCAGCAGGTCTTATGTCAAACTCATTAATTTTTGTTTCCCTCTATTCCTGCTACTCTTTTTCTATCTTGGTGAATGTTACTGTCATCAACCAATTCATAGTGCTTTCGGGATGGTATGTAGAGTTAAAAATTCAAATCTGATTCCAGTTCCAGAGTCCGCTCACATATGATCTGTTGAGGTACTGGACTAGACCTTCTAAGACTTGACATTCATATCCGTGGTCTTCTTGGCTCTCTCTGTAGCCTCAGGATATCATGAAAACATCCATAATGGAAAGATGGTGCCCCAAAACTTGTGGGTTAGGGATATCAGTGTAGTTCTCTGTCATGCCATTAAATCCTATGTGAATCACACCTTCATTAAATTACATTGTTATCAATCCCATCAGTTCTTTTTTTTTTTTTTTTTTTTTTGTGGTACGCGGGCCTCTCACTGTTGTGGCCTCTCCCATTGCGGAGCACAGGCTCCAGACACGCAGGCTTAGCGGCCACTGCTCACGGGCCCGGCCGCTCTGTGGCATGTGGGATCTTCCTGGACCAGGGCACGAACCCATGTCCCCTGCATCGGCAGGCGGACTCTCAACCACTGCGCCACCAGGGAAGCCCCATCAGTTGTTTTTTTTTTTTAACAGGTACTGACTTTGGTCGAAGACGGAAAAGTCCCAAGTGGTTAAACCATAAGCGAGATTGAAAAAAAAGGATTTTCCCTTATTGTAATAGATAAATAATCTTATGTTTATTTATGAACTTGTATTTTCATTAAAGGGAAAGTAGTTAAATGGAAGGCATCTGTGCATGTGTAACAGTGGTCTTCTTACGGATAATCCCTCCTCTTCTTTGTGTCTTTCTTCTCACTGTGGCCACTGTTTTGCTTTTTAGAAGATTGTTGGACTGCCTTAAAGCTTTCTGCTAGGACTTCCTCAGGCCCCTTTTTGCCTCATCTCGTTCTTGCACTGGAATTCACACTTTGCTGTTTTCCAAGTGAGGCTCATCTATAACATTTTAATGAGAGGGGGAATTACTCATGTGCATGAGAAAATCTCTTATAATGCTTGCTTGAGTCCTGTCCAAGTTTGAGGTAAGAGATAATTGTGCCTCTGGTTGGGAACTCCATACTCTGTTTATGGTATTTAGGCTTTGTTTGTCTTTCAGTAACTTCATGATTTCCCTCCCTCTCCACTGTTTTTTATGGAAATCATCTTCCTGCTGCCTGAAGTGTGTCATTCTGCATCTTGGCAAGAAAAAAACCTCTCCATAGAGAAAATGACCCATCTCTTCCCCTCTGCAACCATCTGACTTAATTATGCACTATGCCTGGCCCCTGGAGAGCCCAGTGAGGAACATGAGGAAGTCCTGGATTGATCGCCAAGCCCTAGGGTCTTTGTCAATTACCATCTGGCACCCACGAGTCTGGCCAAATTTACAGGCATGTCTGTCTCTCAAAACATGTCAGGCTTGAAGAGTGAATCACTTTTTTTTTTTTTGGAGCCGCTATAAGTAGAACAGTCTTTTCCATTAAAACCCACTTTATTCTCTTCTAAACACCCCAGAGCCTCTTGAACACACCTCCACATGTGATGCCTGGGAGACTGCAGTTGAATAACATTACTCGTTTCCCAGGACTCATGGCATGCATGGAGGCCTTGCAGGACCTGGGCTTTGCAGGCAGTTGGAGGTGAGTTTGAGAGGCCCATTCTTCTCTCAGCTATCTCTAGCCCTTGAGAGAGCCACTTACCTCTCTGAGCCTCCATTGTCTCAACAGTACAATGGAGATAATATTATTTACCCCATAGGGCTATTTTAAGGCAAAATTAATATAATGCATGCAAAAGTAATTTGAAAACTAAAACACAATAAATATTAATGAATTTAATGAATAAGAAAAGCAGCACTCATTAACCATATTCCTTATCCCTGCCCTTATCTCTGCTCTTTAAGGGGAGAAAAAAGCTTTGTTCTCATCTCTTTTTGATAGGATTTCATATCATAGAATCCAATGATCCCGTCAAAGTCATGCTTTTCTAACTAGTTTTGAGACCCTGATTTGCAGTGTTATATATGAATGTTATACCTTCTGAGATACCTCTTTTGACCCTGACCTCCAGTACTTCAAGTGAATGAATGATTTTCCTGCACTACTTTGAATGTTTCCATCTTTTTGAGGGGGCGGTAGCACAACTCCATTTGTTCCAGTACCTGTCATACTCCCTTGGTATTGTTTGCCAGTCTCTCTCACTAAGCTTTAAGATAAGACAGGGTCTGGGTTCCATTCATCTCAGTCTCCCCAGGTCCC
Source organism: Lagenorhynchus albirostris (assembly GCF_949774975.1). Taxonomy (NCBI): domain Eukaryota; kingdom Metazoa; phylum Chordata; class Mammalia; order Artiodactyla; family Delphinidae; genus Lagenorhynchus; species Lagenorhynchus albirostris. The sequence goes on from NC_083101.1 coordinate 24,845,528, forward strand.
AGCATAGGGGTTGGTGCAAAGGAGGGGGTCAGGATATGACTGCCGGAAGGGGAAAGAAGGAAGGAAAAGAAGGTAAGAGAGGAGGGAAAGGAAGGAAGAAATCCAGACTTGATATTCTTAGAAGTATAATCAAGGGACACTTGTAACAATCTGTGAAAGCAACCATACTGGGAAAACGTATTATTACACCCTGGCTTCAAGTGTTGTTTTCATATTTGGGAGGAAATACATTATTTGTGTTTTGGACTAGTCCCATCAATCTGGTCTCTTCATCCCTGTCCCAGACTTCCTTTGGAGTTGTGTGGGCAGAATGAGGAGGTCCCTGGTTTGAATTGGTAACTAAAGGCTAGTGAATATTTTCCGGCTCAGAGCCAGCAACTTGTAGTTGCTGATGAGGAGATGGGGAGGAAAGCCCTCCAAGTCAGAATTCTTGGGCTTCTGCCTTACTCTCAGTGCAGCATGTAGCTGCATGTGTTATGAGAAGACTGGGAGTTTGAAGATGATAGCCAAACACTGCTCTAAGTGGATTCATATATATGTGTGTGTGTGTGTGTGTGTGTGTGTGTGTGTGTGTGTGTGTGTATATTTTTTTTTGTTTGTATGTTTTGTTGTTTGTTTGTTGTTGTTGTTAAACATTTTGTCAATCAGGAATTATATCGGTTTGCTATAAAAAATCTGTTTGGGTGTATTTCCCCATCCAAGTGAACGAGTTGAGCTGTTTGCCTTGATTTTCATACATGTCACAGAGACAACTTCTTCCTGTTTTAAATAGTCTTAGCTAAAATTTGCAACTGATCCAGACATATGACAGTGACAGGAAAAGAGCACTGGTCCTAGTGTGAGAGGAGCTGTGTTTTAATTCCAGCTCTGTCACTTACTGGCAGTGTGACTCTAAGCAACCTATGAAACTTTTGAGGCTCAGTTCTTTTCTCTTTAAAGCGGGGACAATAATACCAACTTTTCTAGCTTGTTGTTAGATTTAAATGATTTGATGTGCATAAAGCACAGTGCCTGGCCCACAGCAAATCCTCGTTATGTATCTTGCAGGGAGGTATCAGGGGGATGATGACATCTTTGCTTTCTTTTAAGACCTACAGGTGGTCTTGAGAACTGGCACGGGCTGCAGGTCTCTATACTTTAGGAGAGCCTGACAGTAATGCCAGCTATACCAGAACCATGTGGAGCTCTGCCAGGTGGCTAGTGGTCACAAGCAGCTTTAGGTGGACTCCAGGTTAGTTAGCTAACAGATATAGTCATATAATATTTTGTAAACACACGCACACTAGTGATGATGGTTTTTCTTCTCCCCAGTGATGGAAACAAACAAACAAACAAAGCTTAAAATTCCTCCATCCTGATCGATAACCTGAACACATGTTTTCAGGTTCCCTCCCAACCCTGATCCACATTCAGATATTTATTTTATACATTGGTAGAACCAGAATGCAGAAACTTTTCAGTGTTCTTCTTTTTAAAGCTAATTCAACTGCTGAACTGATTGATAGCCTAAAGTCTGGGCAGGGCAGGTGCACAGCACCTGCCTACTCTTAAAGCTGGATCCTCCGTGCATTGTTCATGGGGTAAGAGCAGAGACAGTCAAATGTCTCTCTGGAAAAGAAGTTCTCCACTGGGCTAACTTTCTCCCCCAGGGAACATTAAATGATGTCTGGAGACATTTCTGGTTTTCACAGCTGGTTGAGGGTGGGCCGTTAGCATCTGGAGTGTAGAGGCCAGGGATGCTGCTAAGCATTCTAGAATGCAAAGGACAGATCCCAGCAACAAAGAATGACTTGATCCAGAGTGCCAGTATTGCTGAGGTTGAGAAACACTGCTCCAGAGAAAGAACTGGAGGCAACGAAGCCTAAGAACCCCCTGAGAGTGTATAAAAAATGTGTGTGTATGGGGCTTTCAGAGAGTCTGAAGCTCTTATGAGATTCTCAAAGAGCAAGAATTGTTTAGGAGCCTGCCGTAGTGTGAGTGAATAGCTTCCAGGACTGTTGAACTTGACTGTAACTAAATGGATGGCATTTCATGCATGTGCCCATCAGAAGAGGTGGTGGTCAGTGAGGGACATAGGAAAACTGAGTCAGGGAGGTAAAATTGGGCTCTCTCCAGGAGAGTCTGTGCTCTGAAAAGCAAACAACTGTTTACAGTCTTCCTGCCAGATCTGTCTCTGGTAGACACCAACATCTGTATCTGCCAGAGCCTGATGTTATTAAATGTTCAAATCATGTTAACTAGACTGGCGTGGGTCTGCGCTCAACAAGGATTTTAATTTCTTTTGATCTAGATCTGTGTATGGTGTTACTGTAAATTTATCACTAGGCCCCTACAGGATGGAGGCTAGGTATTATTCATTTGTATCCACATTGCTTGGAAGTAACTGCCATGGTGTTAACGGTCAATGTTATGTGCTATAGTGAGCAGGAGAATTGAATTGATTTTGTCAGCACAAACATGTCACTCCACATTACAGGGATATTTCTTCTCATAAATTAGCATATTGGTTTTCAGGCTTATGCTTCAGGTTGCTATAAGCTTGGTTATTGTGAGTTGTCTTCCCCAAATCTGCCTTTGGGACAATGACAAGATTGAATTTCAGAGTCTGCAAGGCTGGAAGGAAGATACAGGTGTGTCGTGTATACATTGGGACAGTGTTGCCTTGTGGGACATCTTGAGACAGGTTGGTTGGCATTCAGCTATTGAGGAACAATTGTAGGCACTAAAGAATTTATGATCTAGTAGGAGAGATAGACCCCAAATGTATGTTCTTACTACATTGTAGAGGAGTGTTGGATGTCATGCTAGGGAGATGGTCTGGGGAGGAGGGTGCGGTGAGGATCTTTTCTCTGAAGGTAATATTCTCTGTGCTTTATAAAGACAGCAATGAGGAGACTCTGAAAAGGCAAGAGAAGTAAGCAGGAAGACTGGTTATAAAGTGATGGCAAAAGCCCAGGTAAGAGTTTGGCCGGGAGCTGGGACATTAAGAAAGGAGGGAAGGAACAGATCCAACTCAGTAAATGTGGAATAGAATAGAAGTCAAGAATGCCTGAGCTTTTTACCTTGGGTAGAGAGGATGGCGGTGCCACCAACCAAGGCAGCAAGCATCAGCAGATGAGCAGGTTTTGATGGGAAAGTTGAGAGTTTGGATTTGGACAGCTGTGTGTGAGGCCAGTGTAGGACAAGCAGGTGTGGGATTCCACCAGGGGCCTGACTTTGCTGTTTAGATTCATGAGAGAGAGAGTTGGGCTAGAGTCGAAGAAGATTCTGTATTCTTGGGGTCGTAGGAGGCATCTGGAGCCAGGGTAGATAGCTGTGGCATCTTCTAGGAAGAGGATTATGGGAAGAGAGGGGACCCTGGGAAAAAAACTCCAGAAAGCCCATGACCAGAAATGGACAGAAGAAGAAGGATCGGCCAGTGTGACCCTGGGGTGGCCAGGAGAGTGGGAGGAGTGTCAGGAAGTCAAGAGAGGGGTGGCTTTGCAGAAGTGGTGAGTGGTCAAAGTGGACAGTACTGAAGCGGGGCCAAGTAGGGTGAGACCCTGTTGTGTTTGGAAAGATCACTAGTGACTTGCCCAGAACATTTCAGTTTCATAGGGAAGGCAGAAAGGGATTTCCAAAGGCTGAAGGGTGACTACCAGGTGAGAAGCAGCACTGGGTGTGGGATACTTTGAGCAACATACAGTGGTAGAGGGAAGGAGACAGTTGGTGTCTGAATGGGATCATGACAAGTTTCCAGAATGCAAATGAGAGGATGAGAGTCAGGAGATAGGAGGAGAGATAATATTGGGTTGGCCAAAAAGTTCATTTGGTTTTAAGCAAAATAAAAGACACATTTGTCATTTTCACCAAGAACTTAATTGAACAACATATTCATTAACCGAATGAACTTTTTGGCCACCCCAGTAGTTAGCAATGAGCATGTTTTCATCCATGAGTCCTCTCAGTTTCCAAATAAGTGGTCTAGATCAGGAACCTCAACACAGTCTGAGCTGAGAATATCAGAATATCTGCAACCATGAGCCGTGATTTTAGAACCCAAACTGTTCCCAGATGGTAAATTAGCTGTGCTAATTGTGGAAGCTATGGTCAGAGCTTTGTGCCACGAGAGTGGTACTGTTGCTCTCCAGAAGAAGTAATTGAGCCTCTAAATGAGATAGGAAATGAAAGGGTGATGTGTATGTGCTTAAAATGTATATTGATGCCTCCATTCTGCACCATAACTGCCCTCCTAGAGAGAGAGAAATTGTCAAATAATCTCTAGGCCTTGTAGATTCTGATTGGAAGCTGGGCACTTGGCCAGCGCAGCTTGTCAAACCAGGTTACGTGGGAATGTGCCCAAGGCTGCTGAGAATAGGCAGCTCTGATCGGTGTGTATGGGCTTGTTAGACTCAGGCTGGTTTTTGCTTTCCATCAAAGAGACACCTGAGCCTCTCGTGTAGGTATTAACTCTGAGTTTGTCCCCATTGCTCTGTTTGCTTTGGTTACTGGTGCTCAGCAGAGGAAGCCTCTTGTCTTGGTGAATGGATCTTTTCTGAGAGCATTCTTGGGAAAAGGCTTTTCCACTGTAATAATGGTGGATACCACTTACAGAGGACCCACTCTGTGCCCGAAGCTCTGCCAGGGACCTTGTGTGCATCTCTCACTCACAGGAAGCTGGCCAGGTTGGCATCAGGATTGCCATCTTACACACGAGGAAACTGCAGCTCCATGAGTTTGGTTGAGTTGCCCAGTGTCATACAACTGAAAATTGCTGGACTGAGTTTTTGTTGGATCTTTCTCCCTCTAAGACCACCATTCTGTGCTACATGCCTCTCACTTGGCACTGTGTCCTGATTCTCTGATGTGTATCCACTATGTGCTAAACAGCCTAACCTGCCTCCTTGTCTTTGGTCTTTCCCCTGACAGTCTGCCTTCATAGTGCCCGAGAGGGAGCGCTCTTAAAGACATGTCCCTCCTGCGTCTGAAAGCTCTCAGTGGTTCCCCATGACTACTGGATGACAGCCAAGCTCCTTGCCTTGGCACACAGGGCGGCCCTTTATGACTTGGCTCTTGCACACATCTCTAGCCACATTCTCTGCCTCCAGACGACTCACTGTTTTCTCAAGCATGACACTGCACAGGTTCCCATGCTCCTTTACCCCTCTGAGCCTTTGCTCGAGATATTCCTTCTGCCTGACATGTCCTTACTGTACATGTTCTCTGCTTGGTAACGCAAATGGCACCTCCTCTGTAACACTGTTCTCTGACTGTTCCAGATGGAATTGTTCTAGAACATTCCATATGGAATTTTCCTTGATTGTATGTCTTAGTTCCCTAAAGTTGATGAGCAAAGGAGCAAGGTTCTGCATCCCATGCTCTATCTGAGGTCAGCTCTGGGCCTGACATGCAGTGGAAAATCAGTAAATGTAGTTCCATTGAGGCTCAATGTATTGATATTTGCAGATGCCATTGAGTTTGATGATCTTGGAGAATGGTGAGTTCCTGCAGGGGTCCCGGCTTCATCATGATGCTTAAACCTGAAACTGGTTGGAGATAGCTGGAGTGGAGAGGGAGCATCTGTCTAACCTTTAAGCTGGACTAGGCTCAACCTACTCATGAGGAACTACAATATCTTTTCTATTTTTCTTCTCCCTCCAAAGATGTCTTAGGGATCATGTTAAGAAAGTTTTACACAGGGAGCATTTTATGGTCTCCTGAAGAAAAACACCAGATACTTAATTATACGACCTTAATTAAGCCTCTATAATTTCAGAGTTGATCACTGTTCTCATGGAGGTGGAGCCCCAATATCATTTTCTCCTTTCCCCCTTGAATCTTATCGTGGTGTCACACATGCATCACATCAAACAGCTTACTCTGTGTTTCAGGTGCTTCTTAAACGTTCATTGAATTGAAGAGCTCTGTTCCTACAAGGCAGGGAGTATTCTTATTTCCAACTTAGGGATGAGAGAACTGAGGTTCAATACAGTTTTGAAAAATCTTATCCTTTGCAAATACAGCATCCTTCATTTTTCCACTTGTAACACTTTTGTCATAGCCAGAGGTCCATAAAATGACATTTCTAGGGCCAATCTGATGTCACTCTTACTACAATGTCACTTCTAACATCCCCAAGGAAGGACAGATGGCCTCCTTCTCATTCTTTATTATCTCTGACCTTTACTTTAGGGACTGTGTACCTATCTGTGGGAGCTGGGGGTTGTGTCGATCCCTCATGTTTCCCAGTTGTGAGTGTTAGTGTCTGGCACATACTAGGTGCTCAATGCTATGTCTCTCTCTTTTTTTTAAAAATTTTTTATTTATTTATATATTTTTGGCTGTGCCACACAGCTTGTGGGATCATAGTTCCCTGACCAGGGATTGAACATAGGCTCTCAGCAGTGAAAGCGTGGAGTCCTAACCACTGGACCACCAGGGAATTTCCCTATGTCTCTTTCTTACAGAGCTGCTTTACCGGACCTCTTCGTTGGGTTTCTAATTTTAAAAAATCTATTTTTTCCAAAAGTTAGCCTCCAGGATTTTTAATATGCTCATGACTGGGCTTAGAAAAATCCTTCAGTTAGGCAACCTGATCACTATTTCAAACAGGGAGGAAAAATCACATTCCATAAGAAATGAAACATTTCAAAGTGGCAATGCTTTGAGTGACTCCAGTGCTGCCTGATCACTTTTCTTTTTATTATGCAAATCAGGTAGGTATCCTGTTACTTCTAGGTCTATCTGCTGTCATTGATGATCTCCACATGGATGGTCTTTTGGCATCATCTGGCTTGTCAGTGAAGCCCAGTTCTCAGAGTCCTGCTGTGGACATTGTGTTGTTTTGTCTATTCACAGAGTATCAGACCTGGGAGGGTCCCAAGATCCCATCTGGCCCAATGCTTCCTCATTTTCCAGAGGCCCAGGTGGGGAGGAGCCTCATGAAATGTACATGGGAGTTAAAGCACAGCCAAGAGTGGACACTTCCTACTCTCTGCAACCCTCAACCTCCTGCTGTTAGTATTCTTTTACTTTTCCTGAATTTAGGTTTATTACTATTCCCTTGTTAATGTCAACCCTTGATGACTTCCACAGAGAGCAAGCATCCCTGTAAGCGTTCTATCAGTTCACTTTCTGGAACACACAAGTGCTGGAATTCTTGTGCATGTCCAGCTCCCTCATTAACATCTCTGCCTTGTCTTTGCTTCTGCCAAAAATACAGTGTGATTTCCTTCAGGCATGGCAGGGAGAAGGGATAGTAAGGTGATGCAAGAGGCTTGTCTGCCTCTTAGCTCCCTTTGGAAAGGAGCTAAACTGCAGATATACAGTTTGATTGAGGGACGTTACAAAATCTTGATGCTAATTACAATGGCATTCAGATGGCTGTGTCTCTGACATGATTGTGTTGGTACCAGTATTGAAGCACATGACATTGACAACAGACAAAAATCTTTGTTTTCTCTCAGCTCTAGCAAGACCTGTGTGCATATGTTTTTCCAAAGGCATAACCTGAGAGTTAGTCACAAGAGTCGTTGGTCTCAATAAGATATTACCTGCAAAAGGAGCTCTTGGGTTTAAAAAATGTGGCCAGGGGCTTCCCTGGTGGCGCAGTGGTTGAGAGTCCGCCTGCCGATGCAGGGGACACGGGTTTGTGCCCCGGTCCAGGAAGATCCCACATGCCGCGGAGCGGCTGGGCCCGTGAGCCATGGCCGCTGAGCCTGCGCGTCCGGAGCCTGTGCTCCGCAATGGGAGAGGCCACAGCAGTGAGAGACCCGCGTACCGCAAAAAAAAAAAAGAAAAAGAAAAAGAAAATGTGGCCAGTGTGGGGTAGGTGGAACCCTATCAAATTAAAGCATGGCAAAACGTTTGCAGAATGAAAACTTGATCCCAGGCTTTGACTGAAAGTCAAACAGATTTGCTTTTTAAAATTTTTTATCCCATTAAAGGAAAAAGAAAAAAGGTTTGATTGACTTTTGTTTTTCATTATTTTTTCATTTCACTTATATCTATACTTCTGGCTTTGAACTGTGACTAGGGAAAGTGCCAAAATATTAGGCAAGGATGTCTCCCTGGAATTTAAGTCTGACCAAAGGCTGAAAATATGAAAACTCCACCAAATGAAAGAATCCAAATTCCAGGCCTGTTGTGCACACCATGAGTTTAGGGGCATTTTCCTCAGACTTTTTAAGGTTATTACATTATTATGTTTCACCAAACTAAGTGAACATCTTCTAGTTCATTAACAGGTCTTAAAGTAAGAAAGTTGGCCATCAGAAGAAGAGGTGTGGGGAAGTATAAGGAATGACTACTTTTTTAGCCCTGAATATACTACATACACATATCATTTCATAGAATCCCCATAAAAGTTCTGTGAGAATTCATTTTGTAAGTGGGGAAATTGAGTGTGAATTTCCTCACCGAGTGTGAGTTTCCTATGGTTGTACAACTAATAGGAGGCAAAACTGGGCTTCAAAACTCAATTTGATTCCAAAACCCTTGCCGTTTCCACTTCTTATTTCCTGATCACCTATTTGGAAAGAACACAAAATGACAGTTCCCTTTCTCTCTTCCTTAGTCTTCCTGATTCCTGAGCGTTGGCTAATTGAGTTTTGTTTCTTAAAGTAATAGTAAGTAATTTACTCTAGTAAGCCAAAAACACTGGCCAATAGAGACGCGGATGGATCTAGAGACTGTCATACAAAGTGAAGTAAGTCAGAAAGAGAAAAACAAATATCATATATTAATGCATATATGTGGAATCTAGAGAAAATGGTACAGATGAACCAGTTTGCAAGGCAGAAATAGAGACACAGATGTAGAGAACAAACATATGGACACCAGTGGGGGGAAAGGGGGGTGGGATGAATTGGGAGATTGGGATTAACATATATACACTAATATGTATAAAATAGATAACTAATGAGAACCTGATGTATAAAAAAACAAAAACAAAAACAAAAAACAAAACAAAACATTGGCCAGGACCTGAGATTCGTAAGTATTGTATGTTTAGATGCTGAACTGGGGTCAGGAATATAATATTTACGTCTCTATCGTTTGATGATGATTTATGGCACCACGACTTCCTTTTAAGATTATGATATCAAACATTCTTAATTTAGGCAGGCTGGTGTGGGTGGATAAGCACTGAATTTATGGTCAGGAAACTGGAGTTTAAATTCCAGCTTTGCTACTAACTTCTTGGGTGACCTTGGGGGAATTTCTTCTTTCTGGATCTGAATTTCTGTGTCTTAACAATTAGAGGGTTGGGCTGTAGGAGATAAGGTAACTTCTGACTCTGACATGCTGGGATTTTATCACACTTGATTTAATTGGATGTTTCATGAAGGTAGGGACTTTGTTTATTCACTGCTATATCCCCAGGACCCAGAACATGTGCTAGCACGCAGTTGGCATTTAATATACACTTACTAGGTACATGAATGAATCTGCTTCCTTTATGAACTCAGTATAGATTAGTCAGGTATTATTTATTGAGTACCTATTGTATGTTAGGCACTTTTTCCTCTTCATTTTTCTTTTTCTTCCTCCCTGTTTAAGTCCTTCCTGGTTTGCCTCCTACCCAAATCACTTCTTTGGATTTGCTCTTAAGTTGCTCAGTAGCACACTGGATTGGAGTGGGGCTAGGGTAGGTCCCTGGGGAAATCATACAGCCCAGACCTAGCCTATTGACGCATACTGAGGGATCAGTAAGGAGAGGCAGTGGCAAAGAGTGGGAGGTGAAAGAGCTGGATCTTTACCCAGAAATTCAGTTTCTTCTCTAAACTTGTTGGGTTGGACTAGATCAGCTTTTATCAGATTGGTCTTTTTTTTTTTTTTTTTTGGCCGTACGAGGGCCTCTCACTGTTGTGGCCTTTCCCGCTGCAGAGCACAGGCTCCGGACGCACAGGCTCAGTGTCCATGGCTCACGGGCCCAGCCGCTCCGTGGCAGGTGGGATCTTCCCGGACCGGGGCACGAACCCGTGTCCCCTGCATCGGCAGGCGGACTCTCAACCACTCTGCTACCAGGGAAGCCCCAGATTGGTCTTATACTGAATACTCTCTGTCCGAGATTAATAGGTATGCCGCACAAAGGGAGTTCTGTAGTTAAAAAAAAACTTGGGAAACATTGGTCTAATTAAAAATAAACATATGGTTAATAAAAAGTTGTAAAAGGTGTCTGTACTGTGAAGCTTCTGAGAGCCTCTAATATGCTAATACATATTATGATTCTCTGAGAGGGAGCTACAGGATGAGGCTTGGACACCTTGAGAGATATGAGTGTTCAGAGCAGTTAGGTGTCCCACAATTTGTACAGCCCTTAAAGTTTTCAAAGAGTGAGCTGAGCAATAGACTTGGTCCTTCCAGATCTGGAACTGTTGAATTTAATAAAATACAGTAGTTCCACTAGAGAATAAAGGACATCATTAAATCATTAAATTTCTATGGTATATAATTTGACACACTGAAACCTGGCAATGGCAATGGGAGGGGTGGCGGGCTAGGTCTTGGGGACAGTAGAGAGGTCGCTAAGTCTTTGGTTCCCTTCTTTGCATCATTTATCTCTTACAATTTGTAAACAATTCATGATCTAGAGCCATCTATTTCTAGAGGGCAGGTCACCTAACTACTTAATCTCTCCATCTGCAAAGTGGATGAGAGGAGTACACAATAATTTTCCAGCTCAAATGGTTGATGATTTTGCGATTTGCTCTCTAGTTACTCATCAAGAGCAGGCCCAACCTTGAATGCATATGAGAATTAATCATGTCATGGGGAAATGAAACAATATTTGTTTTTATTATGCCACTGTTAATGACGTAAGGTTCACCATGACCCTGACTGAATGGTGCAGGCAGGGGCTTGTAACGTGAGAAATGGATCCAAATGCATTACTTGAGCAGAGAGTAGGAAGCATTTAAGTTCAGATCTTTTGAGTTGGGATATGGCTAGGACAGTTTCTAGAAGGGTGAAACCAACCCTGGTGAATTGTACATTGTTGGGTTGGTACTTGTATATTCTTATTTATACCATGTTTTTTGCCATCCACTTTTATTTAATGCAATGCAAATAATAAAACTAAAAAAATTGCTATCACTTAGAGAGTGACTACTAAGTGCCACATATTTTCCTAAGGACTTTACACATAGAACATCATTTAATTTTTATAACTACCCATTAGGGATCTATTATTTTTGTAATAGATATGAAGGAAATAAGCCTTAGAGAAGTTAATTAACTTGCTTGAGATCCCACTTGATTGCATGAGAATTCAAACTCATGCCTGTCTGACTTCACAACAGTGATGTGCTGGCAAATATTTAACAGCCAGCTTTCTTTGGGGAAAAACAAAGCCTTGATTTGTTGTGTTTGCTGATTTCTGTGGTGTAAATATTCCCATCATGGCCAAACTCCAGTTATCAAGGTAATTACAGAGTTGAAAAGAGATGTGCACTATTGGCTCTATGGAGCTAACATGACCCAACGCCAACTTGTCACTGCACCAACTATGCTTTTTCCCCCTCTACCCTGACCCATTTGCTTATAGTCCGGGTCATGGAGGAGTTCTGTTCAGTGTCTGGGTTTATAACTGAACAAGTAGGGGCAAACTTTCAGCTTCAGGCTTATAAGATGCAAGAGTCTGGAATTTTCTCCTATGGACAAGAAAATAGTGTCTCTAGACACTAACATGATGACGAAAATGATGATCATTATGATCGTGATGATATATAGTATTAGCAGTAGTTAAAATAGCTATTTTTTTTAGAATGTAATATGTGCCAGATATTGGTCTAAGCTTTCAGAGAGGCTACAGAATGGAGTGATTACGAGCTTGGGCTCTAGATTTAGACTGCCTGGGTTTAAATCCCATTCCATGTGTGCTAGTTAGCTCTGTGATTTTGGGCAAGGGATAGTATTAGTACCTACCTAATAAGGTTGGTGTTGCTTAGAACAGAGGATTTTATGAGATCCAGAATGTAACATAATGGTAACTAAATTCTAGCTACCATTATGTCACATTCCTGGTCTCATATAGTTTTCACACCAGCCTTCTCAAAAGGTATTATTATTCCTTTTTCACCAAAGAGAAAACTGAGGGACTGAGAGGTTTAGGAAGAGGTTAGACAAGGACTGGAATTCTGGTCAGTGTACTTATAAAACCTGTGCTTCTATCTTTTAGACCATTTTGGATATATTTTGCAGATAAAGAAGATAAGGCTCAGAAGGGTTAATTGTTTGTCAGAGGTCAAACATCCAGTAAGTAGCAAAGTCAGGATTCGAACAGAGGTTTGTGGGATCCTAGAACCCTGCTACTTTCTTGAAAGTATTAAAACATCATGATTTGTGGAGGTCTCATTGGTGACAGACCCTGAGGCTGAACTTTCTTAGTTTCTCTCTCTGCCATAAACTGCCCCTCCAACACCTGCTAAGAATCCATATTTGTCTCTATGAATATGCAATACATATGCACTTGAATTTGGTCTGTGTATTACATGCGCATAGCAGCTCACATTTATACAAAAGTGACATTTTCACCTTAGATGAACTGAGGCAATAAACAGAAATTTATAATAGCCCCAATAGTAAAGCCTCAAGAGAAAGAGAGAAATTTGGGGCAGGATTTTCAAAGTAGAAGAAATACCCCTTCTTTGTGTAATTGCCTCTTTGTCTCTCTGCACAACCTACATTTTCTTCCTTTCTCCTATCCTTTCCTCTCCATACTAGTGTAATGCACTGGAAAGTGCTTGGACAGTAGAATCTCATTCATTCATTCATTCAACCAACGTATAAATACCTGTGCTCTAGGCAATAAAGAGCTACAAATGAAAGCTGTCAATATCATTGCTATTGCAAATTTGTCCTTTTCTTAGTAGAAAGCAGGTAATAAACAAGTCTAAAATATGTTAGGTGTTCTGAAATGCTTGGAAGAAATATAAAGCTTGATAAGAGACAGAGTGATGGGGTGGTATTTTAGATAAATTCATCAGAGAAGCCCTCTCTGTTGTTTGAGCGGAACCTCGAATGAATCCATGTAGATATCTGAAGGAAAAGCATGCCATGTACAGGAAAGCAGGTATAAAGACTGGAGGTAGTAAGTAATATGTCTGGTACGTTAGAGGAGTAGTAAGTAGGTCTTTGTGGCTGGAGTGGAGTGAACAAGAGAGAGAATGGTAGGAAGTGATATTCCAGTTAACTATCTAACTATAGTTAGCATAGCAAACTCTAACTTAGTGGATTAAAACAATTATTATCATCTGTGATCCTGGGCTTGGCTGGGTGGTTTTTCCTTAGGATCTCTCACATGGTTACACTCAAATAGCATTTAGGCATAGACACATCAGAAGGCTTGATTGGGCTGGGAATACAAGATGGCTTACTTACATGGCTGCCATTGGTGCCTAGGATCTCAGTTGTGGTTGTTGACTGGAATGCCTGCCCATGGCCATGTTGCCACCATGTTATCTGGGTTTCTAACAGCATGGTGGCCTGAGGGCATTGGACTTCTTACGTGGTGGCTCAGGACTCTCAGATACTATGCTGCTAGTCAAAACTACTAGTCCTTTTAAAGACTTGGGCCTGGAACTGGCAAAGGGTCACTTCCATCATACTCTTAGTTGTACTGTATTCAGATTCAAGGGGAGGAAAAATAGATTCCACCTCTCAATGGGAAGTGGCTAGTTTTCATCCATCACAGAGGAGATTAGAAAAGTAGTGAGAGGTCATATCAATGAAGCATGGCAGGCCCTGGAGAAGACTTTGGATGATGTTTTCTGAGTGTGATAGGAAGCCACTGTAGGGTTTTGAGTGAAAAATGGCATGATCTGTTTTATGTTTTACAAAGATCACTTGGGCTGCAATGCAGTCAGACTAGAGAGTGATAAAGGTGGAAACAGGGAGACCAGTTACGAGGCTTTTGTAAAAGTCTAGTGAGAGATGATGGTGGCCTGGATTATTGTGTAGTGGAATTATGAGATGTGTTTCAATTCAGCATATAATCTGAAGGTAAAAACTTCAGGATCTGCTGATAGATTAGATATGAACTGTGAGAGAAATAGAGAAGTCAAAAACGCTTCCTCTCCGGTTGTTTTGGCCTATGTGGGAGGAAGTATGGCATTGCCATTTTCGAAGATCAGGAAGACAGATGAAGTATCAATGCTTTTGGGTAGTGGGTGTGGAGATCCAGGGTTCAGTTTCTGATGTATTAGTTTCAAGTTGCTTATTGAATTTCCATATGAAGAAGGCAAGTAGTTGGTTAGATAGACTAGTCTGGAGTTCAGAGGAGAGGTTAGGCCTCTGGAGATATAAATTTGGGAATCATCAGTAAGTAGCTGGTATTTAAAAAATAGAGGACTGGATACAATAATCTAGGAAGTGAGTGTATAAATAGAGAGTGGGTCTGAGGCTGAAGCTCTGGACCCACTGCATGTTTACAGGCTGTGAAGATGAGGAGATTCCAGTAAGTGTGTGGCCAGTGAGATAGGAGGTAGCCAAGAAAGACCAAAGGAAGAAACTGTTTCAAGGAGGAGGGATTGATCTGCAGTGTCCAGCACTACTGAGAATTCACCACTGGTTTTTGGCAACACGGCCCCAGAGTTTGTCTGCATCCCAACTCTGCATGACCTCAAGCAAGTTAGTTTACCTCCTCTGCTCCTTAGCTTTCTCTTCTGAAAATAAAGATAATAATACTGATCTTACAGAGTTGTGATACTATTAAATTAAATGATATTTTATAAATTATATAATATATGTATACATCTATCTATCTATCTATATATATTTTTTTTACTTAGTTGAGTTCCTGACATATAATAGTGGTGAAAAAGTGTCATTCAGTGTCCATCATCTTCCCCTTTATCACATGCCTAAACGCCACAGGAAATTTCCAATTTTGAACCATTTTTAACCTATGAAATAGCAATTTCACATGGTTCGACTCAGTAACTGAATTAGAATTATGTGTTCCAAAAAGGGCAGGCTTTTGCTGGCCTATTCTCTATAATAAGGTTTCTGATTTCACATTTCCCACTTAATAAGTTCTCCAGGAGAAAGCTCTCCTGGTAATAGCTTCTAAACTGCTCTCTGATTCTATTCATTTTCATGTTGGCACCACATCAAAGCCCACCACAAGGACCCAGTTTCATTCACACATACCACTTGGCATTTACAACACAGAGGTATAAACTCAGCTCTTCTTGTCTACTTTCTGTGGGCCTGCTGTGATGCTCATCCTTTTTGGAAGGTCTGGTAATTTCCTGTCAGGTGTCGTGCCTGCAGTTTGGAGAAGCTGCTGCCAAGTGGACTCTGGTGTTAACTCTAGGGGTGACCGTATCCACCAAGTTTTATTCTGCCAGAAGTCTTTGCTCCTTTGACATCCATGGGCTTCCCTAGGCACTAATGCTCGTGGATCTGATTAAGTTGTTGCCCAGTTTCTTCCCATCTCTTAGCTCAGGAGAAACATAGCAAAACAAAACAAAACTGAAATTATTTTCTATGCTCCAAAATTTGGCAGAAACTAGAAGAAAAAGTGATTAAGGTCTATCAGCAGCATGATTTCCCAATGATGTGCTTTTTCCAGAGGCATTTTTTAAACTACCTGCTACCTCCCTTTATCTTAGCTCCTTGCCCTGGGAACTTGAGTTTACTAATTAGCTTACATAGTAAAAGCTAACTCATTAAGGCCTGAATTAGCCACCGACCTTTCTTCTCACTGCAAAGGACCCCCCCCTTTAAATGAGCTATACTACTCCCTTTCTACAAAAAAGCAAGTAAGTCCATTTTGAAAACAAGCCCAAAGGGTTCAATGAAAAAAAAAGTTTTCTTATTTTTCTGTCCACCATTCCAGCAATAGGGAAAAGATTCTTAAAACTTCAGCAAGAAAGAGTGACAGCTTTTAAATAAAATTGTCCTATTTGGTGTATAGTGTCACTCAGAGTTCTGAGAATGAACACATATTAAGAAAGAAAACCCTGCAAACATGTTCTGAGCTTCCTATCCTTAAACAGGTACAACCATATTCAAAGGAAGTGGAAACATGAAAGACATAATGGGAGAGGAGGAAAAAGCAGCTAATAATTACTGTACATTTTCTATGTGCTAGCCTATGATCCTAATTATGTTTCAGACAATCCAGAGAGCAGGTAATATCTATATTTTACAGGTAAAGAAGGTTAGGCTCACAAGGGTTAATTGGCTTGTTAAAAGTCAAATAGCTGATAAGTAGCAAAGTCAGGATTTAAACACAGGTCTGTGGGTCCCAGAAGCCTGCTACTTTCTTGAGCATATGAAAATAGTGGAAGAGTCTGAAGGTGGATTCTAGGGGCTCCAGGACTTCCTTTTTCCTATAAGGTGTGCATTGTGATGAAAGAAGGGTTTTGATTTTCAAGAACTGCCTGCAAATGGCATGAGTCTCCAAGAGAGCCATACAGTGGCAAAATTTGCCATTGACCACCTAAGACAGAGTGGCACAATGTTTAAGAGCATAGACTCTGAAATGGAGCTGCATTCCTATCCTGAGTGAGCTTGGGTAAATCATTTAATGTCTTTGATCCTCAGTTTCCTTATCTGTGAAATGGAAGTTGGTAATTAGTCCCTACTTCATAGAGTTTGCTGTAAGCATTAAATGAATGTAAAACATTTGGTCCCAGTACCAGGCAAGAGTCAGACTTTTAGTTTTTAGTGAAGTCTGTCAAGATACTGCCATCACCTAGCTCTTATGTATAGGGAGCATAGGGAAAGCATTATCTTTTGCACAATTGTTGGATAAGCTTTGGTGTTGACACATGTCTCCTGGTCTTCTTTTGTTTCAGGAACTCAGGGTAACTAAGTGCTTTAGGGAGCAAAACTTTTAAGTAACTTTTAGCCTACTCAGCTTAATACACCTACCAGGAGGAAAATCCCCATGTATACAGAGACTCTCCAGTCCGTCTCCAGAGCTACAAAAATATATCAAGACATCTGTGTTTACCATCCATTTACCCTATTTTTTGTCTTCCTCACCACTGTGTATTAATGGGAAAAGCCTAGACTGGTATAGTGAACATTTGTTGATTTGCCTCTCTAGCATCCATTAGCCCTTCTTCCTTCTCAAGGGCTCCTGATTTCCTGTGGGGTTTCATGTAGTTCCACAGAAGCTGCCTGTACCCCAGGCTCCAGGAGAAGGAGTGCATTCTTCCCGTAGCCTCTATGATGGCTTTGGGGGAGGGGGACATGTAACCTAAGTTATTCCAGTCAGAGTGAGTCTCAGGATTTTGCCAGGAATATTGGGGCAAAAACTTTCCTGCTAGATGTGGATGAAGAATCATCAGGCTCTTGTAGTTATAGACAGCCATCTTGCAACCATGATAGAGGCTGGTTTTAGGGTGAAGTTGGCCCCGTAGAAGGCAGAGGAAAAAAGATGGGACAAGTCAGGTTCTTGGTCATATCATTGACCTGATCAAGCTTCCTTGAATCCAGAACCTGACTTGGGACAAGTCAGGTTCTTGGTCATATCATTGACCTGATCAAGCTTCCTTGAATCCAGAACCTTCTTGACTTTTCTGTTACAGAAGTCAAAAACTTATTTTTAATGTTAAAGCTTTGCAATTTAAAAATTCCCAACTGACATAATTGGAGGCAGGCAGCTTATGTTGTTGGGCTAGTTCTGCAAGATTTGTAACATCTCAACTTCCACATCTGTAAATTGGGAGTTAAATGAGATTATGGAGGTGAAAGCATTTTTTAAACTCTAAAGTAACTATAAATTTGAGTCATTATTATGATACTTAGTATTTTATGTTGATGTCATAATGGATGATTCTGTGTTTCTTTCATATCAAAGCCTTGCTTTGGCAGCTTGGGTTGACCCCCAAGCTGTAGGCAGGCTTCCATGACTGGCATTTTTGCATTTCATCCTTGTAGGTTTTGGTAGGTGATGGGGTCCTGAGGATTTCATAGAGAACCTGATGGTTTGTCAAATCACCATGAACAGGTTTAATCTTGATAATAATACATATGATAATCATCAGTAAGTAGTTTCTTATTCTTTAATTTTCCTTCAGCTGGATTTTGAGGGTTTAAGTCAAAGGTCTCTTTACCAGGGGGTTACAGCAATGTAATGACAGCAATGACGAGGACACAAAGCATCCAGATAACTCAGCAAAAGGAAGGCAGGTATCTTTAACCCAAAAAATAAGAGCAGGGATAAGTGATCATTTTGTAGCATTATCTGTCAAAAGGCTTTTCTTGGTATGGGAAAAGAAAGGAAAATTATGTTTACTGAGTAATCACCCTACACCCTTTACCAAATCAGGTGCTTTCCTGTGGCATCTAAATTAATCTGGTAATAAATCTTTTACCCCATAGTAAGAAACTCTCTCTAAGCCCCAGACAATATAACTGTCAGACTTGCAATATCTTTCATGATCCAACGTGGTACAAAGTGGAAAGATGACCAGAGTTGGACTCAGAAACTCTAGGTTCCATTCACTTAACTTTCTGGAGCCTCAAATTTTCACTTGGTAAATGGGCATATTTAGACTACTATGGCCCACTTCAGGGGCTTCTGTGAGGATTAAATTAGACTGCATATATTAAATACTGTGATATGCTACATATTATTATCATCTTTATTAATGTCAGATAGTAAACCCAGTGACCACTTAAGCTAATTTTGGTTTCAATTACTATGTCTCAGTTTCTGATTTGGAACTTCTGTGTTTAAAATAATTCTTTGTTTTCTTGTTTGCCAAATGTGCAGAGCAATAAAAATATAAAACTCATTCCAGCAAAATACAAAAAATATCATATATAGGATTATTTCCTTTAAAAGCTTCAGCCATTCCTTCTAAGGATGATTCCCAGTTTGAACATACATGGTGTTATCCAGTTGCAGTAAGTTTTGTGGAATATTATGACATATTGTAACACATGTGAGATGAAAAAAAATACATGTCCTTAACGGCTAAAAGAGATATGGATTTATTTCACTTATTTATAGAACTACGTTCATGCAAAGCCTCCGGGAAGTTTGAAAAATAAAACAAAACATAAAACAGTGATAGAATGCAGAAAGGTAAAGCTCAGATTCCATCACTGGTCAAGAACTTCTAATCCCATCTGATACTAAACTAATTAAATGGCTACTCCTTGACTTACATGCTCTTATATTAGGATAGTAATTTCCAAAGAGTTGAAACTTTTCATTCTAGTGTTCTAGATCAATGATGTGCAAAAGAAATATGATGCAAGCCACAAATCAAAGCACATATATAATTTTAAATTTTCTAGTGGCAACATTTAAAAAAGTAAAAAGAAACGGGTGAAGCTAATTCTAAAAATATATTTTATTTAACCCAATATATAAAAATATTATTATTTTAGCATGTAATCAACATAAATTTAAAAATTTTTCAGTTTTTTTATTTCTAATATTAACATTTAAGGATATAACTTTGATTTAAACCAAGTTACCACCATTTCATACATTATGATATATTGCAATTTCAGTATCATTCAGTTCTAAAATTTTATTTTTTTTACTTTTTTTTAGGTGTTGTAGACTATCATTATTGTAATCTCCTTCTCAGTTACTGTTTTCTTTTTAATTACTTTTAATTGGAGTATAGAAGGTTTATAATGTTGCATTAGTTTCTACTGTACAGCAAAATGAATCAGCTATATATATCCCCTCGTTTTTGGATTTCCTTCCCATTTAGGTCACCACATTGCATTAAGTAGCATGTATTCAACATAAAAATTTTAATGAGATGTTTTGCGTTCTTCTTTTGAACTAGGTCTTCAAAATCTGTTGTATATTTTACCCTTATATCACATCTCAATTCAGACAGCCACATTTCACATGTGCAATAGCCAGATGTGGCAAATGGCTGTTGTACTGGACAGTACAGCTGTAGATTTCAGCGAGGGTGATTTTTGGATTCAGAAAGACCTGGGTTTGAATGCCTATTTCATCATTTATTTCCTGTGTGACCTTGAACAAGTTACTGTTCTGCAGAGCTGTCATGAGACTTAAATGAGATGAGTCATATGAAAGTGTACCTCTCCCAGCATCTGGCCCCTAGTAGGTGGTAATAAGGGTTAGTTCTCTTCCCAGGTTTTCAAACTGGAAGTGGAGGCTGGGTTGGGAGAAAGCCAGAAGCATTAGCAGTAGGAAACCTGGATGAATCTTCCCACTCCAGGAAAAGCTAAGCACGGACGAAAGGGCTGAGGGTGGAGGTGCTGAACTGAGTGGACAGATGGAGACCTGACAGGCATTTCCAGATTAGTGCTACATGGTTACTACCTAGTAACTCAAAAAGCTGAAGCATTTATCTTCTCTATGCTGGCCTAGAATGTTAAGGCATGTAACCTTTTTGAAGGAGAGCTATCAAGGAATGATGAAATGACTCAAAATCATGCCTTAGAAGGAATGATTGAAGGAGATGATTGATATGTTTCCATGGTGAGGGGAGGAGAGAGAAGACGAGAGAGAGCTGAGACTGGGGGAGAACATGGGTTTTATCTTTAAATAAACCAGCTTTATCAGGCCCTAAGGGGCAGAACTAATGTGAAAACTACAAGGAGGAAGATTCTAGCTCAAAAAGAAAGGACTTTTTAACAGAGATGCTTCGAAAATGGAGTGAGTTGTCTTGTGAGGTAGTGAGTATTTTATAGAAGATAAGCTACCACTTAAGTACTTGGAGGGATACTATGAGGAGAATTAAATGTGGCAGCACATATAAAACACTGTGTATTTCTCTAATGATTAATGATGTTGAGCATTCTTTTGTGTGTTCGTTGGCAATCTGTATATCTTCTTTGGAGAAATGTCTATTTAGGTCTTCTGCCCATTTTTGGATTGGCCATCATCAAAAAATCTAGGAACAATAAAAGCTGGAGAGGGTGTGGAGAAAAGGTAACACTCTTGCACTGCTGGTGGGAATGTAAATTGGTACAGCCACTATGGAGAACAGTATGGAGGTTCCTTAAAAAACTAAAAATAGAACTACCATACGACCCAGCAATCCCACTACTGGGCATATACCTTGAGAAAACCATAATTCAAAAAGAGTCATGTACCAAAATGTTCATTGCAGCCCTATTTACAATAGCCAGGACATGGAAGCAACCTAAGTGTCCATCATCGGATGAACGGATAAAGAAGATGTGGCACATATATACATTGGAATATTACTCAGCCATAAAACGAAACGAAATTGAGTTATTTGTAGTGAGGTGGATGGACCTAGAGACTGTCATACAGAGTGAAGTAAGTCAGAAAGAGAAAAAACAAATACCGTATGCTAACACATATATACGGAATCTAAGAAAAAAAAAAAGGTCATGAAGAGCCTAGGGGTAAGACAGGAATAAAGACACAGACCTGCTAGAGAATGGACTTGAGGATACGGGGAGGGGGAAGGGTAATTTGGGACAAAGTGAGAGAGCGGCATGAACATATATACACTACCAAACGTCAAATAGATAGCTAGTGGGAAGCAGCCGCATAGCACAGGGAGATCAGCTCGGTGCTTTGTGACCACCTGCAGGGGTGGGACAGGGAGGGTGGGAGGGAGGGAGATGCAAGAGGGAAGAGATATGGCAACATATGTATATGTATAACTGATTCACTTTGTTATAAAGCAGAAACTAACACACCATTGTAAAGCAATTATACTCCAATAAAGATGTTTAAAAAAACCCAAACACTGTGTACACTGTATAGCATTGTCATTATCATTATTACTAATGTTAGGTAAATGCAGTGACCACTTAACACAGGTATAATTGGACTAGGTGAACTATGAGGCCCTTTCAATTACCGGAATTTCTAAATCACTACTCCTTTCTGGGGACTATTGCCTAATTATCCAGCATTGGACTTGACACTTCTTCAAGGACATGACACACTAGAAATTGGATATCTGTTCTTTGGTTCTCACTGTGGGAAGAGTGTCTTCCCAAGAATCAAGGTGAATTTATCTTTCAGTCCCCTCCATGTTGGCATCACTGTCTCTTTGTGTGACAGGTCCTGGAGGAGTTGGAATGCTACTGTCCTACTTTGGGGCTTCACACAGAACATTCAGTCTTGAGATCCTCTCGTACCTTGGTTTCTGGGTGCCACTTTCTTCCAGTTTTCTTCCTATTTCTGACTCCGTGTTTTTAGCTTTCTACTCTTCAACTCTAGGAGATTTGAGGGGTCTGATCCATGTCACCTTCTCTTCTCTCTCTTCCCACTCTTCCACAGGAATCTCATCTTTGCTCTTGGCCCTGCTCTTGACTCCCACATCTTTTCCCTCCAGCTCAGATTTTCCCCCTGAGCTGCCTACCTGATGTCCTCACCAGATGTGTCACAGGCTCCTCTAACCCAACATGCCTTACCTGAACTAATTGTTCCTCAAACCTGCCCACCCTCCTTGGCTGCCCATCATCCACCCAGTTGTCCCAGTCCTGGATTTCTTCTTCTCCTTGTCGCCTCCAACTAATCCATTACCAGGAACTGTGGATTTGATCCTGTCTCCATTTATGCTCTTATTCATCTCTCACCTGGGCCATTCTTGTCTTCTTAACACACACCATTTTCCAATATTAAGAGCCTTAAGATTTCATAGAAGGGCCTCAGGTACTATTGTGGGGCTGAAAGGAGGCCATATAGGTATGACTCCTGATCCTGGACTCCTGCTTCTACCAAAGCAGCTCTGCTTTTATTTGTTTGATTTCATCAAGATCCCACTTAAGATTTGACTTGAAAGAAGGATTCTGCTATATAAAAAAATAAGCAGGATAAGCATTCTTCTGTGGGCTTTCCAGCTTCTAGGCTTTTCTTCTTCTATGCCATATTCAAAGCACATAAAAGACATTTTTCTAAAGTGGAAATATAATCATGCCATAGCCAAGCTTAAAATGTTTCCTTAAATCCCCACTGCTTACAGGGTAAATGTCAGCTTAGGCTTTTATGATGATTCTTGCCTGTCCCTTTACCTTTCTCTAATACTGTCCCCTTTCCTCCCATAGTCAGATAATTTTCAATTCCCCCAGAACACTAAAGCATTTGCTCTCACAGTTTCCTCTCTTGGGCATTCCTCCCTGCTGCCATCTGCCTGGTGAAGGCCAGCTTCTCTTTTAAGACTTGGTTCAAGACTCACTTCTTTGAAGCTTTCCTGATTGGATAAGTAGAAATGACTGTTCCTGTCTTTTGTTCCCACTTTCCCTAGCTTGTATACAAGTTCCTCTAACATGTAGCGTTCTGAATGTTTTACCTGTCTGTCTCCACGATTTTACCATGAACAGGAAACATGGCTGTGTTGGTTGTGTTTGTATGTCCATTGACCAACAAAGGCTTGGCCTGCAAGGTGTGTTTAGTAACTGTTGACTGAAAGAAGGCTTAATTAAATCATAAGGAGTGAAGCTGTGCGGATGGGCTGATTCTAAGCCCCTCGTGAGAGGCCAAGGGTGGCATTTTTCTATAATTTTTTGCATGTTGGAAATAGAATAGATAGTAAACAGCAGACATTCTGATGACTACACATTAGTTTATAAATGCATTTATTTCTATGGACATAATACAATCAAATCAGCTTCTGTCCAGTCTCTCCAGATTTGATTTTTGGATAACTTCTATTAGTACCAAAAATAATGATGATAAAAATATTATTTGTACTGAACTTTGTAGCTACAGACTGTTTTACTTTCATTACCTTGTTTGATATTTACAACAATCCTATGGGTCAGGCAGGGCAGATATTACTCCCATTTTATAGACATATGGAACTAGATGCTCAGATGTCATCTGACTTGCCCGAAGTCACACAGCTGTTAGTTAATAGAGCCAGATATTTAAGTCTTCATTTCAAAGCCAGTCGATTATTCATATCTACTTGAGGGTCCCACTGCCACTAAAGGAACATCCTCCTATTGCCTTGAACGTGATAAATAGGTCATTAGGGTGAGATAAAAATTCTTGTTGACACACCTGTCTGACAGCCGGTCATCTGGAGAATGGGGTATTTCATTATCTTATTTACTTGCTCCCCCATTTCTTCCCTTGAGGCCTCTCCATGTCAAGCTGCCAAGACTTGCAATGGTCACTGCTGTTTGTTGACAAATAACAAAGGTAATCCTTGTCAAGCTGTCAACTTTACATCCTCTGGGTTTGCCAGGTGAGCCCAACATGCATGGAAGGGCTTTGCTGTGGTCTGTGACTCACTACGCTCACTCTTCTGCTGCTTCCTGGGTGCAGGCGATTACAATCTACCTATTGCACAACTTCAGAATATCTCTGGGTGAAGTGGCAGATGATGAAAAAAAAAATCCAGCAGACTGAAGATTCAGCCACTGCTACGTGAATCAAAAGGCATACTACCATAGAAGAGTTACTCCAATCTCATCTGCAAATTGCTTCTGTCATCATCCAGAGATTTAGTGGAAGCATTCACTACTGGAGGGAAACGCCTTCTTTTAGGTGGTTCTAAAGTCTTGGAATGTCCTTTGGAAGAAGGGATGTGAGTAGGAGAAAGGGCCCTTCTCACTTGATCGGAAGTGTAGCTCAGTTCAAGTCCTGTTGTTGAGAGGTGTTGTTCTCTTGGTTTGCTCAGAGATTATGCCATGTGCTCACAGTTTATGTCCTCCTCCTCAACAGGACCTCAGGGTGTCATTTTTTTGTGAGGGGGGGAATCACTTTATGAGGATAGGAAAAAGATTATTTGAGAATTGAATCCAGTATGAAATGAAGCAATTCAGTTTCTCAACAGGTAGTGTATTCGTAATCAATCAAAAATTATATATGGGTGGAACTAAAGTTTATTACAGTTGCCAATGTTAATTGCTCTTTGTCTTCAAAAGATCTCTGGTAAAATTAGTAGGCTGGAGAGGTAAAGGGGGTTAGTGTCTGGGTCTATTGAATATCCTCTCCATCATCATCTGTTTCATGAATTCATTCACTGGTCAGTGGATAAGGTCCTGCTCTATGCCATGCTCTGTGTTAGATTCCTGGGGGTCCACAGTGATGAATAAGGTACAGTCCATGTTCTCAGGAAGCCTCTAGTTGTAGTGAGATGACAGACCTAGGTACAGATAATTGTAATACACTGGCTAGGTGCAGAATTTGATATATCTACAAGGTGCTTTGAGAGTAGAGAGCGACAGGTCCTAGCTTGGGGAATCTGTGAAAGTTTCTTGGATGAGGTGATGATACTTGAAATGAGTCTTAAACAGAACTGCCCTTGGATTTGTACAAGAAGGGCCTCTGCCCTGGGTTCCAAGCTTTAGAGGGCCCCACTCTGGCTTTCTTCTAGCTCTCCATGTATGCTCTGAACTCTGAATTTTCTGCCCAAACGACTCAGATCCTGCTTCTAGATCCTGTGTGAGCCTCTTTTTCAGGTCCATTCTCCCTTGGGTTTACTTCATCACTAGGTGAACTCCTAGGCCTGAAGGGTGGCCAAAGAGTGATTGTTTTGGGAGGGTGGGGATGGTGTTTGGACACGTGGGCTGGGGCAACCACTTATGTGTACAAGAGACTCCTCACCCTGCAGGTAAGAGCTGTTTTGGGGAAGGGAAGGGGGCAAGCCAGAGGCTGGAGCAAGGTTCTGTTTCCCTGGGTGTTTCAGTTCTCGTGTAGATTCCCTGAAGAGTCTTTGAAGTCTACACTTGAACCTGGCCTTCCACATTGTTGAAGGTATATTTTTCAAGATAGGAAGATAGTGCATTTTTTACTTAATAGGAGGCTGGCTTGGCTTATAACTTTCAATAGTTGAGACATCTGCAAATTGGGCCACTGTTTGTATTCTTAACCTGGGCTCTACAAATGTTAAGGGCCAGCCTGATCTTATGATCTTATGAGTGTGGTATCAGCAGGCAGTGCGTTAATTTAGGTTCTTAGGGAACCTAAGCCTTAGAAACCCTGAGCTTCAAGGGGCTTCGTTTAGTGGGGACACAGGCAAATGTCCAATCACAGTAATAGTATGCTGAAAGAGAGATCTGTACATGAGGCATAGAGAAAAGAGAGATCCGTTTTACTGGAGTGATAGGAAGTAGGAACCTTTTGACATGAGCCTTAAAATATAGGTATGTGAGTCTGGTGTAAGAGTGAGGGAAGAAATTTCAGACAGAAAAGGCAGAGACCTAACAAAGCGTGACACTTTAAGGAAAAATAAATAGTCCGGCATCATGGGAACATGGAGTGTGAACAGGAAGAGGAGGGCAGGGGCTGGATCATGAGAGGTCTTATAGGTTAGGCTAAGGAGGCTCTTATCCCATAGACCATGGGGATCTCTCAAGGGTTCTAAACAAACGGTGGAGTAGAGTGATGAGATATATCTTTTAGAAAGACCCCTCTGGCAACTGAGTGGAAGCAGATTGGAGGGGCCAATTTTGGGCCTCAGCCTCATTGCTCATAGACTCTTCTTTTATGTGTACATGTTTCACCCATTAGACTTCTATTGCACTAGCTCAGTGACTTGCATCCCAGCTATTCATTAGAATCTCTTGGGGAGTCTTTTAAAAAGCACCAATGCCCACCCCTGGTCCCAGACCAATTAAATTAAAATCTTTGGGGCTTAGTTACCTGTAATTTTTAGATGCATCCCAGATAATTCTGATGCACACCGAGGACTGATAACCACAGTGAACTATTTCTATTTGCCACCACACAGATGGGTGTGAACTAATTATATTTAGGAGGTGAGCACTAGCTTTGTCCTCCCCCTCCCATATGCAAATTATTATTTCCCTGTGTCTTGCAGTTTGATGATCAGAGGGGTATTTATGAATATCCCTGACTTTATTGGAGGAAAACCAGCTTCTGGTTTGAGGGCTACATGGATACCCTCCATCATGACCCACAAGTTCTTTTCTTTTCTTTTTTTTTTTTTTTTGCGGTACGCGGGCCTCTCACCGTTGTGGCCTCTCCCGTTGCGGAGCACAGGCTCGGGACGTGCAGACTCAGCAGCCATGGCTCACGGGCCCAGCCGCTCCGCGGCATGTGGGATCTTCCCGAACCGGGGCACGAACCCGCATCCCCTGCATCAGCAGGCGGACTCTCAACCACTGCGCCACCAGGGAAGACCCACAAGTTCTTTTCTTAATGGTTGCTTCCTATTTCCCGCTTGCAAATGTCTCCCTGGGCAGCAGAAGCTGTGAGTGAAAATCGCCTACTTGATATTCTTTGGGGATTTTGCAATTTAACTGTTTCATTCCTACCCACAGATAGGTTCCCTTCAAAATTGGTTGCCTTGTTTTCAAAGGCGTGCTTTGCTCTTTGGGCTTAATGGAATGTCCTTGTATGCCAAAACCCATGGAAACAGTGCGGTGGCAAACTGCCTTCCACCTACCTGTGCAGAAGTGAATAATGTGTGAGGTTGGTCACAGGAGAGTGTCCCGATGCTTGCTGAACTGAGCTGCAACTCAAGGGAAGTGGAGTGTTTGCCCTCATAGGCAGGGCATTGTGGGTATGACTCCTCTGTCAGATGCTCCCATGAGCCCTGTGCTTCTCTGTAGAATACACTTAGGTAATGATTGCCTTTGGGCCTTAAGTCATGGGAGAAGGCTCTCCTAGAGAAACTTCCTACTTTGTCTCGTGTCCCAGCAGAGACAAGTACTATAGAGGGGAAGCAGAGGAGCCAGAGTTTGGGAGAAGGTGAAGTAGGGGCTGATCCACTATATCTAACACTTCGCATATATTAGAAAGATGAATATTGGAAGACATATTCAGGGAACTGGGCTATCCCAGGGAGCAGGCTGGTCCCATTAGTGCACAATGCTGGTACCTACTTTTCCTTCCTGTCCGCAAGGATGTTGACTAGTGAAGGACCAGGTCATCATTCCTCACGTAGCTGGAGCAACAGAGGCCTCTGCAAGATCAGAGTTTAACTAGAGGATGTAGTTAAGTAACCTAGAAAATCTCTTCCAGTTTCAAGATTCTAGTGCTCTCTGAGTATACATCAAGGGAACTCCTTTAGTCTCTGTACCTCA
This sequence comes from Lagenorhynchus albirostris, assembly GCF_949774975.1. Classification (NCBI taxonomy): domain Eukaryota; kingdom Metazoa; phylum Chordata; class Mammalia; order Artiodactyla; family Delphinidae; genus Lagenorhynchus; species Lagenorhynchus albirostris. The sequence continues at coordinate 24,873,452 of NC_083101.1, forward strand.
CCTCCCAACTAATGCCAGCTTTGCCCATGGAGGCTGTGATATTTGCTTTTGTCTATTAATGCCAAGAGTCCTCTCCTTCTGTCGTTCCTCCATCCTGTTGAATCAAATTATCCCAACATGTGGATGGTTAAGTTCCTTTTTTTTTCCATTTTATTTCAAAACATGTATTTTTCTGATTATAAAATAGTGAATGTTGAATATGGAAAACTGGTAAACAGGGAGAGTATAAAGAATAAAATAAAGATTGCCCATTAAACCCACTGATAGATAATTCTGTTTTATACATTGCCTTCCAATCATTTTCTATGCATATGTAAATATATACTAAAACAAAATCAAGGTTTATATAACATTTTGTATTCTGCCTTTTAAATATACTATATAATATTTTCCCCATGTCATCAGTTATTTTTGAAATGATTAAAATATATTAACTATATATTAACTATATAATTAATGTGTTAACTATAGAAAAATAGGGAAGTAAATGTAAACCAAAGGATAAAAATACAACCTCAATAGCCAGTGATAATCACTATTAGCATTTTGGGGTTTATCCTTACATATATATATATTTTTTCTTTTCTGTGAGCTGTTGAGCCTGTATATACACATAATAATGCATATAGGAAAACTTCAAGTACTATGGATAGGTATAAAATGATGAGTCTCCCTTTCCATTCCCCTGAGCTAGGCTTCCATCTGTGTAATTAACCACTGTTTATAGTTTTTTCAAAGATATATATGTATATGAAATCATATCTGTAGCTATATGTCTTTTTTATTTCCACAAATGAGATCATATATATATATATATATTTTTTTTTTTTTTCTTTTTTCTTTTGCTGTATGCGGGCCTCTCACTGTTGTGGCGTCTCCCATTGCGGAGCACAGACTCCGGACGCGCAGGCTCAGCGGCCATGGCTCACGGGCCCAGCCGCTCCGCAGCATGTGGGATCTTCCCAGACCGGGGCACGAACCCGTGTCCCCTGCATCGGCAGGCGGACTCTCAACCACTGCGCCACCAGGGAAGCTCGAGATCATATTTTTCATGCTGTATTTTACCTTGTTTTTTTCTGCTAAATATTTCAGATATCTTTCCATATCAGCACTTATAGATATACCCCTTTCTTTTTAATACCTGTGGCATGGCTATACCATAATTAGGTCACTTAACCAGACTGCTTTGTTTGGAATCTAGGTTGTTTCAAGTTTGTTTAGTTTTTGCTTTCATCACAATGCAGTAATAAAAATCCTGTACACATATTTTTATATATTTCACACACACACACACACACACTCACACACACACACACACATACACACACACACACACAGATTGCTTTGAAAATGATGTTTTTAGATCTTTTTCTCCTCACTCAGTAATACATGACCATTTTTTGTTAATAAATCTGCTTCTATAATATCTGTAAAATGATTGCGTTGTATACCATTAGACAGATAGACCATAATTTATTCAACCAATTTCCTATTGTTGGGTATTTAAATGTACCCCCTCCTCTTCCTACCTCCTTCCATTTCTTCTTCCCTCCCTCCACTTAATTTATTTATTCCTCCCTCCCCTCCCTCCCCTCCTTCCCTTCCTCCCTCCCTCCCTCCCTCCCTTCCTTCCTTCCTTCCTTCCTTCCTTCCTTCCTTCCTTTCTTCCTTCCTTCCTTCCTTTCTTTTCCAACCTTTATTTCCACAAGCTAAATTTCTGGAACTACATTTGCTGAATGAAACTATGTATATATGTGTGTGTGTGTATATATGTATATATATGTGTGTGTGTGTGTGTGTGTATATGTATATATATATATATACACACACACACACACACACATATATATATATAATTCTTTTTTAAGTACAAATAGCCAAACTGTGGTTGAAAACATCATACCAGTTTAAACTTCTGCCACCAGTATATAATCATGCCCATTTCTCTATATCCTCACATCTCCAAGTTCAATGCTGTTTAATATTTTCTAATTTATTGTTGATAATCGTAGTGTTTAACGTTGCATATATTTAATTAATAGTGATAAACTTTTTTATGTATTTTTTGATATTTGTATTTCATATTTTGGACTTCTTTGCTCTTCTTCTCTGCCCATTTGAAATGCAGAAGGTTTGCTTTCCTGTTGATTTGTAAGATTTTTATTTTATGAATAGTTATGATGTCATTAATTGTCTTTTAACTTTGTCTTTTAGCTTTATGATGGTTGGGATATACAGAAATTTAAAAGTTTTAAATCAGTTTTATCCTTCAGGTTGTGCTTTGAGTGCTGTGTTTAGGAATATCCTCCCCTTTCTAAGATAATACACATATCGATATATGCTTTGTTCACATTTAACTCATTAATCCATCCAATACTTGTTTGTGTGCATTTTCCCAATTTATTATCCAGTTAATGCCACTTATCAAATTTTTTCCTCTTCTGATTTGAGAGGTTACATGCTGATCATGGTCTAAAATAAACTTGAATTTGGTTTTGAACTACCTGTTGCTTTCTGTTGATCTGCCTTCTTACTTCTGCACCATCACCACCTATTTATTTATCTTCCCACTGGAGAACATTTTAACATCTCATTGGTCAAGTTCTCTTCTCAATTCTTTTCTGTATGTGGATCTAAAACCAGTGAGAGGAAGCTACAAGAAGGCTCCTTATAATAACTCAGTAACTGAGTTGTTGAGAGAGAGTGCAGGTTGTAAAGGGGAAAATAGTTAGATGGAGGGGTTATAAAAAATTTAAAGTGCCATGAAAGACACATAGCACCGAAGTGTGACTTTCTTTTTGAATAATTAAAAGCATTGAAAAGATTTGAAAAGGGAACAGTATTCTCACTTTGTAGGAAAATGGTATACAGTTTAGGTGTTCTGCCTAGAATTGTCTCTCACACTGCCAGTGGTACTTGTTCCTTACCTTGGGAGACTACGTGCTTCATGGAAATTTTGTGTGGATTAATGAAGATTAACTACTTTTGTGACCTCTGGCACATACTGGTACTCAGTATATGGTAATTATTAAAGATGAATAGGCAAATTCAGAAGGAAGCCATCTCCCCTTCCCTTCCCTGGTGATGTGACAGTAGCATAGTAGGGGAGTCCTTGTCAGACTTGAATGTGCCCAGAAATCACCTGGGGTTCTTGTTAAAGCAGTTTTTTATATAGTAGGTCTGAGGCGGGGTCTGGGTTTCTGCATTTCTAACAAGCTCTCAGGTGATGCTGCTGCTGCTGGTCTGTGGACCTTATTTTTACTTACGTGATTGTAGGGGTGATTTAGTAGTTATAGTGGAGGCTGGACTGGGTGATTAAGACCCCTGTCAGTCTCCAGATTTTTTGAACCTGTGCCTGCACAGACCATTCACAATTCCACAAATTGAATCAGTTCCAGGGAGGGGTGGTGGTGGTACATATTTTAAAAATTACATTGGTATTATTATTTTTTTAATAGGTGGTGCTTATGCTACAAAACTTAAAAGACACATAAGGGTACTCAGTGAAAAATAAATTACCCTCCCACCCTTGTTTCCTAGCCACCCTGGTCCTTTTTACAGAAGCACTCACCATTACCAGTTTTTTGTTTATTTTTCCAGAGGTAGCTTATGCATGTACAAGTGCATATTTTCTTACTTTTCTCTATTTTTTATGCTTTGCTTTTTTGACTTGAATATGTGTCATAGAAATAATTTTATTTTAGTACAGATGAGGCTCCTGCAACTATAAAAAAACTGCATATGTATATATTATAATCTAATCAAACAGTTCTCCATTGATGTGTGTCGTTTCTAAAACTTGGCTAGTACAAATAACGTTTCAGTGAACATATCTCATTTCAAACAAGTAGAATAAATTCCTAGAAGAGGAATGATTGGCTCAAAAGACACATGTATTTAAAATTTTGATGGATAGTGCCATACTGTACTCCATGGGTGTTTTGGCAACCCATAGTCCAGTCCTACCAGCCACGTATGGGGTGCTTCTTTTTCCACACGCTGGCCCACACAATGCTACCAAAGATTTTGATCTTTGCCAGAGTGATAGGTGATAAATGATATCTCACTGTGGTTTTAATTTGCATTCTATATTATGAATGATATTGAGACATCTTAATAATTGTTTAGGAGGTATTCACATTTCCTTTCCAAGAACTGTTTATCTTTCTTACTGATTTGTGGGAGTACTTTATAACTTAAAGGAAATTAATCATTTATTTGTGGTATGAGTTGCAAGCATCTTCCCCACATTGTTTTTCCTTTGACTTAAGAAGTCAAACATAGTCATTTTTATGTAGTCTCATTTATCAGGGTGTGTTTTCTGTCAGATTTAGAATCACCCTCTCCCCCATTTTGAAATATAAAGAGCTATTCTCCTCTGTTTACTTCTTTTATTTTTATATTTTTATTCTTTCACATTTAAATCTTTGAAACATCTAGAATTAGCTTCACGTAAGATGTGAGGTATGGATCCAACTTTATTTTTCTTTCCAGATGGCTACCCAGTTGACTTAACATCATTTATTGAATAATGGCCTACATATATTCTCACACATATTTGCATCTATTTCTGAACTTTCTACTCTGTCCCATTGATCTATCTGCTCTTGAGCCCATCTCAAACTATTTTTAATAGCTTTTAAAACATTAAATATCTGGTAGGACTGGTCCCCCAGTGGTTGCTTTTCTCTCTCTTTTCTTTCCCTCAAACTTTTTTTTTTGGGGGGGGGCGTTGCTTTACTTGTTTATTTCGTATGTAAACTTTAGAATATGCTTGTCTATACTTGCCTGGTTGAAGAAAAGTCCCATTGGTATTTTTATTGGAAGTGTGTTAAATTTATAGATTGATTTAAGAGAACTGATGTTTTTTCTGATATTGAGTGTTCTTACCAAAGAACACAGCATGCCTTCTACCATTGGTTTGCTTTCTCTTTGCCTCTGAGTAACATTTTAAAGTTTTCTGTGTATAGATCTTATAGATGTTTTCTTTATCTAGATCTTTTTTATTCCTATGTCTTCAATCTTTTTTGATTATATTGTAAATGTTCTTTCTTTTATTATATCTTTTAATTGACTATTAGCATATGAAAGTTATTAGTTTCAGTACATTAATTTTGTATCCATCCACCCTTAATGAATTCTCTCCTTTTTTCTAAACATTTGTTAATTGCTTTTCTAAGCAATTAATATTACCTAAGCAAATAATATTTTCTAAGCAAATAATATTATCTGTAAGTACTCATAATTTTATTGCCTCTTTTCCAATTTTTATATTTATTCCTTCTTTATTTTACCTGTTGTGTTGGTTAGTAGCTTCAAAATAAGTGTAAATATTAGTGGTGGCAAAGAACTTCTTGTTGTTCTTCTGACCTTAATGGAAATGCTTCTTCTACTGTTTTCCTGATAATCAGGATGGGTTTTTGGTTAACACACATATTTTCTGGTGTTAAAACAGCATCTCTCTGTTCTTATTTTAAATATTTAAAAAAAAAAAGAGTGGGTTTTGAATTTTTCAAGCACCTCTCTAGTGTTTATAGGAATCACATATGATTTTTCTCTTTGACCTATTTTTATGACAAATTATATTAAACTGTGTATATTTGAAATTGTCTTCCTGATATCTAGTATTTGAAGGATTTCCTCTATAAACCTCAGTGTCATGTTCATTACACTACCAGCTAGCTTTCTTTGAGGCCCAGGAGGCAGACTATCCAGGGTTACAATCTGCAGTTACATTGTTTTTTGCTCTTTCTACTCTGAGGTTTCCTAATGCCCCTAAATGGGGCCCTGGGTTCAAGCCACGTGGGTAGTTTTTCCTTCAAGTCATTTCCCACTTTGTTCTTCAGTACTCAGCTAGAAAGAGGTGGAGGGTAAAGAGCTTGTAAAAGAGGGTAAATTCTTGAATTTTTATTTCTGACAACCCAGTGCTGCTGGGCTCCCTCCTGTTGACTGTATACCTGTTAAAAAATCAATGACAGGCCAGAAAACTGTGCTCTAGAAGAATAAAACTGACTTCCCTGGCAGGAGGCACTCAATATCAGTCTTTACACATGTGCTTGATCAGTTGCCTCACCACCGGGCAGTCATCCACAGCCAGCCTCCCAACACTGCCTGGGGTGTGACTGGTACCCACTGATTCATCTAGCCATGGCCTGGAGATGTGGACTCAGTCAGGCTGGTCCGACATGTACATCCTCAGCAGTTTCTCTAAGTGCCGAGTCAGCCCAAGTGCCGGTCTTTTATGAGGCCTGTGATCTTCTAGTACGGAGTCATGTCTCCTCAAGTCTGTTTATCTCCCTGTCTCATGCATAGACTCCAGGGCCATGATGGTTTTCCAGAGGTGGCAAAGATTTCACCCTGGGAAATGTCCTTTTTTGCAATGGGAGAAATTGTCAATTCAGCATAATTCAGTAGTCATTAGCTTCCATATATTAGCTCAATGTTGGCTGCAGAAGGGGAGAATGAAAAGATGAATATGACTGCCATGGCTTTCAAGGAGTTCTCAATTAAAAAACAGACCTGATTATATAATTGGAGCAAACGAGTGTTCAATGAATGTTGTGAACTAACCTTCCTGCCTCCAGTCTCTTCCTTTAATCCTTCTTTCACCCAACTTCCAGCGAGATCTCTCTAACATAAACCTAATAATGTCAGTCCTGTGCTTAAATATCTCCTCTTTGCTTTCAGGATAAACTTCAGATTTAACCTGACACATGAGGCCCTTCAGAGTCTGGTTTCAATCACATTGACCTGCCTCATCTGCCTCTATCCCCCCTTTATAGATAAAACTGCATGAACACAGCATGCTCTCTCTTACCTCTGTGTCTTTGGACAAGCTGTCTCCCCTGTATAGAATGCCCTCCCCGTCTCCCCCCATTTTTTGCCTGATCATCTTCTGCTCATTTCCAAAACTCAGATCAAATGTCCTTCTTCTGGTATGCCCTTCCTGCATTTGGTCCCTTTTGTCTTTTTAAGCCATGTTCACTTTTCTCCTTAGCATTTTCCACAACATCCTATAAATCTTCTAGTCCAGTGGTTCTCAAAGTTGGATATGGGAAGAATAGAATTCCTAGCTCTATGTTTTGTATGCTTTGTAATGTACCTAATATATTGATACAATGGTACACATGTGTACTTTCATGATTAATAAATATACCTATATTGTGGTTGTGTGTTCAAAAGTTGTTTTACTGATTGGGGTTAATAATCTGAAAAGTTTGAAGGTCTTTGCTCTAGTAGTTAGATCCTGGAGAACATGAATGCTTTATTATTTGCAGGAGCGCAATAAAAATTAGTTGGATAAGTGAATGGCCTCTATATGAGCAGAATGATGATTAATGCTTTAAATGAGATATAAACAAGATTCTAAGAGTAGAAAGAGTGGAAACATAATTGTGCATTAGTTCAGAAGTCAGAGAGTCTGGCTTCAAATTATTTAAGAAGGATTCAAAGTGCCTGCGGTACTGTCTTAGGTGTTACTCATTTTTCTAGACCAGGGCAGGCAAACTTTTTCTTTAAGGAGCCAGATAGTAAATATTTAGCTTTGCAGGCCATAGTAATATTTGCAATGACTCAATTACTTAACTCTGCCACAGCTAAAGATAATATGTAAACAAATGGGTGTAGCTGTGTTTCAGTAAAACTTTATTTACAAAACCAGGTGACTGTCTGGTTGGTCCGGGGGTCGTATTGTGCTGACCCCTGTTCTAGATGATGATTCCTAGTTTGTGAGATCATTGTATTGTATGAAGTACCTTTGCAACATGCATAGCCAATGATTACTTGTTAAGTAAATGCTTAACAATCTCAACAATGATTAGTTCTGATTTGGAGTGTTGCAAGAAAAGAGTTGAGTGTTTAGATCTGAGTCCCAGACAGAGGAGGCATTGGTGACAGGGACTAGAGAGGGAGTAGTCAAGTCTAGGAAACAGCATGTGTAAAGGCCCTGATGTCCTGCTAAAGTGACCCTGGGAACCACTGCAGCATCCCTGGGTAATGATATGGCAGAGATAGCAAGGGGTAAACTCTACCTTAATGGTGAAATAGAGACAATAGCAACCTCCTTTCCAATAGTGAGAATCAGAGAAATTGCATGTCAAACACCCAGTGCTTGGTTGTGTGCTGTGACCTGCTGGGGGACACCTTTTGATCCTGACCTCTGCCAGCTGTCTGATGCCAAAACTGTTGGCTTAACCTACCTCAGTACTTCTTGCCCCACTCCACTGGATCAAAATCAGTGGTCCTCTAACATCTGAAGCATGGAAGAAAAGGGGCATCTTGACTGGGATTTCTTAAGGTGCTGTCTGTGGAGCACCTGGACAGAATCACCTGCAAGTGTCCATTAAAAATGGAAGTTCCTGGGCCCCATCCAGAGCTCTGGAGTCAGGTTTTCTGCTCTGGGGCCCATTTAAAAGTAGGTTTCAGGTGGTTCTTAGAAATGCCAGAGTTGGAGACCTGTCGCTGTTTCAACAAGAGCATTAAAAAAATTTTTTTTTCCCAAGACCTCCCTTTAAGTTGCCTTATCCACACTCTTAGCTCTTTGAATCCAGTGTAATCAGTGAAAGATGGAAAATTAAGCCAACCACTAGTTTGCCTGTTTTCTTCCCCACAAAATTTGCTTTAAAAATAACAAATTGTGCAATAGATAAGTTTGCATCTAAGTGGGTCTTAAAGTTGCCAGACTCTTCTAAGGTGTCCCCTATCAAACAGCCCTGTCCCCAGGTAGAACCTGCACACAGAACTTCCCTGGTTAGAAAGCTCTTGCAGGACTTCTTTGTTTGCAACTTCCTGATTTGCTTTCCTAGGTGGTCTCCCTGGGTGGGAGATGTTACCTTGGATTTTCCTGGTTAGTAATGTCATGCACAGATTTCCTAATTAGAATCCTCCCACAGGTCTTTCTTTCCTCCCTTAGGTCTTCCCAAATAACCTCTCTAAATGGAAAATGCCGTTATAGAGCCTCTGATGACCTCATCTGAGGGGTTCTTTGCTTTGGTGATCTTTCAGTCAAGTTAGTATATCTACACTAAAATTCAGTGGGATGTGAATTTTATCTGTTATATATAAAAAGTTGTAGCCACCTATTTGAAAGGTAATTTTTTCATCTTTAAGATCATAGGATTAGCTCCCAGTTATTTAATCAATGAATTGTTATTGATTGTTCATGTACTATATGCATCTAAACTTGCATAACAATGAATGAATCAATCTATCATGTTATGTTGGGGTGTGTGTGTGTGTGTGTGTGTGTGTGTGTGTGTGTATGTATTTATTTTCATGATTATGGATGTTTGTAACAAATTTGCACATTAGTGATCTCATTTGTTGTAAAAACTTCCTGGCCCTGTAGAGGGCAGAATTATTCTTTCTGTCTTTCAAATGAAGCACCAGGAAATGAAATGATGTTTCCAAGGTCACGTGGCTGGCATATTGCTGAGCCAGGGCTTATATGCAGATTCTTGAACCTGCAAAGCTGTCATCCTGCTTCTCAATTTAGGCCTGGGTCCAATTCCACCCTTGACTCTTTATCCAAATAAAATTAAGGACTTGTAGACACCCTGGGAGAAGAAATCATAGAATATTTTGTAAGAAAAACCATCCAAATAATAAGATGGTTTGGGGTTCTGACACCCCAGGATCTCTCAGCTACAACTGAGGCACAATTGTGTTTTTTATGAGACATACCTCCGGAAAAGCCAAAGGCACCACTAGATGGCAGTATATGAACATTAAACGGGAAAAAGGAGCCCACTCTTCATTTTGAATACCTTCAGACTACCATGGTGAAAGCCTTGGCAAGGACATTCAGTTGGAATTAACCTTTCCAAAACCATGATCAGAGATCATTGTGACTTTGGGCTCCAGACCAAGACAGGATGGCCGTGCTTTGGTTTTATGAGAAGCTAGATCCATGGTTTTCAGCCCTACTTGCATGTTAGTAGAATCATCTAGCGTTCTGATTTCACTTGTTTTGGGGTGGGACCCAGGCATGGATAGTTTTTGTTAAAACTCCTCAGGAGCTTCAGTGTGTTCCCATTGTCAGTAATCTGTGCTAGATGGAGGCCACCTGCCCCTGGGTTGTAAGAACCCAACCAAAGCAGCAGAACTTGAGCTCATAATGAAGTTCCAGGAATGGGGTAGACCACTGAGGCTGCAGGGGAAAAATGAGACATTAAGACATGGTCTCCGCACTCAGGAAGCCCCACTTCTAAAGGGGCTGAGATTTAAAATGCCAAATAGGATCCAGGCATGCGGTGAAGTATTCCCGCAGTGCACTCCCTGATCTGCCATGCATGCTTTTGAGTATGTCACTTGACCACTCCATAACTCACTTTATTTACTGAGTTTTGATGGGACTCCTCATTGGGAAAATGAGGATGATGAGCTAGGTGCCTTCAAGGATCTATATAGCTGTGTTCCTAAGGACAGTGTCTTTTCCCAGTCAAGTTCTGTGGGTATCTAGGAACAACCGGGCTGTTTTGAAGAGAGGTAGACCCCCTTGGCTTGGCATTAGCTCAGCATTTCAGGCAGGACGGAGAGATCCTGCTGCTGCTTTAAGGTTTGCATTTCAGTTCATTGTGGGGAAAATTAGTTGTTGATGATAAAGCCTTTAAAACGTACCCAAATTCCACGTGCTTGTTTTCTAGAAATGTGTTCCAAACCAGCAGGACTGGGGACGAGAGAGGGTGTCTCCAAACCACAGAGGCTCCCCCCCATTTCTTACTTCCATCTCCCCATCTCTGTATACCCAGCTTCAACATACCGCTGGAATTTCCTCTAAGCTAGGAGTGTTACTGACCAGGGTCCTTGGCCTCCTTAATCAATAGAAACTGGTAAGAGGCCAGACAAGAAATTCAGGCAAGCTTTATTGGGACTCCTGCTGCAGCAGGAGGGAGTGAGAACAAGTAAGAGTTTCCCTTGCTCTCTGAGACATAAGGGGTGAGGGTGGGGGTGGGTCCAGGGGTCGGGCCTGAGGGTGGCTTAGGTGGTCTGCCCCCCCACCTCTGGTGGTGGTGTGTGCAGGGGGCCTGCGCAGTACCCTGCTTTTGCTCCCAGCTCTTCAGAAGTGGTAGTTGGGTTTTTGGTCTTTTTGTATCTTGTTGTCCATAATTTGCCCCAACTGCACATGCACGCAGTTATTTTTAGTCCCTTATAGTTTCTTTGTATTTTGTTACTTGAGGACACGTTTGTCCAGGTGCAAGCACTGCAGCAAAGGGTCCCAGGTCCCAGGTGCCAGGTCCCAGGTTCCTGTCTCAGGACGACCTCTAGAACGTTACTTCATAATCTCCCCTTTTCGTGGGGATTGATGGGGCATAGAGGAATCGAAGGCAACAGCCTGCAAATCCTGGTCTGCAGGATTCAAATCCTGATTATGCTTAAGAAAGACTTGAAGAGCACAGACTAGCTCTTACTCATTTCACTCATTTTAATAACTGGCACAGGACCTGGTACAGAGTAGGTGTGAGTGAATGTTTGTTGAATTAAGGTTTCTATAGTTTGAGGTATTTAACAACATCAAGCTGATACTAAATATTCAGATCTCAGGATCAGAAATAGCTTTGATGCTATTTGTGTCTTACAAACACAGAATTTTATGAAATAGATTGCGTTTCCTTCTTCACATTGGCTTCTAAGGAGCTCAGAGATTAGTTAGTGGCGCACCTGTAGCAAATAACGAAGAAAGACATGCTACATATTTATTTATGCGATCAGTTAGTTGATTATATGAGATTAAATGATGCCTGCTTTTACTTTATTTTCCTCAAACTTGATATTTATTGTACTGAATTATTATTGCAAGCTACCTCAAATTCTCTTTGGAACAAGGAATGAGGAAATATTAAATCTCAGGCAGTGTCTGGGACAATTCCTGGTACATGCTAGGAACTCAAAATATTTATTGAGTGAGTGAAAGGTATTTTCATCTGAATCTTTAGATTGAATTCAATGTTTAACCAAATCTATCAATCAACCTGAAAGTCACAGTCTCTCAAAATAAACTGGAATAAATGGGAAGATCTTCTGGGAAATAGACCCAGAGAGGCAGAGTGACCTGCCCGAGATGACACAAAAATCCAATGGCCCTAAGTTAAGCCCAGTTATTTTTGATTCTTGATCTATAGCATGTTCTATTACTCCAAAACTACTTCTTTTGATCTTCCAAGAGAGATAACTATCTTCAAATATCTTCAGAAATGAAATATGAAGAAAGGTATGTTCATCCAGTTGCCCCTCAGGTAAAACTGGTGACAAAATGAGAGAGTGGTGCCGCCTGTGTTTGATGGAATCACTTGTTCTGTTTATTGTTTTTCCTTTGACCAAGTCAATGACAGCTCTTTTGGTGACCTGTGATGTGATTTCCTTTCTAAGCTTCATAAGGAGAAAAAGTTAGGGAATGCTGGTAGCCCCAGTCAGCACTCTCCCGGGAGGTTGGGAAGGGATTTTTACTGACAGTGTTTATCCTGGACAGAAGCCAGCAGGCCTGTCGGCTTGAAGCATGAGCTGCTTTATCTTGTCAAACATCTTTGTCCAAAACGTGGTCAAAGGAGAAGTGAGGCAGCTGAATTTTGGTGGAAATTTATCTCTCATGTATTTATTCAGTGTTCCTGTAGAGAGCAAAAGAAGTCATGTTCCTATTTCACAGCCTGACCTGTCTACTTTTCCAACATTTTCTGAACCACTCCCCTTAAACTCCACTATTTTTATTACTCTATATCCAAGTGGAAGTCTCTGCCCAGCAAACACTTAAAAAAAATACTCCCTAACCCAGAGAAGTCTTTTTCCTTTCTTAATAACTACGCTTGAGTATTTTTACAGGCATGTATATAATTTACTCTAAAGCCAAATGTACATCTTCTTCAGACCAATCAGCTTTCACTAGTATTTCATCAATGGAGTGACCAATCTGGGAGCTCTGGCTCAGATGACATAATGTCCATGAGAACCTCCATGAATGATTTACTGCTCTCTATCTGTGCTCCTGCAATGGACCCATCTCCATGATGGCATCACCATGTTATGTTACTATTATAAGGTTATCTATCTGCTTTTCTCGATGGACTGGTAGCTTCTCAAGGTCAGGAGCCATCTCTCCTTCATCTGTGAATTTCCTGAGCCCACCCAGAGCCAAGGGTGTAGTAGGTGCTCATGTTCATATTTACTCATCCTATCGTTGATTCATTGCGGTTGCTCCTATTGTCTTACTCAGATTTCTTGCCTTCCCTGTGAGGAGTGGACTCTGCAGAAATCCTGTCCAGAAAGCAATCTGATGTGCTAGTTAGTGCAGCTCACCTGTTGGCTCACTAGTATGAATGTGATGTGACGATCATGCAGCCCAAAGGCCTGGGCTTTGTTCACAGGCACAGAAATGTCTTCTGAGTCATGCTCAGCCAGCTATTGCCTGAGTCTTAGTCCAGGGATGGAGAAGACCCAGCTCTCCTGCAGTCTCTTTTGAGATTTCAGCTGTTGTTTTTAACTCCTGACCTTAGCTTTCTCTGGGGAGTCTTTGAATTTGGCTCAGTCCATTTGAGATGAGATTGCGGAGGCAGATACCCTTGGGAGAGGAGAGTTTGTCCTTTGGGAGTCTGTATTTAATCCAAGGTGAGATTATGAAGCCTCAGCTGTAGCCCAGCCTACCAGGCAAACCTCAGATCTTTCTCAGGCCAGAGGTATAATGGACTGTGGAAATGTAACTTGTCACCATGGAGGAGACAAACTGGCTGGAACAAAGTCCTAGGACAAGGGAATTGGAGAGGCAATAAGTTGCTTATTTTTATTTCGAGAGAATAGACAGGACCATCTTAGATTTAGCAAAAGAGAATGCCTTTCAATGACTCTATTTGGAAAAACGCCCTTCACATTTGAAAGTTGGTGTTGGGCATCTATGAGCCTTAAAGCTTTGCGATCTTTAAAACTCAGACACTTGTTTTTCCCCCTCTTCATCCTAATCTTTGTATCCATTAGGAAGGTCCTAAAACCAATGCTCATCCCGGCTCCCACATGCTTGAATTGCCCCAGTGAACAGGTTCTCCAAACTAAGTTTGGACACTTTCTTTGACAGGCAACCCCCAACCCTTCCTCTTCCTCCCTCAAGTCTAGGAAGTCCATTCTTTCTCACACAGCACTGTTAGTTAAAAAAGAAATTTCTCCTATTATTGAGCAGATTTCTATCCCTGCTGTAGTTTCTATGGATTGTTTCAATTCTCCCTCTCAGGGCCACATATAGCAAATAAGTTCCTTCAGCCCCTACCCCTAAGTCTTGTGCTTTTTTAGCTAAAAATCCCTTTCCTTTAAGCTTTCCTGCCTGCAACACCACTTTCAGTCTTTTACCTGTTGAGCCAATCTACTTTGAACACCCTCCAGTTTGCTCTGTTGAAGTATGTGTAATCAGATAAAGCAGGAGGGCTTATGTCACACTAAAGCCCTTGTCAACAACCAAAAGTGATTGAGAAGAATTGAGATCTTTAATGAACTTATTTGAAAACCCCAAAGGGTTCATTTCCTGAGTCAGAGCAAAACATGAAATTCACATTTTCTATCTTCTTTATTTCTTTCTGCTTCCACTTTAGTCTTTCATCTTCCTCTGCCAAAATTCTGAGACAGCTCCCCAAACCAGCCCAGTCAGGCTCTTTTTTTTTTTTTTTTTTTTGTAATTAGGACATCCACCTCTTGAGAAGTCTGGTCATAGCAGTCTATTGATCTGATAGATTTTTTTTTAATTAAAAAATTTTTTTTTAATTTATTCGGCTGTGTCAGGTCTTAGTTGCAGCCTGCGGGATCTTTTGTTGCGGCACGTGGGCTCTCTAGTTGTGGTGTGAGGGCTCTAGAGCTCACGGGCTTAGTTGCCCTGCGGCATGTGGGATCTTAGTTCCCCAACCGGGGATTGAACCCATGTCCCCTGCATTGGAAGGCGGATTCTTAACTGCTGGACCATCAGGGAAGTCCCAGGCTCTTTTAATTTCTCTTCTTCTCTCCTGTCTTAGGCTGAGTTGTTACTGGAGCAGGCTGGGAGGGATTGTAGACACATAATTAAAAAAAAAAGAAAAAAAAGACTTTGTTATATATGGATTTAGAATTTGTCAGAGTGAATGACCAGAAGTGAAGCCTAATCTTTGCAAAGCAGAGCAAACCCACCTACCTCCCCTCTTCTGAACACTCTACTTCCGGTAACAGAATGTCAAATGTCATTGGCTTTTGGGCCATTCCAATTCTGCTGGTGTCCCATATTAAAATTCCCATGAACTCAAAAGGCTTAAAGCAGAACTTATCTAGGATCTGAGGTTGAGGTGAGCACATTTTCTATAGATTCTATAGATTCACAGATTCTGTAGATTCCTGGTTGAAGTTTTCTGGAAAAAGTATAAGGGGAAAAGGGAGAATAGAGTCTTCTACTTTTATTTTGTTAAATTTGAGGTCCAATTATTTGGAAGTGAAAAGATCACTTCTTTGCTTAGCATTTTTGTCCTTTTTGTGTGTGGCTGGAGGGCAGAAATAACTCTGGTGACCCCCAACAGACCACCCCATCTTGATTGCTTGAACTATTGCAGGTCCCAGAAGTCATTTGTGTGTTTGAGGTTAGCACTTCCCTCCGTTCTGCATCCCAACCTAATGGGCCCCCTTCCCCTGTTTCCCAGAATGTGGGACTGTTGACTGCTGACTTGAGGGTGCTGTTATAGGCCCTGGTATCTTCTCGTTTACTTCTCTTGGGTAGTGGAGTGGTCAGTGATTTCCTCAAATGGCCCTATGTGCCCTCCATCTGGCAGAAATTTCTCATTTATTTTGATCAATTAATGATACCATTCCTGAGATATTTTCTTATTTTAAAAATGGCCTTTGGTAGTGTATATACGTCCATGCCACTCTCTCACTTCGTCCCAGCTTACTCTTCCCCCTCCCCATGTCCTCAAGTCTATACTCTACATCTGCATCTTTATTCCTGTCCTGCCCCTAAGTCCTTCAGAACCATTTTTTTTTTTAGATTCCATAAATGTGTATTAGCATACGGTATTTGTTTTTCTCTTTCTGACTTACTTCACTCTGTATAACAGACTCTAGGTCCATCCACCTCACTACAAATAACTCAATTTCGTTTCTTTTTATGGCTGAGTAGTGGGAAGCAGCCGCATAGCACAGGGAGATCAGCTTGGTGCTTTATGTCCACCTAGAGGGGAGGGATAGGGAGGGTAGGAGGGAGACACAAGAGGGAGGAGATATGGGGATATATGTATACGTATAGCTGATTCACTTTTTTATAAAGCAGGAACTAACACACCATTGTAAAGCAATTATACTCCAATAAAGACGTTAAAAAATATATATATCATTAAAAAAAATGGCCTTTATTATTTTAACAGGAATTTGGGGATGAGGAGGATAAAATCCATTAGAAGTCAACAACATTTAATTTCAACCACACTGGGTGAGGCAGAATGGGAAGGAATGGTATACTGTGATGAGGTGGTTGTTGGTTGTTTTGATGATCATAATGTTGCTTTCTACAATTTTCAAAGCATTTCCTCACACATTATTTCATTTGATTTTTACAACAGATTTGAATAGGAAAAGTAGCAATTATTACTTGTACTCTGCTAATTCATAAACACATGCTCGAAGATGTTTACTAACTTACCCAAAAGCAGAGGACTTGTGATCCCCTCAGATCTTTTGCCTTCTAAGACTTTGTTCACTCAAGCTACGTATTTGGATACCATCATCTCTATTTTTGCAATACTAACAAGACCTGTAATGATATTTCCTTATTGTTTTTCTTTAAACTGACTTATTTTCTAACTTAAATAAGTATATTTAACAAGAAAACTTCATATCTCCATGGTAAATAAAGCTAGTATCACTTTCTAAAACTGAAAAGTAACCATGAAAACAAAAACAATGAGAATGAAGCAGTGCCCTTATATTTTAGCTAAGTATTGATTCTCACTGAAGTCTCTGATCCTGTCCTGTTCTCTTTTTGTTAAAGAGGGAAATTTTAGCATGTTTTTAGAGAGATGCTGAAGTCATATGGCATCAAACTGAATCTTTCTCCTTTATATCATCAGAAAGACTAAAAAAGAATTGGAAAAGGAATAATTTTTCCAACATGCAAATCAGTGTTATTTAATATTGTATCCATGTGGGATTCTGTCACACATAATTTAAAAATTCTTAAGTTGTTCCCACCCGTGAGAAACAGTGCAGAATACCATAGTTATATAATTAAGGTGTAAACGTGGACTATAAGTTGGGCAGTTCTGGTAGCCTACATGGGTATCAATAGCAATTGTGTTAATTGAATTCCATAAATCAGCATTTACTATTCATCCATTCAGTAACATCTAATGAACATCTACTATGTGCTGACCATGCAAAAAAGAAGACACAATCTCATCCCTGAACGAAGTTTGTGGTCTTACTAACATTAGCAATGGCGTGAATTTCTAAGTTGTCCATTATGAGGAAAAATCATCAATCTTGCTTGAGGGTGAATCAAGGAAGGCTTCAAAATGTGGTAATATCTGAGGTGGGTATTGAAGGATAAGGGTTTGTCAGCTGTAGATCTCCCAGAAGGAGTACAGCTTCTGAAAAGAAACAATGGTAGGAAAGGACATGGTTGTCTTGAGGGGTAAGTAGTTTCTTGGTTTGGCTAAAGTATAGAGCCAAAAGGGACAGAGGTGAATGAGGTAGGGAGGTATCAGAAAAGGAGGCAGGGGCCTCCCTGGTGGTGCAGTGGTTGAGAGTCCGCCTGCTGATGCAGGGGACACGGGTTCATGCCCCGGTCCGGGAAGATCCCACATACTGCGGAGCGGCTAGGCCTGTGAGCCATGGCCGCTGAGCCTGCGCGTCTGGAGCCTGTGCTCCACAACGGGAGAGGCCACAACAGTGAGAGGCCCGCGTACTGCAAAAAAAAAAAGAAAGAAAAGGAGGCAGAAATAGTAGACCAAAGCAGTCTGAGAAGAGCTCTGTGTGCCTTGCCAGGGTGTTTGGACTAGTCCTGTAGACAGTAGGGAGCCATCCAGATTATGTAAGCAGGGTAATGACATGCTCAGATGTGCATTTTAGAGAGATCACTTTGGTGACAGTGAGGAGAGATGAGAAAGGAGAGAGTAAGATGTCGGCACAGATGTCTTCTTGGAATGCCAATATTAACTTGAGTTATTCCATGCAAATTCTGTTCATTAGCTCTCCTTGCTCATGTAAAGAGTTTTGGCAGCCACACTCTGGCCAGAATGGATGATGCTCTGAATGGAAAGTCTGTTGCTTTGACCTTGGCAGAATTTCCCTGGGATTTTTACTCTTATAGAATTGCTCTGTAAAAGTGGTCCAGCCCACGTGGACTGTTTCAAGGGCAACTTAGAAAAAAACAACAATGTCCATTTCACAACCAAGCAATTACTGAGGAGTTTAGCCTCCTTTTGACTTTGAATAACTTGAGTGATTAGGGACTGATTGTGTGTATTATTATTATCATTATGATCACTTTTTGCAATTCCCTCAACTCACTGATGTACACATAAGATGGGGATCCACACAGTATGACAGGACAAGGAGATCTTCAAGATTATCTAGCTCTCTTTCATGGGAACCTGAGACATGGCACAGGTCCTTGATCACAGTAGATGCTTAGTAAAGGAGCCGTAGGTATTCTGCATTAGTTGTACTGTTTTCTCTATACCATTTATGATGTGAATTAATTAACAATTTAGTTTTCTGTTAATAGTTTGTATTATTCCTTTCTGTCTACTTTATAAAGAAATGTAATTTTAACCAAATAGATGAAAAATAGGCTCTCCTGATAATGATAACATGACACATTGTGAAGTGAACTGGGCACTTAACTGAAAGTCAGAATTTAAGTCTTCACTAGGCCAATTCCTATATATGTCTACTGGGACAATTCACTTTACCTGAGACTCACTTTCCCTTTCAGTAAAATGAATGCTTAGGCTATCCAGGATGGCAGATAGCTTTACCTTTATGTGACACCTTCAGGGGCTTGGTAGTGATTGCCCAGAGTGGTGGTTCTCAACCTCATAAGAAATCTTTTCAGACTTTTTTATTCATCACCCCACACCCCATGTAATTTTAATGTCACAGATATACTGTATATCTCTTTATGTACTGTGACCCTTTGAAAGGACACATACCATTGTAATATCTAAATATTTTTCATCTTCCTAGAACCAAGTTTTGGCCCCTTGGGTGTGTACTGTCTGGTTGAGAATGCGTGGCTCAGAGCGGGTCTGCTGATAGGGATTGTGAGGCCATTGTCATGTTCAGCAGAAAAGAGAGCTGGTTAATGTCTGCCACAGGCATGGGCAAGGGGAGCAGCAGGATGTGAGCTTTGTATGGGGCTAGATACTCTGCATAAACTTGACTGCTTGAACGTTCTGAGGTTCCATGTTCAGTATGTATATAAGCTGTATCTACCTAGCTAAAAGGAATTATTTATTGTTTTTAATGATTAATGTATTGGGTGTTGATACAACTGTCAAATCTGAAAAAAACTCAAAGTAATCAATTTAGTAGTCATAAGCAGATAGGCCATATTTGTGGGATATTTATTTGTAATCTTTAATATTTCCTGGGTAATTAAGATGTTCTCCTACATTGCAATGCATTAGAAATTATTCACTTTTGTTCTTACAGATTTCTCAAGATATATTTTGGAGGCAGGAGTATCTGTTTCTCAGTGGAATAGCTATCAGATGATTTGTCTAAAGAACTTCCAGTGCCTGGATTAAAGCAAGCCCCTGAGCTTGATTGAGTGGGGGCTCTTCAGAATGAGAATGTGTGGGAATAACCCCTGTGCTTTGCTATTGGATAATTTGTTGTATTGAAATCCTGCTTTGAGTCAGGAATTATAATGATAGGGGTGGAAAGATTATCCATTCTTAAGAAGCTTGCTGTTTTATGGAGGCTGTCAGCAGAAGTAACTCATACAACCTATAAAACTATAAAATGAGGTCACATCCCTTTAACAACTGTTGCTATTGGCTTGGGCTTTGTCAGCTCTGATGGCCAACATGTAGCTTCCTTGAAGCATTCTCAATTGATTCTCACAGTTCCTTTGGATACTGGCTTATGTGTGTAAATAAATAGGTCCCTAGTGTAGACCTATTATGACCTCTTCGCCATGCAGTGGAGCTTCTGTTGTTGCCAATCACTGCTCCATTGGACATTGGCATCCTCACTTGGTTATCGTGGCTAGAGAGAGGTCCTAACTTTCCTCTTTATCATTTCATTCAAATATAGAACAAGTTCTTCTCTTAATTTATCACCACACACTCGAGCCTAGATTATAAATTTAGAACACAACTCTATTGAATGTTGGGGATTATAGGAGGTAAGTACAAGCAGAAAATATTAAAAAATGCTATTTCCTGTGCCTGCTTTCAAGGACTATAGGTCCAGACTTACTCTCCCAAGGCCTCTGAATTGTCATTGCCCATCCTACCTATTTCAAAGAAACCATTTCACTTTCTCTATGGGAGTCTCCCTGACCTACAGTGTATCTCCTTCACCAGAGTTTAGACCTCAATTTATGAAGGTCCAGAGTAAGAAAAGAGTTGTACTCTCCTTCCCCCTCTCACTGACCAGTCTTGCCTGTTTAGGCATATATTGTCCTTCTCTTGCGGATAATGTACAGCAAGGACATCCATTCTTTTTAGAGGAAATTCTGCCCCTCGGCCTATGCCAAAGACTGTCACATCAGAATGCAATATTTCATCATCATTTCAGCAAGCTTAGGTTGTTGTTCATCATGAGTAACATCATAGTGTGGTTCAAAATGACTTAAACATAGCCAATCTAATCTCAGCCTCAGCTTAAAGTAAAAGCAGAGTCTTCCCCATTTTCCCTGAAGGTTTTAGATCTGTACTTCCAATGTAATGTGAAAAAATTCTAGAACACACACACACACACACACACACACACATTATTCCCCAAGAACAAGCAATAATATACAATCATAGGAAAGATGAAAACTAAAGAAATGTTTTCTCTAAAGAAGCTACAAAGTCTGCAGAGATATAGCTATGCTAAAACAAAATCTAACGTATATATCAAAGAGAATTCTTTACTTTTTAGTATAAATATTTACATTCAGATTAATGGTGACTTCATTTTTTCTCAAATATATGTTGCTTTACATCTGGGTAATTAAAGGCCCCACTGGATTCATTTAAAAAAATTTTTTTAACATTTTTAATGGAGTATAATTGCTTTACAATGGTGTCTTAGTTTCTGCTTTATAACAAAGTGAATCAGTTATACATATACATATGTTCCCGTATCTCTTCCCTCTTGTGTCTCCCTCCCTCCCACCCTCCCTATCCCACCCCTCTAGGTGGTCACAAAGCACTGAGCTGATCTCCCTGTGCTATGCGGCTGCTTCCCACTAGCTATTTTACATTTGGTAGTGTATATATGTCCATGCCACTCTCTCACTTTGTCCCAGCTTACCCTTCCCCCTCCTCATATCCTCAAGTCCATTCTCTAGCAGGTCTGTGTCTTTATTCCCGTCTTACCCCTAGGTTCTTCATGACCTTTTTTTTTTTTTCTTAGATTCCATATATATGTGTTAGGATACGGTATTTGTTTTTCTCTTTCTGACTTACTTCACTCTATATGACAGACTCTAGGTCCATCCACCTCACTACAAATAACTCAATTTCATTTCTTTTTATGGCTGAGTAATATTCCATTATATATATATGGGCCACATCTTCTTTATCCATTCATCTGTCAATGGACACTTAGGTTGCTTCCATGTCCTGGCTACTGTAAATAGTGCTGCAATGAACATTCTGGTACATGACTCTTTTTGAATTATGGTTTTCTCAGGGTATATGCCCAGTAGTGGGATTGCTGGGTCGTATGGTAGTTCTATTTGTAGTTTTTTGAGGACCCTCCATACTGTTCTCCATAGTGGCTGTATCAATTTACATTCCCACCAACAGTGCAAGAGTGTTCCCTTTTCTCCACACCTTCTCCAGCATTTATTGTTTGTAGATTTTTTGACGATGGCCATTCTGACTGGTGTGAGATGATATCTCATTGTAGTTTTGATTTGCATTTCTCTAATGATTAATGATGTTGAGCATGCTTTCATGTGTTTGTTGGCAATCTGTATATCTTCTTTGGAGAAATGTCTATTTAGGTCTTCTGCCCATTTTTGGATTGGGTTGTTTGTTTTTTTGTTATTGAGCTGCATGAGCTGCTTGTAAATTTTGGAGATCAATCCTTTGTCAGTTGCTTCATTTGCAAATATTTTCTCTGATTCTGAGGGTTGTCTTTTGGTCTTGTTTGTGGTTTCCTTCTTTTAAGTTTCATTAGGTCCCATTTGTTTATTTTTGTTTTTATTTCCATTTCTCTAGGAGGTGGGTCAAAAAGGATCTTGCTGTGACTTATGTCATAGAGTGTTCTGCCTATGTTTTCCTCTAAGAGTTTGAGAGTGTCTGGCCTTACATTTAGGTCTTTAATCAATTTTGAGTTTATTTTTGTGTATGGTGTAGGGAGTGTTCTAATTTCATACTTTTACATGTACCTGTCCAGTTTTCCCAGCACCACTTATTGAAGAGGCTGTCTTTTCTCAACTGTATATTCTTGCCTCCTTTATCAAAGATAAGTTGACCATATGTGTGTGGGTTTATCTCTGGGCTTTCTATACTGTTCCATTGATCTATATTTCTGTTTTTGTGCCAGTACCATACTGTCTTGATTACTGTAGCTTTGTAGTATAGTCTGAAGTCAGGGAGCCTGATTCCTCCAGCTCCATTTTTCGTTCTCAAGATTGCTTTGGCTATTTGGGGTCTTTTGTGTTTCCATACAAATTGTGAAATTTTTTGTTCTAGTTCTGTGAAAAATGTCATCGGTAGTTTGATAGGGATTGCATTGTATCTGTACATTGCTTTGGGTAGTAGAGTCATTTTCACAATGTTGATTCTTCCAATCCAAGAACATGGTATATCTCTCCATCTATTTGTATCATCTTTAATTTCTTTCATCAGTGTCTTATAATTTTCTGAATACAGGTCTTTTGTCTCCTTAGGTAGGTTTATTCCTAGGTATTTTATTCTTTTTGTTGCAATGGTAAATGGGAGTGTTTTCTTAATTTCACTTTCAGATTTTTCATCATTAGTGTATAGGAATGCAAGAGATTTCTGTGCATTAATTTTGTATCCTGCTCCTTTACCAAATTCATTGATTAGCTCTAGTAGTTTTCTGGTAACATCTTTAGGATTCTCTGTGTATAGTATCATGTCATCTGCAAACAGTGACAGCTTTACTTCTTCTTTTCCAATCTGGATTCCTTTTATTTTTTTCTTCTCTGATTGCTGTGGCTAAAACTTCCAAAACTATGTTGAATAAGAGTGGTGAGAGTGGGCAACCTTGTCTTGTTCCTGATCTTAGTGGAAATGCTTTCAGTTTTTCACCATTGAGGATGATATTGGCTATGGATTTGTCATATATGGCCTTTATTATGTTGAGGAAAGTTCCCTCTATGCCTGCTTTCTGCAGGGTGTTTGTCATAAATGGGTGTTGAATTTTGTCGAAAGCTTTCTCTGCATCTATTGAGATGATCATATGGTTTTTCTCCTTCAATTTTTTAATATGGTGTATTATGTTGATTGATTTGCGTATATTGAAGAATCCTTGCATTCCTGGCATAAACCCCACTTGATCATGGTGTAGGATCCTTTTAATGTGCTGTTGGATTCTGTTTGCTAGCATTTTGTTAAGGATTTTTGCATCTATGTTCATCAGTGATATTGGCTTGTAGTTTTCTTTCTTTGTGGCATCTTTGTCTGGTTTTGGTATCCGGGTGATGGTGGCCTCGTAGAATGAGTTTGAGAGTGTTCCTCTCTCTGCTATATTTTGGAAGAGTTTGAGAAGGATAGGTGTTAGCTCTTCCCTAAATGTTTGATAGAATTCGCCTGTGAAGCCATCTGGTCCTAGGCTTTTGCTTGTTGGAAGATTTTTAATCACAGTTTCAATTTCAATGCTTGTGATTGGTCTGTTCATATTTTCTATTTCTTCCTGGTTCAGTTTCGGCAGGTTGTGCATTTCTAAGAATTTGTCCATTTCTTCCAGGTTGTCCATTTTATTGGCGTAGAGTTG
This sequence comes from Lagenorhynchus albirostris, assembly GCF_949774975.1. Lineage (NCBI taxonomy): Eukaryota > Metazoa > Chordata > Mammalia > Artiodactyla > Delphinidae > Lagenorhynchus > Lagenorhynchus albirostris. Next base: position 24,897,563 of record NC_083101.1, read on the forward strand.
CTTGTAGTAATCTCTCATGATCCTTTGTGTTTCTGCAGTGTCAGTTGTTACTTCTCCTTTTTCATTTCTAATTCTGTTGATTTGAGTCTTCTCACTTTTTTCTTGATGAGTCTGACTAATGTTTTATCAATTTTGTTTATCTTCTCAAAGAACCAGCTTTTAGTTTTTTTGATCTTTGCTATCATTTCCTTCATTTCTTTTTCATTTATTTCTGATCTGATCTTTATGTTTTCTTTCCTTCTGGTAACCTAAGCGTTCTTTTGTTCTTCTTTCTCTAATTGCTTTAGGTGCAAGTTTAGGTTGTTTATTTGAGATGTTTCCTGTTTCTTAACGTAGGATTCTATTGCTATAAACTTCCTTCTTAGAATTGCTTTTGCTGCATAACATAGGTTTTGGGTCGTCGTGTCTCCATTGTCATTTGTTTCTAGGTAGTTTTTGATTTCCTCTTTGATTTCTTCAGTGATTTCGTTATTAAGTAGCCTCCATGTGTTTGTATTTCTTACAGATCTTTTCCTGTAATTGATATCTAGTCTCACAGCGTTGTGGTTGGAAAAGATACTTGATACGATTTCAGTTTTCTTAAATTTACCAAGGCTTGATTTGTGACCCAAGATATGATTTATCCTGGAGAATGTTCCATGAGCACTTGAGAAGAATGTGTATTCTGTTGTTTTTGGATGGAGTGTCCTATAAATATCCATTAAGTCCATCTTGTTTAATGTATCACTTAAAGCTTGTGTTTCCTTATTTATTTTCATTTTGTATGATCTGTCCATTGGTAAAAGTGAGGTGTTAAAGTCCCCTACTATGATTGTGTTACTGTCGATTTCCCCTTTTATGGCTGTTAGTATTTGCCTTATGTATTGAGGTGTTCCTATGTTGGGTGCATAAATATTTACAATCGTTACATCTTCTTCTTCTTCGATCGATCCCTTGATCATTATGTAGTGTCCTTGTCTCTTGTAATAGTCTTTATTTTAAAGTCTATTTTGTCTGATATGAGAATTGCTACTCCAGCTTTCTTTTGATTGGCATTTGCATGGAATATCTTTTTCCATCCCCTCACTTTCAGTCTGTATGTGTCCCTAGGTCTGAAGTGGGTCTCTTGTAGACAGCATATATGTGCGTCTTGTTTTTGTATCCATTCAGCCAGTCTGTGTCTTTTGGTGGGAGCATTTAATCCATTTACATTTAAGGTAATTATCGATATGTATGTTCCTATTCCCACTTTCTTAATTGTTTTGGGTTTGTTATTGTAGGTCTTTTCCTTCTCTTGTGTTTCTTGCCTAGAGAAGTTCCTTTAGCATTTGTTGTAAAGCTGGTTTGGTGGTGCTGAACTCTCTCAGCTTTTGCTTGTCTGTAAAGGTTTTAATTTCTCTGTCAAATCTGAATGAGATCCTTGCTGGGTAGAGTAATCTTCGTTGTAGGTTTTTCTCCTTCATCACTTTAAATGTGTCCTGCCACTCCCTTCTGGCTTGCAGAGTTTCTGCTGAGAGATCAGCTGTTAACCTTATGGGAATTCCCTTGTGTGTTATTTGTTGTTTTTCCCTTGCTGCTTTTAATATGTTTTCTTTGTCTTTAATTTTGATAGTTTGGTTAATATGTGTCTTGGCATTTTTCTCCTTGGATTTATCCTGTATGGGACTCTCTGTGCTTCCTGGACTTGCTTAACTATTTCTTTTCCCATATTAGGGAAGTTTTCAACTCTAATCTCTTCAAATATTTTCCCAGTCCCTTTCTTTTTATCTTCTTCTTCTGGGACCCTATAATTCAAATGTTGGTGCGTTTAATGTTGTCCCAGTGGTCTCTGAAACTGTCCTCAGTTCTTTTCATTCTTTATTCTGCTCTGCAGTAATTCTTTCCACTATTTTATCTTCCAGGTCACTTATCCATTCTTCTGCCTCAGTTATTCTGCTATTGATCCCTTCTAGAGTATTTTTAATTTCATTTATTGTGTTGTTCATCATTGCTTGTTTCCTCTTTAGTTCTTTTAGGTCTTTGTTAAATGTTTCTTGCATTTTCTCTATTCTATTTCCAAGATTTTGGATCATCTTTACTATCATTATTCTGAATTCTTTTTCCAGTAGACTGCCTATTTCCTCTTCATTTGTTAGGTCTGGTGGGTTTTTACCTTGCTTCTTCATCTGCTGTGTGTTTTTCTGTCTTCTCATTTTGCTTACCTTAGTGTGTTTGGGGTCTTCTTTTCGCAGGTTGCGGGTTCGTAGTTCCCGTTGTTTTTGGTGTCTGTCCCCAGTGGCTAAGGTTGATTCAGTGAATTGTGTAGGCTTCTTGGTGGAAGGGACTAGTGCCTGTGTTCTGGTGGATGAGGCTGGATCTTGTCTTTCTGGTGGGCAGGTCCACGTCTGGTGGTGTGTTTTGGGGTGTCTGTGGCCTTATTATGATTTTAGACAGCCTCTCTGTTAATGGATGGTGCTGTGTTCCTGCCTTGCTAGTTGTTTGGCATCGGGTGTCCAGCACTGTCACTTGCTGGTCATTGGGTGAAGCTGGATCTTGGTGTTGAGATGGAGATCTCTGGGAGATTTTCGCCGTTTGATACTACGTGGAGCTGGGAGGTCTCTTGTGGACCAGTGTCCTGAAGTTGGCTCTCCCACCTCAGAGGCACAGCACTGGCTCCTGGCTGTAGCACCAAGAGCCTTTCATCCACATGGCTGCACATGATCCGCCATTTTACTCCATTCATTGGATTCATTTTTTAAGAACAAAGGACAAAGGATAGTATGACCCCAAGGTAAACTGAATTCTTTAGCTCCTAGAAGATATAAACTACTGAGAACTTTGAGCTGATTTTGTTTTTACAGCATTAAGACTTATTTAAAAAAATCTTAGCATCCAGTTCAGTGAGAGCATCCTGTAACTTTACAGCAGGTGCTGGCAAACATTTTTTGTAAAGAGACAGATAGTAAATATTTTAGATTTTGCAGGTCATATGGTCTCTGTCACGACTACTGAGCTCTGCTGCTACAGTGCAGTAGCGGCCATAGACAAACATAAATAAATGAGCGTGGCTATGTTCTACTAAAGCTTTAGTTAGGGACACTGAAATTTGAATTTTATGTAGTTTTCATGTATCATAAAATAGTGTTATTCTTTTAATTTTTTTCAACTATTTAAAAATGTAAAACCGGTCTTAACTTTCAGGTCATATAGGTGGCCAGTCAGATTTGGCCCACAGGTTTGAGTTTGCTGATCCTTGCACTAGGGCCCTGTATTATATTATAAAATTATATATCCACATTAAGTTTTATGGAAAGTATTAAAATAGAGAGAAACACAGAGCACTATGGGACCATGCAGAACCAATAAACCCAACTTGGAAGAATCTTTACCTTTTCAGACTTTGTATGTAAATCTAAACACATTTAATTCCTTCCAAGAGCAGCCTGGAATCTTTTGCGATTTCAGTGTGTTTCCCTTTGGAAAAAGACAACTTCCTACATGTCAAAAGAAAAAAAAACTTGGAAACTCAAATGTGAAAGGCAATTTTGATGAACTAGGCAGAAATAAGGCAGAAGCATATGGTTTAAATTGTACTTTACAGAGACATGTGTTTCCATCTTGCCATTATGAGAAATGTGACCAGTTTTCCTAATGGTTAGTGAGCTTTCCTGGGGTTGGGCCCACAGAAGCCTAGTTGAGTGGGTATAGGTGTGTGCAAAGGGACATTCTGAATATGGATAACTTGTGTGCGTATGGACATATGTGCATGTCATGGTGAAACAACACTCACTAATCATTTGCCTTTGGTAAAATATTCTTTCACTTCCACCTGTCAAAGACAATTCTTTTATTGAAATTTAAATCAAATGTCATGTCCTCTGAGAAACCAGTCCCAGTTTCCAGCCACCCTTCCTCCTTTTCCATTCTCCTGTCAGAATTGGTACTTTCTTTGTTCACTCTTATAAGTCCAATTTGGATGATAGCTAAATCTCACAAGATTGGGGCTCTTAAGGTAAGAATAATTTATTTTCTCCTCTTTATAGTATCTTTGCCTCATCTCATACTTGCTACAGGGTAGGCAATAAAAACAGTTTGCTGAATGTGGCAAGATGACCTGACTGTATTAGTGACCATGGCTAAATGATAAGACTTTAATTTTAAACACTTCACCTGTGTTCAGAAAGGTTTTTAAGACATTTGCATGTTTCCCTGATTGGGGGAGGGTCCCGCTTGGGCTTACAAAGGTTCATTCTCTCATATGACAGATTAAAGAGAACCCTGGTTCTTGGTTATGCTAACTGTTCCTCCCTTTGGTAGATAGTCACCAGCCTTGCGTTTTTAACAGTACCTCGTGTGCACGCCTACATTCCTGCCTAGCCTGAAACATGACTCACTGGGGCTCCAGCCAAGGTGCTGTCAAGCTAAGGGCCCATTTCTGTGAATGTGGATTCAAGTTTGGGGTGGGAGATGGGGAGGCAGACAGGCTTCCAATGCAGGCTTTGGATGCTGTCTGGCTAGGTGAACTTGGGACAAGACCCTGAATCAGATACCATCAGAGGTCATCTAGTCCAACAGCTTCATTGTTTAAGTGGGAAGGCCAAGACCCAGGGGGAATTGCCTGGCTCAAATTCACATGGTTTATTACCATAAGAGCTGGCTTCCAACTAGCCCCTCTGTTCCCAGTCTAAGATTCTTTAAAATTACCCAGTTAATTAGTCAATCAACGAAACATCAGTGAGGCCTACCATGCATCAGGCCTTCTGCTGGGCACTGGGGGTCCCAGATGAATCAGGCATGCTCTTCGTCTTCTCAGATCCTGCATTTCAGTGGAGGTAGAGTGTAGCAGTAATGGTGCTAGCTTGGGCTTCATATAGATTTGGGTGTGAGCTTCACGTTTGCCCTTTTCTGATTGTGGGAACCAGAAAAATGAAATGCATATGTCCACCTCATAAAGCTATTGTGCAGATTTAATAAGGTAATTCATGTAAAACCCTTAACATAATGATTATTACCTAGTCAGTGCCCAATAATTTGTAGCTATTGATTATTATAATGAAGACACTCAACCCTTGGACCAATTAACTGTCTCAGTAACCTTATTTGAAAAGTACAGGATGGCAGGCAAAATATTTGGAGAAAATTGACCTTAGAAATATAGTGCAAGATTAGCTCCCTTGCCTCTGATAAGGTTGATTCTAATCTATTGAAAAGTAAAAGGTCATTTTCTACCTTTTGCTAGAACTGAGGGTAAGGAGAAGAGAGGGATTGTGGTGATCAAATGAAAAAAATTTCATCTGTGTGGAAACAGCTGTATTCACTGTATCCCTGGCAAGCTTAGGCTGAATGTAAATCCTGCCACATTTGCTTCTTACTTTTCACAGTGAGACATCATTTCTTTTACAAATAGAGACCAGATTCACATTACCCAGCTGACTGCTGTCCCGGCCCTGCCCTGATTTGGCCACCTCTGGGGCTCCCCCAGAGCTGGGCAAGGGCTCCAGGCTGCTCACTGCTGACTGGTTGGCAGAAGCAGGTCACAGCCTTAGAGGCACTTTTCCGATCTCGTTTATGGCCAGAGTCCCATGGGATGCAATTCCCCCTGGTTTCATGTGGTGTTGCAATCGAAACTATTGAATCTCAAAATGGAATATAATTAAGGCCGGGTTAATAAAGTGTTTTCCACTCATAGCCAGTAAAGGGTGTCATGTTTCTCCTTGCAGCTTTAGGCAAGGAAACTTAATCTCCAGCTTTGTCAGGGAAGACTGAATCACAGGTGTGTCATCGAGCGGAAAGCCTCTTGTTTTACTTGTTACAGTTACTACATGGCCAGTCTCATCTTGGTGGATTTGTACTGAGCACACAGAATCCAGCCCATGGCCAGGCCCAAAGGAGAGGTCTTTGTGTAGGAGGACTTAGGGGACTTTCACTGTCTGCTGGATCCTGAAAGCAATCCAGGATAAGGTACCTTTGAAGTATGGAAGTCCTTGGGAGCACAGGGATGGAAGACTGTGAACAAAAATGGAGGCTCCAGAGTAGCTTCCAGTGAGATCTTCTTAGTCTTGATCTTGTCTTTCTTGCTGATTTGAGTCCTTTTCCTTTCCTTTTTTCTTCCACTACTAATTTTTCAAGACAAAACATCACAGGCTTCCCTGACATCCCGAAGTAGAGATTGTTAATGCTTATTAGTGCTCCCTTAGTACTGGAGACTACTGTATCATCAATATTTAACAATTATGGCCTCTTACTTTGTTTATTGTGGCCTAGGCTCTGTGCTTCACACTTGTGTATGTTATCTAACCCAGTCCTCTTGACAACCCCTATATTATACATGAGGAAACTAAGGCTCAAAGAGGGTAAATTTCCCAGGGTCACATATTGAATTTATTTATTCAACAGATGTTTATTCAACAGATGTTTATTCAACACCAGTTACATGCCAGGCCCTGGAAGACACATTCCTGAGCAAACAGCCAAAAGATCCCTGTCCTCATAGAATTTATATTCTAGTGGTTTGTGCATAAAAGAATAAACAGGTAAATTATATAGTACCTTAGAAGAAGATCAGTGCCACGGGAAAATGCAAATGTGAGACTGAGCAGGGATTTGAACGCAGAGCTCCTTTATACCTGACACGTTCTTAACCACTCAGCTATGTTGCCTATGGTCCTTGGATCTTCTTGTAATTATCTATTTACTTCCAGACTCCCGCTCCTAGACTGTACATTTCTCTGGGGCAGGACCTTTCCTTAATTAGTTCCCTATCCTGGCAGATAGCTCAATGCCTGGCATGGAGTCAGCATTCAATGAATGTTTGCCCACTGTGTGAGTAAGAGAGTGACCATATGATGACACAAGAATATACCAGAAAGCAGTAATTTCCCAGGAGACTGGCCAGTCCTTGAGGCTGAGCTCTGCCACAAATGTATCCTGTTACCCTAGGCAGTTGTTGGAGCCCATAAAATCTGCAAAATGGGAAAAACATAATAACTGTTTATTGACTTCCTTATAGATGTGTCATGAGGATTAATGAGACAGGCATGCTCAACGACTTCAGTTTCTTTGAAGAAAAGGACTCGTGTTTTTCTGGCAGTGTGCTCATTGTTCAAAATTCCAGCAAGGACCTGGCATGGTATGTTCAGGAGCGATTGGTCCCAGAGAAATAAAATTTCTCTGACAAGGTTTCTAAGCAGGTTTTATGAGCTGCCTCTTTCAGGCTGTGGGCCTGTGTGAGGGTTTGCTACCATTTGGAGCAACTGTGAAAATGTATTTTTCCCCTTTGCCAAAGTGAGCTCTAAATCAGTTCAAACCCAAATTTTCATGGATGTTTCTCTCCCATTGTGGAAGTAAAATGCTGTTTTTTATTTGAGTGAAATCCCATTTGTTGGCTCTAAAAGGGCAGCTATTGGAATACTTGTCAGCCAAGTGCCAAGTGTAAGTCACCAAGAAAAGTGGCCTTGGATCCATGTTTCCTAGGAAAGAAGGGCTCTGCCATTGGATTGTAGGATAGAAAATGGGAAATCCCAGGAATGTCAAATAGCATGAAAGCTAAGCAGGAAAGTTTGGTTTAATTTTCTTTTGTTGCTGACGAGTCAGCACCCCAAACCTGTCCAGTCACTCCCACACGTAGAATGCAAAAGGAGGCCCTCTTGGTATTTTCCTGTTCACCTGACGCTGTGTCCTTAAGCATAATGAACTCGGTTAACTAAAAGCATTGCCAAGATTATATTTGACATTGCTAAATAGGTCAGCATTGTAGCATTTGCTTGATATGGACAATATGCATCCTCAGGAGTGGAGAGCTGTTTCCTGGTGGGGGAAATCCCCTAGTATTACTCAGCAAAGATGGATGACAGGTAATAAGAGTTTGGATTTCTCTGGTGTCTCTTCTCTAAGAGTTCAAAGGTCTTTCTTCTATAGGGTTGGCCAAAAAGTTCGTTCGGGTTTTCCATACGGAAACCCGATACTTTCACCTTGGTCACCTCACCTCTATAGCTCTGTTGTGAAGGCAGAAGCAGGTGTTTTGGAGAAAGGAAAGCTGAGGCACATTTTAATCAACTTAGACTAGGCATTGAGGACCTATTATATACCAAGTAGGCTCATGCTAGACACTATATATATGGTAGCTTATTTGATAAACATTATTATTGCTGTTTGCTAGTTTAAATAGATTATCCAAATTGACAAGTAGTTTGTCATGCCATTACTTATGTACTGTTGTATCCAAGTTCAGTGTCTTTGTCTACATCAAGATGCCTCCTTTTACCAATAGAAAAATAGAGTTGGCTCTGATACTGATAGAGCTATATTGTTGCCTAGGCCTGGGTTGAGATGTGGGTGCCTCAGGCAGCTAATTGGGCATTTGCTCATATCAGTATTTAAAATATATATTCTCACCATTTATTTTAGTGAGAGAGGAGAGAAATTGATTTTCTATTAAACTAAATTCCTTTCCCTTTATGGTTAAATTTAAAATGAATAATTCACTACATGCATGGATGCTAACATAACATTTTAATGTATTTGGCATAGCTGTCCAACTCACAGTTTTTCCATCAGTTATAGTTGGATAGTATAAGTCACTCACACTCAGAAGGATAATGGTAACTTCCAAAAATATAGTTGCACAGTCTCATTCAAAAGAAGTTTAAAAATTGCTTTTTCCCACTTTTCTGTTTCTCACTCTCATTCTCTTTTCAGCTTTTTTGTATGATTTACTGAACCAAATGGCTTCTTTGGAAGCCTATTAAAGGGATTAACATTTAAATATTACACAAAATCACTTGTTGCCGATAAATGGCATGACCCCAGGTATGATTTGCTTTCAGATTTTCCTCTGGCTTCCAGGAACAAACAATTGGCTGGTCTCAGGCTTGGTGGCCTGGTACTTCTTGCCCTGAGCAACCTCCATCATAAAACTAATCAACAGCGATAGGGTGACCCCAGTGAGCAGTGGATGTAAACTTCCTAATTGAGGGTGCTCTGTATTTCAGTGAGAGTAGAACTAAGTTCAGTTGTACCAGTTATGTAAGTGGAAATCTGAGGTAACTGCCAGTGGTTTTTGATTTATTCCCATGACATTTAAAATTTGTGGTGGAGACTTCTGTTTGTATCCTTAGTCTCATCGTCTCTCCTTCATGAGCACTTAGGAAGACTTCACATTGCAGTCTTCTTGAAGTAAGATAGATTATTGTCTAATTCTGGCCAATGAACATTGAGTGGAAATGATAACATGTCATTTCTGGCTAACGAGTTTAAAAGCAAGGGTGAGTCCCCTGCCCTCTTCCTTCTCTGACAGTGCTGAACGCTGAAGCCATGTTTTAAGATGGTAGTGTCACAACCTGATCGCTCACTCCACTGCCAGGCTGGGTCCCTGAATGACTAGATGGAGCTGGACCTTCTACTGACCTGCATTAGACATGTGTCAGTACCAGGAAAGAAACCTTTGTAGTGCTGTATCCCTGAGATTTGGGGAATCTATTTGGCATCCTGACTAATACAGTGGTGTCCTGGGCATCTGCCTGGCTGGCCCACTCCTTTCTCTGATTGGATTTTGTATATCTTTTATGAGTTAATCCCATGTTCCTCTGTTCTTTAGTTATAAAGCGAAGGTGCTTCATGGACAGTCCAGGTTTGGCTTGACTTTTAGTGAACTCTCCAGAGGGATACTTCATGAATTCTGGGCTGATGAGTGCTGCCAGCAAGCCACACAAGACTCACTCAGTTTCTGGCTTTCAGGATAGGAAGCAGAGGGGGAAGTGAAAGTTGAAAAAAGGAACAAGAAGAAGAAGCGGGAATAAGACACTGGGAATAATGAATGTTCTAAAATGATTAGAATTGGGAAAAAAAAGATACAAAGAGGACTAAAGTCTTCTTCCATTGTGGTCATTCATGGAATCAATCAATGATACCCTCATTGATTCACTCTTATCTCCCTGCTAAAGTCATTTGTCCAGTACATACATGGTAAGATTTGTTCCAGGCCAGATCCTGAGCTACAGAGAGAGGAAGGACACGTGGCTTGGCCTTCAGTAGCTGATATTTTGGTAGGGGAAGCATTCACAGAAAAGGGCATTTGCAGTTCATGGAAGCAGGAAAGCAGTATAGAACTTGCAACTGCCACTGCAAGTAGGAGTGAGGGACTTCAGGGTGGAGAGAAAGTTGCTGCCAGGGCAGTAATGTCTTTAGGGACTGACCCAAGGCTTTGAGGTCCAAGAACATTATCTAGTCAATGTCCCTAGACCTTCGCAAGCTCACTTTCATGCTGAATGAATTCTTCCTTCTCACAGTAGTGATGTAGAAACTAAATGTCAATACCTGAATTTGTAAGATAGAAAGATACCTTGAAGACACTGTATTAAAAAAGTAACAATAAAAATTTATCACTAATAATAACTGCCACTGTATCGAGGGCTAAGTGCAAAACATTGTGCACTACCTGTGCATTATGTCATGTATTCTCACAACTGTCTCATAATGTTGGTGCTTATCTCTCTGTTATAATTTCAGAGAAAAGGAAACTGGGCCTCCAAGAGATTATGTTAGTTGTCTAGGGTCTCTAAGAAAATGGTTGTGTTGGGTTTTGAATACTGTGGAGTTTGGTACCATAGGCCACACTTCTTCACATTATGTTGTACTGCCAGCCTAGCAAGGAGAGTAAATTAATCCTTTAAGTACCTTGGTGAACATGGAAGCAAAATAAATGGAATTGGATGGCTTGGAGCGACAGGGATCCCTGCTCCATGATAGAACCTCCTCTTCAGTAACCAGAGGGCTGTTATCACTTAGGGTCAGTGTTGGCTACCCAGGCAGGGCTACACAAGCTCTGAGAAGTTATTCTTTTAGGATTATTTTTCTAGACTAGCACATGTCCTCCAGATATGAGCACTTGTTCAGAGAATAGAGTGTCAGAATGTTAACTTCTAACTCTGACAAATGGAACTGTAATAATTATACTTTATTGACAGAACCAAGGCTATATAATACTGCTTGAAGTCCTTTTGAATTACAAAAGCATACAGACCCTCTCCCTTCTCTTCATTAGCTTCTCTTCCACAAGGATTTCTTACCATGGATTGGTTTATATCTTTCTCCATCATTGCATGGTTGTGCTCTGCTCCCCCTGCCTTGAGTTGGAAAGTAAGTCAAATTGGCTTGGAAGCTGCTGGTCTCTTCATGCTGTGGGGACTTCCTTGGTTCACTTTTTCAAGGACAGCAAGCTCTAAATGAGAACTCCTCTACATAGACCACAGTGCACAGAGCCGAGGTAGAGTCCATGGTAACATGAGAAGGAACTCAGAGGGGTTCCACAGCGGGAGCTGCACCTGGGATGGGTGATGTGGCTGGACTTGGAAAGTTGAGCAAAATTTTTCCAGGAAGAGAAGATGGGAAAGACATTCCTCAGGAGGAGGAGATGGCATGCACAAATCATGGAAGCCTAGAGAATGACCTGAGTGTTCAGGGCAATAGTTAGCAGGTTCATGTGGCTGGAAGTCAGGATGCCTGTGGTGACTAGAAGCTTCTGGTGGCCAGAGGCTGTTCTCTCTGCATATCTAGCAAAGGCTAAACCAGAGTAGATGCTCAATCATAATTTGTTGCATAAATGCTTTGGTGGTTGAACAAATGAAGGAAGAAAAGAAGTCATGGGAAGACCTATGCCCATCCCTAAACCCCTTACTTTAATCAGTACCCTGTTAGATCTTAATGGGAGTGGGGCCACCAATGTCACCCTTTGCTCTTCACCTGTGGACTTTAGACCTATTCTTAACTGAAAAGGACCTTTTTGTTCACTTTCTCTCCTTTTTGTAGTTATTTCTGTTTATAATGTTAACATAATCCATCTTCCTTTATTTCTCTTAGTTTCTTTGTTTCTCTATGCAGTGTCTAGTTTTAGTGGAGAAAGATCTAGATTTGTAGTTGGAAGCCTTGGGTTCTAATCCAAAGTTTACTCTTCCTGGCTGGGTAAACTTTTGCAACCCACTCGATCATTTGGTGCCTCAATTTCATCATTTATAAAATGTGAATAATAATGCTTACCTCATAAGAATGTTATAAGGCTCAAATGTACCATGCTAGTGTTTCTCGTTGTATGGTCTGCAGATTTTTGATGGAAAATGAAGGAAACATCCATCTTGTGGCTCTGTGAGTGTGGAATGTTTAGGTTGGACAAAATATATGCAATTCTCAAACCTTTAATATGTTAAAATATCTTATGATCACCAAAAGGGGAGGATGGTAGGTAGAGTGTATAAAATGCAATATTTTGGTGGCAGGCGCTTTTTATTGCCTACTTGATACCCTTTCCCATTTTCTTCTTTGCTGTAAGAACCCCTACTTCTTCTGGTGTCAAATACGCCCAGCTCCTTTGCAGCTGGTCTTTGGCAGTTCAGGGCTTGGTACCATAACTCTTACTGTTATCTCTGCTCATGCAGACTGCAGATAGGAGGTGATGTTTGAGTGGGGCCTTGTGGGATGAGTAGGAGCTTCCACGAAGCACGGAAGTGGAGGTAGGGAACTCTGTGTAGAAGGCACAAGGCCCAAAACAGCTCGTGTGTGAGAAGGACCCCAGCTTACTCGGACCTTTGTCCTGGGTCTGAGTAATGGAGCGTTGTGAAAGCAAGGGGTTAGAAGGAAACGACATAAATTATTAGCTTCCTCTTCTCCAATGACATCATTATTTGCTCACAAGATCATGCTCTGTGACCTCCCTCTGTTATAACTGTGTGCTGTGTTTGGGAAGCAGGGCTTTCCCCAGGCCAACTTCAGACATGTTCTAATTCTCCTTGCTGAAATGCACAGGGAGCAACTGGGAGGAGCAGCTCTCCAACAATAATGAAGGCGTTCTTTGGTCTTGATTCTTCCACTCAGACACTCTTAGGTGCTGCCCCTGGGAGGTGGGGGTATCTCCCAGTGGAATAGGACACTGTGAGCTCAAGCCTGATGTTAGCAGCAGCAACCACCATGTCCATGGCCTTTGGTCCCTGTGCCTAAAGGTGGACAGCTTTATGGAAAAACATTAACACAGCAAGCAGGTGGGGATGACAAGGGCTTCCAAGAGACAAGTGCAAAAGCAAGATTATGCCAAACAGACCCCAGAGGCTACTGACACCTGGATTGAAAAGGAAAGGTGAACTTGGGTACTCTAGAGCAAACTAAAGGAGATTCACTCTGCTTCTGCAGGTGCACCCTTGGACTTCAATCATCAAATCTATTTCAGAGGGAATTTGTTCCACTCCACCCAATCTGAGTCAGGTGTTCTCCTCTGGGCTAACCCATACCTCAGCCCACGTTGTAATAGACACCTGCCCTGTTCTGCTGCTCCCTTCACAAGGCTGTGGGCTAGGGCCCTCTTCACACTGAAGACTTGTGCCTCAGTTTTCCCAGTACCTCATAATAGAAGTGCCCAATGAATGAAGGAATGCATTTATTTTAAACATTTCAGTGGCGTTCAGGCCCAATTTCCTAGGTTTAGTATCATTATCACCACTCTCCACACTCTTCTATTAATTAAAATTACTATAATTTTAATTTTTAATGTATGACTAGCTATCATGTTGAGAAGACCAGTTCCACCCCAATGTTCATTACAGCACTATTTACAATAGCCAAGACATGGAAGGCAACCTAAATGTCCATTGACAGAAGAATGGATAAAGAAGATGTGAGCTGTGACAGGGCGAGAGAGAGTCATGGGCATATACACACTAACAAACGTAGTAAGGTAGATAGCTAGTGGGAAGCAGCCGCATGGCACAGGGATATTGGCTCGGTGCTTTGTGACAGCCTGGAGGGGTGGGATAGGGAGGGTGGGAGGGAGGGAGACGCAAGAGGGAAGACATATGGGAACATATGTTTATGTATGACTGATTCACTTTGTTATAAAGCAGAAACTAACACACCATTGTAAAGCAATTATACCCCAATAAAGATGTTAAAAAAAAAAAAAAGAAGATGTGGTACATATACACAATGGAATATTACTCAACCATAAAAAATGAAATACTGCCATTTGCAGCAACATGACGGACCTAGAGATTATCATACTAAGTGAAGTAAGTCACACAGAGAAAGACAAGTATCATATATCGCTTATATGTGGAATCTAAAAAACATGAACTTACTTACAAAACAGAACTTATTTTGTTTAATGAACTTATTTACAAAACGGAAGCAGACTCACAGACTTTGAAAACAAACGTATGATTACCAAAGGGAAAAGGTGGGGGGGAGGGATAAATTAGGAGTCTGGGATTAACATATACACACTACTGTATATAAAATAGCTTATCAATAAGGGTCTACTGTATAGCACAGGGAACTCTACTCAATACTCTGTAATAATATATATGGGAAAAGAATCTGAAAAAGGGGGCTTCTCCGGTGGCGCAGTGGTTTAGAGTCCGCCTGCCGATGCAGGGGACACGGGTTCATGCCCTGGTCCAGGAAGATCCCACATGCCGTGGACCGGCTGGGTCCATGAGCCATGACCGCTGAGCCTGCGCGTCCGGAGCCTGTGCTCCGCAGCGGGAGAGGCCACAACAGTGAGAGGCCCGTGCACCGCAAAAAAAAAAAAAAAAAAAAAAAAAGAATCTGAAAAAGAATGGATATATGTATATATATAACTGAATCACTTTGCTCTACACCTGAAACTAACACAAAATTGTAAATCAACTGTACTCCAATATTAAATAAAAATTAAAAAAAAGACCAGTTCCTTCACTACTTATAATAAGCCAAGGGTCACCCCATTGTTTATGTCTGTCATGCCCTGCTTTGGAGAAGGTGTACAGTTGACAAAGGCATTTCACACACAGGGTTCCAAAGTGGTTCTCACGATATCCTTAGTCCAAGAAGAAGTTGTCATTCTGTTTGTAGGCAAGGCACCTGAGGCTTAGGGAGACTAGTGGCCTCTCCTGCTCAACACTCTGGGTGTGTGGACAGCTGAAACTTGATTCCCCCTTCTCCTAAGGCCCCGCTCAGTAGGCCTTCTGCTCCATTTGCTGACTCACCTAAGTCAAGGGTGGTTATTACACATTTATTCCTTTAATAATAAAGGTGACTAATTACCAATTTTATCTATCTTGATGGTTTGAATCCTTTAACAGGCAAATAAGCTGCTTTACAGAAATGCACCAGAAGGAAAATTATTGCTCTTCTTTAAACTAAAAAGGAAGTGATTATTATAATAATGGTGATGACGTGGTCAGGCTCTCTTCCATTCCCTCAGCAACGTTTGATGCCTCACTGTTTATACGTCTTCAGATGTTCTTCCTAAGTCTTCCCATGTGAGGTGATGCTGCTTACAACCTTGGAATCTCAGTGAGAGAATATGGTTTGAAAATAAAATTTAAAAGTATTTTCTTCTCAAAATTCAGAAGATTGGGAGGAGGGAAAGATCAAATACTTGAGTAAACATGACAGAGCAAAACAGTTAAAACACATTACAATTCTGGGATTTTTTTTCTTTTTGACATTTGTCAGATTCCTCATTTTATGCTCATGCTTGTTACTGAAGATTATTGCCTCTGAATGTCCTGATCACATGCTGAAACCAACCTGACCATCCAGCATGAAATTTTTACCTAGGATTCAAGAGATTAGGTGAACCCTGTTTCAGAGCTCCGTGCCAATTTCTGCACTGGCTTTGGGGTAACAGATCTAGAAGCAGAAGTTAACAAACTGCTTTCCATTTTTACTCCCCTAAAGGATTAGCCCCTGCCTTCATCCCGAGGGGCCCTAATGTGAAGCTTTAGAGATTGGTTCTGATGCTATTTTCTATGTGCTATTTTCTGGGAGAAACCAGGGGTAAGCACTTTCGAAGACCCATAAAAGCTGTGTAGAGTCCTCCCATTCCTCAGGACTCTGAACTGTCAGCTGCTAAGGAATATGCAATTTGAAGTCATTTCTATTCCCAAGCCTGACTTCCCTTCAAAGAGAGGAGAAAGAAGTCCTCTTGGGCCCACGTTGGTGACCAAACTTGCGAGCGTCAGGCCCCTCTTCCCTCAGGTGGCCTCCTGTGGATGGAGAACCTGAGCTCCACCGCAAAGCTGAAGCTGGCAGTCACTCTCCAGACCTCCCTGGCAGCTCAAGGGACCCGTCAGCTGCCAAGCATGGTGTGCCATGGAAACCCTCCCAGCAGCTTTGATCCCAGACCATGTGTGTTTTTGGATTGGCTTGCAGTGGAAGGAGTGTAATGATATCAATGAGGCCCAAAGCACCCAGGGAAATGGGAATCCTTTGTCTCTTGGAGCCAAGGGCAAGGAACCTCAGGGCTCAGAGAAGCCTTGATGACTGTCCATTCCATCCTCCCATGGCCCACCATGTGGCATCTGGCTTGCACACCTCTGTAGGTAGGGAGTGCTCTGCTTGATCCCTCTCTTCTCACTCATCCCATCCCATCCCATCCAGAAGCAGTCTAACTCTCTGAAAGGTCTCCATTCAATTCAACAAAATCCAACAAACCTGTAGTGAGTGTGTACCCCGGGCCAGGCACTGTGTTAAGCACTGTGGATGTGGCAGTGAACTCCCAAGATATCTACCCCTAAGTGTCCCAAACGCAACCCTCCTACTTCTTCCTCCCTTCTACAGCTGTGCTCATATTTGAAAACAGGGATCATGTCCACAGGTTCTAGTCTTCTTTGCTGCAGACTTAACATCCTGTGTCCTGTGCTTCTCTCATGTTCCTCTTTGTCTATATCCTCCTGAAATTTGCATCTAGAAGGGAACACATATGGCTGGCCTGGGACGGAAGGGGTGTTACTGGACTTTATAATATGGCCCTACAGTAAGATGGTGCCTTAGCCATTCATATCTCAGAATGTGGATCACAATACTGATTATAGATGGCACTGAATTTGGGATACATATGAGGAATATCAGAAAGAAATCTCTACCCTCTCCCACCAGTCTGACACCCCATTATTCCCAACTCCTTTGATATCTTTTATAACTGACTTGATAGAAAAGTCAGTGATCAGTCTGCAGGGGCTTTTTGAGCATGCTCTGGGTTCCTACTGGGAACCTCTCCCCAGGCAAAGATCACAGAGTTATAAATTCCTATACTTTAGGCCCCAAAGGCCCTCCACTCACAATGTTCCCCAGTCTGCTTTGCCCTAGAATCTACTCTGTCTTCCTGATAAGTACCTCCTATGTGCATGCAGGGCTGGGGCTGGGGGGAGGGGTTAAAGGAGTAGTTTCGCTCCATCCCTGTCTCCATATAGAGCAATTCTGAGCACCTGGACACTCCTGCCCTTCCTGGCTGCAACCACACCGTGGATTCACTGGACTACTGGCTCTGCTCTGTGACCTCCTGCTTCTGAGAGGGAGATGGTTCTTTCTGACCCTTTTCTCTGCCTCAGGTGGCCTGACAGGGAGCAGGAGAGTGTGTGTGGGGTGGTGGGCGAGGTGGTAGCAAGGCTCCATGTCTGATTCTTCCCAAGCACTCAGTATAGTGCTCAGCACACAGTAGGTGCTCAGTAAATTTTTGCTGAATGAGTGAATGAATGAGTATTAAGTAACTGATGTTACCCTGAGGAAGCTGTATTCTCTCTCAGATTTCTCTGGGTACTCTTTTATCTTCTGATGGGGACCAAGTGTTAGAGGAGAGCCCTTCTTCCTCAGCAGGGAAGGGGAGATGGGTGTTTTTGAACACCCGGTATGTGCCAGGAACTTTATATATATTACCTCAGGAAGTCCTCGTAGCAACCCTTTGAAGCAGGTATGACTGTCTTCATTCTACAGATGAGGAAACTGAGGTTCTGATTGTTAAATCACTTGCCCAGGGACATAAAGCCAATAAATAGCATGATAGGATTTAGAATACCTCAGTCTGTCTGGCTTCAAAGACTTGGTTGTCTTTACACTGCACCAAATTGGCCTCTTGATAGAGTTGTGGTGAGAACTGGTCGGGCCTCTGCACCAGGCCCACAGTTTTCCCCAGGACACGCACCTGAGTAGGCCCTCAGAGTCTGGCCCTTAGCACCCACTTGGTACCAGGTCATCTTCTTGGGCCATCTAAAACATGTGGAGGCCCGAGAGCTGCTGCTTACCATGGTCTGGGCAGAAAATCATGTCCTAGTCTACAGGGTGTTCAGCTTGATTTCCCAGGCTGGCTGGTGACCATGTGAACATAAATAGGAATAGTCCTCTGGAGAGACCTACCCTTCTGTAACTGTAGAAGGCAGGCAGAGCATCTTCTGAATGTCCCCAAGAACATTCGTCTTTTCCAACTGAATGATCTGGAGATGCTCCTTGCCTTTCTCATTTCCTCACTCCAGAGTGATTTGAAGATCAAAAAGTTCTAGAAACATATTGGCCTAGTTTATCTGTGTGGGCTCAGGACTCTTTGTGCTGAGATTCCTGGGGCCTCTGGGAGAGTTTCAGCATTGAATCTGAAGAGTATGGCCTGCAGGACCCAGGCAGACTTGAGTTCAAATGCTCCAGAGTGATGCTAGGACCAGTGCTTACTAGCTGCCTCAATTTCCTTTTCTGAAAAATAGGGGTAAAGATGCCTATTGGAGTATTGGAGTACATTAGATGCTAAATAGGTATCATTATTAGTGTTGATGTTGAATTGGAGCTAGAAGTTCCTTTAGATGTCAGCCTGTGATTCGACTAAAGTGTTTTTCAACTCACCTTTATACAGTATTTTTTTTACAATTTAAGGTGGATATTTTGGTATTACTATTATTTATATACATTATGGGAACACAAAATCTTAAAAGAGGTTCAGTGAGTTACTCACCGTCTTTTAGTGCAGAAGAGTGGAGTGGTAAAGAGTGGTAAGGCTCTCTAGTCAAGTCTACTGCCCTTGAGCAAGTTATCATCTCTGTGCCTCAGTATCCTCATTTATAAAAATGGGATAATTCCCCTCATGGACTTAGTTATAAGGATTAATTGAGTTAACACTGTAAAGCATTTGGAATAGGCAAAGAGTGAGCACTCAGTTGAGCCTTGCTTGGAAGGACACATGACCAGCGAGCAGAGGACTGGGACTCAAAGCCTGTTCGGATTCCACACGCCACCCACTTTCTGCTGTCCTGGACCATCCCTCACCCAAATGCTACTTTCAAAATGAAAGACTTTGGTACGTTCCAGCCACAGCATGCCTATTATTCACCTCCCCAACCCCTGGCTCTCCACCTCTGCCCCCTCCCCCAACCTCCTACTTTATTTGTTTTTAATAGATGAGGAAGTCCAGAAAGGTTAAGTAACTGAGTCTTAACATAGTTTGTGGTAACCCGGGATTACCATTGGGCTCCTGACTTCTAGACTGTTACTCTTTTAGTGAACCCAATATCTAAAAATTAAGAAAGGAATGAGATACACCCCCACACGGAGTGAAATAGCGTACCTTGAATTTCATTCCTGCCTCCAACTAACACTCATAACTCTTGTGATCAGTAATTCATTCCAACAGTTCTGTTTTCTCCACATGTGATTCAGCATATATTAATAGTGGCAAGTAAACAGGGTTTGGAGTCTCCATGGGAAAAGCACTTCCTTAGAAGTTCTGCATGACTGAGCTGCTGCACATGCTTCTCCTGGACAGTGCCTGGAATTCTGGATTACATTTGTTCAGTTCCACATCCCCTTTTCCACCTCCCCAAGGGTAGGACAAGTGTAGGCTGGGGTGGTGGGATCCACGTGTCAGATAGAGGGAAGATGGTCCCGGTGGCTCTCTGGAGGGTATGCTGAGGAGGGCTGGCTCATGTGCTGGAATTCCCAAATAAAAACACACAAAAAAACCTATCATCACATTGGTGTAGAGTTCTTACTTTTCAAGTTGGAGTTCCTGGAACCTATTTCCTCCTGCTACAGCACACAGTGTTTCTGTGAGTGGGAACTCCTAGTGCCAAGAGAAGATATATGGATAAGCTTGGGCATTCAAGGTGACCCAGTAGCATTTAACCTTAGCCTACCTTTGCAATTTACCTTGCATGACATTCCTTCATGCACCCTGTCTTCCAACCAAGGTGAATGGCTCATCGTGTCCATGCCCTGGTGGCCTCCCTGCCTTTGCCCAGGCAGGCCTCTTTCTCTGGAATGTCTTCCTGGAATGCCTGAGCTCTTTATCCCTACTAGCCTGATCCTACCTAGTCTTCAAGATGTAGCTCACATGTTGCCTTCTGACATCCTGTCTGATCTCTGGAAGTGATGCTGCTTCTCCCAGCCACTCAAAGGCTTGTGTCATTATTCATTCAGCAAATATTTATTGAGTTCCTCCCTTGAACCAGGTACTGTTCTAGGTATTTGAAGTACTTCATTGAACAAAGATCCCTGACTTTGGAGAGTTTACCTTCTGGTATTTCCCTTAATTTATTGCTAATACTGGATCTGTGTAGTCCTCCTGGCAGACATTATGCACTCAAGGTCAAATTGATGTCATGTCTGATACCTCTATGTGTCCTTTCAGTGGCTTCTTATCGCTCTTGGTATAAGCACATAAGTGCTGAGCATTTCCTACTTGACCTTCTTTGGATCCAGCCTCACTTCATATTATTTTCCTTCTAGCATTCTCTATTCCTGCTTTCTTTTGATCTCCTCTGTTTACTCTGCTGCAGTGCCTTTACACATGCTTTCCTTCTGAATGGAATGCTCTTCCCTCTCCTCTCTACTTAGTTACCTTCAAATCTCAGCTGAAGCATTATTTCCTAAGGAGAGCTTCCTTGGCCTCCCTGACTAAATACCTTGACACTTTAGGATATCATACCAATCACTTATCACATATGCCAGTTTACTTGCATCCGTGACTGTTTCACTCATTTCTGTCTCCCATTGCAGATGGTAAGTAACTTGCAGGCAGAAGTGGTGTCTATTTTTGTTTATCATTAGCAGCCCCAGCACCTAGTAGGGAGTCAATAAGTATTTGTTGAATGAATCAATGAATGAATACCCGCTAGGTATCGTATATGCCGAATTATCCACGATGTGCTCACCCAATAGATAGTGCATTGGACTTCTATCTACAGTGGGCTCAGTTGTAAGCACTCTCTTCTTACCTATACATTTTTGGTTGTTTGAGTTTCAGAAAACATAGCCACCCTGACTGTAGCAATGTTCTGTGCATAGAGAAGGTGCTCAATATATTTTTATGATTGCTAATTGAGTAAATAAATGAATTCAAAGTTTGGTAGAATGAGGAGGTTAATGGGAGTGAGAATCACATATTAGAGGAAATTTTGTTGTAGCTAAAGCTGACAGTGGTATGTCTGCTAAGATATGGATGTACACATTTCAGAAAGGCTCATCAAAGGAGGTCTAGGCCTGCTAGAGGTCTGTTTTTATTGTGTCAGCGAGGGATAAGGTGGATCTTCCTAGAATTGCCACTTGAGGCATATGGAGTTTTACCTAAAGACCTTGCAGTCAGTGTAGAAGACTAGTCAAAATGGAAGATAGGGCTTCCCTGGTGGCGCAGTGGTTGAGAGTCCGCCTGCCAATGCAGGGGACATGGGTTCGTGCCCTGGTCCAGGAAGATCCCACATGCCGTGGAGCGGCTGGGCCCGTGAGCCATGGCCACTGAGCCTGCGCGTCCGGAGCCTGTGCTCCGCAACGGGAGAGGCCACAACAGTGAGAGGCCCGCGTACCGCAAAACAAAACAAAACAAAACAAATACAATGTTTTCTCCTACCTCTGTGCCTTTCCACATGCTATTCCCTTTACCTGTTATCCTCTTCTTCCTTCTCTATCTAGTAAACTTTTACTTGTTCTTCAAGAATTAGATGAAGCTTCACATTTTCTTCTTTTCTTTTTTTAATAGCTGACAAATAGAAGGTTTATGTTTATTAGAACATTGTATTACCCCATTGTCTATACATCTTTGTTCACTGAAGTACTTCAAATACCTAGAACAGTACCTGTCTATGCATCAGGAAGTAGATGCACCTCCTTTCTGTCTTCTTTACAGAGTCAAGCAATATATGTTAGCAAGATACCAAGACACCAGTGGCAAACTCTTGGGGAATCTTGGTTCCTAATGCAGGAGTGTATGTAAACAAAAAGATGATCAGAAATCTATCAGCCGCCATTGGTCAAATAGCTGCAGCACAACAGACATCCCTAAATCCCTTAGCCCTATTAGCATTAGCTAACCAGGGTGCCTTAGATTTTCTACTGGCTAAATAAGTATTTGTGTTATTGCTCACACTTATGGGTTATTTTTTTAATTTAATTTTTATTTTACATTGGAATATAGTTGATTTACAATGTTGTATTAGTTTCAGGTGTACAGCAAAGTGATTTAGTTATACGTATGCATATATCCATTCTTTTTCAGATTCTTTTCCCATATAGGTTATTACAGAATATTGAGTAGAGTTCCCTGGGCTATACAGTAGGTCCTGTTGATTATCTATTTTGTATATAGTAGTGTGTATATGTTAATCCGAAACTCCTAGTTTATCCCCTCCCCCTGTTTCCCCTTTGGTAACTGTAAGTGTGTTTTCGGAGTCTGAGTCTGTTTCTGTTTTGTAAATAATTTCATTTGTATATTTTTTTCTTGAAAACCTTCACTGAATTGGGCTGAAATGGTTCTGAGCCTGACATTCACAAAGTTCTCTGGACTTAAGGCCATCAGATTATCATGCCATTGATGATTTACTTGGCCATCAACTTTGTGCCATAAGGTAGATTTTGTGCCTCTTGGAGGAAAGTACTGTGCCTTGGTTATTTCTCCATTCTTAGTGACATTCATGAAGCCTGACTCTAGACAAGTGCTAATTGAATGGAGAATGACTTAAGCATGGTTGAGAGTTTAGCTTGGGAGAAAGTTGAGAATGATGGGCTGTCCACTATGCTCATTTATATTGCAGTTCTAGTATGGTGTTTAATTTTGAGAAACTGGACCCTGTGAGGCATGTCAGTTTGATTTACCTGTAAATTGTACTCCAGAGTAGTTGAGCCATATTAAGCTATTGATCAAGATGTTTAAGATTGACATTTAAACCCTGATGAAAACCTACCAAGTACAACTGTTTTTTAGATTAATTCGTACAAAGCTTCTTGCTCCTGGCAATAATAGATCATCAAAACTAACCACATCTCAAGACCATTCCGTCTAAATAAATTCAAGTAAAATTTAGCCTGTCAGTTTTCTCAAGAGTTAGTTGTATCTTTTTTGTTGCTTTTGGATAGCTCGATATATTGTTGTTTTTCTTTTCTGTCATAGCTCTGGACTTTGACAGGTCATTGTTTATATTTGGCAGGTCTCTTTAGTAATACACCTGTTGACTGATTAATTACAAAGGTTTAAAATATGAACTTTCAGTAAATGGGAAGCAGTGATTTTTTTAATAAGTTTTTTCATTACATCCGATTAGCATCATATTCATAATGGAGTACTTGTTAGAAAAACAGTGGACACATGTTCCATGCTCTCTCTAAAACTGGTGTGAGCATTTCAACTTTAGAGGACTTTGTGATCTTAGTAGGGCACTGCAGATATGGTGAAGCTAGATATTCCTATGTGGGCACACCCAGAAAACGAATGTGGTCAGAAAAAAGGCCTTCCTTTTTGAACCCCAGGCTGAACCAGAGCCTAGGGTGCTAAGAGCATCTGTGATGCTTAGAGGTCCTCTGGTTCATTCTCAGGTTGCAGAAGTAGGAGAATGACTCTGGTTTTGGAGTCAAAACACTGGAGACTATATCCCCCCTTTTCCTGCTTGTTTTGTCAAAGATTGATCACACAAGAGGCATCTTCGATTTCTTGCTGGCCAGCAGCCTTTGGCTCAGGGTTTAATAGGCTGAGGATGCCTGTAGGGGGGAATGGTTTTCCACTGAAGTAAATTTTGCAATGCAAATGTTCCTGGTACATGGTCCTCTGTGATCCTGCGCAAGTTGCTTAAATTCTCTTAGACCTGGTCTCGTTGTTAGTTAGAAGGAGGAGGATAACATTTACCTTAAAGGGAGTGGCATCTGTAATGTGTCTGGCCATACTGGTGTTCACTAATGGTCAGTTCCTTTTGCAGTCTTTCTCTAGTGTTTGGGGCGGAAGAGGCTGACTTAATTACACTTTCTCTCTTCTGTGCAACTCTCGGTGCACACGAAGCCATTCATGAAAGGGACAGGAGAGGCCATCTCAGTCAACCCCAGCACCTAGTATGTGAATCTGGATGGGGCGCTATGTTTTGTGTCTCCAAAGGCTGACATGTTATGGTTAAGAATACTTACACTAAATGCTGGATAACTGAAATGTTGACTGACATTTGGGAAACTAAAAAAAATTTAATTTTATTTCCTTTTGTTATTGGCATTGTGATTCCTGATTCCACTAAAAACCAAAATTAGAGATTTCATGGTACTACTATAAAGAGTCTTTTGAAGGTATTTTTGGTTAGCCAAACCACAGAGTACAGGGAATACCCTAAGGACCTTTTTTCCCTTATGAGATTGGAAGGTAGATTTTTATAAGGGATACTCATCCAAGTGCCTATCTGGCTCTTTCCAAATGTTCCAGCTTATCATGGCTTTGGTCATCTTCTGGCATTTTCTTCCATCAATATGAATTGAAAGCTTAAATTACAAGGGAAAGAAAAAAAAATAACCCAAGTTCTAGGACCATCTAAAATGTCTGAATATTTCTTGCTTTAAACAGCAGGGAAAAAATAAGGTTATTTCTTTCTCTGTTCAGCTTCCATCTAAAGAGATCATTTTCAGGTCAGAAGGATTTTTGATATTTCCCAGACTTTCCTATAGTTCTTGAATACATTTTAGAGCATAAAGTCCTGGAAATTTCTGTATGAAATACTTATAAAAACTTTTTTTCCTTATAGTTGATTTCTAGTCTCATAGCGTTGTGGTCAGACAAGATGCTTAATATGATTTCAGTTTTCTTAAACTTACCAAGACTTATTTTGTGGCCTAGCATGTGATCTGTCTTGGAGAATCTTCCTTGTACACTTGAAAAGAATGTGTATTTCTACTGCTTTCAGATGGAATGCTCTCTATATATTAATTAAGTCCATTTGTGCTAATGTGTCATTTAAAGCCTATGTTTTCTTATTGATTTTCTGTCTGGATGATCTGTCCATTGATGTTAGTGGGGTGTTAAAGTCCCCTACTATTATTGTGTTATTGTCAGGTTCTCCTTTTATATCTGTTAATATTTGCAAAATACACAAACACGTGTAGGCTAAATAATATGCTGCTAAACAACCAATGGATCACTGAAGAAATCAAAAAGGAAATTAAGAAAATCTAGAGACAAATGAAAATGAAAACACGATGATCCAAAAACTATGGGATGCAGCAAAAACAGTTCTAAGAGGGAAATTTGTAGTGATACAAGCTTATCTCAGGAAACAAGAAAAATCTCAAATAAACAACCTAACCTTACACCTAGAGCAACTAGAGAAAGAAGAACAAACAAAGCCCAAAGTTAGTAGGAGGAAAGAAATCATAAAGATCAGAGCAGAAATAAATGAGAGACTAAAAAAACAATAGAAAAGATCAATGAAGCTGAAAGCAGGTTCTTTGAAAAGGTAAACAAAATTGATAAAACTTTAGCCAGACTTATCAAGAAAAAAAGGAAGAGGGACCAAATCAATAAAATTAGAAATGAAAAAGGAGAAGTTACAAATGACACCACAGAAATACAAAGAATCATAAGAGACTACTGTGAACAACTGTACACCAATAAAGTGGACAACCTAGAAGAAATGGACAAATTCTTAGAAAGGTACAATCTCTCAAGACTGAACCAGGAAGAAATAGAAAATATGAACAGACCAATTACCAGTTCTGAAATTGTATTGGTAATTAAAAATCTTCTAACAAACAAAAGTCCAGGACCAGATGGCTTCATAGGTGAATATCACCAAACATTTAGAGAAGAGGTAACACTTTTCCTTCTGAAACTATTCCAAAAAATTACAGAGGAAGGAACACTTCTGAACTCATTCTATGAGGCCACCATCACCCTGATACCAAAACCAGACAAAGATACCACACACAAAAAAAGAAAATTACAGGCCAGTATCACTGATGAACATAAATGAAAAAATTCTAGTAAATACTAGTAAACTGAATCCAACAATACATTAAAAGGATCATACCCATGATAAATGGGATTTATCCCAGGGATGCAAGGATTTTTCAGTATTTACAAATCAATTATTGTGATACACCACATTAACAAACTGAAGAATAAAAATCACATGATCATCTCAATAGATGCAGAAAAGGCTTTTGAAAAATTCAACATCCATTTATGGATGGATAAAATTCAACATCCATTTATGGATGGATAAAATTCAACATCCATTTATGGATGGATAAAATTCAACATCCATTTATGATGAAACTCTCCAGAAAGTGTGCATAGAGGGAACATACCTCGACATAATAAAGACCATATATGACAAACCTGCAGATAACATCATACTCAACTGTGAAAAGCTGAAAGTGTTCCCTCTAAGATCAGGAACAAGACAAGGATGTTCACTCTTGCCACGTTTTTTAAAATTAATTTTTATTGGAGTATAGTTGCTTTACAATGCTGTGTTAGTTTCTGCTGTACAGCAAAGTGAATCAGTTATACATATACATATATCCACTTTTTTTTAGATTCCCTTTCCATTTAGGTCACCACAGAGCATTGAGTAGAGTTCCTGGTGCTATACAGTATGTTCTCATTAGTTATCCATTTTATTTATGTTAGTGTGTATATGTCAATGCCAGTCTCCCAATTCATCCCAACCCCTCTCCCCCACCTTGTGGAAGAAATGTGGTATATATACAACATGGAATATTACTCAGCCATAAAAAAGAGTGAAATAATGCCATTTGCAGTGACATGCATGGACCTAGAGATTATCATACTATGTGAAATAAGTCAGATAGAGAAAGACAAATGTCATATGATATCACTTATATGTGGAATCTGAAAAAGTGTTACAAATGAACTTACTTACAAAACAGAAATAGACTCACAGACATAGAAAACAAACTTATGGTTACCAAAGGGGAAAGTGGAGGGGGTAGGGATAAATTAGGAATTTGGGATTAACAGATGCACAGTACTATACATAAAATACATGACCAACAAGGACCTAACACACAGGACAGGGAACTATATGAACTATATTCAATATCTTGTAATAACCTATAATGGAAAAGAATCTGAAAAAGAATATATATGAATTACTTTGCTGTATACCTGAAACATTGTAAATCAACTCTACTGTAATAAAAAATAAATTATAAAGGACAAAATATATACAATTAATGAAAAAAAGTGGCTGCTGATCAGAAAAATATACTAAAAATAGAACTACCATATGACCTAGTAATTCCATTCCTGGGTATGTATCCAAAAAAACCAAAAACACTAATTTGAAAAGATACATGTACCCCAGTGTTCATAGCAGCATTATTTACAATTGCCAAGATATGGAAGCAACCATCATCATTCAACAGATGAATGGATAAAAAAGCTGTGGTATATATATGTGTGTGTGTGTGTGTGTGTGTGTGTGTGTGTGTGTGTGTGTGTGTGTGTGTGTGTGTGTATACACATATATATATTATGGAATGCTTCTCATTCATAAAAAAGAACAACATTTTGCCATTTGCAGCAATATGGATGGACTTGGAGGGCATTATCCTAAGTGAGAAAAGTAAGATAGACAAAGGCAAATACTGTAAATCACTCATATGTGGAATCTAAAAAAATACAACAAACTAGTGAATATAACAAAAAAGAAGCAGACTTACAGGTATAGAGAACAAACTGGTGGTTACCAGTGGGGAGGGGCAACAGGGGTGATATAGGTGTGGAGGAGCGAGAGGTACAAACTATTGGGTATAAGATAGTCTACTAGGTTGTATTGTACAACATGGGGAATATAGCCGGTATTTTGTAATAACTATAAATGGAGTGTAACCTTTAAAAATTGTATAAAAAAGTTGTCATACCCTACCCCTAAAGGAATAAAAAATCCAAATAGCAATGTATATATCAAAACCAACATAAAGTAAAGTAGTATCTTAACAGTGAACATGTAGCATATCTGATTTAACCACAGAATATTTGCCATCAGTATACATCAAAACTGTTACATGAACAAGCCATAAATAACTTTAGCATTCCTCTAGTCTTTCAAGCATAATGCTATATTTATTGAGATATTTTTAGTATGCAATTCAGATTGCCTTGATTTTGACAGAACTATAAACACTGTTGGGTAAAATCCCTAAGAAAATAGCATATTTTGAGTGAATCCAAATTCTAGGCATGAAATATGAGGGATGAAACTTGAAATCCTGTTTTCTTCTTTTTCCCTTCCTTCCTTCCCTTCCTTCCTTCCTTTCTTCCTGCCTCCCTCCTTTCTTTCCTTTCTCCCTCCCTTCATTCATTC
The DNA here is from genome assembly GCF_949774975.1 of Lagenorhynchus albirostris. Classification (NCBI taxonomy): domain Eukaryota; kingdom Metazoa; phylum Chordata; class Mammalia; order Artiodactyla; family Delphinidae; genus Lagenorhynchus; species Lagenorhynchus albirostris. The sequence continues at coordinate 24,925,870 of NC_083101.1, forward strand.
TTTTCTTCCTCCCTCCCTCCCTCACTCCTTTTCTCCCTCCCCCTTCCTTACTTCTCTTCCTTCCTTCCTTCTTTTTTTTTTTTAATTTTTTGGTGCTTGATCCCAGAAAGCTGTGCCACATTTCTAAGAAAAGATTTCTCACCCACTCACTGGTTGATAGCACTAGTTCATCAGCTGTAATATTTTCACTAACTTCAGGTTGTCATGAAAACTATCCCAAACTTGGAAGTAGGAAAATGAGGATACTGTATCTTCTGTCATGACAGTGTCAGTGCAGTTCAATAGACTTTCTGTTGACTGAGCTGTTCTATAGCTCTATAGGGACACCATGGTGACTAGTAGGTTTTTGTCTGGTAGAGAGGCAAATAATTTCTATTTGGTGGAAAAGATAGCCCCAAAGATCAAGGGTTATGGCCATGTTGGGCAATGGCCAGTTTTGTATCTAAATGCAGAGATCTATTATTTATCACCTATGTGTACCTAACTTCTCAAATACTTGTTCTAGCATTTATTAGTTCCCTCATACATTCAATTTTTATTTATTGGAGTCCAAAAATATACCTAAACAGTATGTGTGATATTTTATTCATCTTTTAAGAGGAAGTATATTTTATATTTATTTATCTTGGTAGAATTAATAAATCTATGACATCCAGTGAGCTACAAGTTAGCATTGACTAATATCAAGGAGCCAAGGTGATCTCTATAGAAGTTTCCATACGTTGTCTTATACCTGGTAAGCACTCAATGAATATCTTATTGTTGCTGTTATTATTGCTAATGGAAAGGCAAGTAGAGGGAGGCCAGCTCAATGTGAAGCACTCTTGCCTGGTGGTGCAGTCAGCTTTAACCCAATTGTTCCTATCTTGGGCCAGAGGATGGAGGTAGGAAAGAAGTACCATGGGAACATTGATAAACAAGTCTAAATAAATTCCCTGGATATTAAAATATATTTTAACATACATTTAAAGGAAGAAAAGGCCAGCAAATAAATAGTTTTGATTACAAAACCACAGGCTTATGCAAATAAGTATATAGATACATTTGAGAATTCTTTGAAAGAAACTGATATTGGAGTATGTTTGAGCATAAAATAACCATTAAAAACTTGCAAAATTAAATACTCTCTTTCTTAAAATATTTTGAACTTCTCCCCATTATATTTACAAAGCAGTGATAACTCTATCATGAGAGACTCATGAAAATTCAAAACTTGATAGATTTTCAGAAATTAGCTCTTATAAGAGGCTCAACTATACCAGAATTGCCTAGGGACAGTGTTAAAAATACAAATTCCTAGCCCCAGCCTAAGACTTGCTGAGTTAGAATCTTTAGAGAGTGGATCCAGGAAACTAAGGGTGTGTGTGTGTGCGTGTGTGTGTGTGTGTGTTAGGAATTTTAACATGCCCCCAGAGGATTTGGATGTGCCTTTGAGTCTGGGAACCACTGGTGGGGAGATCATTGTATGGATGAGCATTTGAGGTCTACGGAAGTTGAGGACCTTTGCTGATTTTGTTGTAAAAGCCTTCTCTTGTTGGCATACCTTAGGCACCACTGTGCATCTTTCAGAAATATAGAGTCGTTACGTAAAATTACTCAGTTGAGGGGAAGTGAGCTGCACCATTATCCCAAGGGCCCAATATTGGCCAGGTCTGAACTTAAGCCTCCTCACTTTTTTCAAGGTACTTTCTGTGTTTGTCTACCTTCCTAGGAACTCTTCCACTCTGAGGAGTAAAAACCACTAACAAAATTTCCAGAACATACGAACTTTCTGTAAGGCAAGTTGGCTTTGCCAATAAGAAGGCTTAAAACTGATTGTATTCTTCTACTCTTTTATTCTACTTTTTCCAATATGATCTAACAAAAACCAGTGATCAGAATTGCATACACTCATTTTTTACAAAATTATTCGTGGCAGTGTTTTTTTTTTTCCAACGGCTATCTTTTTTTTTTTTTTTTACAGTACACGGGCCTCTCACTGTTGTGGCCTCTCCTATTGTGGAGCACAGGCTCCGGATGCGCAGGCTCAGCGGCCATGGCTCATGGGACCAGCCGCTCCGCGGCATGTGGGATCTTCCCAGACTGGGGCACGAACCCATGTCCCCTGCATCGTCAGGCGGACTCTCAACCACTGCGCCACCAGGGAAGCCCCCCAAACACTATCTTTTTATTTTTATTTATTTTTTAACATCTTTATTGGAGTATAATTGCTTTACAATGGTGTGTTAATTTCTGCTTTATAACAAAGTGAATCAGCTATACATATCATATATCCCCATATCTCCTTCTTGCGTCTCCCTCCCATCCTCATCCCACCCCTCTAGGTGGTCACAGAGCACCGAGCTGATCTCCCTGTGCTATGCAGCTGCTTCCTGCTAGCTATCTATTTTACATTTGGTAGTGTATGTATGTCCATGCCACTCTCTCACTTTGTCCCAGTTTGCCCTTCCCTGTCCCCGTGTCCTCAAGACCATTCTCTACGTCTGCAAATTTATTCCTGTTCTGCCCATAGGTTCATCAGAACCATTTTTTTTGTTTTTTTTTTAGATTCTGTATATATGTGTTAACATATGGTATTTTTTTCCCTTTCTGACTTACTTCACTCTGTATGACAGATGCTAGGTCCATCCACCTCACTACAGAAAACTCAGTTTTGTTTCATTTTATGGCTGAGTAATATTCCATTGTATATATGTCCCACGTCTTCTTTATCTGTTCATCTGTCAGTGGACACTTAGGTTCCTTCCATTTCCTGGCTATTGTAAATAGTGCTGCAATGACCATTGTGGAACATGACTCTTTTTGAATTATGGTTTTCTCAGGGTATATGCCCAGTAGTGGGATTGGTAGGTCGTATGGTAGTTCTATTTGTAGTTTTTTGAGGAACCTTCATACTGTTCTCCATAGTGGCTGTATCAATTTACATTCCCACCAACAGTGCAATAGGGTTCCCTTTTCTGCAGACCCTCTCCAGCATTTATTGTTTGTAGATTTTTTGATGATGGCCATTCTGACTGGTGTGAGGTGATACCTCACTGTAGTTTTGATTTGCATTTCTCTAATGATTAGTGATGTTGAGCATCCTTTCATGTGTTTGTTGGCAAACTGTATATCTTCTTTGGAGAAATGTCTATTTAGGTCTTCTGCCCATTTTTGGATTGGGTTGTTTGTTTTTTTGATATTGAGCTGCATGAGCTGCTTATAAATCTTGGAGAATAATCCTTTGTCAGTTGCTTCGTTTGCAAATATTTTCTCCGATTCTGAGGGTTGTCTTTTCGTCTTGTTTATGTTTTCCTTTGCTGTGCAAAAGCTTCTAAGTTTCATTAGGTCCCATTTGTTTATTTTTGTTTTTATTTCCATTTCTCTAGGAGGTGGGTCAAAAAGGATCTTGCTGTGGTTTATGTCATAGAATGTTCTGCATATGTTTTCCTCTAAGAGTTTTATAGTGTCTGGCCTTGCATTTAGGGCTTTAATCCATTTTGAGTTTATTTTTGTGCATGGTGTTAGGAAGTGTTCTAATTTCATTCTTTTACATAAGGCTGTCCAGTTTTCCCAGCACCACTTTTTTTTATTTTTATTTTTATTTTTTTTGCGGTACGCAGGCCTCTCACTGTTGTGGCCTCTCCCGTTGCGGAGTGCAGGCTCCAGACGTGCAGGCTCAGTGGCCATGGCTCATGGGCCCAGCCACTCAGCGGCATGTGGGATCTTCCCGGACCGGGGTGCGAACCCGCATCCCCTTCATTGGCAGGCAGACTCTCAACCACTGTGCCACCAGGGAAGCCCCCAGCACCACTTATTGAAGAGGCTGTTTTTTCTCCATTGTGTATTCTAGCCTCCTTTATCAAAAATGAGGTGACCATATGTGTGTGGGTTTATCTCTAGGCTTTCTATCCTGTTCCATTGATCTATATTTCTGTTTTTGTGCCAATGCCATACTGTCTTGATTACTGTAGCTTTGTAGTATAGTCTGAAGTCAGGGAGCCTGATTCCTCCAGCTCCATTTTTCTTCCTCAAGATTGCTTTGGCTATTTGGGGTCTTTCGTGTTTCCATATAATTTGTGAAATTTTTTTTCTAGTTCTGTGAAAAATGCCATTGGTAGTTTTATAGGGATTGCATTGAATCTGCAGATTGCTTTGGGTAGTATAGTCATTTTCACAATGTTGATTCCTCCAATCCAAGAACGTGGTATATCTCTCCGTCTGTTTGTATCATCTTTAATTTCTTTCATCAGTGTCTTATAGTTTTCTACTTACAGGTCTTTTTTCTCCTTAAGTAGGTTTATTCCTAGGTATTTTATTCTTTTTGTTGCTGTGGTAAATGGGAATGTGTCCTTATTTTCTCTCTCTGATTTTTCATTGTTAGTGTATAGAAATGCAAGAGATTTCTGTGCATTAGTTTTGTATCCTGCTGCTTTACCAAATTCATTAATTAGGTCTAGTAGTTTTCTGGTAGTGTCTTTAGGATTCACTATGTATAGTATCATGTCATCTGCAAACAGTGACAGTTTTACTTCTTGTTTTCTGATTTGTATTGTTTTTTTTCTCTTTTTGTTCTCTGATTGCTGTGGCTAAAACTTCCAAAACTGTGTTGAATAATAGTGCTGAGAGTGGACAACCTTGTCTTGTTCCTGATCTTAGACGAAATGGTTTCAGTTTTTCACCATTGAGAACGATGTTGGTTGTGGGTTTGTCATATATGACCTTTATTAGGCTGGGTAAGTTCCTCTTGCCTACTTTCTGGAGGGTTTTTATCATAAATGGGTGTTGAATTTTGTCAAAAGCCTTTTCTCCATCTATTGAGATGATCATATGTTTTTTCTTCTTCAGTTTGTTAATATGCTGTATCACATTGATTGATTTTCATACATTGAAGAATTCTTGCATTCCTGGGATAAACCCCACTTGATCATGGTGTAGGATCCTTTTAATATGCTGCTGGATTCTGTTTGCTAATATTTTGTTGAGGATTTTTGCATCTATGTTCATCAGTGATACTGGCCCCTAGTTTTCTTTCTTTGTGATGTCTTTGTCTGGTTTTGGTATCAGGGTGATATGGCCTCGTAGAATGAGTTTGGGAGTGTTCCTCCTTCTGCTATATTTTGGAAGATTTTGAGAAGGTTAGGTGGGAGGTATTCTCTAAATGTTTGATAGAATTCGCCTGTGAAGCCATCTAGTCCTGGGCTTTTGTTTGTTGGAAGACTTTTAATCACAGTCTCAATTTCAGTGCTTGTGATTGGTGTGTTCATGTGTTCTACTTCTTCCTGGTTCAGTCTCGGAATGTTGTGCTTTTCTAAGACTTTGTCCATTTCTTCCAGGTTGTCCATTTTATTGGCATATAATTGCTTGTAGTTATCTCTCATGTTCCTTTGTATTTCTGCAGTGTCAGTTGTTACTTCTCCTTTTTCATTTCTAATTCTGTTGATTTGAGTCTTCTCCCATTTTTTCTTTATGAGTCTGGCTAATGTTTTATCAATTTTGTTTATCTTCTCAAAGAACCAGCTTTTAGTTTTATTGATATTTGCTATTGTTTTCTTCATTTCTTTTTTATTTACTTCTGATCTGATCTTTATGATTTCTTCCTTCTGCTAACTTTGGGGGTTTTTTGTTCTTCTTTCTCTAATTGCTTTAGGTATAAGGTTAAGTTTTTTATTTGAGATGTTTCTTGTTTCTTGAGGTAGGATTGTATTGCTATAAAATTCCCTCTTAGAACTGCTTTTGCTGCATCCCATAAGTTTTGGGTCATCATGTTTTCATTGTCATTTGTTTCTAGGTATTTTTTGATTTCCTCTTTGATTTCTTCAGTGATCTCTTGGTTATTTAGTAGCATATCGTTTAGTCTCCATGTGTTTGAATTTTTTAAAGATTTTCTCCTGTAATTGATATCTAGTGCCACAGTGTTCTGGTCAGAAAAGATACTTGATATGATTTCAATTTTCTTAAATTTACCAAGGCTTGATTTGTGACCCAGGATATGATACATCCTGGAGAATGGTCCATGAGCACTTGAGAAGAAAGTGTATTCTGTTGTTTTGGGATGGAATGTCCTATAAATATCTATTAAGCCCATCTTGTTTAATGTATCATTTAAAGCTTGTGTTTCCTATTTATTTTCATTTTGTATGATCTGTCCATTGGTGAAAATGGGGTGGAAAAAGTCCCCTACTATGATTGTGTTACTGTTGATTTCCCCTTTTATGGCTGTTAGCATTTGCCTGATGTATTGAGGTGCTCCTATGTTGGGTGCATAAATATTTACAATTGTTATACCTTCTTTTTGGATTGACCCCTTGATCATTATGTAGTGTCCTTCTTTGTCTCTTTCAGTAGTCTTTATTTTAAAGTCTATTTTCTCTGATATGAGAATTGCTACTCCAGCTGTCTTTCGATTTCCATTTGCATGGAATATTTTTTTCCATCCCCTCACTTTCAGTCTGTATGTGTCCCTAGGTTTGAAGTGTGTTTCTTGTAGACAGCATATATACTGGTCATGTTTTTGTATCCATTCAGCCAGTCTGTGTCTTTTGGTTGGAACATTTAATCCATTTACATTTAAGGTAATTATCAATATGTATGTTCCTATTCCCACTTTCTTAATTGCTTTTGGTTTCTTTTTGTAGGTCTTTTCCTTCTCTTGTGTTTCCTGCCTAGAGAAGTTCCTTTAGCAGTTGTTGTAAAGCTGGTTTGGTGATGCTGAATTCTCTTAGCTTTTGCTTGTCTGTAAAGGTTTTAATTTCTCCGTTGAATCTGAATGAGATGCTTGCTGGGTAGAGTAATCTTGGTTGTAGGTTTTTCTCCTTCATCACTTTAAATGTGTCCTGCCACTGCCTTCTGCCTTGCAGAGTTTCTGCTGAAAGATCAGCTCTTAACCTTATGGGCATTCCTTTGTATGTTATTTGTTGCTTTTCCCTTGCTGCTTTTAATATTTTTTCTTTGTATTTAATTTTTGATAGTTTGATTAATATGTGTCTTGGCGTGTTTCTCCTTGGATTTGTCCTGTATGTGACCCTGTGCTCCCTTGACTTGATTGACTATTTCCTTTCCCATCTTAGGGAAGTTTTCAGCTATAAACTCTTCAAATATTTCCTCAGTCCCTTTTTTTTTTCTCTTCTTCCTCTGGGACCCCTATAATTTGAATGTTGGTGCATTTAAAGTTTTCCCTTAGGTCTCTGAGACTGTCCTCAAGTCTTTTCATCTTTTTTTCTTTATTCTGCTCTGTATTAGTTATTTCCACTATTTTATGTTCCAGGTCACTTATCGGTTCTTCTGCCTCAGTTATTCTGCTATTGATTCCTTCTAGAGGATTTTTGATATCCTTTATTGTGTTGTTCATCATTGTTTGCTCTTTAGTTCTTCTAGGTCTTTTTTAAACGTTTCTTGTATTGTCTCCATCTATTTCCAAGATTATGGATCATCTTTACTCTCATTACTCTGAATTCTTTTCCAGGTAGACTGCCTATTTCCTCTTCATTTGTTTGGTCTGGTGGGTTTTTACCTTGCTCCTGCATCTGCTGCGTTTATCTCTGTCTTCTCATTTTGCTTAACTTACTGTGTTTGGGGTCTCCTTTTCGCAGGCTGCAGGCTCATAATTCCCATTGTTTTTGGTATCTGCCCCCAGTGGCTATGGTTGGTTCAGTGGGTTGTGTAGGCATCCTGGTAGAGGGAACTGGTGCCTGTGCTCTGGTGGATGGGGCTGGATCTTGTCTTTTTGGTGGGTAGGACTGTGTCTGGTGGTGTGTTTTGGTGTGTCTGTGACCTTTTTATGTTTTTAGGCAGCCTCTCTGCTAATGGGTGGCCTTGTGTTCCTGTCTTGCTAGTTGTTTGGCATGGGGTGTTCAGCACTGTAGCTTGCTGGTCGTTGAGTGGAGCTGCGTCTTAGCGTTGAGATGGAGATCTCTGGGAGAGCTTTTGCTGTTTGATATAACATGGAGCTGGGAGGTCTCTGGTGGTCCAATATCCTGAAGTCGGCTCTCCCACCTCAGAGGCAAAGGCCTGCCACCTGGCCAGAACACAAAGACCCTATCAGCCACGTGGCTCAGAAGAAAAAGGAGAAAGAAAGAAAGAGAGAAAGAGAGAAAGAGAGAACGGGAGAGGGAGAGGGAGAGGGAGAGGGAAAGAAAGGAAAGAAAGAAGGAAGGAAGGAAGGAAGAAAGGAAGAAAGGAAAAATAGATAAATAAAATAAAAATAATTATTTAAAATAAAAAAATTAAAAAGTAATAAAAAAAAGAAAGACGAGAGCAACCAAACCAAAAAACAAATCCACCAATGACAACAAGAGCTAAAAACTATACAAAAAACAAAACAAAACAACAAAATGGACAGACAGAACCCTAGGATAAATGGTAAAAGCAAAGCTGTACAGACAAAATCACACAAAGGAGCATACACATACACACTCACAAAAAGAAAAAAAGGGAAAAAGAATATATATGTGTATATATATAAAAAAAGAGAGCAACCAAATCAATAAAGCAATCTACGAATTATAATACTAAACTCTATATACTAAGTTAAGATAAACCTAAAACCAAAAACAAATTAGATGCAGAAAGAAACCCCAAAGTTTCTCCCAAAGTCCACCGTCTCAATTTTGGGATGATTTGTTGTCTATTCAGGTATTCCACAGATGCAGGTACATCAAGTTGATTGTGGAGCTTTAATCCGCTGCTCCTGAGGCTGCTGGGAGGGACTTCCCTTTCTCTTCTTTGTTCGCACAGCTCCTGGGGCTCAGCTTTGGATTTGGCTCCCCCTCTGCATGTAGGTCGCCTGAGGGCATCTGTTCTTCACTCAGACAGGATGGGGTTAAAGGAGCAGCTGATTAGGGGGCTGTGGCTCACTGAGGCCGGGGGGAGGGAGGGGTACGGAATGCGGGGTGAGCCTGTGGCAGCAGAGGCCGGCGTGTCATTGCACCAGCCTGAGGCGCTCCGTGCATTCTCCCGGGGAAGTTGTCCCCGGATCACGGGACCCTGGCAGTAGCGGGCTGCACAGGCTCCCAGGAGGGGAGGTGTGGGTAGTGACCTGGGCTTGCACACAGGCTTCTTGGTGGCGGCAGCAGCAGCCTTAGTGTTTCATGCCCGTCTCTGGGGTCCGGGCTGATAGCCGTGGCTCGCGCCTGTCTCTGAAGCTTGTTTAGGCGGTGCTCTGAATCCCCCTCTCCTTGCGCACCCCGAAGTAATGGTCTCTTACCTCTTAGGTAGTTCCAGACTTTTTTCTGGACTGTATCCTGGCTAGCTGTGGCACACTAGCCCCCTTCAGGCTGTGTTCACGCAGCCAACCCCAGGGATCTTTCCTCTGAAGCCTGAGCCTCAGCACCCAGCCCCCACCCGTCCCGGCGGGTGAGCAGACAAGCCTCTCGGGCTGGTGAGTGCTGGTTGGCACCGATCCTCGTGCGGGAATCTCTCCGCTTTGCCCTCTGCACCCCCGTTGCTGTACTCTCTTCCGTGGCTCCGAAGCTTTCCCCTTCCACCACCCGCAGTCTCCACTCGCGAAGGGGCTTCCTAGTGTGTGGAAACCTTTCCTTCTTCACAGCTCCCTTCCAGAGGTGCAGGTCCTGTCCCTATTCTTTTGTCTCCGTGTTTTCTTTTTTCTTCTGCCCTACCCAGGTACGTGGGGGAGTTTCTTGCCTCTTGGGAAGTCTGAGGTCTTCTGCCACGGTTCAGTAGGTGTTCTGTAGGAGTTGTTCCACATGTAGATGTATTTCTGATGTATTTGTGGGGAGGAAGGTGATCTCCACATCTTACTCCTCAGCCATCTTGAAGGTCTCCTGTATTTTTCAAATTTTCTATGATAAACACTTACTAAGTTTATGATCATAGCAGTGCCATAAATTTTACCTTTTCAATTTTTTCTTCCTATTTTTTACGAAGAAATTTGTTAACTAAGTCTTGAGGGTTAACAAGATGTTAATGATTGATGTTTGACTAAGAGACTAATTCTGTTAAGAAATTTATTATCTTTCACACACCGTCAGGCAATTTGCTGAATGCAAATGGGAAAGATTTTTATTATTTAATAAGTCTGCCCTCTGCCTGGCAATGTGTTAGCAGTTCCAATTACTTTATTCATTTTAAAGTCAAAGACTTTTTTTTCAATGTAAATTCAAATTATACTCCTTCCCTTCAATCTCCTTTTCTTAATCTAAGTTAAGAATGCTGTCATTTCTTTTACCTGCATATAACAGCAGATGTGCAAGAGCTAATTAATTCTTTGGCTGGAGGGAATTGCCACACCCAGAGAGCATCTGTCCAGCCCTCCAATTCCTTTGAGGCATACTTTGCCACACACGTGGAGAGTTTGTGCTGATAGTCCCTGCAGACTAGGGTTGGAGTTTTCCCAGGGCAGCTTGTTGGATAGGGCAAGAGAGTAGAAGGGCAAGGGAGTGATTATGAAGTACATCACAGAAACCCACCTGGGGAAGAAAAAAGTGAGGATATGATAGGGATGATGGAAAGTAACAAATTGTGGGCCAAAGAATTGTTGATGTGGGCATAGTAGAGTATGTGAGTTGGTAAGATAGGAGGTGGACATCGAAGAATGTGGTGTTAAGGAAAGAAATTCCAGACTGGTGTAGTATTGGTTGATAAGGTCCAAGATGTAACTAAGGATAGCAGTGAGAGGCCAGGCAATGGGTGAGTAATCTACATGGATGATGAAGTCACCAAGACTCTTATCAAGATGATGAGAGAAGTGGTGGGAGAAAAAGAGTCACCAAGTTCTAAACTGTTCAATGAATGAGGATACCAATAGTGAGGTGGGTCTAATGATACATCCTTCAATGAAGCTGAGTTGTTTGTTTTTGTTTTGGAGTAGGAATTAGGGAGTGGGGAGGAGAAATGATGTGGAGGCAGCAAAGGGGATCAAGGAGGACATTACCCTATGAGATAAGATATAACTTATAACTCACATAACTCTAGAGACTCACCTTGGAGACTTAAAGCTGGCAACTTTTCTCCTTAGCTCTCATTCTTACTTTTTACCTTTCCAGTCTACCTAGTTTATAGCTTGGCTTCTCCCTCTTGATTCTAGATTCTCCTGTTGGCAAGGCCCCTCGGTGTTTGCCCAGTAAAAATGCTTAATGAATGTTAGTTAAAGAACTCATTTGATTAAAATGTGCTTAGGGAGCTTTCAGGATTTTGGTTTTCTACAAATTGGGAAACGAACTCTCTTTGGAAATCTATTCCCTCAGAACCTCAGATGGCCTCATCAAATCCCTCTGGGCTTTGAGTCTTTTAGTAGTTTTGGCTTGAATTCCTTATGTAGGCACTTACCTTTCCATCAGCATTTCTTTTCCTAAAATGACTTGTCTCATGTACCCTCCACCATTACTTGGTCTCTGGTATCCCTCAGGGGAAGGTCAGATCCCCTCCACACATGCAGGCTCACTTGTCTTCTGAAATGCACATGCATGGTAATGTGTAACAGGCCTCTCTTGAATAGGATCCGGTTTTGTGTCCTGGCTCACCTAACTGAGATCTGTAGAAACTTATTAACATATGAAGAAATTAAGGATCAAAAAGATTGAAAAACTGGCCCAAGATCTTAGAACCCAATAAGTATTAAAAACCAGGTGATGAGATTATAAAATTTGGGCTTTCTCTATTACCCCCAAATACTTCTCACATGTTTTCTATCAGTTGCTTTTGGGGGGGCACTTTTAATTCTAACAAAGTATCTAAGTGTGGGCCTCAAATCATTATTTCTATTATTTTTCTTTATTTCTTTTTTTTTTTTTTTTTTTGCGGTACGTGGGCCTCTCACTGTTGTGGCCTCTCCCGTTGCGGAGCACAGGCTCCGGACGCACAGGTTCAGCAGCCATGGCTCACGGGCCCAGCCGCTCCACGGCATGTGGGATCTTCCCGGACCGGGGCACGAACCCGTGTCCCCTGCATCAGTGGGCGGACTCTCAACCACTGCGCCACCAGGGAAGCCCTATTTCCTTTATTTTTCAACTCAAATGGAACCTATATAAGAATGACAGTAACAAATCCACCCCTATGCATCAATAACCTGCACATCTTCCTGTTAATAGAATGTGTCTTTAAATTGCATGACCACTGTTTTATATTGGGTCAGCCCCTAATGTTATTTCTGTCATAAACAATAGTCCAGATGCTCAGTGTTTGGGAGGAAACACCTTTCCTGCATAGCTTGGTCATGTGATGATGGGCGATTAGGATAACTGTGACTTCATTGCAATCATGAATTAGGCAACCAGGAGATCACATGTGGGGCAATAGGGTGATCTGCCTAACACAAGCCATTTTCCATAAGCTACTCCTCTAGAAATCAGGGGTTTTCAAGTCATAAAGCTATATACAGTATGTCATGGTTCTGCCCAATGGGCAAGGAAAAGGGGCAACTCATTTAAAGTAGAAAGGGCATGAGACTTGGAATCAAATGTGGATTAGAATCCTGGCCCTGAAAGTTTCTGCCTGTGGATCACCTCATCTTTCTTAGTGTCAGAGTTCTCAACAATAAAACATGATTCTGATATCCCTTTCTTAGGTCAATAGTGAAAAACATATGGAGTGCCCATATATAGGTTCTAAAAGTATTACTTTGTATAAAAGGTTTTCTAGAGGATTGAAATCTTAGTATTTGTTTCAGAAGTGACTTGGTACAAATAACATTTTAAATTATAACTTCCTTTCAGTGCAATATTTTTAATATATTAAAGCAAGGACTGTGACATGGCCATTTGAATGAAGTTGTTTTTCCTTATGTTTTACATGTTTTGTGGGTTTCTAGATGTTGGGTTCAGTTTTTTTTCAACATAGAAAAGCAGTGATATTCCTGATATGGTTTTGTGTATCTTAACACAGTAGGCAAGAACAGATATTTGGTGAAAGTTAGTGTTCTTAAGAAATCAGAGTATAATTAAACGTTGCTTTCTTACTATTACACAATAATAAGAACTCACAAAATGTACAAAGGACTTTCAGGTCAATTATCTTCTTAGAACTAAATCCTCAACACTCCTGAGAACTAGGAGGATTAGCGTTTGCTCTTGACCTTAATCTTGATCTGATATTTGAGATATCAGCCTCTAATTAAAATGTATTTATCTTTACACAAATTCATCTAAAAATATAATTCTTGGCCTATTTTACAGACAAAATAGATCACATGTATTATCTTCATTGTAATTCTCAAATTCTCCTTGCTAATTTTCAACTTTTCAACCTCTACATACACATCTGTAAATCTTGTCCATCAACTCAAAATAATAGTGTTTACGCTGCTTGGAGTGGGCTGTGCGTTTAGAGGGAAAGCTAACTAGTGCCCTTTCATCCTCTGCAATGCCACCTAACAACTGTCAAAATAATAGTATCCTAGACCTGTGAGATCCAAAGGCAAGTCTTGGTTTTGTGAAAGGGGAAATACAACGAAAAGAAAACAAGCTGTGGAGTTCACCTGAGCCAAGCAGCGCTCCATCCTGTTTATTATTTGCAGAGAGCTGGTGTTATTTCAGCCATGTTGTCATTTTGAATATGCTACTGCAGTACAGCTGTAGCCATTGAAATTCCTGCCATTACTGTGAGACTTATCATTGTAACCCCATGTTCCAGGGATGGGCTTTCTGGCCATTGCTACTGACATATATGCAAGGGATGAAAAAGAGCCTCCAAATTAGCTGTGTGTGTGTGTGTGTGTGTGTGTGTGTGTGTGTGTGTGTATGCATGTGTGCGTGCTTACGTGTGCATGTGTGGTTGGTTAGAGGGTAGGAGGGGCCACAATATTAGTTACTTAGTTTCAGGTAATCAGTTTCATAGTCTCAGTGTTGGAGGAATGTTTAAATGCCATCAAGACTAGTCAACCCTTATTCATCAGTTTTGGCCTCAAAATATTATACAACCTATAAATTCACTTCTTAAAATTACAAAATACATATAAGCAAAATGGAAACAACAACAACTATAATTTCACCACTCATGGATAAGTATAGTTAGGAATTAGGTACATAACTGTCCAGAGTCTTTTCTGTGGATTAGATTGTACTATACCTCACTATTTACTTAACAATATATTGCTAAGTATATAAAATACATAGCTACATCTAATTTTTATAGTGTTCCATTGTCTAGGTTTACCATACTTTTTGTAACTAATCCTCTATTGTTGGATTTTAGTTTCTCTTTTTTTGCTATTATAAATTATGTGAAATGAAAATCCTTGTACATACATCCTTTCACACCCAACTGATCCTTGAAAACTTCCAGTATTGGGAAACTGCCTATTGCCATTGACCTACCCACAGCAGATCTCACTAGGGTATGGGTTCTAGAAATGCGACCCTTAACTGAATCTGCATGATATAGGGTCTCTGGAGCATGGTCCCTGTCACAGTGTGTTCCCATGGTTCTTCTGTTCTCTTCATATTCTCTAATGTCACCAATTACATACTTCCAGTAATGGCTTCCTCCATTAGACTGTGGTTGCTCAGTCTTCCCAGGCTATAGGACTATTTATGATGTCAACAATGTCACACATTGTCAAAGGTCTTCTGTCTATCTCTAATTCACAAGTTGTCATCTTTTCCCCAACCAACCATTTTATTGCTTTATCAATGATTATGTCCATGTTAGTGAAAATGAAAAGCAATTAAAAAAAACCCGAGTTACAAGTACAGACTTAACTGTGTAACAAAGGGCACTAAGCCACTGATGGGTAAATACTCCCAGGAGGTAGCAGGCTGAACAGAGAGCCTCTGAGAGCTTCTCTGAGCATTTACAAGATGCCCTGCTTAGGAAGTCAGAGGGCAAGTTCTTGAGTGAGAGCTAAGAAACGTAAGGAGTCTCTGTAGCTGGGCCATCTGTCAGGGCTGTAGTGGAGGTAAGATTCTGAATATCTGGCAGGACAGTAGACTGCTCTGTATTTTCTGTCTAAGCTCACCCTGACCAATTTCTAGCATACAGGAGTAGGTCCAAGCAAATCACTTCTCTGGGGCAAACCAAGTGACTTTGGCTGATCTAGGCAGTAAGGCATGGAGAGGAGAGCAGGAACTTCATCAATCAGCATGTAGTCCAGGCAAGCCTGCTAAAGCCCTCCTGATTATCTGCTAATCTTCACCCTTGGTTTCTTCTCCCATTTTCTTGAAGGAGTCTTAATATGTGGAAAATTTTGCAATTTAATAACAACCAGCAGGAAAAATTAACCTGGAAAATCCAGATCTATTCTTAGATAGTTTTTGTGTTCCACTGTGGATCAAAATTGCCTGAGTGTGTGCATGTGGGCACACACACACATACAGAGGCATAAAAAGTGGCCATGGTAGATAAGTCACTCATGTTGCAGAGCACACTCAGTTCAAGGTTGGGGGTATAGTTCCCTTTGATACAACCTGCTTGATAGCTCTTGTTGGCTGAAAGCATAAAACAGCACCTAGAGCATGTACACACAGGGCACTGTTAGATAATTACATATATATTCATTTATTTTAGAAAATATTTTAGAGACAGAAAGTTTTATTGGATTGGTACTGTTTAGGAATAATGTAAAATGGACTGGAGTATATTATGTTAAAGCTGTCCTCCGGCACTAATTGACCTTAGTTCTCTCCTCTTGGCATTGCTTAGAATATGTCTCTATGATTGATTGTCAGAGATTAGAAATGGTTCCTGGGTCTTCTCTTATAGTGAGGTAATAGCTGTGTTTTAGTTTCAGTCAATACTGTATTTCAAGTGTCATATGTAAATGTGTAGTTCTGTACCTCCTGGTTTTGAGAAGGGCAGTAGATGATCGACACAGAGGGCACTGACAGTCTGAAGTGGTGAGTGTGGAGGTGAGAAGTGGTGCAGAAAGGGAAATAAGGAAGGCAGTTGACAAAAGGGAAATATCCTGGACTGGGGCCCTGTCCTGTCTTTTCAGTTCAGCTACTCCTGGAATGGTCCAAAGAAGAAAGAAGCCAAGGCATCCACCATTTGGTGTCATACCTGGACAGCCCAGCCTCTCTCATTACATGACGTTTCCATACACAGGTGTGTTACAAAGCCTACAAGTCAAAATCAGTAGCTAAAATGAGAGACTCAGCAGTAAAAATGATAGTATCTGTGGATCGAAACTTCATTTTGTAGATGAGAAATCTGAAACACAGAGAGGGGATGGGATGCGAGGCCACTCAGTGAAGTGAGTGCAGAACTCAGCTCTCCTGTTTTCCAGGTTGATGTCCTTCTCCAAGTGACATTTTGGGAACATTGTGAAGTGAAGCGGTTTAGGTTAGCAGCTACATTTGGTGACCGGTGTTCTCTAAAAACCGTCCTAAACAAGAAACTGCTTAGATAATTGCACAGAAGATATTTGGCACATTGGAATTCCTTTATTCTAAAAAACTACACATTTTTCTTTTCTGGTTTTGCCAATTAGATTTATGGTTTGGCTATTGGTCTAGCAGGCAACAAGATGTATGGTTGTTTTGCTAGGTTGCTAAATACCTTTCTTCACTCTCTTCTGAAGAGAATTTTCTGCTATTCCTCTATGGAATGTTTTTGTCATTCGTTACAAAAAGCAGGCACGCAAAATCATAGAATCACAAGCAAACCTCCCTGGTCCCATCAACATTTGAGTAGTAGTGCCCTTATACTTCCATAAACAGTGGTTTACCAGGGGATTTTGATGCTGTTCCTGTTATGCTCTGGGAAATGGTTCTTATGATTCCTATTTCGGGGCTGTGGAAACTGAGACTCAGGAAGGGAATTTATGTGTTCTGAGCATTTGTGCAGATTCTCTGTAACTCAAATTTCAGAGAGGCAGCAAGAGGAACAAGGGTCTCCATTTATCCCACCTACTACATTCCCATTTGGAGCCCCCCGTTTTGGGCCCATCCAGAATTACATCCAGTCCTTCCTTTATCTCCTTTCAGTTTAGCAAACCTAATCATTTCAGCTTCCCACATGCTCAACATTAGTTGTCCAGATGAGCTGAGAGCGTAGGTCATTGCAAGGCTTGATCAAACCTCATTTCACATTTTCTCAAAATGTAGGCAGTTAACTAGGGCCTTGGCATTCTTTGGTTGTATCAGCTATTTGAAGAGTTTATTTTCTTGGTTGGTTGTACTTTCCCCCTTAGTATTTGAATTGAATTTATCTCCCATTTTATTCCTATTTTATTATACTTTCATTGCTCTGCCATTAAAAAAAATAAAACCATGCTTGAATCAGTTTTTAACACATGGTGTCTGAGGTTGGAAGACATGATTTTGTTTCCCAGTTCTTCCCCTCTCCGGATTTGTGACATTGGCTAAGTCTAGTCCCCACTTTGGGCTTTAATTTCTTCACCTGTAATATTAGGGTTTTGGACTAGGTGACCTTTAAGGGCTCTTTCTGGTCTGAAATGCTCTACTTGCATATTTCTTTCTTTTTTTAAATCAATATTGACTTTCTAAACTAAAGTTGATGGTCAGGACTTTTGGTCTAGGACTTTTTTTTAGCAGAATTTGATTATTTTGTTTTAGATTGAAGGATATGGGAACCAGGCAGGTCTGGCCAGGATGGCCTCAGTTTGGGATAATCTCTATATGGTATCTGGGTTTCTAAGAAATTGTCCAGGCAAAGCCCTCTCAGCTCCAGATCCCTGAAGACATTGTGTCAGTTGCTGTAGTCTCCTGCACTGCTCAGTGTCATGATTTGACAGGCTGGGGTTATGGATGCTTTCAAAGTATGACAAAACTTGGGAAGGGGAAGCTGGGGATGAAGTGAGAGAGTAGCACTGATGTACATACACTACCAAATGTAAAATGGATGGCTAGTGGGAAGCTGCTGCATAGCACAGGGAGATCAGCTTGGTGCTTTGTGACCACCTAGAAGGGTGGGATAGGGAGGGTGGGAGGGAAGCTCAAGAGGGAGGGGATATGGGTCTATTTGTATACATATAGCTGATTCACTTTGTTGTACAGCAGAAACTAACACAACATTGTAAAGCAGTTATACTCCAATAAAGATATTAAAACAAAAAACAAAGTATCACAAAACTCTTAGCAAACTGTTAACAGGTAGAATTGCAGAATTTTTATTTGGTTATTTCTTTAAAAAAAAAACATGCTTTACCGCTTCATTGATTATGAACTCTGTGAGGTGAAACTTCATATCCTCATTTTATACAGAGAATGTTTCTGAGGTCCAGAGAATGAGTAAGTGAGAAAGCTGTGATGGCCTAACTCCATCTCTCTTTCTCCATTTGAAACCTGCCATTTTAGGTTAAGTTTGTGAAGTTAATCTAACATTGTGCCAAGACTTTGAGTCACAAAGGTGCCTTCCCCTGTGTTAGAGTCAGAGACAGAATTCAAGTTAAAACTCTATTAACCTGAGAAGTGGCACTACTCTTCTCAAATAATCTTGTTTCACACCAGGCTCCATCTGGGGGAAGCCAGTTGGCCTCAGGTGCCATGAGGCCATTTGGCCATTGCCCCAGAGAATAATATCCAAACTCCATAGCCTGGCATTCAAGGCTGTTCAAACTTGAGTTACAACCTATTTACCTTAATCATGTTTAAGCCTGGCTGGCTCATGGTTCTAAGCCTTTCTAGCCTATTCTTGATCTGCTATGATTTACTCTAGTATACAGCTGACACTTGACTCCATCTCCAGTAACTATCCCTATCCCACCCTAACATTTTAGACTCAGTGTGAATACTTGGTATCCCCAGTTTATCTCAAGGACGTGGCCTGGAGCTTCCTTCATGTTCTTTAGCTTCTTTCCCAGAGAAAGATACCTTTATCTGCCTTTTGGAACTAACCTTCTGGTTCCAAGTTGCTTGGCTGGCGTTCTAGAGTACCACGTACTGGGGTGGCCCAGAAGTAGGGAATTCAGGACAAACATTGTAGATTCCCTGAGTGCCTCCTCTGTGCCAAGCTTGGGCTAAGCTGGGGATATAGAGATGGATTAGAAACTCTCCTGCCCTAAAGGAACCTAGGACCTGGTGGAGAATAAAACTGTCTAAATAAATAAGGGTAGTAATATGTTGTGAGTGCTAAGAGAGAAATCCGTATGGAGTGAGTGAGGAGTATAGAGAAGGGGCAAGTCAGCTGTGCCAGGGTTGTGGAGATGGTTGAGGAAAGCTTTAGAGATAAGGTTCCGTGTCCCCAGGGACATCCCACGTGAGGAAGGACTGCTTCATACAGAACCAAATTTCCTTCCTGGGACCAGGGAATAGATTCTCTAGAAAAGTGAAGTCACTGGTTTGTTAATTAGGCCTTTGCAGACAGAGTAATGTGGGAATAAGATCAGAGTCTCTTGGATGGAAATCTTGGCATGTGGGATGCAGAGTGCTCCATGGCCAGCCAGCCTGGCTGTGGGTCTAATTAGGTCTTCTTCAGAGAGGGGAAATTCCCAGCAGCGGCTGCAGTGGAAATGCTAAATGTGGAAGGCTGACAGAACAAGACTTGTTTTATCTGACTGAAATGAGGGGGAAGTGGCTCTTGATGTGACCTTTCTTCCATGTAGGGTTGTCTTTTAGACTTGGAAAAACTGGCTCAGAAACAAAATGCCAAGTGAAATGGTAAGTCCAGAACATCAGTGGATAGTAGTTTCCCCAAGACTGTTCTTCTTCATGTGTGTTATCTGAGAAAGGCACGTTCAGGTGTCTGCCCAGCCCCCCTCCCCACTTCACATGCAGAGGGTGTTGAGTTGCCTGGCTCTCTGAGAGGGGTGTTTCACCGGACACACTTTTCCATGGTGACGTTGGTGGCAGGGCGCAGTGTTTCTGCAGGAAGTGGAGTGGTGAGAGGAATGGAAAAGAACAATGTTTTCCAGCAGGACCATTACCTTATGGAAACTGTGACACTGATTTGCAAATATCTCTTTTCTCTGACTACCTAGGGCTTTTATTAACATCAGACACCATGATGTTTATGATTCAGAGTTGACGAAATAAAGCTATCGTCAATTAAAATGTACACAAGTTAATCTCAGGATCATACTGTTGAGTGAAAAATAAAAGGCATGGAAGAATACAGACAGTATGATTTTATATAAAGGTAAAAAAATAAACTAAATATGTTTGTGTGTTTGTGTGGTATAAAGATGCAAACATGTGTACAACTATAAAATTAAGCAAGAAAATGAAAAACACAAAATTAGAGAAGGTGATTACTAATTTTGAGAGGGAGGGGATGTTTGGGATGGGGTGGGGCACCCACAGAGAATTTCAAATTAATAATAATATTCTTTTTAAGATAATGAGCAGTGAGAACAGAGGTGTTCATTGTTTGGTAACTCTTTATATGTTACATATATTTTATGAATATTATGAATATTTACCATATTTAGTTAAAACAATTAAACTGAACTCTTCTAACTAACAGGACTGGGTAGAATGTGTATGGGTAGAGAGGTAAGTGTGTGGCTTATACCCATACATTTGAAGGAAGGACATTTTATTGGTTGCCAGCTTACTGTGAGTCAGCATGACCATGGCTTTCTTTATATAAGCAATTGCTGTATACTTTGAATAAAACCCTATGTGTAGGGACTTCCCTGGTGGCGCAGTGGTTAAGAATTCACCTGCCACTGCAGGGGACAAGGCTTCCATCCCTGGTCCGGGAAGATCCCGCATGCCCCAGAGCAACTAAGCCTGTGCGCCACAACTACTGAGCCTGTGCTCTAGAGTCCACGAGCCACAATTACTGAGCCCATGAGCCACAACTACTGAGCCCATGTGTCACAACTACTGAAGCCTGTGTGCCTAGAGCCCATGCTCTGCAACAAGAGAAGCCACTGCAATGAGAAGCCTGCGCACAGCAAGGAAGAGTAGCCCCCGCTCACCACAAGTAGAGAAAGCCCACATGCAGCAATGAAGACCCAACACGGCCAAAAAAAAAAACCAAACCCGTGTGTAAAAACTGAACCCAGGTACCCCTCTTGAATCAAAAGATTTTTCTCTCCCTGACGTGGGAAGTAGGAATGAAATAATATAAGGAAAAGAAGGGGCAAGGTACAGAACTATGCACAGAGTTTCATTCTGATATTGTTTATGTGCACATGTTAAAAAGGCTTGGAAAGCGTCTATTAAAGTATTTAAAAGGAGCTATTTCTTGAATATCTTTTCAGGAGAGAAGATGGATTTTACAAGCAGCTGTCCTGTTGGTCTATTTCATTTCCCCCCATTTCTGGTTTGGTGAGTCCATCCTCTCCACCATTTTGTGCTGCCCAATGGGAGCACTGCTTTCTTTTCTTTATGTTTTAATTGTCTATGGAAGATTCTCCTTTCTGCTTTCCAAAAATGATGAAAATTTAATTTGGTCTCTGGAGCGTGTTAGTGAATTCAGGAGCCAGGAGAGCAGCCTAGGAGTAAGGAAATATGCAGGCTGGACAGAGGATTGTCATGGGAAATCCAGTATGTATGGTCCTGGCAAGCACAGCATAGGCCAATAGTAGCTCGCTTCCCACCTATTCCCTCTTTCTTTTTCAGTCTACTCCACTGTCCCAGGTTAGGTTTCCTGTGTAGCAGACTGAGACTTAGATTAGTGTACTGGAGATGTATTAGAGAGTGTTCTTGGGACCATCATCTGGGGAAGGGAAGGGAAGAGGGAGATATGAGAGATGGGAGGGAAGGGAGGGAAGGAAGCAGGATTGGGTGGAGGGAGAACTCAGGCTGGAATGTAGTCTCAGTGGAAACCTCAGCAGACCCTGCAGGGAATCATGAAGATGAGATAATAACCTTTCAGAGCTGTTCAAAGTTAGGGTGAGAGGGCTGGACCTTTATACCTGATGTCAATCAGACACTGGATGCTGGCCACCTCAGGAAATGGGCATGACCTTGGATGAGGGGTCTCTCCAGCTGAGGCAATCCCCAAGGTGGGCACCAACAGCAGTCCCAGCAACTTCATCCCAAGTCCTTCATTCTTGAAGTGGGATCTGGGTGGCATGTTATACCATACCTGCAATCAGATTATTTTTTTGTTAAAACATGAATTTAATAATGTAACCTGTTGCTGAAAATTCTTCTGTGGCTCTCCATTGCCCACAGGAAAAGGACCAGACCCTTACCTTGGCGTCTCATGGCTTTTTGCACTCTGATCCCAATTCTTTCTTTCTGACAGTATTCCCCACCCTTGTCCATAACCTAAGAAAAACACACCATGTTCCAGTTACATCAGCATTTTCACATGCTGAATGTACACCTTTATATACCCTGTTTCCTCTGTCTGAATATCTTTACTCTCTCAAATTCTTACTCAGTCTTCAAAGCTAAGCTCAAATGTCCCTTTGTCTGGAAGGTCTCCAGGCAGTCTTTCCTTTCTGTGGGTTTTCACATCCCATTTTCCTTCTCTACTCACATTATTTTCTCTTTCTTTTCTCTTCTTCTCTCCTCTTCTTACTTCTGCTTCTTCTCCTTGTTCCTGCACAACTCTTCCCCCATTTTCTCTGATTTCTCTCAAGTTCATTATGCAGGCCTTTACTGTGTCACTTATTCCGATATGCTCTAATTATTTGACTAAGAATAGCTGGCATATCAACATCAGTGTCACAGGACCTCTTGCTTTATTAGGCGAGTTATGCAGCTTTTCTTAGAAATAGTATCAGAGTTGTTCCCAGTACCTTCCACCTCAAGTAAGAGGCAGCTTATTCGTAGTTATTTGTTTTCGTATCTGACTCCTCCAGTAGAGTGAGAGCGATTTAAGGCCAGGGAGTCTGCCTGTCATCAGGTGTACCCTATGCCTAGCAAAGCCCTGTTGTAAGGGGTGGCTTCATTCAATGTCTGCTGAATGAATGAATATTGCTACATATGCCTTGCTTTTCGTTAGAGAAAAGGGTTGATGCTGAAATGAAAGTGAGTTCCTTTGTTAAAGAATCAGAAAAAGGATGATAATAAATGACCACATTCCTTTCTAATATGCTCAGCTTTTTATTGCTGGGTTGATGTCACTCATGAGTTAATTTGTGTGATAAATGATCTGTTGCAAATGTAGACGTTCACTTATTCCCATTTGTCCCTTATACACATTGGTAGTGGACGCTGATTGAGGTCCTACCATGTGCCAGGCTCTGCATTCATAATTTCTAATCCTCAGAATAATCCTACTAGATAGATATTGGTACACCATTTTGCAGGCGAAGCAAATGAGGCTCAGAAAGGTTCAGCTAAGTTGTCTGAGATGATACACTTTCCAGTGACCAGAATTTGAATCAGAGCAACCTGATTCCAGAAATCTCCCACTTCTTATTATGTCCTACTGCTGAAATTCAGTGTACTGATACCATTAGTGCATATAGGCGATAAGAAGTACTTACCTGTTAGAGGTGGAAGTCTTTTTCGAGAGCAATTCTGCTATCTTTTCAAAGAAAGGCCACATAGTTCATATGTTAAAATGAAGCGCTGCTACTTTGATGTTGACATTCTGTCTAGAAGTGAGCAAATTAAATTTTGTCTGTGTGTAATTTCTTCAACTATGAATTAGTGAGAGAGTGGGTGAGAGTCATTATGAAAAAGAGTAATCTTAAAATACTCTGAAATATGAAAATATAATGAAACAATTCTACATTATCATTATATATTATTATTACCAGGAAAATGCTGCTGCTAATAGCTTATCATCATAGTGATTTCTCCATGCCAGGCACTATGCCAGGTGCTTTCTATGCATCATCCCATTTAATCCCCACAGCAACCCATGAGGTAAATGTGATTATCATAGGTACCCTGTGACCTAGCACTCTTCCTCTTAGGTATTTACGTGAGAGAAATGAAAATAATAGTCCACAAACATACTTGCATAAGAATGTTAATAGTACTTTCATTCATCAGATGTCTGTTAATAGGAGACGAGATAAACAAACTGTGGCATGTTGGCATATTACTCAGCAACAAAAAGGAAGTACCATTGATATATGCAACAGCATAGGTGAATCTCAGAACCATTATGCTGAATGGCGGGTATATAGTTTCACAAAAGTACATGCTATGTTGTTCCATTTAAATGAAGTTTTAGAACAGGCTTCTGTTGGTGGAAAAACATCAAGACAATGGTTACCTTTGGGATGTAAGCTTGAAGAAGGCATAAGGGAATTTTCTGGGGTGATGGAAATGTTCTATGTCATGAATAGGGGCTTAGGTTATGCAGGGACATGCATTTGTCAGAACTCATCGAAGGGTATTTAAGGTTGTGCAGTTCGTTGTGTGTAAATTTTACCGAAAACATTGCAAACAAATATTGAACTCTGGTTAATCATATGCCCAAATATTTAGAGGTAAAATGTACTGATGTCTGTAACTTTTCTTGAAATGCATCAGAAATAAAATGGTTTGATGGTTAGAGAGAGATGGTTAGATGGCTAGATATGTGATAAAGCAAGTATAGTAAATTCCAGTATAGGATCTAGTTGGTGGATATCATGGGTATTCATGATGAATTTCTTTCAACTTTTATATATGTTTGAAATATTTCATTAAAAATGTTGGAAAATGAAATAATAGATATCCAAAGAGGGAGGGTAATTAGAATAAACTAGAAAAAAGTACCCTGTTTAGTCCTTTTTCTGATACAAACTAAGCGCTTTCACCCAACAAAGCTCAGAGGACTCTCTCTTGCCTCCACACTGGAGTCAGAACTCCATCACCTTCCAGCGTTTTACTTCTTCGTCCTGCCTGATGTTCAGTTCATCTCCTGCCACTCCCTGACAAATCTCACTCATTAGCCCCTTGAGATGACTTCTTCCTCCCTGCATTCTCCATGTACTTTTAGGCCTCTGTGCCTTCACCTGATACAGTTTCCTGTGCTTGGAAGGTCTCCATCCCTGTAAAATCTATACTTATTGTTATGGGTCCAGCTCACATGTCCCTTATTGCCAATTTCTATTATAGTGCTGATCATATTAAGGTTGTTTCCTTCTCTTTCCCCCTCAGGACATAGAGGCCTTTGAGGACGGACAGAGTCAATGTCTTAGCTATGTCTTCTATGCTTAGGGCCTGGCTTGGAGCTCGGTGCAGAAAGCAAATTCAAGAAATATTGGCACAGGCAGCAAGAGCAAGAAGTGTTGGGTAGGTGAAATAGAATAGACCTGACATTGACGAATCCCTGCACCATTCATTTGCCACTTTGGTCTCAGATCCGTTTCTTGCTCTTTCTTTGCTCCATTCTGTGTTATAGGGAGCTGACCCCTGCAAACAACATTTCCCAGGAACCGTTACCAGCTGGCTTCTGGTTAGATTCAGTCACTGTGAGGCACTGGTGAGAGATTAGAGGGAAGAGAAGGGAGGAAGCCAGGGTATTTCTCTCCTCCTCTCTCTACTTAGGAAAGTGTCCCTTTCCTAAGGACAGTGACCAAGTCTCCTGTACAGTTCTGTCTGCCATCGAGTAAACTCTCCCTTTGTGGTCCCTCCTTCTGCCAGGCAGCTCTGCCATGGTTCCAGCTGCCTTTTGGTGACCTCAGCTCCTGGGCTCTGGTGTCACCACACACTCCCTTTATTCCTCCAGCCCTGGGGATGGTGGTAGCTTTTAGCTCTTCATAGTCTCTGATTTGACTTTCCATTCTGTACTTGGCTTTTAGGCTCCTCTGAAACCTTTGTGGCTAATTTCTTATGTAGCTAGCTTGAGCTTTATTTTCCTGACTAGAGCCTCACTTATATAGTCCCATACTTTGTACCTCAGTTTCTGCATTTTTAAAATGAGATGATTGAGATATAAGATCACCAATTTCCTCCTTGCTAAAATTTCAGTTGAAGGAAGATATGCTTTAGCAAGCCATCCACACTGGCCCATTTTGAATTTCAAACAGAAAGAAAAAGTACTCCAAACATTTCCACTTAGTACCTTTTGTCCTTCCTGATACAGTATCCGTTTTGTTCAGCCAGGGCTCATCAACAGGGGAGAGAGGTGAGATTCCACCTGGAGTCCTGCCTGGCTTGGTGATTGAATGTTGCCTATTATGTGCCAATGTCAAAGGTACCAGCACTGATTATATAGTGGCCAGAGGTCAGTGAGAAGCAGCAGGAGCTGGTGTGGCAATGAGGAGGGAGGGACCTGGGATCAGTGCTGACCCCAGCCACTGCCAGCTCTGGCAGCAGAGAAGCAGAGAAGACAGCAGAGACCTCAGAGTTAGTGTGAGGATGGAAAGAAACTTGGAGAGGACGAGCTACTTCTCTGCTGGGACCTGCTAGTTCATGGTCATCAATTATCAGCTAACATTTTACCTACCCATCTTCTAACTTCCAAGTCTAGCATTTTCCACCTTATCAGGCTCTGTATTGTATAAAGCATTATTTTATGTTTGAAAAGAAAGACAAAAATGAATAATATCTAATCCTTTCCCTCCAGGAACTCTCAATCAAGTAGGGGATATAGATACACATGTATGACTCTCATTCATAAAAATAATGCTAACATAGCGCAAATAACATGTTTGGGGAATACCATGAAGAAGTTATCCTGAGAGGAGTGTTTTGGAAGGAATTGATGGAGGGGTGAGATTTTGAACTAGGCCTTGAAAAATGATGGTCAGACTTAAGCATGAAGGAAAAGACATTGTGGCAGAGTTAACAGCCTGAGCAAAACACAGGGTGAGAAAGTGAAGGTCCTATGGGGAATAATAACTGAAATGATAGTAGTGGGTAGGAACAGATGGGAAGAAGGCAGGAATCAAGTTTTGAGTCAATATGGGATGAGGCATTTACAGTCTATTCTTATGCAACTAGGAGTCAGTGAAGGTTTTTGAGCAGGGATGTGGCAAAATCAGATCTCTGTTGTGGAAAGATTGGCCTTGTGTCATGGGGGCATATGGATTGAGCAAGGAGAAGGAATGAAAAGAGCCCCATTAGGAAAGAGGCTATTGCAGTAGCCAATCTACCACCACTCTGATATCCCCTCAGAGGCCATGGACTCCTTGGGGTAATCAAGACAAAACAGAAATTAGTTGAGCTTGCATCATCTTAGGAATATTTACAGATCTCAAGAAGATTTGGAAGAATGACCAATATCTGGGTTTATACTTGGCAGGGCTCATGCAGTGGGCTGTAAGGGGTCAAGGAATTGGGGCTCTTGTGAGAGTCTAGCTGAAATCATTGACCATGAAGCCCAGTAAAACAAGGAAGGGGGTTAGCTAGAGGGTCAAATGCACGAACTCCCACTGCAGGCAGCATTCAGCAGCTGTAATATCAGTGAGTGGGGAAGGACAGACTGTGAGATTAGTGAGGCCCAAGAGGGTTTCATAGATGCCCAATGGTCACTTCTTATACTCTTATCTCATGCATCATGAGAGAATGGGAGTTGGTCTTTACCACTGTGTTCTTTCAAGCACATGTGGAGGCAGAGGGTAGTAGGGACAACATAGGTTCTAGAGTAAGGGATTATAGGTTAATTCACAACTCTACACTTACTAACCCTGTAACCTCTGAAGCAGCTCTTCACCATGCTCTGCCTCCTTCTGCTGCTCCTAGAAAAGCAGCCTGGTCAGTGGTTAACAGGGAGGGCCTTGTGGAATTGACTTAACGTCTCAGTCTCAGTTTCTTCCTTAGTAAAGCAATGATACTAGTATTGCCTATCATTTGGAGTTGTGAGAATTAAATGGGACAATGCAAGCTGAGCTTTTAGCACAATACATGGAACACAGTAACTAATTAATAACATAGTGTAATTACCATATTGTGTTACTAATACATAATCGTAATTATTAACAACTGTAAAATGGGCATACAATCTGTAGCTCTGAGAGTTTCTGTGAGGAAATGCTTTTAAAACTATGAAACACTGTACAGATGTAAGATATTAATTATGATGGTAACAATGACCTGTTTGAAATGAGATGCTCCCTAGGCACACATACAGAGCCAGTGTTGTGTGATTGCTGAGGGAGCGGCTCAGTTCTCCTGGATGGTTAGCCTGCTTTGTCTGCCCTGGCTTCTCTCACTGCCTAGAATTAGCTGATAATCGCTCATCCACCCATGCTGCCCTGAGTGGGGTGTTTGGTCTATTCTTGCTGTGGCTGATAACAGGGATGCTGCTGCGATAAGCAGATAATGGATGAAGCCAGCGTTCACTCCGAAGGCAGCCGTGGGTGGTCACCAAAAGCCAACACTACCCAGCCGTCTGATGATGGAGAACGCAGAGCCCAGTTGCATTTACAGCCTCATCACCTACAGATCCGTTAAGAAATTTGCCCAAAGGTCATGCAGTGGGGAAGTAGAGAAGTCGGTTTTGGAGGCCTGTTTTGATTCTAAACCTTGTGTTCTTTTTGCTTTGTGTTCTTTGTGCCTCTGATTGCCTTCTTTGAGGGTGACAGAAAGGGGTTAATTAGTGTGTTGGGATGGAGGAAGTTGGCAGAACTATCCTGATGAACTTGAAAACCCTCTTGGCTGTTTGCATTAGAGGCGATCACTGAAGGAGTGGGCAAAAGACCTCTCCTGAGGGGCAGTGCTAATTATTATCTATTTGAAAAAAATGACAATTGCCATTCCCAGAAATCGTGGCAAGAGCTGATGTTCAGCCCTGGTAATCTTTCCAAGTAAGAAAGAGCACTAGGCCCAGCAAAATTATCTTTTCCCTCCCAATCATTTTTGCTCCCAATTTCAATGAGAAGTAAAAAATTGCTTCAGTTCCAAACCTCAGAGTCATCTAACTCCTTCTACCTCTTCCTCTGTCTCCAATCAGTCCTTAACTCTGTTGACTTTCCCTTCATAAAGGCTCTGTCTCACAGTCCCTCTATCCCTACCTTGGTCAGGGCCCTGCTCCATCTCTCTATGTCCCACTCACCCTGTGCATAGGCACCAGCGTGAGCTTTCAGAAGCAGAACTCTTTTCACATCATATTCTTTCTCAAAGTACTTCATGACATGTCCATAGTGTATAGAATAAAGTTCATGGGCATGGTGTTCAAGACCCTTCAAGATCAGGCACCTTTGTCATCACTCATGCTGCCCAGCAATACCCTCCTTACTTTCTCATACTCATTCTTCAAGGCTGAGATTAAAAATAATCTTTGTTGTGAAGGTTTTCTTGATTCTCTTGATGAGGAATAGTCAGCTACTCCTCTGCATTTCCATAGTCCTGGTTTGGGTGTGTTTATTTCATGCTGTTTTATATATTCTGACTTATCTGAGTGTTCATTTTCCTGCCCAGATAGCAGGCTCCATACGGGCAGAGGCTGGGCCGTATCCATCTCAGCATCCCAGAGAGCACCCATTGATCCCAAGCAGCAGGGCCACAGAAGGGACTCAGTGAACACTTACTCATTTGCCCCCATTCTACTGCAACTACCTAGCTGAGCCACATTAAAAAACAAAGCAAAGCAAAACAAAACAAAACCCCCTAAAACCCCTACTTTTGTCTGAATAACTCATGTATAGAGAGTTTCTGAGCCCATGAGTAGATCTCATGATCTAGTTGTGTCTAAAAACTACAAGAAAAAGAGATGTTCAGGCATAAAATCAATGAGCAACACACCAAAGGTAGAAAAGCAGATCCAGGATACTCTCCTCCCTCTGTTTGCAGCTAATAGTGCTGTCCATACATTTGGAGGTGGTGGGTGTTTAATTTATTTGCTTATTTTATATATTTTTGCATTCTCCTTTTTCCTCTTACATTAGATGCATTGTCAGGTATCCCTAAATTGGAATTAAATTATGCGAGCTGTATATTTTTTAAATGGTAGCTTGAGCATATATTATAGTCACTTCTGTGTCACCAAGTCCAGGAAATAATAGAGAAGACAGATATTAAAATAAATCTGTATCTACCTGGTACGGGGAAAGAAGGGACATGGTGAATCAGAAACTATGAGAAATCTGAAAGACAGAAAGCAGATGGATTTGGACTAAAGATAAAAGAGCAGCTGGGACAGGTATGATAGGATTGTACCATGAAGGTGATAGCAGCACCAAGAATGTGTGGGTTCTGGGGCTGGAGGAAGCTCAGGAGACACCGAGAGGGCAGGTGATAGGGGTTCCATTGAGGGAGCAGCTAGGCGTGTTGACTTCACTTGTTGGCTAGGGGAGGGGGCATTTGCTCCCAGGCAGGAGTAGCATGTGGGGTCTTTGAGCCAGAGAGATGGGCCCAAGGTTCAGGTGGCTGGCACTGCTGGGAGAAACATTTTAAAAACAGTGTCCTTAACATTTAGTAAGAGAGAGAAACCAGAGCACATGAAACAACAGTGAATGTTGTACAGACATTTGAGTTGGGAATGAAATAGGGTCACTGACTTAGTAATTCAACAGATGGGAAGTTCAGCCTTGAGTCCTCACCATTTAAGGTCACAACCATCTCAGTTTGCCCAGGACTGAAGGGATTTCAGAATCACTTTCAGTGCTAAAACCAAGAAGGTCCCAGGCAAATAGGGACACGTTGGTCACCCCACCACCATCCTCCTTTTTCTCATCTCATCTATCAAAGCAGTGTCTCATTTGACCTCTTGTTTCAAAAGCTGCTCTGGCTACTCTGTGGCTCAGTTTTGGGCAATTCCCAATGTTGGTCGTGTGGGTCTCAGATCACTTATGTAACACATGCTATTGCCCCCTATGATTTATTGTTGTCACTGAAAACATTTACAATTATATTAATTTGGCATATGTTGAATGAGATATGTAATCATTATGATTCATGGGATCAGGAGACCTGTATTGTATTTGTCGTATGATTTTTTTCATGGCCAAACCAAGTTTTAGTTTTCATTCTAAGTTCTCCAGGTTCTATAACTGTTGCTGATGTCCATGCCCTTCTTAATTACACTGATCTAATCAACTCCAGCATGGAATTATATACACTTAACTGCAGGTAAGAAAGCAAGGTTCTGGGTCTGATTCTCTAGCAGTTGGAGATCTTTTGCCCCAAGCTTGAGAAGGTATCTGTGGACATTCCTGGGTAGCCAGACTTCTCCCTATCAGATGGTTTCAGCAGCTGTGTGCTATTACCCATCCACAAGTCAGGATCTTTAAGCATTTGTAACTTTAATTAATTCATTCATTTATTTGGTCAATCGGCAAACATTTATTGAGAAACTATTATGTTCCAAAAAGTTCTGGTGTTGAAGATTTAATACTGAATGAATAGACAAAATCTCTGATTTCAGGACATATATTCTAGTGGGAATGGGACATTGATAAAAGAATGAATGAACAGACAACCACCACAAAACTAACAACAGGTAAACAAGAAAGCTGTCAGACAGTGCTGGATGCTTAGCAGATGAATAAGGCTAGGTGCTTTGATGAAAATTTCCTAGGTAGTGACTTCTTCTTGGTGGTCAGGAAGGCCTTTCAAGGAGGTTACATTTAGGTTGAATTTGAATGGCAGGGAGTTGGCCATGTAGAGATAGGGAAATGGGACAAAAAAAGGCATGCTTGTTGGAAGAAAAGCTAGGAACAAACTCCCAGGAGGAAATAATTCTGAAGTATCTGAGGATCAGCAAAAAACCCAGGGGGGCAGGAGCTGTAGGTTAGCCTAAGGTCTCAGGAGCTGTGGAGAGGAGTTTGGGTTTTACGCTAAGTTAGTGATAAGTCTGTGGAGAATTTTAAGTAGGGGAGAGATAAGATACAAATTAAAAATAAAAAAATCATTCAGATTGTGGTGGAGAGAAGGGATAGAAAGATCTGAGTGTGGAGGCAGGGAGTCCAGTTAGGCTGCTGCAGGAGTGGTCCAAGGAATGATGATGGTGGTGTTGGCCTGAATGGTGGTGATGTAGGTGGCAAGAAGGAAATGATAATGGAATATATGGTGGAAGTAAAGTCGATGGGACTTGGGACTGATTTGATGTAGGAAGGAGGGTGTAGTGGGTTGAATTGTGGCCCCCAAAGATATGTCCACCTGGAACCTCAGAATGTGACTTTATTTGGAATAAGCGTTTTTGCAGATATAATTAAGATAAAGATCTTGAGATAAGATCATCCTGGATTACACTAGGTCTGAAATCCAAGGTGAATGTCTTTATAAGAGACAGAAAAGATACAGACACAGAGATTAGAGGGGTAGGTCATGTGAAGACAGAGGCAGAGATTAAAGTCATGCATTTACAAGTCAAGGAATGCCAAGAATTGCTCACAGCCAACAGAAGGCAGAAGAGGCATGAAATGGATTCCCCTTCAAAGCCACCAGAAGGAATCAACCCTGCCAATGTCTAGTTTTGGACTTCTGGCCTCTAGAACTGTGAAAGAATAAATTTCTGTGGTTTTAAGCCAAGTTTGTGGTAAATTTGTTATGGCAACCACAGGAAACTAATAAAGAGGGGAAGAGGGAAGTCAAGAATATCTCCTGAGTTTCTTAGTTTTAGCTACCTAGTGGATGATAATACCATTTACTGAGATGGGGAAGACTGGGAAAAGAGCAAGATTTTCTATAACTAGTCTTATCTTCTAGAGGTGGCAAGGTGGAAGGAATTCCACATGAAGTAGAATTCAGTTCCAGCTTGCAGATCCAGGGAAGAGGAGAGGGGTAAGCAGAGGTGGTTCCAGGTCTAGGGTTAAAGTACAGAGGGGATGGCCAAGAGCATTGTTCAAATAAAAGACTGACGGGGGATCTAGTGTACCTCACTCTAATCTTCCTTCCCTTATTTGTGAATGAACTTGGGGCATTTCCTTAATTTCTTTGAAATAGAAGTTTAAAAAAATGTAGCACTTTTATTTTGGAGTGAAGATGTTATCCTTTATCTTTATCATTTTCCTAAGATGTTTATTAAAGATCAACATTTTCCTCTTTTTATTCCATCTACAATATCAAGAGAATTAGTTGAAATGCACTAATGTGGTTAAGGGGAAGAATTCCCCATCAGTAGAAGTAAGCTCTGCTACCTTGCAGTATTTGGGAACAGAAATGTGTTCAAACCAGCTGCGATTTCCAAGTGCCTTAAATGTTATTTGAAATAATTTTCAGGAATTTCCCAACTTTTCATTCAAGAAATTCCTCCCCCCACCCCCTGCCAATGCCTGGTCCAAAAGGGATCACTTTACTGTAATATGGTATTTATAAACACATCAAGGTATTTTATTGAAAAGAATTTTCAAATTGGGGAATCGAAGAAAAATCTTTTGAATCATTAAGGCAATTGCCTCTTGCTTTTCATGTAAGATCATGGATGCCATGATAAAATCAGTGGAATTGCTCAACCCTCCTGTGTCAGTTGCCTATAAATTTTCAGGATTCAGTCAGTAATCCTTGAATGTGCTGACAGATTCTTTAGGGTTTGGTTACTGCGGTTAGAAAACATCTAGAAAGCTGTAAATAATGGCCTCCCTGTCTTTGCTCAAGCTGTTTTCTCTGCCTGAAACTCCTCCCCCTTCCCCATTGTCACATCCATCCTGGTCTCCCCCAATCCTTCAGAACACTGCTTAAAGGCCCCATTTCCAGAAAAATCACTCCTTTTATTACATTAATGATGAGGTGGAGATCTTGGGAGAACTCTAGGCATTCCCCGCCCCGACTCCACACCAGCCAGCTGTGACCCCATCCTCCTTGGACCTCCTTCCCATGGCAATTTCTGTACCTCTCTCAGCTTGCTGGACACTGTCTCCCTTGAGGGCTTGTAGTTTTCCTTTTCTTGTTTCTTTCTTCTCAGCATCTTGATCTATACTCTCTTCACCTCTGCTTTCACTCATCACAGCCTTACACAGTGAGGAATGGAAAGGGTCCATGAGCATGGATGGATGGATACATGCTTATAGGCGTGTAGGCATGCTGAACACACATGCTGTCTATGAATTTTGAAGTGGCTCTTTCTTTGCCCACATGCTTGCTTTGGCAGTATGCAGCAGGTGCAACATAGAGGGACTGTTCTGGCACTTGGGTCCTTTCAATTTAGCTTCTTGAACCACCAGTTTGGCTCCTTCTTCCTTACTTCTCAATTCTCCCTTGATTCATTTTACTGCTCAGTCTCCCATAAAACTTCCCCACAGTACTCACAGCTGGTTTTCCCTGGATAATAATTCAGCTTATCTCTTGACCACGGGCTTCTCTTAACTATGGCTTCTCTGGTGTGATGATAGACTTTGGAATTACCTTGGATAAAACGCTTCTGAGCTCAATCCGTTCTTTGGGACTTCCTTTCTTTCTTCTACTATTGGACCTGTCTTCATTTTATTAATGGGGTGTTTTTCACCTTATTGATAGTAACTCAGGGAAGAAGTAAACTCCAGAGACATTATACTCTCTTTAGAGAGACAAAGATTTAGAGAAAGATATATGGCAGCCCCTGTTTATTTATACATCAGGTTTCATGGAAACCTTGCTTTAGAGTATAGAAAAACTACCTGAGCTTTGTAGATTCATTTTCTGAACAGCTGTAGTTTTGGGAGGCCCAGATCCATGTAATTACTTGGTAAGTCATAATGGGGCCCCACAGTATGATGGCGTGACTAAGGAGGAGGGTGGCTGTAAAGACATAAGAATGTTTTTCCAAAGTTAGGCAAGAAAATGAGGTTCATTGCTTCCAAAATCCATCCTATCTATTCATACCCACCTCACATTGATAATTTTATTGATGATATATTTTAAAAGATATCACTAGATTTCTGACTGTCAGTGTTCAAAGGCCCTCAGAGACCATCTAGTGTGGTGTTTTCCAAAGTGAGAGATTATACCCTCTTGGCACTGGGGTCATTTTGATGAGGTATCTAGATACAATGCTAAATACTGTTGACTCATATAGTAAGAGGCATTCCCTTTTTAAATTCTCCAGGCCTTCTGATTAACCAAGGAAAAGGCTGCAATTTGGAGCCCAAATGTCCTTATCACCTCTCCATTACTTACTAATCATCTTTATTTATTCATTTGTTCATAAATAAAGCAAAAGCAAACGCAAGGCTCAAACTTTCTATAGGCAACCATCTCTATGAAGTGAATTTTTAATGCCTCTGTTGTCACTGTGTTTATTTTTCATGTTTCATGATTACATGTGGCAAGGGATATTCATTTACTATTTAACATGGTAATATAAGCTTTCCATTTGCAAATATTTATGTAAGTAAAATTGTGAGTTAACCAAAAGGGAAATGATGACACTTATTGAGACCCACAGAGTCTCAGGCTTTGGGAAGTCCGTGGTGAAAAATAAACATGCAGTCCCCACTCTCTTTAGAATTAAGTCAATTTGTTGAACCTCGCAGTCTTTGTGACTTACATTTGTGCTTCTAATTTGGAGCTTCTAGGAATTATTTCCACCAAGTATGTGACTTAATTCTACCTTTTGGCAATGAACTCCTCAAGAATACATGATGCAATGGGAAGCCAGGCAAGGCTGGGATGTGTCAAGGCATTCCAGATTGGGGCCACTCCTGCAGGCAACAGGCTTCATACAAGCCTCTCTCCATTTTATGAAGCGATTTAACTCATGGCTGATTCAGGAAGAGCTAGTCCACTAAATGCTTCCATGGCTTCTGTCAGAAGATGGCTGGGTACTGCTCTTGAAAGCTCTCAGGATGTCATGTAATCCCTTTCCCCCAGCAGAAGGTGGATGGATGCCACATCTGAGAAGTGATTGGTCATGGTGTCTTCAGGAACCACTTCCCCTCAGTCGTCATGCTAGCTTTCACTTTTCTAAATCAAGTGGGGGAAAAAAGATATTGGGGTCTGGTGAACATCTGGGTAACACATTAGTCAAAGGAATCTGTTTCTCTTTGACTCTTACAGCAAGGAAGCTATCCTCCATTCCTAGCAAAATGATTAATGATAGCACACAGAAGCCAAAAGCATATGAGCTTTTACTTTACTTTCTTTATTTTCCCTTCTACCTGTGGACGATAGGCTTTTCCTATCTGTGTTCTGGCTTGGGACAGTCAACATTGCAGGAATCTATCAGGTCTGTTTCTTGAGAGGCCTGTGGATTTGCTGATTGACTTCCTTTTTGGTGCACTTGAGCAATTATTTGTTGTAGATGATGCAGAAATTTCTGAGGCATAAAAATCTGCCTTTGCCCTCTATTTCAGTTTCTCTCTATCTTTATCAAGTGAAGGCAAACCACAGCCCAGACAGACAGGAAGGCACATTCACAAGTGTGTGGTGACCTGAAAGTGTTGGCTGACTCATGAGTGAGGTCAGGGTCACCTCCTGTGGCCACCTGATTTCAGACATCACAGAGACAACAGAGACCTAGCCCCAATCCCCCAGCTCAGCCCTTCCTGCAGTGGCATAAGGCCTCACAGTTCCCACTTCAGTTTACAAGAGCTGGGACGAGCTATGCATGTATGTAGAAGTGGGGATTTTTGTGTCTCCCTGTAGCCTCACGAGGCCAACATGGCATCCTCTCTCTGCTGTAAGACCCTCCCCCCCACAATTCTTACTTCCATTTCCTTTTTTTTTTTCCAGCTTGACCATTCTCCTCTGAGTACTCCCCACCATTCCCACTCCTGAGCACACAGGGCAGCCTCTCTGTTGTGATCTGGGTCTATAGGACTGCTTCTCTTGCCTTATTCCTCCAGATTTGCACCCCTACACCGACTGTTAACTCCTTACTTCACTTTTCCTCATCCTCCCCTCACACACAGAGGCCACGGAAGACCTCAACTTAGGGCGAAATCTGAGCCAGGCTTTTACCACAGAGAAGTGCCTCCCTCGCATCCAGCCAACTTCCTGGCTAGCCCTGGATCTTTGGGAGATGCGTCTTATTTGTGGCTCGTTTGTCATCCTCACAGGCCCAAACAGTGAGTTAGATAAGGGTAGGAGAACCAAAAACATTGTGTCTTCTGAAACCCATCCATCTCTGTGCCTCCCTCCTCATTCTTGGGCTCCATTTACAGCTTTTCCCAGGCCTGTTCTTTCACTCCTTTTGCACCCAATCTCACAGCCCCTGCTCCTTTAACTAATGTCCAGTCTCCTGGCTCAGTTAGTTCTCACCTCAGAGCATGGGGTCTGTGCTCACCTCCTTCATCCTCTCTCTTACTTAAGTATCTGTGAGTCCCATGGAGGCAGAGAGCATGCCTGATTCATCTCTGTTTTCTCCCTCATTCACCGTACAGGGCCCAGCATGTAGAACTTACTTCATTCGCTGACTGAAAATTGAAAGCGATGGTTGGAATATGCCTCCGTGGCATGATACCAGGATGTGATAGAGCCCTTTATGATCGTAAACACACCCAAGAACACCTGAAATGGAAGCAAAAGCCAGTGAGGGAAGACAGAGAACACAGCCCTTCATTCCAGAGTCTCTAGAATCAGGCAGTACTGACTGAGTGCCTTTTCTATGCCAGGTGCTGTGCTGAGGAGGGGAGAAAGTTAAGATCTTTTGGAGCTTTGGAGCTTACTGTCTAGGGGGATGTATACATGTATGCCTTATACAAAATAATTTAACTTATAAAAAGCTAGTTCCATTTATGAATATTAATGAATTAGAAGTGGGGATAGAAAAATTATATAATGTGTAGAAATGATAAAACTTAGGAAACATTTAAAAGAGTTACATAACATGTATAAAAAAATTGTTTTATTTTTATTTAAAAAAGAAATGGTGCCCAGTTCCTCGAAGACCTTATAACCCAGGAGAGATCTGATTGCATCTGCTGAAGTGTGTCATTACTGAATTGTTGCATGTGCCTTTCCATGTGTAATACCTGGTCATTACACTACATATCTCTAGATTGTTTATGTAGTTACATGAGCCTGTGTTACCTACACAAGTAAGCAAAGCTTTAATAATAAAAAAGAAGCATTTAGACAATAGCATAAAATATCTGTAAGAGAGAGTGGTTAACAAGCTTATTAATAAGGTTAATAAGCACATTAATAAAGTTAATATGTTTATGCTCATCAAGTTAACCATTTGATGATATTGACGTTGTTTATTGTAGAGCAGAGGGCATCTAGTGATTAGATCTAAGTATATGCTGAATCATTAGTTTCTTTTCATTTCAGAGACGTAGAAATAGATTTTTTTTCTCCAGTACAGTTTTATGTCTTGTGAGCACAAAGAACATCAAACAATTCAGGGATACATTCCTTCAAGGTTTAAAAAAAACAGATCAGCATGTGCACAGCTAGTCAGTATGGCCTTGGCACCTGGGAAGGGAGTCTTCATATGGAAGGACTACCAGCATTGGCGTCCAAAGAAGGGAGGCATTTAAGCTTTATTTTTAGCATGGCCATTCTTTACTTCTAGTCAATGCACACTTTTCTGTAGTAATTAAAGCAGATGTACAATGTATGTTTGATAGGCCACAAACAGGCTATTTTGTGGCCTGTCATGTATAAGCCAGAATGACTTCCCCATACCTCAATATGTGAGCATTTCTTTTTATCACAGGTTACCAGAAACTTAGTATCTTAAAACAACACAAGTATTTTATCTTATAGCCGTAGAGGTCAGGCATCTGAAGTGGGTCTCACTGGGCTAAAATCAGGGTGTCCACAGGGCTGTATTTCTTCAGGAGGCTGGCGAGAAGAGTTCATTTCCTTGTCTTTCCAGCTTGTAACGATTGCCTCCATTTCTCGGTCATGGCCCCACATCACTATGAGCTCTGCTTCCATCCACATCTCCTTCTCTGACTCCTGCCTCCCTCTTTCACTTACAAGGATCCCTGTGATTACACTGGGTCCGCCTGGGTAACCCAGGGTAACCTCCCCATCTCAAGAGCCTTAATCTTAGTTATACCTGCAAAGTCCCTTTTGGCATATAAAGTAACATTCATAGGTTCTGCGGATTAGGACATGGGTAACTTTGGCAAGGGACACTATTCTGCCTACCACAAAAAAGTACCTAAAAAGAATTCTTAGCTAGATACATGAAAGACTGGGGGCTAGAGGTGTGGAGCAGTGGCTCTACCATGGTGCCTTTGAGACTTTGCCTCTATCCACATAGACTATGCAGGCAAAGACTTGACCTGTGGTGAATCTGGGTGTTGGCCCTGTGATCCTCCCAGAACGTGAGAGGATGGGAGGCCTGTCATGAGAGTTTCTCATTGCCTCCTGGGTTCTGATGCTGTAAGAGGCTTAGAAATAGATTTTAAACTAGAAAGAACCTGACTGTCTCTTAGGTAAGAGTAACTGAACAAATACTGTACATGTCATTTCAATGTCTCTGTATAATGCGTGTTCCTTTTTAGACGAGATTGGGCGCGTTCAGGGTGGTGTGGCCGTAGACTGTGTTCCTTTTTAGTTTATAAAGAGGTTATAAAAATAAAATGACAAAACATTTTATATTACTGATGTGTGTTTATATAAGGTATACTTCTAAAATTAAAAAAAATTAAAAGTTATGTATATTTAAGGTGTACAACATGATGATCATATACATACACGTAGTGAAATTATTACTGCGGTGAAGCTAATTAAATGTCTCTCATGTAATTACCATTTTTCTGTGTGTGTAGTAAGAGCGCCTGATATGTAGTCTCTTAGCAAATTTCCAGTATTCATTATATTATTATTAATAAAGTTTATTTTCCACTATACTTACAACTGTATAATTAGAGCATTATTAAATAGAATTTATGAGAGTATGCAAATTTCTAGAGACTAAATGATGTATAGTTAAAAATCAGAATAAGCAACATTCTGCTTTAGATCTTAAAGTCAACATATCCCAAAGTTAGTATCCTTTCCCATTAGCCAGTTAGTGAGCTGTTTTTACATCTACTGATTATCCGTATGATAATTTGACTGTAGAATGCAAAATGGTGTGAAGTTGTAAACAATAACAACAAAACAACTTAGCAGTGGCTGTGTGAGGAACTCGCAATCACTGAAACATATATTCTTAGGTATCAGTTTTTTTTTTGAAGAAGGTGTTTAAACTCTCTAAATATATTGATGGCAAGTCTGAATTTTTTTCAGAAATGTTTATTGAATTCTAAACTATTGATATTTTACATAATGGTCTATGGAGTAAATATTTGAACATAGGCCATCCATTCTCCTGAATGTTGGAGAAGACAAAAAACCATTTTTCATGGAGAATTCTGGCTCATTCCCTAGGCATGTGGCTCTCAGGTCAGTGGGCTGGGTGGATATGTATGTAGAGCATGGCATATTTCCTGGTTAGGAACCCAGAGCCCACTAGGGCAGTGTTTTTAGACTGTGGGTTGCAACCCATTAGCAGATCATAAAATTAGTTTAGAGTACTGCTGTCCAGTAGAAATATAATGCAAGTCACATAATAATTAAAAATTTTCTATCAGCCACATGAAAAAG
Source organism: Lagenorhynchus albirostris (assembly GCF_949774975.1). NCBI lineage: Eukaryota > Metazoa > Chordata > Mammalia > Artiodactyla > Delphinidae > Lagenorhynchus > Lagenorhynchus albirostris. Next base: position 24,965,895 of record NC_083101.1, read on the forward strand.
GCAGTTGAAGTTAATTTTAATAATAAATTTTATTTAATCCATTATATTAAAATATTATCTTGACATATAATATAAAATTATTAATGAGCTATTGTGCATTCATTTGTTGTACTAAGTTTTCAAAATCTGGTGTTTATTTTACCCTGGCACACCTTAGTTCAGACTAAGCTACATTTCAAGTTCTCAATAGCTATATGTGGCTATTGGCTACCAAACTAAACAGCCAAGCTCAGTGCCTGAAAGTTTATACCTTGAAATAGAATGGAATAGAATGGAAAGTTTCAGCAGGCATTGCTCATAGTAAGGTAATAATTTTTCAGGGGATGCAAAGTGTGTTTCTGAATGAGGGTTGTGGTTTAAAAGTACGTTTGACAGACTCATAGACATAGAGAACAGACTTGTGGTTGCCAAGGGGGCAGCGGGGAGGGAGAGGGATGGACGGGGAGTTTGGGGTTGGTAGATGCAAACTATTACATTTAGAATGGCTAAACAACAAGGTCCTACTGTATAGCACAGGGAACTATATTCAGTATCCCGTGATAAGCCATAATAGAAAAGAATATAAAAAAAGAATGTCTATATGTGTATAACTGAGTCATTTTGCTGTACAGCAGAAATTAACATTGTAAATCAACTATACTTCAATTAAAAAAATTTTAAAAATATGTTTGAAAGCTGATGTATTATAGCACATTGATTCTTCTCCCAGCTTAAGTTTCTATGGAGATGTACTAAAGACAGTTGCTTTCTTGACAGTATGAAGAGCTCTATGGGGCACTTGCCAGGCTCACCACTTCTTGATGTCTGCTCAAGCCTTAGATACTTAGATATTTATCAAGTAAGACTTAAAGGAGTACTTGAAGGATTATGCAGCTCACCAGTCCGCATGTATGCTCAAACTTTTCTGGACCAATCCAGATCAGCAGAGAGATGGGGCCCTTGACTCTAATCAGATTTTTTTCCCTATAATTTGATTTTGGTGTGATGTCATCATAATAATGTTCAAAGCTGCTATAAGGACAGTGCTGTCACCATGTATATGGGCACTTTAACACATTGTTAAGGGAATGCGCATTGGTACAACATTTCTGATGGGCAATTCAGTGATGCATATCAAAAAAATTAACAATGTGTGTGCCCTTGGACCCAGCACTTCTAGGAGTTTGTTCTTCCACTTCCAGGAACAAGTGAAGGTGATATATGTGTGTGTAAAAGTTCAGCTCTACTAAATGCATTGAGGTATGTCGGACTGGATCCTGGAACAGAAAAAGGACATTGGTGGAAAAACTACTAAAGTCTGAATAAAGTATGGAATTTAGTTAATAATAATATCAAAGTTTGTTTCTTAGTTGTGACAAATATACCATGGTAATATAAGATGTTAATGTCGGGAAAAACTGGGTGTGGATGTATGGAAACTCTGTACTGTGTTTGCGACTTTTCTATAAACCTAAAATTACTCTAAAACAAACTATTAAAATATTTAAAACTAAAAATTTAACTTTTTATAAAAATAAGGATTTTCATTGTAGTACTACTTGTAAAAGCAAGAATTTGGAAACAGGCTAAATATCCAATCTTGAAGATTGCTTAAATAATTTTGATGCCTCATAGGATGAAATACCAGGCAGTCATTTAAATGATGTTGTAGAATTGTATTTTTCAACAAGTAAAGATGCTCATAATATATTAAGTGAAAAAACAACTTCCAAAATATTGTTTTATTAAAATATGTGCATAAAGAGAATTGGCAGAATGTTCACCAAAATATCAATAGTGGTTATCTCTAAATCAATGAGATTAGAGGAGATTTTTAAATATATATATATTTTGTGCGTATATGTGTTTTCTAGTTTTTCTTTACTGTGCTTGTATTGGTTTTCTAATAAGAATTTTTTAAGATTTTTTTTTTTATTCGCCAAAGCAGAATGGATGAGTCACGACATGGCGTGACAGTGATGAGTGTGCTCTTACCACAAACTTGGAAACAAGGGACTCAGATTGCCCTCTGAGAATTGGGCTCAGAAATCAACATCGAAAAGTATTAGCATTAAGTTGGGTGAAATCTCTTTAAAGAATCAGAATGACTCACAGGCCAGAATTAATGCTGGCTACAACCAAATTTGGCGTTCAGAAATGCAATTCGGAATGTGTCTGTTGGAAAAGAATTGGTAAAGGATGCATGTGTCTAAAGGAAAACCCACAGAGATGGCTGGTGCCCATCTCAGCAGGCCCAGGAATGAAGTGCCCTATTAGACTGGCCTCAGTTTCTCTTTCTTCCTGATAAGTCTGCCCTATGGTGAATTGGAAGCATCATGATGTTATCCTGACCTAATAACAATAAGCATTTCGATCATGTTAATTCTCTGACTCTAATTAGGGTTAGGCCCACTAAAGAGCCTGCCGGTCACTTGGCTCTCCATGTAGCCTGTCCACAGCTGGTCAGGCTGACATGAGCATCCATCCACTTGACAATGAGTTTCCTCATTGTGAATTAGCAGATTTGGCAGCGAATTTGATGAATGTCTCTGTGAGCATTGTTAGCATGAGTCAGTGCTCTGGGTCCAGTCATATGCATGGCTTTGACAGGAGGAATTTATGAGCCCAGGAGGGGAGGGACCAGATTGTGGACCCTGTGAATTGCCCAAGATAACAGTCTCCTTTGGGCCTTGTTAGGCATCCTCTCAGCCTCATCTCCTCAATGCTACGAGTTGTATTTCTCTTGGTATGTGGCAGCTCACTCATTTTTTTTGCAGTGCCTTGCCATTCCATCTGATATTGAGAAAACCACTGTGGGTAGGGCAGCAGAATCCAGTGGGGTGAGTGCTACAGGAACCAAGTCAAAGAACTCAGAGAGACATGGGAACCTTACAGACTTCCACTGGGGGTTGAGTAGTTTCAGGTATCAACCCCAGGTTGGTCGAGATAGCTCGTATCACTGTCCATCATAGCTCTGTTGTGGTGAGAGAAACATTAAACTTGGAGTCCACAGGTTTCAGTGCCATGATTTTGGCCTCATTATCTGGGTGACCTTGCACAAGCCAACTTTTAGGTCCTTGACCATAAAGTTTAGGATATATGTAACGCATAATAATAATAATATGTATCACACAGAATTGTTATAAGTTTAATTGCTGTGATTGATGGAAAAGTATACCATAAGCTGAAAGAACTTTACCAAGTAATGTTATTTCTTTATTCATGAGTCATAAGTAGAATTTCTGTGTGTGAGTGATTCCTGAAATGCAAGCAAATTGAAATTTTTGTGTCCTAGAAAGTGGAAAGCCGATTTAGTTTGTTATGTAACGTATAGAACTCTATCAATTACCGAAAAGACAGCCAGCAATGCCCTAGCTTGCTCAAAACTTCATAATTGAATATTTAAATTATATTAAGACTCTAATAACTAGGTTTTGTTCTGAATGATTGCTTTGCATCCAAATTATATTTCTGTTTACTTTTTTTAACGTACAATTTTATAAAGGTGATTCTTTTACTGCCAAAAATTACAAAGTGCTACAGAAGCCTCTTCAACCTAGAAGCCCCTAGAATTCTTATGGGTAATTTTTTGTGAGCTTATGGCCACATAACCTGATTCCCTTGTCTGGCCTGTGCCCTACTTGGAAGATTAAGTTCCCTTGTGACCTTTGCATGGCCACACATAGTACAGCAAGAGAAAGACCTCTGGAACTGTAGTTAGAAGACCCTCATTGTGTGGCTTCTGGTATATCATTTCACCTCTCCAGGTCTCAGATTCCTTTAATAAAATGGGAAAAAAGACTTTCTTTTTCCGTTGGGCATCTTTATCCACCATCAGCTTCTTCTTATTTGGTTCACACTTTTCCCTCTGCTTGGAATGCCCTTAATCCTTTTCTCCTGTTGAAATTCGACTTGTCTTTCATGGTCAGCAGATGATACTTCTTATTTGAAGCCTTCTGTTCTTTCTTCAGTTAGATGATCTCCAAACTCCTATAGCAGTTAAACTGTGCTTCTCTCTCACTGCATTTACTCCAATTTAATTATTATAAAAATTATTGGTGTATAGGCAAAATGATCATATCCATGTAACAGAGCTTTGTTTTTGATGAATACAAAGCTACATGAAAGTTTATATAGATATCTTCTCTGAATACTAGATTATTTTTTAATGAGATAACCATAAGAAAATAGATAACTGAAAAGAAAGTCCATTTCAAGGACAGACTGAGCTGTTAAAACTATCTTAGCAATGATAAAGTAGGATCCATCCTAGAAACTCTGCCTCAGGAAAGAAGTTTGAGGCGAAATCTGGCCCCACTTCTAAAATTTCTGGCCCTAAGTAGCTCATTTGTTAAGATGTGTGAAAGGGAGTTTGGCCTGTTTGTGATGCTCAGCAACTTTGAATACCGTTCTCATATCTGGGGAATATCTTAATTTTAAATTTTGCTTCCTCAAGGAAGAAGCCAGCATTTTCAGGGCATAGGCATGTGACCACATGCTCTATTAGCCAGAGCTGTTCACGTGAGAATTCATTTTTTTGGAGCAATCTGGGAATCAGCTGTTGTAAGAACTCCATCTTTTTTAGTGAGAGTGGTGGTGTGGCATCTGTTTTGGGGGTCAGCAGTTGCTGCCTCTTTGTGTCCAGGCCCCAAGATTGGTGGTGCAAGCCACAGTGTCTATGCACAGCTGCAGGGACTGAAATACCTTTACTGGAGTGCTTGAGTAGTATGATTTGGGTGTTGCTCCTGGTGGGCAGACTCCAAACTGGATCTAGGGCTTTCTGCAGAGGTTCTGTGTACTATTTCAGTAAATCTCTTTTCTGCTTAAATTTGATGGAGGGATTCACTCGGTTGCAACCAAGAACTATGACTAATAAGGTGGACATAATTCTATATGACAGGATGTTGAATGTGATTCTTCCAGTTTCCTTGGAATTTTAGCAAAAATCCCAAAGGAGAAGAAAAACATAATAGGTGCACTTCCTAAAGCAAGGTACTGGGTACCTCTGCCAGAACAACCTAACAACCGTAGATCTGGTTCTGTCGATATTAGCCAAATCCCTTTCTAAGCTGTATGAGAGGTGGAAGCTGAACCTCCAGGAGAGTGACGGATTCCTTTGGAGAGAGTTGTCTTTATCCCATGGGTCTCAATCCAAGTGAGAGAGCCTTGGAAGGAATCATCAAATGAAGCTTGAGATCGTGTGTCTCCTGTAGGTTGAGGGGATAGAGGAGCAGATACTTAAATCATTCCTTGTTGTGGCTCCAAAGGCCATGATTCAGTGATGCTCATATTTTCTCCACTGGGGGCTACTACCAGATAAAAATGTATATGCATATATTCATAACCAAGTCACCTAGTTTGTAATCTGTATATAGTACTCATGCCGTCAGCTTTGTATAATCTTTTCATTGTCTTTTTGAAGCCCTCCATTAAAAAATTCCCTGTAGGTGTTATTGTAGCCAGTGATCTGGAGTGAATGGATCCCAAGTCTTGCTGTAAAGATTTTGGTACCTGAATAGGAGGAACAGTTGAACAACTCTACCACCCTCTATCCCGTTATCCCCCCTCCCCAACACACAACTGTCATCTTTGGAAATTTTGATCAAATCAGGCAAGTATTTATCGTGTTTGCCCTGAGTTCTAGACACCCCTAGCTCAGTACCTGGCAACATGGTGGTTGATTCTTTCCTAGAAAACATTCATTGTGTTTGATATCAGTTTTTGTATCAGTAGCCGACAGCATTTTTAGCAGCCTAAAATGATGATTAATGCTTGTGACTTTCTGGCGTCCAGTAATGTTATCCCCCATTTTCACTGAGGCTGGCAAGGACAGAGATATTGCATTTGTCTTACAAATTCGCTGGGGCAGAGCCAGAGTAAACATCGACTGGAGGTTCCATTTAAGGCCAACTCATTAGAATTTTAACCAATTTGCAAGAATAATCTCAATTAGGACAACTCATTAGACTCTAATTGGACTTTAAGCCCTTCTTGTAACCTGGTAGCTTCAGTGGGGCTCCCAAGGATGTGTTGCCGGGGGTGGATGTCTACAGGGCTGTGTACCTGTGGACGTGCCAAAGAGTTAATTTTCCCACAGCAGGGTGGAGTAATCCAAAGAAAACAAACGAGGAATCAGACTGGCTTGACAAAAGCACTATATGATTGTAAAAGACAACAGGACCCAGGCTTTGCATTAGAAAAAAAAAGAAAAAGCCTTCTTTTTCTTTCTCTCTTATCACAGCCAAAAGATGCTGCTGATGCTAATCTATGCTCAAGATTGGTCAAAGAAAATATCTTTGGAGAACAGCCACTGCTCTCTCATTCCAGGCCAGCTTTAGGTAACCTTAGGATGACTTAGTACTACGCCAAAACTCTGTCCTGGCCCTTGTCCTAGCCTAGTACCTATCATGCGCCTGCAGCGGTGTCTCAGGCGCCTCTTCACTCTGGAAGGTATCTGTAAAGTATCTAACCCGTGTTCTTCCAGTCAACTCTTTATAGATGCCGGTGCTTCCCCTCCCCCTTACCATCCTGGAAGTTATGAAATCTTTGAAATATGTTGATTTCAGTTGGAATATATCACCTCAAGACTCAAGACACCCACTCTCTTTTCGTGTGTTTGATTCCCAGGAGTTCATAGACTTGGAAGAGAACCCAGGGGTCCCACCCAGCAGAACTTGCAACTTGCAATAGCACGCACAGGTCTGATTGCCATCACTTCCAGTAACAGGGCTTCATCCTGTCTTCTGTCTTCCACCCCCCAAGTCTTTTGATTTCTGGAGCCACACTGACTATGCTGAATCCAGTCCCACACAACAGACAGCCTTTCGAACACGTCCACGACTTCCTTGCCTCGCTCTTCTTCAGGTGAAGAACTCCTTCCTCCCTCAACCAATCCTTAGGTGGTGCTGTTTTGAGATCTTTCTCCATCCTGACCTACAACCCGCCTCTACTTTTTTACCCTTTCTTATTTACAATGAAGGGCTTAAAACAGAGAACATCCTTTCCCCCACACTCCACCCCCAACACTGGCATAGGATATATTTTTACTTTTCTTGCCCTGGCCTTTACACTTCTGTCGATATGGTCAGCATGTGGAACCTTTAGCTTTATCTTTGTCAGACCTTTGGCTCATACCAGCATCACGTCGACCAGCCTCTCATACCCTGGCCTTTTCCATGCAGCGATACAACTGAGTTCTGTGATGCCCCTAAGAGCGGGACTTTGTACTGACCTCATTTAACTTTGTCTTGTTGGATCTGGATGGTCTTTCTCAGTAACCCACTCAAGTATCAAGAAATAAGGACTGTCCAGAGCTGTGCCTTGAGGTGAGGTGTAGTCTCTGTTTTTCACCTATTGTAGCATACTGGCCTTTACTCAGAAAGCCCAATTAGTGATTTTTCTCACCCGCAAATCTCCAACCAACTGAATTCCAGATCCTGGCCTCGTTTTCTGCTCATAGGGCAGTGTCTTAGAAGTGAAGAGAGCTTTGGAGAAGGTAAAAAATAGAGGAGATATTCTTCAGCTCTTTTTCTTTCTTTGCTTTCTTTTCAGGGATTGAATAGTTATCCCTCAAGAATCAAGTCATAGTCTTTCAAACTTAAAATGTTATTTATTGGGACTTCCCTGGTGGTCCAGTGGCTAAGACTCTGTGCTCCCAATGCAAGGAGCCCGGGTTTGATCCCTGGTCAGGGAACTAGATCCCACCTGCATGAGAATTCGCATGCCACAACTAAAGAGCCTGCATGCAGCAACGAAGACCCTGCGTGCTGCAACTAAGACCCAGAGCAGCCTAAATAAATAAATTTAAAAAAATATCATTTATTTCTCTATTACTTACAATCTAATAGAGGCTGGGAATGGGGAGAAGGGCACAGTCAGCATGTAATAGAGGAAAGAGCACTGCATCAGGAGCAAGACTGCTTCATGGGCACGTGACTTGTGAAGTTACACTGGGCCCTGTGCTCGGAAGAGCCCTGTGTTTGGCTTAATGCTCTGTTGTTGCCATCTTGAAGTTCTTCCTTATTGAACAAGGGACCCTACATTTTCATTTTGCACTGGGCCCAACAAATTTTGCAGCTGATCCACCTTGATTAGGAGTGTTTCACTCTCTCCCCCCTCACCCCCAATCTTGGCATATTGTCTTACCTCATATCTGCCATAGGGAAAATAATAGGATTTCCACCTCTGGCAATCTATGAGTCTAAAACAGAAAAGGTAGAAAAAGGGAGCAGTGGGCTCTGTCAAGAATTGCAGGTAGAACTGAAGCTTCACATAGGTCTTTTTTCTTTTTTTTTTAAATTTATTTATTTTATTTTTACATTTATTTATGGCTGTGTTGGGTCTTCGTTTCTGTGCGAGGGCTTTCTCTAGTTGCGGCGAGCGGGGGCCACTCTGCATCGCGGTGCGCGGGCCTCTCACCGTCGCGGCCTCTCTTGCTGCGGAGCACAGGCTCCCGACGCGCAGGCTCAGCAGTTCTGGCACACAGGCCTTGTTGCTCCGCGGCATGTGGGATCTTCCCGCACCAGGGCTCGAACCCGCGTCCCCCGCATTGGCAGGCAGATTCTCAACCACTGCGCCACCAGGGAAGCCCCCACATAGGTATTTTGAACTTAGTTGGTCCAGGTCCCTCATTTTATATTGGAGGAAACTCAATTCTTAAAAGAGAATGTGGTCTCCTCAAGTCCCATAACACATTGGAGTAGAGATTTCTGTGGATGACTTCCCTCCCCAGAGGAGCCTACCAGGAAGGGAGCCAATGTAGCCATCAGAGCCATTGTAGGCAAGGATGTGGCCAATGATGGAGCAGGGAGAGTGAGATCAGACTCTGCTTACTCCAGTGCCTGCCTTTCTCCTGCTCTCTGAAGCACACACACACATACTCTAAATAGATTTAAGCAACTTTGGCGCAGTTCCAGTGATAAACCCAAACCACGCGGAGTCCTAGGTAGGAAACTGATCCCAGTGGTGGAGAGAAGTATGGAGATGCCTGTGAGGCCAACCATACATCCTCTGGGGACCTCCAGGACTGGCTTGCCGTTTGAGCGCCCTGTAGGTACTTTGTCCTTCCTAATGCTGTTCTGTCCCTCCTTCCTATAATCCCTCTGACTTTTAACATCTCCTTTCCCAAATGCCAGTATCCCCTCCATCTCTTTCTTTTCCCGTAGTTACTCTTCCCTTGTAAATTTGAAGCCCCCAGTCCCCTCCTGTGTCATGTAAATACTCATGACTTGTAGCATCTGCCCTGAGTGCAAGCTTCTCTCTAACCAACCTTCTCTGCTGCTGGGGTGACATGCTGAGGCTAAGGTCAGAGGGAAGAAGGATGTGAGGGTTTGGGGAGCACCTCCTCCACAGTTTACTTTTTCCTTCAGCTATCTTAAAAATACAGTTTCACATGGCAAAGATTTGTGTCCTGTTGGAGACCCTCTTTGGATCTGTGTACTAGTTCCATGTTTCTCCTGCTAGAGTAATTTTGACTATATAATTCTAAAACACTCTTAACTCTCAGCCATGCTCCTCCGTTATATTACCTGGCCCTCAACGGCATGTAAGCTCACCTCTTCACTTTGCCTTGGACCAGGCTTCCCAACTCTTGTTAGAAGTGCTCCAGCTTCACACCTCTTTCAGTTTCTAGAAAGTGCTCTGTATCCTTCACCTCAGAGCTCATGCTTGAACAACTCCCACCCCACTTTCCCCCACCACATTTCCCCAGTGAAGCCTTCTTTGGCCATTAGACCAGTTTATGTATCTCCAGTGTTTACTCTCACTAGCATACCACTTACGGCTCAGTTACAATCATGTTTGTTTCCAATGTAGTTATGACTATTTTGATTCAGGTTTGTGTTCCTCACAAAATTAAAACACAAAGGGCTAAAATTTACCGAGAGTTTACTATATCCCAGGGGCTTTACATATGTCATGTAATGTTTAAAATATTCCTAAGAGGTAGATACTGTTACTATCATTCGCATTTTGCAGATAAGGAAACCGAGGCACAGAGGAACTTAATCCATTTATATTCAAAGTCACATGACTTACAGGTGACAGAGTTGGTCATCGGACTAGAAAGGTGGTTTGGCTCTAGAGCCCATGCTTTTCACTGCTGTGCCATCTGCTATGACACTAGGAGCTGTGGCTATGTTTGCTTACTGTGGTATCCTCCATGCCTAACTCCTGGCATACAACAGGTCCTCAATAAATACATGTTGATTCCATGATTGGTCATGGAAGTTGACCAATTACTTTTTCTTAATTTTATGTTTCTTTGCTCCTTGTTGCACGGAGAAGGGAATAGGACAGATACGTATACACAATAATGCTGGTGGTTAGAACTCTGCCTTCGAAGCATCTGGTACTTTTATATGCAGACCACAGAAGCACTGGGAAAGCAGAGCTGACAATAGGATTATGACTTCAGGACCTGGTGCTGCAACCTCACTGCTTACCTTTTAGTTACTATGGCCTGTCCTGACCATGCTCTACCTTGGTGTCAGTGTAAAATAGACCTGTGACACTTCTGATGAAACCCGACCCAAGAATCATGGAAAGAGATGATGGTGGAGACCCAGCTGACATTCTCTCTTTCAGATGTGGTTTAGGGTAGAATACCCTCTCAGTGTGTCCTAAACTTGGCCATATTGTGACTAAGGAGAATGATTCATCAGTATCTTCCTATTTTCACTATTAAAACAATTCTAACCCAACCCAGTTTCCATTATAATGGAGGGCAAACCTCAGCCATGTTGAGTTTGTATTTAAAGCAGAGATTGAAGGGGTTGGAGAGCATAAAGGCAGTCCCTCAGGAAGCACACATCCTGAATTATGGTCCATTGCAGAGCTTAAGGACAAGGAGTTCTGATTACATCCCATGTTATTTCATTCAAGTATATAAAAATTATCCTGGGCCAGGCTCTGTAGTAGTTGTTGTGGGTACAGAGAGGAATAAGACAAAATTACATCCCTGGGTATGTGTCTATGGGAGCATACATCTGTATGGGGGGGGGAGGGAGGTATTCACTGTAATACCAGGCTGAGTGTGCTGGGTTAGTTCAGTTAACTTTGTTAAAGTGCAAGAAGACCCTTAAAAGAAATGCCATGTGGGCTCTGTCTAAGAGAATCTGGAAGATTGATCAGAAGAGATGGTGGAAAGTGTATTACAGGTAAGTAGGATAGAATCAACAGAGGTCTGAAAGATGAAGGTATTTTGAGACATAGGAAGCCATTGGTCTGGAATGGATGGTATATTAGGTATTGAAGGAAGGCCTGTACCACATGAAGAGGAGAAAGCATATTGGAGCCACAACATGGAGGATATTTACAGTTTAGCTAATGGGGGAGAGGTGGTCCTGGGGGAAGGGATCTTCCACTTCACCTCTCTCCTGTCTCCGACATCCTAAGTTAAAATTCAGGTCCAAGATAAGAAGGCTGAAGGCAGAGAAGATGAGACCCATAGCCCACATGAGTCGTCCTTCAAGAGGCCCAACCAGCTCTCCTGCTTCCTAAGGATTTAATCCACAAATGCTTATTTCATATCATCCTTTCAGCACCATTCCACCTATGTGTCAACCAATCTATATGTCGATACTAAATTAAACCGTAACTGAATTCCTACTATTTCAAGGTGCTCTGTTAGATGTTGAGAAGAGATCTCAAATTGAATAAGACAAGCAGCCTTTGTGTGCCAAGTTTTTACTATATTTTTACAATAGTTCTGTGAGTTTGGTATAGATGATAAACTGAGGCTTTAAAATGTTAAGTAGCTTGCCCAGGATCATGTAGAGAGTGAATGGTTGAGCCTGAATTCAAACTCTGGAAGCTCCTGGACCTCGGTTTCCTAGTCTGTTATGTGAAGAGACTATAAATACATCATGGAATAGCTGAAGATTAAATGAAATAGCATAAGTAAAGCCCTGGCACAGTGCCTCACACCTAGTTAACTATTGTTATTTTTATTGCTTTCTACAGAGTTAGTGCATGGCAGAGCTGCGACTGGGGCTCAGGGGTGTCTAAGCTACCCCCAGGGTCAAGTTCTTTTTTGTAGCTCCATAGTGTCTCCCTGCAATATGATACAGCATATTTTGGTTTAGCTTCTCAATATCAAAACTGAAGGTATAAATAGACCAGAGAGCCAAGTGGCTTAAAGTGATGCTGGAAAAGTGATGAACAAAGTAGATGACTTAGTCTGAAGTATGTGCCAATCTGCCATTCTTCAGGATTCACTAAGCTCTCTCCTAGGATCTGTTCCAATTCCAGTGAAAACCTGCATCCAGCAACTGTCGGACTTGAGCTCCCGATGTCTTGCCTTCAGATAAGAGCAGCATGACTTTATGCTCATTGCTTCTACAGCAGTCACCACATCCAAAAAGTCTTTGGAACTTGGCAGCTTTAGGCTTACATCCTAATTCCAACTTGTGTGCTCTCTGATCATGGGTTAGTTACTTAATTTCTTTCAGTTTCAATTTCCTCCACTGTCAAATGGGAATAATAATACCCACTCACAGGGTTGTTGTAAGGTTAGATGAAAATTAAAATTATATACAGCATTTGGTACTGTATCTGACTAACAGAAACTCTCTATGAGTGGTAGCTTTTATTTTAAGAAAGTTTACATCTTTCATAAGAAGGTTGTTGATAAGTCTTGGATAACAGTCCATATGATATGTACACTTTATAAGTACTTCTTTGAAAGAGAACGTCATTTCTACCAGTCCAGCTCTTTCCATGACATTACACAGAGAAATATACAAGAAGCCAGCAGGAAGCCCAGAAGAGATTTGCTGCCACCCCAAATTTCATTCTAAACAAACCCACTGTATGGAAGCCTGCACTTACACAAAGATAAATCAGAATGCAGTTACTCCCTTCTTAAAGGACTTGGAAAGAGAATTTGAAATCTGTCCAAAAGTAGTTTGGGAAGGCTTAAATGTAAAATAAAGAATAAATTTTATATTAGGATCTTGGGTGATTATTTAAAATTTATTTTCCATTTTATCATGTTTTGCAGGAAAAGATACAAAAACAATTAAGTAAAAAATGTAAAGCGATTAAATATTTAAAAATTTGTCTTTTCTTCAGCTTTCTAGGAGCACATAAATTAAGTCCAACATGTATACTCCACTTCCTGTATTATTTCCTTTTTGCTGTCCATTTTTAATGTCCATCATTATATTTTCATCTTAACTCCATTATTTCTTATTCTATTTCTCTTCTCTCCTTTTGTATTTTTAGCTTATGTTTTTTGAGGGCAAAACACCTAGTTCGTTTGGTCAGTTAGTCAAATTATTGTTTATTCAATTATAGGAAAAAATTAAAAACCAATAATAATATAAAAAAAATAACCCAACAAAATACCCAAACTACCATCACCACCACCAACAGCCATCAAACCCTACATGTCAGCTTTCTCTTAGGGACTCAGTAGATCAGCTTCAAAGAGCTGACTGTGCTGTTCAGTTTTTGTTGGCAGTGGTGGTAAAGCCACTCTCTTTTTGTTTATAAAGTCAGCTAAATCAATCCCTCATTCATTTATTCCTCTTTAATCCTTAGAGTTGGGTGTCCTTTCATGGTATTTCTTATTCCTAGAGTGGTTGAATTTTCAACCAATGAAGAACTGATTTTTAATCCTAACCTCATCACTTAGGATCTAGTCACATAGTCTATGACTCTGTTTCCTTATCTGTAAAATGGGGAACTACTATGAGGATCAATTAGATAAGAGATACGAGAGCCCCTTTTAAGGGAAAAATGATGTATACATGAAGGTGATTATTATTCCTTGTTGAAATCCTATTGCAAAACTATTTTCCCAAAGAGGCGATAGTTACCTTTAATAGTCCATGGAATCATTTGGGACTAGAAATATAAATACTAACTACTATTTATTTAGAGATACCCTAATCCTTTCTTGGATAATAAATTATATATGAAAAAAATTGAAGAAAATTCTCACTTTACTGCATTTAAAAGCATGGATTCTGTTGATTTCCTAAATAATTCTTAACCTCCAAAATTCTTGTTCTTGAATCAGTTTAGGACCACTTATAGGTTACAAATCTGATCTCTACTCTTATAGGTTACAAATCTGATCTCCCAGAATTTAAAGGCATGGGACATCAGATTACCATACCTATTGTTTTTATGAATCTCTATAAAAGAACATAAACCCAATCTGATTTAATCCATCCCAATTCAACAAACATCGATGAGCATTCCAGTGGATGCTAGGTATCAGGGGAGGGACAGGAGAGTAAAAAGTTGAGCATAGACTGTAGAGAATGATGAGCACCTATGCAAGTTAGCTTGCTTGAAATTTGTCCTCCTAGCTTCATGAGAAAACAGTAATTTAATATTTGTGTTATAAAACTTCATGTTTTATAAGGTACCATACTTAACTCTTATTGTAACTTCATAATAATCATATGAAATGTATATATCTATTGCCATATTTCACTCTTATTTTATCTTCATAATAATAATATGAGATAGATATTCACTATTTCTCTGTTACAAGTGAGAACCTTGAGGTTTAGCAAGGTTAAAATTTGCTTAAGTATGAATCCCCAGCTAGTTAATGACAGAGCCAAGATTTACACACAATAGCCTGCATCTAAATTCTGTTGTTTTTTTTTTCTTTCTTACACCACATTGCATTCATCTTAAGAAAGATAATACATTCAGCAAATAAATTATGGTCTCATTTTAGTGTTTTAATTTGGCATAAATAACATCTCTTTCTCCTTGCCAAGTTCACTAGTACTCATGTGTCTGTTCTCATGATATACTAGACATACTAGAGCTTTGAACTTCTTGGAAGAAAGGAACTGTCTAAATTCAAGGTATTATTTTTGCTATTGCTATTAGCCAAGACAAATGAAGAGTGATGAATAGAGCACCTCTTGTCTTACCAGAACCCTTTAATTAAGGAAATTGGTTATTTTCATTCCCTGTAGTGATGTAATGATTAATGCAACACAGCACAATACATTCAGAATGTAAGACATATCTCACTAAGACCAATCAACAAGTGTACTTCTTTAAAGAGGAAAGAATAGAGGCCAGACTGGACCCAGTGCTGACCTCTGATTTCTATAGTGAAACAACATGATAGATTTTGCAAATTCTAGAGAAGCTATTTATTTCCAGTCTTGAGACCATAAAATTATCTAGTGGAACCAGTTTTGAATAAAGTTCTTTCATATAGGTAGAAGTGAAAAAAAGAGAAAATCAGTTTGGTCTCCCAGAGCAAACAGAAGATATTGCAGGGCAGTTAAATAGCTAATTAATGCTTCAGCATACAACACCCCTTATAGCTATACAAAAAAGACAGTTCTCAGTATAATATCGACAAAGTAGAATTACAATAAAAGCAGTTAAATAACTTTGTCTCAGCTACCAACATTATGGCAGCTGGTGGGCTGTGGGTGTATACATTCAATTAACTGTCTTCATCCCTTAGAGAAACTCGGCTGCTGCTTAGTAGCTGTATGATCTTGTACAATTTGCTTAAATTCTCAGAGGTTCAGTCTCCTCTTCTGTATAATGGAGGAAATAATATCCATATTGTGAATTTCTGTGTATGAAGCGTGTGTTTGAATACGGCTCCAGCTTAAGTAAGTGAATAATAAATTGTAGTAAAGATGCTGATGTTGATGATGGTACTTTGGCACCATGTTTTCACCACCTTTTGAATAGGCCAAGCAAGCATTTCTCAACCACTAATCTTTGGGTTTCACTGGCAGGGGTTGGGTCTTAGCCACAGCTCTGGCTCACTTCTTAGGAATTTGGCTGTGTCCCATAGTATCCCATCCAATCCTTTCATTCAGTCCCAAGCCTCCAGCACAGCCTATGCTGAGCAAGAAACAATGAGGGCCCTGAAGAAAGAGTGCTATTGCCCTGCCTGTGTCCTTTGGATACTTGAAGGCCAGTCACCTGGTCCTTGGGCTCACAGTATCTCAGGCCTGTTCTTCTTCTGGGATCCTGCTGGAGTGTCTGTTAAAACTGTCACAATCTTGGGATCATGGCTGGTAGGATGAGAGTCAGAGTCATGATTAGACCTCACCTCTGTGCCACTGACTTCTGATTGTCACCCCTAGGCTCAGAACTTCTTATGAGCTCCAGACAGCATGAAAGGAAGAATAATTGATGATTGTGGGTCCCTGTGGAGCTTAGTAATCTTGCATCAGAGTTAATGAGAGTCTACTGTGTCTCCCCCACTGGAGACCATGGATCTCTCCACGCAGTATGTGCATCTCACTCTTTGCTTTGTCCCATGTCTCATCTACTGCCTGTTGCATTGTAGCTTCTTGAATTTTTAGTGAATTGAACTTTCTGAATTTGGTCTTTAGCACTGTACTCAATACTGATGATGATGAAGATGATAATGACAATGAGAGTGATGGAGGAAGAGAAAATGACAGAATTAGAAGGGCACAAATGTAGTCAACAATCATGGGATACAGGCTATGACTCAGTGCTGGATGTTCAGGAGGGACAGAGGATGTTACACCAACTGTCAACTAGAGAAAAAAATGTCTCACATTCCCTATAGAGACTTAAATTAGAAAAAGGGTTTACTCCCATGATCCACACAATAGTGTAAAATCGATAATAGCCAACTTTTATTAAGTACTTACTGTGTACCAGGTCACTGTTCTTAGCAGCTTACATCTATTATCTCATTTAAGCCTCCGAACAACTCTATGAAGAAGTCAGTATTGTTATTATTATCTCCACTTTATGGATGAGAAAACAGAAGCATAGAGATGTTAAGCGACAGATACAAGATCACACAGCTTGTAATTGGCAGAGCCAGGAGTTGAACCCAGGCAGTGTGACTCCAGAGCTATCCTCTTAACTAATACTGTTGCCCTTGGGACACAAGGCTGTAAAGGTACAGCGCCCTAGGTGCAAAGTGAGAAGTAATCACCTTGGAAAACTGGGCGTTACAAACTTGACTGTGGTTGTATTCTTTTTTTTTTTTTTTTTAACGTCTTTATTGGAGTATAATTGCTTTACAATGGTATGTTAGCTTCAGCTTCACAACAAAATGAATCAGTTATATACATACATATATTCCCATATCTCTTCCCGCTTGCGTCTCCCTCCCTCCCACCCTCCCTATGGTTGTATTCTTTATTCTTTCACTGATCAGTTAGGACAAATTAAAAATTTAATTTTAACCAAAAGCTGTAAATCAGTTGATCAAAAAACTCAGAAGGGAAGGTAGAATAAGATCATGGTTAAAGCGGACTGAAAAAGCACAAGTGAGGATGTTTCCTAGACTCAAGGATCCAGATATAGACACACATTACCTGAGTGATTGGGAAGACGGAGGCTCTAAGGCTGGGACCAGTAGATGATAGTCCATTCCCAGATACAATTATTGCCTATCAAAAAATTGGACAAAGTGGAGACATCAATAATTATCAGTGGACTAATAAACAGAAACAAGAGCTTGATTTTGAGTCCGTTATATTATCATCTGGTCTTTCCTTTTTGTATAGACCTAGCTATGATGTTCTCTCTTGAATATCTTCATTTTTATATAAAACAGTTTTTGTTTCATTTTTTTCTGTATGAGAAGGTAATACACCTCCTCAGTAAGACACACTAACTACAGAAATTTATTATTAATCATTAGTTGTGCACAATTGTTTTTACATAATGGTTCTCTACATCCTGGAAGGTTAGGGGTAGGTAGATGTTAACATTTGTCACCTAATTACAAAATAGTGAAATTCACCTGAAAGTCTTTGATCTGGAAGGTTGTGTAGTACAGTCTTGAACTCCGTATTAAACACACTTGGAGACCAAAGAGTAGTAGAAAATGTTCCCTTAGCTCTCTCTTTGGGCTGCCATTCCGTTGAACAGATTCTGCTTCAGATGGGTATCTAGAAGTGCTTTAATTCTGATGCTCCTCCATCTTTCCCTTTCATCACCTCTGTCTTCCCCCACCAGGGTCCTGGTTCAATCTCACCACTGCCCTTTGTAGCTAAATCCTGGAGAGAACCTGATGCTTTCCTGGCTCCATTCTGGAGCACAACTGTGGATTCTCACATTCTTTAGTATAGAGCCTTCACAGACAAACAAACCTTCTTGGTAGTATTAATACCTTCTTAGAGCAAAACTGAATCATTATTATGCTGTAAGATGTCCTTACCTCCAGAGATAATGAGACAGGAGATCACAGAACATGACAGAGATCCTGAAAGGAACAGAAACTCTATCATGCCACAGTCTGTTGAAATACAGTCATAATCTTAGTACTTTGGCCATTTGAATATCTTACCGGTTGGTGGCATGGCCTACTGGACAATTCTTGAACAAGAAATGGGGAGATACTGATTTGAGTCCAGGTACTGTCGCCTACCCACCATGTGATCTTTGGCAGGTTGGGTTTCTCTCTGGGTTTTGGTATCTTCATCCATAACACAAAAGAGTTATACTAATTCAACAATTTCACTCTTTTTTAAAAAAATACTTATATATCCCTTTCTTTAAATAAATGTTCTTGGGATTATAAACAGATCAAATATGAAAGCAGGGTGGCTCTGGATTTCGGGGTCTCACCCATGCCTACCATCTTCCTCCACCTCATGGTAGACCCTGGGGTCCTGTGTTTAACAGTTCTAAAATCATTGTAATAGTTCATATCAAAGATCTTTTCCAGTTCCAAAATTCTGTTTGACAACCTCAAGCAAAGGTGATAGCTTAATGAAAGTCAGCATATACATAAAATCCATGTTAAGCTTTTTTTAAAGTTTTACTGGAAAAACAAAAACAAAAGCCGAATAGTTCCTTAATATATTTCAGCCTAAAGTAGGATTATTCTTTACCTCCAGGTGAAAAACTTGCAGTAATGTTAGAGACCATAGACTTCAAAGGAAGTCAGGAGTTGAGTTTGGGAACAGAAATCAGATTTCATTCCTATCTTCTATACTTCTTGTAAGCATAAATGCTTCTGAATCAATCCATAGAGCATCATTCGATTTGAGATTCTGGAAAGTAGTCACACCATATCCATATTTCACAGTGCAGTTATTTCCACACAGGTCAGTTCCCCTAAGCAGATTTGTATCAGACCACTGAGCGTTTTGGTATACGAGGTTCTGCACATGTAGTAGCCTTGAGGGTGTTGGGCTATTCTGCCAAAACTGTGAGTGGCTCTGGTTTGTCACCTGTTTGGCTGATTGATATTCTGCATTGCCTGATTCATAGTTGGCCCTCAAAAATATCTGTTGAGTGAATGGATGAATTCAGTAAGATGACTCAGGTCACTGAAAGGTCCCAGTGGCCACTCAAGCCAAGCCTTAATGAGAACTAGCCTAACAGTTGACACATACATTTAGAGACCTAGCCAATTATTGTTCTTACACACATTAACCATGGGAACATGAGCCTACAGAAATGTTTTATGGGCTTAGATCATAACTCCGCAAAATGAGAGGAGAGTACTCAGAACCTTTGTTTTATATTCACAGGAGCAAATAATAGCTAGAAATTAGGCCTTCAAGGATGAACTTTAAAAATTGATAGGGCTTCCCTGGTGGCGCAGTGGTTGAGAGTCCGCCTGCTGATGCAGGGGACACGGGTTCGTGCCCCGGTCCAGGAAGATCCCACATGCCGTGGAGCGGCTAGACCCGTGAGCCATGGCCGCTGAGCCTGCGCGTCAGGAGCCTGTGCTCCGCAATGGGAGAGGCCACAACAGTGAGAGGCCCGCGTACCGCAAGAAAAAAAAAAAATTAATTGATGATCTGATCCGTTTAAGAAAAAGTAGAAATGTATATTTGTCAGATGTCATGCTGCCTGTGCCTCCTTGCTGGTGACCAGAAACTCAGTAGTCTAGGATTGACTAATCTATTATCCACTTTGGATTAGGAATTTTGGTTTAACATAGGTAAAGGCAGGAAAGAATATCCTATTGGCAGAATCCTAGTTCTTTTCTCTCTAGAGTATATTTTATGCTCACTGGGTTGAACCAATTCCTCATTTTGTTTTGTGATTTCAAACTATGTAGAATATTTTTGTAATCTGAATCTAGTTTTTGAGTTTGGGATGGTTACTAAACTCTTATATGTAGTTGTAAAGTTTATAGAGTACCAGGGAAGCATTTCTCTTACATGTTCAAAAAAAGATTTGACTTCTGAGATGCTCTCTGACAAAAGGGTTCTGAGATCAAGCAAATTTTACTGAAATGATGCAACAGAATCAGTGTTGGGTTAAAATTACTTTTAGCTATTTATAAATTAGTGTGAAATATATCTAAGAGTTTGTGTTACTTAAAATCTTGTTCCAATTGAATATAATTTTTAAATGCTACTGATTAATACTGAAGTTACATGACCTAATGAAGTAATGAACTGCTTAAATGAAACTTTACTAAAATTGCTTAAATAAAAAAGTAAATTTTAATATAATCATTTGATGGAAAATGATAAAAAATGAATTAACTCCATGCTTTCTTAAAGAGACTATAGTATAATAAATGCAGTAGTATTCCTTTCATGCCCCAGGGTTATCACTGTGAATACTGGGCAGTGTTACGGAACAATGAGGCCTTCACAACTATATGTGTGGGCCTCTTTGCCTCCAGATCCTTTAGTTCTTTGAATTCTTGTTTGTGTTTTTATCGATAGGCTTCATCATCTCTTCTCTGAAGTTATTACCTTCTTATTTCTCTCTCCATTCTGATCCATCAGGGTTTTTTTTTTTTTTTTTTTTTCTGATGTGATGTGGGATAGGCTAGTGCAATTTTTACAACTATGTATAAAATAAGATAATTGCATTCTGAGATCCACAGCTTTAGTAAAGTGTATGAGTATTACTTTAAATTCGTGATATTTAGGGAACACTTAGTTTTACTTTTCTTTTATTTCTGCTTTATTTCCTGGATCTGAATAATTCCTGTCTTGAATTTACAGAACTTCTATTTCTTAACGTATATGATTAATGGATGAAAATTTTCTTTTATTTTTAAAAATTAACATATTTTATTATAAAATACCATTAGTTACATTCTCAATTAACCATATCTATAGATTGCCTGACAGTTCCAACCAGTTTATCACCAAGGAACTTCCATTCACCTGCTAGCAACATATCATAATTACAAACAAATTAAGTAAGAATGAAAGGCTCATTAAGTTCAGTGATTGCACACAAAAAAATAAATGAATACCATGATACATAGCCATCGCAATCACACCAAATGGAAAATTTACAAATGACCCTAAAGTGACAAAATAGGAAATCTATCACTTCCACTGAAAGCCACTGATTCAGTGGTGTTTCCACTAGTGATAAAACTGAGCTGCCTGATGATATTGTAGTAGACTTCCGCATTTGTTCACATCTCTGTAGAGAGAAGTCATGTGCAAATCTCTGAATAAATCATAAATACATTAAAAAGATTATTTGACCTTGAGAATGACTTGAGTATATCACAAAAACCAGAAACCATAAATGAAAATTATGGGAAATTTGATGACATCAATAAAAGACCTCTGAAGACTTTTATCTTTTAGAAATACAGACTAAAATATTCATAGATTAAATAATACGATATTTTGAATTTGCTACAAAAGAGTACAGGGTTGACGGAAGGAGGAGTTTAAAACGGGAACCAGATTGTCTGTGAATTAATTAACTACTGAAGCTGGGTGGTAGGCACTTGGGGTTCACTTATACTTTTCTCTTTTTTTTCTCTAGCTCTCTTTTTTTGTGTGTTTGAAATTTTTAATAATTAAAAAAATCTTTTATGTGGCTAAAAACAATCATAGAAGTTTGAACCACCACACTGGAAAAATATTCGCAGCACCAGTAGATAAAACAAGGGGCAATATTTCTAATATACAAAGAACTATTAGCCAATTCATGAAAGAAAGTTTATACAAATAAAAAAGAATGGCAATACACATGAACAGACAATTCACAAATGGAAAAATACTAATATGCAATAAATATATATGAAGATTTTCAACCTTACTGATAGTCAAAGAAAAGTTAATGAACATAAAACTCAGCTCTCAGACTGGCAAAGATTAAACAGGTTCAGGAAAAAAAAAACCCTCAAAGATAATGAGAGTATAGGTAAATGATGTAATTTCCTATATGGTCTCTAGAAATGTGAATTGGCAGAAACCTCTAAGAGTGTATCTTGGCAATACGTTTCAAAATATAAAATGTAAATGTACATTGACATCCACATTCTACTTATGGAAATTCAAAGGAGATACTGGCACAAGTGACAAAAATGTGAACATTAAGATATTCTTGTTAATATGAAGGATGGAATATTATGCCCATTAATAGGAAGCTGATTAAGTATTCTATAATACAGACAAATAATGAAATATTTTACAGCAATTAAAATGTTTATATATTCCATATTTATTGCTGAGGAGGAGATCCGTGACATATATTTGAGGAAAAAAGCAGTATTTAAATATTTGCATTTTCCAATTTACAGAAAATACATGAAATTTATGTATACATGCATAGAGGAATGTCTGGAAGAAGGTTCCCAATTTGTTAAGTATGACAGTCCCTATTGGTTGGATTTCTGGTGATTTTTATATTATTCTGTGTATTTTTGTATATTGTATAATTAAGAAGTATAATTGATCAATAACCAATTTGTTAAAAATCATTTCATAAGTCTGACTTCCCCATTAGATATTGAAGCACTAAGGGATTGTGAGCATGTAATTCAGTAATCATTGTATTTCTAACTCCTCTTGGTGCCCAGTAGGTGCTCAGTGAATATTATTGAGGTTAAATTGAATTTTATCTACCATCTTTCCTTGACATCCATTCAGGCAAGTGTTTTTATGTTGGTATAATATATGGGTCTGCCCATATTTTCCTAGCATTTTAAGAGAAGCACAGAGTGTTAGAGTTGAAAAATTCTTTCTCTTTACACCAAATTTCCTACTTTGTGGACAAGGAAAACATAGCTCAGAAAAGTAACATGACATATTCAGGATCGTAGAGCTAATGGTTTCTGATGAGCTCTATGAGAGCAAGTGTTTTAATCTGTTTTGTTTATTTCTATATCCCCAGTACCTAGGATCTGGCACATAGTAGGTACTCAATAAATATCTATTGAATAGATAAATGAATGCATCTTCTTACCACTTTGGGTCAGGCAGTTTGTCCATTTTTTTTCCCTCTGTGATTCCTTTTTTTGAAATAGATTCTCAAAGTGGATTGTTGTATAAAAATTATTTCCTTAAAGATGCCCTTTTGAGGGGTTGGTGATTGACTGACATGCTGATCATCATTGTTGTTGAGATGAGGTAGTATTGTCAATGAGATGAGGGCAGTGCAAATAATTATAAGGAGGCCTTGTTTCCTTCATCACTGATAATTTACCTGAGCTCAGGATAGCTCAGACCTGACACGTTATAGATCAACCTTGGTAAGACTGGGCAATGGAGAGGAGAAAGGAACCAGAGTTGGGCAAAGACACAATCTCCAAGGCTTAAGGTAGACCCAGGTACATGCCTGGCTCTAGAGAGGTCAGGGAGCAGTCTTGGAAGAACACTTCTGGGGTCCAGCATCCCAGGGATATTTCTGGAAGCAGTTGGTACTGTATCATCTCATCTGGGTCATTCAGGGTCTGGGAATCCATGCAGTGACCACCATTTAGGAGTGAGGCTGGGGAGCAGAAAAATAGCAGCTCCTCAAAGTTTGGAGGAGCTGGACTGGGATTTAGTCCTGTGAATGTGGCCTATATGAGCAAAATCATGCGGGGTCCTAGTGTCTCACTAGATGGAGTGAGACCGAGCATTGGGCAACTCCAACGCCACCAGGTCAAACAGTATTATTACAGATAGATGATAGGAAACAAAAGCACAATCCTTAAGGTGGGACAAATCTAGACTAATAGATACTGAGAGTTATAGTATGGAACTACACAGGTGTCCTGGAATGAGAGAATTAGAACTTAATTATAATTTTACTAGAAACCCAAATTTGGCAACCCAAGTTGGAAGCATGGCCTAATTGCAAGTACAGTAGGAGGTGTGATAGGGAAGATTAGCTGATATATTGACCTACTTAGCAGGTACTAGCATAGGCACTGGGGTAGAAATAACTATTAAGGAAGAGAACATTTTGGGGTAGTACTAGGGCAATCAGTGGTAGAGGCTGACATCATCTATTTTCTGTCATTTATGATGAGGTTTTTTCATGCAACTCGTCTGTTGCTCTGTTTACTTTTAGTATATATAGTTCTTGTTTACTTCTAATCAACTAACCCTCACCTAATCCCTTGGACAAGAGAGACATTCATTGGAAGACAGTCAAAAGGAAAATATTGTGACACATTTAAAAATATATAGGACAGATAAGTTTCATGCAATCGAAACATAGACTAAAAGTTTTAGCCCTTTTTTGCATTTATTCAAAGTAGGCTAACATTTCTTCTTAAGTTTATGTTTCTGAGCAATATTCTAATCTATTTATCATGGACAATAAAATAAAGTCATTGAAAGGTGTGTGTGTATGAGGGAGGAGACTGGAAATATTACTTCATTTTATCACATTCTTAAAACCAATTTTGGATTTTGTTTTGTTTTCAGAACTCTTTCTTTCTGTTGTGGGATCCACTGGGTCTTTTTTACTTTTTCCCTTCTATGGAGTCTGCTAGCTAGCTCCTGGTCAAGCCCCAAAATGTAGTTCAGTAAGATTTAACAGAGCTCTGGGTAATGACTTTAAATGAATACCACCCACTGTGGGCATTGAATTTGGGGACTGTTGGCAAAGTAGATAAGTCAATTTTAAGGATTATGTAGGGGAGCTGCAAAACAGTTCCTCTCCCTGTTGATGGGATATCCTGTTCACAGCTTCTGCCTCTAGAAAGGCTTTGATTTGGCAGCAAGTTGGAGCTTTTAAACACTCCAATGGGCCTTTGTTGGCAACTGCTCTGCCTGCATGCACAGAGGGCTCATTCTTCCACAGAGGGCCACATGGCCTGCTGATGGGCCATACCAGTTTACACTGCTGTTGCTAGTGGGAGGGAGAAGCAAGCAAGCAAGCATGGATCAGTGTGGCCTATAAAGGCACCGTTTATCCCTTTCCAGCTTAGTATCCTCTTCTCCAAGCATGCCACCTTCAGTGTGCCTCTTGTTTAGTGGCCTTTAAGCTGCAGTTCTTACAGACTGAAATACCTCTGATACTCCTTTAAAATAAATTCCTGAATATACAACAGAGGCTCTTACAAGGTGCCATCCCCAGTGTCCCTTGGGGGAAATATTTTGTGGAGAAGTAATGTCATCACATGCCCCTTCACACACCCACCTTTCCCTTTGATCTTAGTGTTTACCTGTGGCTTATTGGTACCAAAGCAAACTGGGTATTGAGCATTTGAGTTTGAAATAGGTCTGGTTCTCCAATAGGCATTCTTTGAAGTCAGATCCATTATGCGTTGTTTATTGCCCATTCAAACATACCCACATGTATTTCTAAGACCAAGGCTCTTCTTTCCTCATTCAAAAGGAACACTGGAGTTTGTTGCCATATTAATTATCCTTTGATATTTTTAAAATGGGAAAAATAATATCTCTGGAGTCCATTTTGTCCACTTACAAATTATTTTAACAATATATGTTAAGGGTAATTTTCCATTCTCTCTATTCCATTACTATCTTCCAAAGCACAATTACATGTCAATTGAATGACTCAGAACTTCTCCTGCCCAAGTAATAAATCATAAGTGTAATGGGTAAAAAGAATTTGTCATTGTTCAGTGTGTATACAGAGTTATGTGGCATATAACCTCAAATTTCTTTCAGATCATATATAAATACATAATAAAATAATAATACTCATTAGTCAACACCAAATATAAGTTCCAGATGTCTGAACATCAAAGTATTTATAGGCCTATAGGAACCGCCTTGAGACAGAAACCGTTTTTCAGAAATGGTACTGGAAGAAAGCAGGCTATAAAAACTTCCCAAATTCTCTGAAACAAAAGCTATTCTTGTTTATACATAAATTATGAATGACTTTTTAAGGGCTGACTCACTGGCCAGTGCATGTGCCTACAAATCTGGTTTCACAAGAGAATGAGAGCCGACTGGACTAACAGGAATTCTACAACAAATCATTTTTTTTTCCAGCTTGCCTCTAAAGCAAGTCAGTTTGTCCAAGGTTTCAGCCACCACTCTTGTAAAGGCACAGTGGGTCTATTGCTACAACTGGGAGCCCTGCCACAGCTCTGATGACATTTAAATCGCCTAGCAGGAACTGCCTGCTTCAAGTGAATCATGGACGAGCTCTCTTGTTTGCAAAGAAGCCTTTTTTGTTCTCAAGCTAGTCCTTAGAAGAAGGGACTTGACAGCCCCCTCAAATGGTGGAATTGGAATGGCATCAGGTGGACCTCTTGCCTGAAATCACTCACCTAAGAAACTGCAATTTCTAAGTCTTTTCTCTGGATGATGGCCTTGTGTCTAGGTGTATTGTCCTGGCAGACAACAGCATCAACTTCTAATCTCAACTGTGCCATTTATTCATGGCCTGATTTCAAACAAATTAGTTGACTTTCCTCAGGCTTTCCCATTCATGAAATGAGATGTCATACAGAATAACCTTTCAGGTCCTGTCTGTCTTTGATGAGCTAGGATTTGGTTTTCCTCTACACAAAGTAAATAAATGAATGTATTATTTAGATCATCAACATGATGTATTAGATCCCAGTGATCAAAATTGCTAATGAGTGGCCTAATTAATCGTGATTCAATATAAGATTTCACTGTTAACAAAGACCTTCCAGGACTTGAAACATTTCTCTCTTGCAAGGAGGAGAAGGGGCAGGATCTAATTATTTCCTGAGAGTTTAAGTATGAAAAAGTAAAGCCAAGAAACTCATTGGCAACATGAGAAAAATATCCTATTATCTTTTTCTTCTTCAGATCTTCTTCTTATAGGAATTTCTTACAGGAAGGAGGGGAAAAAAGGAATGCACTTTGTTAAATGCAGTGATTCAAACCCTCCAATGATGGATAGTGTATGAATGTCAAGAATTTTGAACGTGAGTTATCCATCCTAAGTTTTCTACCCAAAATGCTTTTTGTTGATATTTGTAATGACTGAAAAGTGTCCCTAGCCCAGGAGTCAAGATGGCAGTGTGGGAAGACGCACAGTTAGCATCTCCCCACAAATAGGGCATCTGCTGGCCACTGATGGGAGACTCTGACACCCAAGGAGATGGGAAGCACCCCAAAGTGAACTGCCACCCCATGTGCCTTGCGGGATCTTGGTTCATGAGCCCAGGGTCAGGCTGAAGCTCCTGCAGTGGGAGCTCTGAGTCTGAACCACCAGACTAACAGAGAACCTCAGACCCCAGGGAATATTCATCGGAGTGAGGTCTCATGGAGTTCCTCATCTCAGCACCAAGACGCAGCTCTACCCAATAGCCTACAAACTCCAGTGTTGGAAGCCTCAGGCCAAACAACCAGTAAGACAGGAACACAATCCCACACATAAAAAAAAAAAAAAAAATGAGATGGCAAAAAAATATGTCACAGATGAAGGAACAAGTTAAAAACCTACAAGACAAAATAAATGAGAGGAAATAGGCAATCTACCAATCTACCTGAAAAAGAATTCAGAGTGATGATAGTAAAGATGATCCAGAATCTCAGAAATTGAATATAGGCGCAGATTGAGAAAATACAAGAAATGTTTCACAAAGATCTAGAAGAACTAAAGAACAACAACAACAAAAGATGAACAACACAGTAACTGAAATGAAAAATACGCTAGAAGGAATCAATAACAATAACTGAGGCAGAAGAACGAATAAGTGAGCTAGAAGACAAAGTGATGGAAATAACTGCCGAGGAGCAGAATAAAGAAAATATAATGAAAAGAATTGAAGATAATCTCAGAGACCTCTGGGACAACACTAAATGCACCAACATTCGAATGATAGGGGTCCCAGAAGAAGAAGAGAAAAAGGAAATGGTCTGAGAAAATATTTGAAGAGATTATAGTTGAAAACTTCCCTAACATGGGAAAAGAAATAGTCACCCAAGTCCAGGAAGCACAGAGAATCCAATACAGTAAACCCTAGGAAAAACACACCAAGACACATATTAAGAAAACTAACAAAACTTAAATTCAAAGAAAAAAATATTAAAAACAGCAAGGAAAAAAAAATAACATACAAAGGAATTCCCATAAGGTTATCAGCTGATTTTTCAGTGGAAACTCTGCAGGCCAGAAGGGGGTGGCAGGATATACTTAAAGTGATGAAAGAGAAAAACCTACAACCAAGATTACTCTACCCAGCAAGGATCTCATTCAGATTCGACGGCAAAGTCAAAAGCTTTTCAGACAAATGAAAGCTAAGAGAATTCAGCACCACCAAACCAGCTTTACAACAAATGTTAAAGAAATTTCTCTAGGTGAGAAACAAAAGAGAAGAAAAAGACCCATGAAAACAAACCCAAAACAATTAATAAAATTGTAATGGGAACATATCAATAATAACCTTGGATGTAAATGGATTAAATGCCCCAACCAAAAGACACAGACTGACTGAATGGATACAAAAGCAAGACCCATGTATATGGTGCCTACAAGACACCCACTTCAGATCTAGGGACACATACAGACTGAAAGTGAAGGTCTTTGCATGGAAAAAGATATTCCATGCAAATGGAAATCAAAAGAAAGCTGGAGTAGCAATACTCGTATCAGATAAAATAGATTTTAAAATAAAGACTGTTACAAGAGATAAGAGGGACACTACAAAATGATCAAAGGATCAATCCAAAAAGAAGATATAATAATTATTAATGTTTATGCACCCAACATAGGAGCACCTCAATATAGAAGGCAAATGCTAACAACCATGAAAGGAGAAATCAACAGTAACACAGTAATAGTAGGGGACTTTAACACCCCACTTACACCAATGGACAGATCATCCAAACACAAAATAAAGAAGGAAACACAAGCTTTAAATGACACAATAGATCAGATAGATCTAATTGATATTTATAGAACATTCCACCCAAAAGTGGCAGAATACACATTCTTCTCAAGTGCACACGGAACATTCTCCAGGATAGATCACATCTTGGGTCACAAATCAAGCCTTGGAAAATTTAAGAAAATTGAAATTGTACCAAGCATCTTTTTTGACCACAACGCTATGATTTGGAAATCAATTACAGGAAAGGAACTGTAAAAAACACAAATACATGGAGGCTAAACAGTGTGCTACTAAATAACCAAGAGATCACTGAAGAAATCAAAGAAGAAATTTAAAAATACATAAAAACAAATGTCAGTGAAAACACGACAACCCAAAACCTATGGGATGCAGCAAAGCAGTTCTAAGAGGGAAGTTTATAGCAATTCAGTCTCACCTCAAGAAACAAGAAAAATCTCAAATAAACAATCTAACCCTACACTTAAAACAACTAGAGAAAGAAGAACAAAGAAAACCCAAAGTGAGTAGAAGGAAAGAAATCATAAAGATCAGAGCAGAAATAAATGAAATAGAAATGAAGAAAACAATAGCAAAGATCAATAAAACTAAAGGCTGGTTCTTTGAGAAGATAAACAAAATTGATAAACCCTTAGCCAGACTCATCAATAAAAAAGGGAGAGGACACAAATCAATAAAATTAGAAAAGAAAAAGGAGAAATCACAACTAACACTGCAGAAATACAAAGGATTATAAGAGACGACTACAAACAACTATATGCCAATAAAATGCACAACCATGAAAAATGGACAAATTCTTGGAAAGGTACAATTTTCCAAGACTGAACCAGGAAGAATTACAAAATATAAATAGACCTATCACAAGCAATGAAATTGAAACCATAATTAAAAATCTTCCAACAAATGAAAGTCCAGGACCAGATGGCTTCACAGGCGAATTGTATCACACATTTAGAGAAGAGCTAACACTGGTCCTTCTCAAACTTTTCCAAAAAATTGCAGGGGGAGAAATGCTCCCAAATTTATTCTACGAAGCCACCATCACCCTGATACCAAAATTAGAAAAAGATATCACAAAAAAAGAAAATTATAGACCAATATCACTGATGAGCATAGATGCAAAAATCCTGAACAAAACACTAGCAGACAGAATCCAACAGCACATAAAAAGGATCACACACCATGATCAAGTGGAATTTATCCCAGGGATACAAGGATTCTTCAATATACGCAAATCAATCAATGTGATACACCACATTAACAAATTAAGGAATAAAGACCATATGCTCATCTCAATGGATGCAGAAAAAGCTTTCAGCAAAATTTAACACCCATTTATGATAAAAACTCGGCAGAAAATGAGCAAAGAGGGAACCTACCTCAACATAATAAAGGCCATATATGACAAACCCACAGCAAGCAACATACTCAATGGTGAAAAACTGAAAGCATTTCCACTAAGATCAG
Organism: Lagenorhynchus albirostris; assembly: GCF_949774975.1. Classification (NCBI taxonomy): domain Eukaryota; kingdom Metazoa; phylum Chordata; class Mammalia; order Artiodactyla; family Delphinidae; genus Lagenorhynchus; species Lagenorhynchus albirostris. The sequence continues at coordinate 24,996,301 of NC_083101.1, forward strand.
GAAGAAGACAAAGTTGCCCACTCTCACCACTCTTATTCAACATAGGTTTGGAAGTCCTAGCCACAGCAATCAGAGAAGAAAAGGAAATAAAAGGAATACAAATTGAAAAGAAGAAATAAAACTGTCACTGTTTGCAGATGACATACTATATATAGAAAATCCTAAAGATGCCACCAGAAAACCACTAGACCTAATCAATGAATTTGGTAATGTTGCAGGATACAAAATTAATGCACAGAAATCTCTTGCATTCCTATACACCAACAATGAAAAATCAGAAAGAGAATTTAAGGAAACACTCCCATTTACCATTGCAACAAAAAGAATAAAATAACTAGAAATAAACCTGCCTAAGGGGGCAAAAGACTTGTACTCAGAAAACTATAAAACACTGATGAAAGAAATCAAAGATGACATAAACAGATGAAGAAATATACCATGTGCTTGGATTGGAAGAATCAATATTGTGAAAATGACTATACTACCCAAAGCAATCTACAGATTCATTGCAAACCCTATCAAACTACCAATGGCATTCTTCACAGAATTAGAACAAAAAAATTTACAATTCATATGGAAACACAAAAGACCCTGAATAGCCAAAGCAATCTTGAGAATGAAAAACGGAGTTGGAGGAACCAGGGTCCCTGACTTCAAGCTATACCACAAAGCTACAGTAATCAAGACAGTATGGACAGTGTGAGTAGCTGGGCTGTAGAGAGCAGGACAGTTCCTCTGTGCATGTATGGCTGGGAAGCCGGGATAGGAGGTACGACAGCATAAAGTTTGCAGTGAAAACTTAGCAGTCTCAGCTCAACTGGAATGGGAAGTATCATCTCAGGTCTGCCTCATGAGATTTACAGGGACCTTCAAGATGGCAGAGGAGTAAGACTTGGAGATCACCTTCCTCCTCACAAATACATGAGAAATACATCTACATGTGGAACAACTCCTACAGAACACCTACAGAACACTAGCAGAAGACCTCAGACTTCCCAAAAGGCAAGAAACTCCCCACGTACCTGGGTAGGGCAAAAGAAAAAAGAAAAGACAGAGACAAAAGAATAGGGACAGGACCTGCACGTCTGGGAGGGAGCTGTGAAGGAGGAAAAGTTTCCACATACTAGGAAGCCCCTTCACTGGTGGAGACGGGAGGTGGGTGGGTGGGTGGGGAAGCTTCTGAGCCACGGAGGAGAGCGCAGCAATAGGGGTGCAGAGGGCAAAGCGGAGAGAATCCAGCACAGAGGATCAGTGCCGACCAGTACTCACCAGCTTGAGATGCTTGTCTGCTCAGCCGCCGGGACGGGTGGGGGCTGGGAGCTGAGGCTTGGGCTTTGGAGGTCAGATCTCAGGGAGAGGACTGGGGTTGGCTGCATGAACGCAGCCTGAAGGGTGCTAGTGCTCCACAGCTAGCCAGGATGGAGTCCAGGAAAAAGTCTGTAACTGCCTAAGAGGCAAGAGACCATTGTTTCGGGGTGCGCGAGGAGAGGGGATTCCAAGGACTGCCTAAACGAGCTCTAGAGACAGGCACGAGCCGCGGCTATCAGTGTGGACCCCAGAGACGGGCATGAAATACTAAGGCTTCTGCAGCAGCCACCAAGAAGCCTGTGTGCAGCACAGGTCACTATCCACACCTCCCCTCCCGGGAGCCTGTGCAGCCTGCCACTGCCAGGATCCTGTGATCCAGGGACAACTTCCCTGGGACAACACACGGCGCCTCAGGCTGTTGCAATGTCATGCTGGTCTCTGCCACCACAGGCTCGCCCCACACTCCATACCCCTCCCTCCCCCCAGCCTTAGTGAGCCAGAGCCCCCTAATTAGCTGCTCTTTAACCCCGTCCTATCTGGCCCTCAGGCCACCTACATGCAGAGGCAGGGCCAAATCCAAAGCTGAACCCCGGGAGCTGTGTGAACAAAGATGAGAAAGGGAAATCTCTCCCAGCAACCTCAGGAGCAACGGATTAAATCTCCACAATCAACTTGATGTACCCTGCATCTCTGGAATGCCTGAATAGACAACAAATCATCCCAAAATTGAGACTTTGGGAGCAACTGTAGACTTGGGGTTTGCTTTCTGCCTCTAATTTTTTTCTGGTTTTATGTTTATCTTAGTTTAGTATTTAGAGCTTATTATCATTGGTAGACTTTTTTATTGATTTGGTTGCTCCCTTCTTTTCTTTAAATATATATATATACTTTTCCTTTTTCTCTTTTAGTGAGTGTGTATGTGTATGCTTCTTTGTGTGATTTTGTCTGTATGGTTTTGCTTTTACCATTTGCCCTAGGGTTCTGTCTGTCCATTTTGTTTGTTTGATTTTTAGTATAGTTTTTAGTGCTTGTTATCATTGGTGGATTAGTTTTTTGGTTTGGTTGCTCTCTTCTTTCTTTCTTTTTTTATTATTTTTTATTTTTAATAATATACTCTTTAAATTTTTTCTTTAATAACTTTATTTACTTTACTTTTTCTCTTTCATTCTTTCTTTTTCTTCTCCCTTTTCTTCTGAGCTGTGTGGCTGACAGGGTCTTGGTGCTCCGGCTGGATGTCAGGCCTGAGCCTCTGAGGTGGGAGAGCCAAGTTCAGGACACTGGGCTACCAGAGACCTCCAGGCCCCACGTAATATCAAATGGCAAAAGCTCTCCCAGAGATCTCCAACTCAGTGCTAAGACCCAGCTTCACTCAGCGACCAGCAAGCTACAGTGCTGGACACCCTATGCTAAACAACTAGCAAGACAGGAACACAACCCCACCCATTAGCAGAGAGACTGCCTTAAATCTAATAAGGTCACAGACACCCCAAAACACACCACCAGACGTGATACTGCCCACCAGAAGGACAAGATCCAGCCTCTTACACCAAAACACAGGCACTAGTCCCCTCCACCAGGAAGCCTACACAACCCACTGAACCAACATTAACCACTTGGGGCAGACACCAGAAACAATGGGAATTACAGACATGAAGCGTGCAAAAAGGAGACCCCAAACACAGTAAGTTAAGCAAAATGAGAAGACAGAGAAATACACACCAGACAAAGGAGCAAGTTAAAAACCCACCAGACCAAACAAATGAAGAGGAAATAGGCAGTCTACCAGAAAAAAAATTCAGAATAATGATAGTAAAGATGATCCAAAATCTTGGAAGTAAAACGAAGAAAATACAAGAAACGTTTAACAAGGACCTAGAAGAGCTAAAGAGCAAACAAACAAGGATGAACAACACAGTAAATGAAATTAAAAATTCTCTAGAAGGAATCAATAACAGAATAACAGGCAGAAGAACGGATAAGTGACCTGGAAGTTAAAATAGTGGAAATAACTACTACAGAGCAGAATAAAGAAAAAAGAATGAACAGAATTGAGGACAGTCTCAGAGACCTAAGGGACAACTTTAAATGCACCAACATTCGAATTATAGGGGTCCCAGAAGAAGAAGAGAAAAAAAAGGGACTGAGGAAATATTTGAAGAGGTTATAGTTGAAAACATCCCTAATATGGGAAAGGAAATAGTCAAGTCCAGGAACTGCAGAGAGTCCCATACATGATAAATCCAAGGAGAAATACGCAAGACACATATTAATCAAACTATCAAAAATTAAATACAAAGGAAAAATATTAAAAGCAGCAAGGGAAAAGCAACAAATAACATACAAGGGAATCCCCATTAGCTTAACAGCTGATTTTTCAGCAGAAACTCTGTAAGCCAGAAGGGAGTGGCAGGACATATTTAGTGTGATGAAAGGGAAAAACTTACAACCAAGATTACTCTACACAGCAAGGATCTCATTCAGATTCGATGGAAAATTAAAACTTTTGCAGACAAGCAAAAGCTAAGACAACGTAGCACCACCAAAGCAGCTTTACAACAAATGCTAAAGGAACTTCTCTAGGCAGGAAATACAAGAGAAGGAAAAGACCTGCAATAACAAACCCAAAACAGTTAAGAAAATGGGAATAGGAACATACATATCGATAATTACCTTAAATATAAATGGATTAAATGCTCCAACCAAAATACACAGACTGGCTGAATGGATACAAAAGCAAACCATTATATATGCTGTCTACAAGAAACACACTTCAAACCTAGGGACACATACAGACTGAAAGCGAGGGGATGGAAAAAGATATTCCATGCAAATGGAAATCAAAAGACAGCTGGAGTAGCAATTCTCATATCAGAGAAAATAGACTTTAAAATAAAGACTACTGAAAGAGACAAAGAAGGACACTACATAATGATCAAGGGGTCAATCCAAATAGAAGGTATAACAATTGTAAATATTTATGCACCCAACATAGGAGCACCTCAATACATCAGGCAAATGCTAACAGCCATAAAAGGGGAAATCAACAGTAACACAATCATAGTAGGGGACTTTTTCACCCCATTTTCACCAATGGACAGATCATACAAAATGAAAATAAATAGGAAACACAAGCTTTAAATGATACATTAAACAAGATGGGCTTAATAGATATTTATAGGACATTCCATCCCAAAACAACAGAATACACTTTCTTCTCAAGTGCTCATGGACCATTCTCCAGGATGTATTGTATCCTGGGTCACAAATCAAGCCTTGGTAAATTTAAGAAAATTGAAATCATATCAAGTATCTTTTCTGACCAGAACACTGTGGCACTAGATATCAATTACAGGAGAAAATCTTTAAAAAATTCAAACACATGGAGACTAAACGATATGCTACTAAATAACCAAGAGATCACTGAAGAAATCAAAGAGGAAATCAAAAAATACCTAGAAACAAATGACAATGAAAACATGATGACCCAAAACTTATGGGATGCAGCAAAAGCAGTTCTAAGAGGGAATTTTATAGCAATACAATCCTACCTCAAGAAACAAGAAACATCTCAAATAAAAAACTTAACCTTACACCTAAAGCAATTAGAGAAAGAAGAACAAAAAACCCCCAAAGTTAGCAGAAGGAAGAAATCATAAAGATCAGATCAGAAGTAAATAAAAAAGAAATGAAGAAAACAATAGCAGATATCAATAAAACTAAAAGCTGGTTCTTTGAGAAGATAAACAAAATTGATAAAACATTAGCCAGACTCATAAAGAAAAAATGGGAGAAGACTTAAATCAACAGAATTAGAAATGAAAAAGGAGAAGTAACAACTGACACTGCAGAAATACAAAGGAACATGAGAGATAACTACAAGCAATTATATGCCAATAAAATGGACAACCTGGAAGAAATGGACAAAGTCTTAGAAAGGCACAACATTCCGAGACTGAACCAGGAAGAAGTAGAACACATGAACACACCAATCACAAGCACTGAAATTGAGACTGTGATTAAAAGTCTTCCAACAAACAAAAGCCCAGGACTAGATGGCTTCACAGGCGAATTCTATCAAACATTTAGAGAATACCTCCCACCTAACCTTCTCAAAATCTTCCAAAATATAGCAGAAGGAGGAACACTCCCAAACTCATTCTACGAGGCCATATCACCCTGATACCAAAACCAGACAATGATGTCATAAAAAAAGAAAACTACAGGCCAGTGTCACTGAAGAACATAGATACCAAAATCCTCTACAAAATACCAGCAAACAGAATCCAGCAGCACATTAAAAGGGTCATACACTGTGATCAAGTGCAGTTTAACCCAGAAATGCAAGGATTCTTCAATATATGCATATCAATCAATGTGATACAGCATATTAACAAATTGAAGGAGAAAAAACATATGATCATCTCAATAGATGGAGAAAAAGCTTTCAACAATATTGAACACGATTTATGATAAAAACCCTTCAGAAAGTAGGCAGAGGGAACTTACCTCAACATAATACAGGCTATATACGACAAACCCACAGCTAACATCATTCTCAGCGGTGAAAAACTTAAACCATTTCCTCTAAGATCAGGCACAAGACAAGGTTGTCCACTCTTACCAGTATTATTCAACACAGTTTTGGAAGTTTTAGCCACAGCAATCAGAGAACAAAAAGAGAAAAAAAGCAATACCAATCAGTAAAGAAGAAGTAAAACTGTCACTGATTGCAGATGACATGATACTATACATAGAGAATCCTAAAGACACTACCAGAAAACTACTAGAGCTAATCAATGAATTTAGTAAAGTAGGAGGATACAAAATTAATGCACAGAAATCTTTTGCATTCCTATACACTGCCAATGCAAAATCAGAAAGAGAAATTAAGGAAACACTTCCATTTACCATAGCAACAAAAAGAAAAAATACCTAGGAATAAACCTACCTAAGGAGAAAAAAGACCTGTAAGTAGAAAACTATAAGACACTGATGAGAGAAATTAAAGATAATACAAACAGATGGTAAGATATACCATATTCTTGGAATGGAAGAATCAACATTGTGCAAACGACTGTACTACCCAAAGCAATCTACAGATTCAATGCAATACCTATCAAACTACCAATGGCATTTTTCACAGAACTAGAAAAAATTTTTTCACAATTTGTATGGAAACACCAAACACCCTGAATAGCCAAAGCAAACTTGAGAAAGAAAAACGGAGCTGGAGGAATCAGGGTTCTGGACATCAGACTATACTACAAAGCTACAGTAATCAAGACAGTATGGTACTGGCATAAAAACAGAAATATAGGTCAATGGAACAGGATAGAAAGCCCAGAGATAAACCCATGCACATATGGTCACCTTATTTTTTATAAAGGAGGGAAGAATATACAATGGAGAAAAGACAGCCTCTTCAATTAGTGGTGCTGGGAAAACTGGACAGCTACATGTAAAAGAATGAAATTAGAACACTCCTTAACACCATACACGAAAATAAACTCAAAATGGATTAAAGACCTAAATGTAAGGCCAGACACTATCAAAGTCTTAGAGGAAAACATAGGCAGTACACTCTATGACATAAATCACAGCAAGATCCTTTTTGACCCACCTCCTAGAAAAATGGAAACAAAAATAAACAAATGGGACCTAATGAAACTTCAAAGCTTTTGCACAGCAAAGGAAACCATAAACAAGATGAAAAGACAACCCTCAGAATGGAAGAAAATATTTGCAAATGAAGCAGCTGACAAAGGTTTAATCTCCAAATTTTGCAAGCAGCTCATGCAGCTCAATATCAAAACAACAAAGAAACCAATCCAAAAATGGGCAGAAGACATAAATAGACATTTCTTCAAAGAAGATATATAGAGCGACACACAACACATGAAAGAATGCTCAGCATCACTAGTCATTAGAGAAATGCAAATCAAAACTACAATGAGGTATCACCTCCCACCAGTCAGAATGGCCATCATCAAAAAATCTACAAACAATAAATGCTGGATAGGGAGTGGAGAAAAGGGAACCCCCTTGCACTGTTGGTGGGAATGTAAATTGATACAGCCACTACGGAGAACAGTATGGAGGTCCTTAAAATACTACAAATAGAACTACCATATGACCCGGCAATCCCACTACTGTGCATATACCCTGAGAAAACCATAGTTCAAAAAGAGTCATGTACCAAAATGTTCATTGCAGCTCTATTTACAATAGTCTGGAGATGGAAACAACCTAAGTGTCCATCATCGGATGAATGGATAAAGAAGATGTGGCACATATATACAATGAAATATTAGCCAGAAAAAGAAATGAAATTGAATTATTTGTAGTGAGGTACGTGGACCTAGAGACTGTCATACAGAGTGAAGTAAGTCAGAAAGAGAAAAACAAATACCGTATGGTAACACATATATATGGAATAAAAAAAAATTTTTTTCTGAAGAACCTAGAGGCAGGACAGCAATAAAGATGCAGACGTAGAGAATGGACCTGGGGACACGGGGAGTGGGAAGGGTAAGCTCGGATGAAGTGAGAGAGTGGTATGGACATACAATACACTACCAAATATAAAATAGATAGCTAGTGGGAAGCAGCAGCATTGCACAGGGAGATCAGCTTGGTGCTTTGTGTCCACCTAGAGGGATGGGATAGGGAGGGTGGGAGGGAGATGCAAGAGGGAGGAGATATGGGGATATATGTATATATATAGCTGATTCACTTTGTTATACAGCAGAAACTAACACACCACTGTGAAGCAATTATACTCCAATAAAAATGTTAAAAAAAAAAAAGGACAGTATGGTACTGGCACAAGAACAGAAATATAGATCAATGGAACAGGATAGAAAGCCCAGAGATAAACCCACGCACATATGGTCACCCAATTTACGACAAAGGAAGCAAGAACATACAATGGAGAAAAGACAACCTCTTCAATAAGTGGTGCTGGGAAAACTGGACAGCTATATATAAAAGAATGAAATTAAAACACTGCCTAACACTATACACAAAAATAAACTCCAAATGGATTAAAGACTTAAATATAAGCCCAGACACTATAAAACTCTTCAAGGGAAACATAGGAAGAATACTGTTTGATATAAACCACAGCAAGATCTTTTTTGACCCACCTCCTAGTGTATCGGAAATAAGAACAAAAATAAACAAATGGGACTTAATTAAATTTAAAGGCTTTTGCACAGCAAAGGAAACCATAAACAAGACAAAAAGACAACCCTCAGAATGGGAGGAAATATTTGCAAATGAAACAGACCAAGGATTAATCCCCAAAATATACAAACCGCTCATGGATCTCAATATCAAGAAAACAAACAATTCACTTAAAAAATGGGTGGGAGACCTAAATAGACATTTCACCAAGGAAGACATACTGATGGCCAAGAGAAACATGAAAAGATGCTCAACATCAGTAGTTATTTGCAAATCAAAACTGCAGTGAGATATAACCTTATGTGATCAGAATGGCCATTATCAAAAAATCTAGAAACAATAAATGCTGGAAAGGGTGTGGTGAAAAGGGAACCCTCCTGCACTGTTGGTGGGAATGTAAATTGATACACCCACACTGGAAAACAGTATGGAGGTTCCTTAAAAAGCTAAAAATAGAGCTACCATATGATCCAGCAGTCCCACTACTGTTCATATACCTTGAGAGAACCATAACTCAAGAAGAGTCATGTACCACAATGTTCATTGCAGCACTATTTACAATAGCCAGGACATGGAATGAACCTAAATGTCCATCGACAGATGAATGGATAAAGAAGATGTGGCACATATATACAATGGAATATTACTTAGCCACGAAAAGAAACAAAATTGAGTTATTTGTAATGAGGTGGATGGACCTAGAGTCTGTCATACAGAGTGAAGTAAATCAGAAAGAGAAAAACAAATACCGTATGCTAACGCATATTTATGGAATCTGAAAAAAAAATAATACTGGTGAACCTAGTTGCAGGGCAGGAATAAAGAGGTAGGCATAGGGAATGGACTTGAGGACATGGGGTGGGAGGGCAAAGCTGGGGTGAAGTGAGTAGCGTGGACATATATACACTACTGAATGTAAAATAGTTGGCTGGTGGGAAGCAGCAGCATAGCACAGGGAGATCATCTCGGCGCTTTGCCATGACCTAGAGGGGTGGGATTAGAAGGATGGGAGGGATGCTCAAGAGGGAGGGGATATGGGAACATTTGTATGCACATGGCTGATTCACTTTTTTGTACAACAGAAACTAACACAGTATTGTGAAGGAACTATACTCTAATAAAGATCTATTAAAAATATATAAATAGCAGCTTCCCTGGTGGCGTAGTGGTTGAGAGTCTGCCTGCCAATGCAGGGGACACGGGTTTGTGCCCCGGTCCGGGAAGATCCCACATGCCGCAGAACATCTGGGCCCATGAGCCATGGCCGCTGAGACTGCGCGTCCGGAGCCTGTGCTCTGCAACGGGAGAGGCCACAAGAGTGAGAGGTCTGCGTACTGAAAAAAAAAAAAAAAAATATATATATATATATATATATATATAAACCTAGCCCAAATATGCATCTGAAAAAGAAAAAAAAAGAAAAAATGTCCCTAAGAAAGGAAGTGTTTGGTTCTTGAAATGTTGAACAGGGAGCTGTGTATTTGGATCTGAGCTCCATTGTACTTTGGGAAGCTGTCTTAAGCAGAGGTAACCATACTTCTTTTCCTCCTTTTCTCAGAAGGTGTTTGTTTTTCTCTGCACACTTGTCCATGTGTGCAGATAAAAACAAAATCCTGAATTTCCTCTGATAACAAAATTTGGTCACTACAAGGTGGTAATAGTGTTCACTTATCAGTTTTAATTATTAAATAAATAACTTCAAGCTACACAGGCAATGTGGAATAAAGTCAACATGGAAGAGAGATTACTTAAACCTTGAAGCTCCAATGTTGCACAATTAACAATAAATCCATTATTACTTGATGTCTTTTCTCAAACAAAAAACACATGTGACTGGGAATTTAAAAACTGAACAGGCATTGGCAAATGTTTTCCAAATATAATACACCATCCTGACAGCTAATGCATCAGCAATGTTTACTTCAGCAAATGTTTCCAATTTGGAGGGGAAAAAAAATGAGTGTCTAATAATAATCTTCTACTTTTGAACACGTATACGGTGCTTTAGAGTTTACAGAGCACTTTCAGTGTTAACATCCACTCAACTGATCCTTGAAACCACCTTGGGAGGTAGATGGGACACATATTATCTTCCAACAATTTGCCATTACCTACTCTTGTCATGCTGTTTTTTGTTTTTGTGACTTCACACGTGCTCTTCCAGAGTCCTGGAATGCCCTCTTACCCTTCCTCCTCTGTGCCATTTTCCATCTAGTTAATTCCCAATCATCTTTAAAAATCAGTGTGACTGCCACCTCTTTTGAAACCCTCTGGAATCCTCCAGTCTGATTTAGTTCTCTCCCTTCTGTGCTTCTTCCGTGACCTATGCAGTGTAACAGTGATCACAATTTACTATAATCATTTTTTTGCTTTTCTGTCTCTCTTACTAGACTATGCACTAACTTGATTACATGGCTTTTTTTTTCATATACTTGACACTGTCACTGTCACATAGTAAGGACTCAATGTTGAAAGAACGAGTGCACTCTGTTTATGAGATGAGGAAACTGATGCTCATGAAATTAAGTGTTTTGTTCAAAGGCACACAGCCAGAGAGGTGCAGAGGTTGAACTTTAACTTATGATGCTGGTCTCCCAGTCCTGTAGTCTTTCCTTGATATCATGCTGTGTTTGCTTTGCTTGTTTCTATTGAAATATATTAAATGATCGTGGATATAACAACAGCATCTTGAGGGTATTTCTGCAGCACATATAAGAAACCATTGAGAAGAAATGTGCTTTTTTCTAGTTATTTATTCATTTATTATTTTTAATTCACTATTTACTTCCTATTTTCTTCCAACAGGGATTTGAGGCAGCTTAAAATAATGTTTATGTAAAGGATAAAACAAGGATAAACAAGGATAAAACAAGGATAAAAACAAGGAGCCAGGTAAAAGAGAAAGTAAGGAGGGAAAGTATTGTGTCAAAAATCTTAGGCTAAGGAGAGTGACTGTTGGACTTAAAACTTGGCTTTGAGCTTCCTGGGTTCCAAGTAAACAAGGGAAACATAATGTGCTATATTGTTCCTATTATTATGTAAAGAGAAAGAACATCATGGCAGACAGTTTTTCCCCTAGCGTTAAACTTTAAGAGGAATTTATTGCATATGTATTTATATGAGTTCATGAAAAACATAATAGAAAAGCTTTCACCTGCAGCTCACAAAAGAGAAATTTCTTAATCAAACATTTATTGAATATCTCCTCCATGTTAGACACTGTATTGGAACAAAGATTCAAAGATGAATAAGATATGAGCTTGCCTTCAAAAGATATCACAGTCATCTAGAAAACAAAAGTAATATACAGCTTACTAGACATAAAGGGGTAGAAATTTTTGACAAGAATATACATATTTAGGCATATTATCAATGTTTGATGAATGAAAGGATTGATGCCTTATTTGTTTTTGTTTTTCTTAATTCTTTCATTTAAAGTCTATGTGCTTTGCAACAAAGGAAAACATAAACAAGATGAAAAGACAACCCTCCGAATGGGAGAAAATATTTGCAAATGAAGCAACTCAGAAAGGATTAATCTCCAAAATTTATAAGCAGCTCATGCAGCTCAATATCAAAAAACAAACAACCCAATCCAAAAATGGGCAGAAGACCTAAATAGACATTTCTCCAAAGAAGACATACAGATGGCCAAGAAGCACATGAAAGGATGCTCAGCATCACTAATTATTAGAGAAATGCAAATCAAAACTACCATGAGGTATCACCTCACACCTGTTAGAATGGCCATCATCAAAATATCTACAAATGATAAATGCTGGAGAGGGTGTGGAGAAAAGGGAACCCTCTTGCACTGTTGGTGGGAATGTAAATTGATAGAGCCACTATGGAGAACAGTATGGAGGTTCCTTAAAAAACTAAAAATAGAACTGTCATACGACCCAGCAATCCCACTACTGGACATATACCCTGAGAAAACCATAATTCAAAAAGAGTCATGTACCACAGTATTCATTGCAGCACTATTTACAATAGGCAGGACATGGAAGCAACCTAAGTGTCCATCGACAGATGAATGGATAAAGAAGATGTGGCACATATATACAGTGGAATATTAGCCAGAAAAAGAAATGAAACTGAATTATTTGTAGTGAGGTAGGTGGACCTAGAGACTGTCATACAGAGTGAAGTAAGTCAGAAAGAGAAAAATACCATATGCTAACACATATATATGGAATCTAAAAAAAAAAAAAGTTTCTGAAGAACCTAGGGGTAGGACAGGAATAAAGACGCAGACGTAGAGAATAGACTTGAGGACACGGGGAGTGGGAAGGGTAAGCTGGGACGAAGTGAGAGAGTGGCATGGACATGTATACATTACCAAATGTAAAATAGATAGCTATTGGGAAGCAGCCACATAGCACAGGGAGACCAGTCTGGTGCTTTGTGACCATCTAGAGGGGTGGGATAAGGAGGGTGGGAGGGAGACGCAAGAGGGAGGAGATATGGGGATATATGTATAGCTGATTCACTTTGTTATAAAGCAGAAACTAGCACACCATTGTAAAGCAATTATACTCCAATAAAGATGTTAAAAAAATACATAAAGTCTATGTGCTTTGTACAGTTGCTGTTCAATATAAGAATGTATGTGCTTTAGAAGCTTATAAACATTATCCATACATGGAGGCATCTTTTTCAACTCTAGCCCCCTCGGAAGTAAACCTAATAATAAATTGTCCGGACTCAGAAAACATGGTTAGAGTGAAAAGTCTACATTTTGTTCCTATAATTTGTAACGCACTCAGAAAATCCCAAGGTTGGCTCAGAACCAGCTGACGATCCCTGCAGCTCTGGGCTTATAATGGGGAGCCTATTTTTCTTTTTATTACTGGTAACTGGAAAAGCCTAGCAACTATTTTCCATTGACATTCCCTCCAGGATGGAGAGCTTGTTTTTCCTAGATTTTCGTATATTTTTAGATGGTCATCTTGGGCAGTCTGGCTTCATATCAAAAGTGTTTTTAATTGAAGAGGTTCTCCCTTGGGCTATTGGGTAGAAAAATACATTCTCTGTATCTCTGTGTCTATTTTGGGGGTCACAGCTGGATTCCAGTTCCCCATCTTTTTGCGAAGTGGCTGCTCTTTCATCTTATCCTTGCAGTGTGCCTGCGAAAGGAAGGAAGGAACGGAATCTGTGATCAGTCTTCTAAATGGCTGACTTAGAAGTGACAAAAGCAGCAACCTTGGGCCACCTACTCCATTTCCTCAAACTTCTGGAAAATGTAAAAAATGTTGATGCAGAAGCAGCAGCGTTGATTATTGGACAATAAAAAAAATGGTGGTCTCCACCTTAAGATTTGCTGTTGGATGGAACTTACGGGAGTCTTATTTACACTCAAGGACACTGCCTCTTCCTTGCGTTTTTCATTTGCGTAGTTGTCATTTTCTTAAAGGTAGAACATGCTAGTGTTTAACTTTGGGTTCACGAATCCCAGAACTTTTTAAAAGTCCTGTGGCACATGTATGGCTTTTTCTCCTTTTGCTTCCTGCTTGGTGTGATGAAGCAAAGCACACTTAATTATAAAGGAGAATCACGCTTGATACTTGATAATTTCAGAACATTGTTTAGCAATCTGGAAAGAACTGGCAAGAAGCCTGGTCTCTCACTGGGTCTAACATGGTAAAGATGGGAAGTGAACTACCCGGGATCCATAGGTTGTAGGTCACTGGTACCATGATAGGTATTTTAGCACACTAGCTCATTTAGTCCTCACAACCAGGTGTAAGAAAGCAATGCTATCCCCATTTTCCAGTGACAGATTTCAGAAATCGACTAACTTGTGAGGGTCACATAGGTGGTGGTGTGGAACAAGGGATGGCCTGTGACTCCAAGGTCTGGTAATCCATTCTCTTAACCCCATGGAGGCCTGGTGTGCCCAGAACACCATGATGCATCTTTAGGAGAATAAGGGATATTGACATGTTTCCTTGACAGTTTTCCTTAAATGATTCTTCACAAGGTAGGATTATCAGTAGAGAAGAGTTTTAGGCTATCACCCAGCATTCATCTTCTGAGGAAAACACTGATTCACCCAGTTATATTATTCAGAGGAGACCAAGAATATGAGGCATCAACAGACAGTGGAATTCCTTTTCAGTGAAGCCAGAGATGTCAGAGAAAAAACAATTAATGACATTTCATAGTACTTTATACACAGTGTACTTATCTGATTCTCAAGTTCTCTTGTCCTATTTAAGAGGACAGAATAAGGGGTGTGACGCCCACCTGGTTTCACTTGGAAACGGGGCACATGCTAAAGGCAAACCTTTGAGGTATTTGCTGATATGGTTTGTTGGGGGTGGCTTCTTTTCAGTTGAGGCCATTGTGGTTCAAGCATGGAGCTTAGAGACCTAGATATGTGCTTCTGAGAGTTTCACTGTTGCACTCTATAGAAAGTCATTCTGCTAAAAGGAGTCACACTAGATGCTGCTTAATATTCTGTGATAATTTGCTTTCATTGATAACAAAAAAAATTTTGAAACTCTAGTCATAAGTAAAAATCCTTTGGAAGCTTCTTGGGTATCTTGAGTTATTAATCAGCATGTGTATATTCTGGGGTTATAATCAAAATATTAAACATCTGCTTTTGGCATGGCCACCAGCTGTTAGAATGGACCCAGCCTGCAGAGTTGGGACTGGATTTGGGGAGGAGCCTTCCTTGTCAGGCTCTAATCCTTCAGGGATTGGGAAGGTCTGGATTGGGGGCGGGGGTGGAGGGAGGCATTCCCATGGGTATCAGAACAGCAGGGGGGATCTCAAGGGTTATTTACGAACTGATAGAAAATGTTTAACATTTTAACGTGGTTACTGCATGCCAGTGTTATGAGCTGAATATCAGGTCTGTGTATATACGATGAATCTAAAATAGTAAAGTCCTACAGACATCTAGTGCTATAGGGATAAACAAGGGAAACCCTGAAGCCAGTGTGAAACTGCTTTTATAGAGTCTTTTCTAGGAATATTAACAACGAACACTGGAAAGATGACCTAAATATATTTAAGAATATAGTTTCTGGAGTCAGGCTGCCTGGATGTATTAGTTTCCTATTGCTACTGTAACAAGTTATCACAAATTTAGTGGCTTAAAATAGTGCACATTTGTTCTCTTGCAATTCTGGAGGTGAAAAGTCCAAAATCAAGGTATTGGCAGGGCTACTTTCCTTCAGGAGGTTTCAGGGGAGAATTCATTTCCTTGCTTTTTCAGCCTCTAGAGGCCACCCACATTCCTTGGCTCATAGCCCCTTCCTTATATCACTCCAACCTCCTGCTTCTGACAACACATATCCTATTACTGACTTTGACCTTCTTGCTTCCCTCATAAAAGGACCCCTGTGATTACCTTGGGCCCTCTTAGATAATCCAGGATAATCCTCCCATCTCAAGATCCTTAAATAATTCCATCAGCAAAGTCCTTTTGGCCATGTTAGGTAACACCTTCATAGGTTCTGGGGATTAGATCGTGGACATCTTTAGTGAGTTATTATTCTGTCTACCACAATGGATTCCCACCCTATCTCTGCTACTTCCTAGCTCTGTGACCTAGTGATTAGCTATAAGCACATTACTCACTCTCTCTGTGCCTTGGTTCCCTTGAAAGAAAAATGGGGGTAGTAGTAGTACTTTCCTTGTAGGATGAAGATTAAATGAGTTATTATAGGTGGAGGGCTTGGAACCATGCCTGGCCCCTAGGATGTGTTCAATGTGTGCTACCTGTTGTGAACTGTGGGTATCAGTGCTCCTCTGGTGAATCTGGTCTCCAACAAACTCTGTTTCGTTCTCTGCTACTGACTGCAGAGCCAATGTCCTTGTCAGGCCAATTTATGTATGTATTTATGGCTGTACCGCGTGGCTTGTGTGATCTTAGTTCCTGACCAGAGATAGAACCTGTGCCCCCTTCAGTGGAAGCGCTGAGTCCTAACCACTGGACCACCAGGGAATTCCCCTTGCCAGGCCAATTTAAGGAGACAGTGCCTTTTGGGCCTTCATCAGTCTGTTGCAGTACAATAACCTTCCTGGTTTTGTATTCCTGCAACCACTCCTTCACTACAGTCAGGGAGCTTCTTGAGTTCCACCTGCAGCATCAACCTAGCTGTGCCTCCGGAACAAGAAAAAGGATAGACTAGCTTTAAGAAATTGTAGCTCAGTGTTACAGGACTAACCATAAATCCATGCCTGAAGTCTACCAATTCCTTGTTTCAGTGACCATCCTTGTAAGAATCTTCCAAAATGGAGTTTCATCCTGTCCTCACCCGTCTTCCTAGCACAGGGTTTCTGTCCCCAGTCTGATGGAACCCCTGACATTGTCATCTTCTAGTCTTTATGCCTCACATCCCTACATCCTCCAAAGTGTGTAGCAGCACACCACCAGCATGTGCCCTCCCCGCTGGAAGGGATTTCAAAGCCCTGCCTTCGTATCAAATGTGGGGAATAAACGTCTGTTCCTTTTATAGAATAAATTGGATTTGGACTTGCAGGCGTCTGCTGTCTGAGGGTTGTCATGAAAGAAGAAAGTGGCATGTGTAGATGAGAGTGGAACAGATGTCTCCTTACAGCTTGGGGGATCTATGAATTCAGTGGAAACACTATAAGGAAAATTGTAAGATGCTTTCCTGGCATGACTGAATCCAGAGAGACTGTGTTTCTCCAGAGTATTATAAGAACTTATTCCATTTCTGTAGTGTCAAGGTTTGCCTTTTTTTTATATCCCTATTTGTAGAAATTTCTCACCTGTAAAATCATATGCAGGAAAAGAAAATATATTCTCTGACACTAAAAATCAATCTGTTTAAACCACTGGTCTTTCCCAGCCCCCTTTCCTGCCCCATTACCACCATTTGAAAAAAAAAAGAATTTCAGTTTGTGGCATCACTTTGGTAACTTCTATTCCTTCTAAACTGGGTTGTACTATTTCGAAAAACAAAAAAAGTATTTTACCCAGACTTATTTTCCTTGTCAACTGCCTTTGCCACAAAAGACTAAATTCGTCTCTATTATAAATAGAGCTCAGTTACAGAGAAGTTTTACTGGCTACCTTAAAAGCACGGTTATTTTAATGAGTAGAATAATCTGAGTTTTGTTTTCTTCATTTTCCAGCTCTGTTTTCAAATTAAAAAATAATCCTTCATTAAAAGAAATGCAAACAATTTGTATAACATAAAAACTTTATAACTCTTTAACATTAAGCATCCAAAGAGGAAGACACAAATACTCAGTCCAGAGTCAGCTTTTAGTTTGATGATGTGAAAAGAACACTTGATTAGAAGTCAGCAAACCTGGGAACTAGTTCTTAGTTACTAATTATTAGGTTAAGATGTTCATTCTTTTTGCTTCAGCTCTTCATCTATAAAATGTGGGTAATAATTCCTCCACCTCATACACTTATAACAGGGCTCTGAGGAAGTAATCTTTAAAAAAATGAGTTGGAGAGCACAAAGGGTCATTTTAAAATATAAAATTCCAGCACAGTATAGTAGAGAAAGCACAGGTCTGCAGTCAGCCTATGCAGTGAATTCTGGTTCTGTCAAGTAACAAGCTGTGTGACTTGCCCAAGTTAGTTAACCTCTCTGAGCTTTGAATTCCTTATCTGTAAACATAAAAAACCCTCTGGGTGACTGTGAGCATGGAAAGAGAGCACAAAACAAGTGTTCACTGATGGTAGCTCTTATTACTTTTCTCCACCGAACAAGGCATTCCTGTTTGTATATCCAAGCTATAAATATACTAGAGGTTTCCCTGGCCCAGGCGCTCTTGGAACATTTGACTCAATAGCCTTTCTCCTTTTTTTATGAAAAATTGATACTGTGGGCAGGCTTGTGGTTCTCCATGTCATTAAGTTCAGAAATAAATGTGCTCAACCACAAACCCCCCATCTTGCTCCAAAGGCATCTCAGGTTTTCAGTCTGCACATTGAATAGAGTGTACTCTTGCCTGCAAGGAGCATTCCTATCCCTTCAGACAGGGCCGAGGGCCCAGGTGGGGCTCAGGGCTGAGCAACTTTCAATGCATCATGACTATGAATTTGCTTCACTTTTCTCACAAAGGCCCAGTGTCTCTTGCAGCTCAGTCTGGCATGGCCTTAAGTCAGCAAGTGCAAACTCAAGTGAGGACAGGGAGGTAACCAAATGGGTGTTGCAGGGGGCAGCAAGACACCATGGAGAACAGGAAATGGCAGCTCTCAGTCTGGTTGATGGTTGCCAGATAGGAATGCAGGCCCAAGTTTACTATATCCTGTTTGTTTTCCCCAAGAAAAGCCACAAATCAGAATTTTCATGTGATATTTTTCCAATTTTTACGTGTTGGCAGCTAATCCTCATTACTCTCTAACTCTATAGAGATTAGAGTTGTCCCATGGACTACCGTTGTTAATCTTCTTATATTCAGTGCCAGCCTGTGGGCCTCTAGTCACTCTGTGGGTTAGGAGACACTACCTTTATCTGCATGAACTTAGGTCACTTAGAATCAAAATCACCTTTAGGTGAAAAAGCCACAAAAACCCCATAGAAAGATTTTAGCTCTGAAATTATCTAATATCTTTACTGTTCTTGACTGTGATTAATTTTCTAAAAGCTTAAGAAGATGTAACCCTCGTTGATCATTATCTCTTGATAAAAATTACAGTTTTCAAACCATGTTCATATAAGATGAAAGCACTTCAGAATAGCATGTGTAACTCACCTATACATACAGACTCCGAACACCGGAATGTTGTTGGAATGGGAGAGAGAAGTCTTGCCCAGATATGATTTCCATCCATATCAAGTTCTTCAGACTTAAAGACCCATCTAGGATCAACAATTTGCATATTGAAAACCGAATTGGAGTGGAGCCCTTGGCGCATCTATGGAGAGAAGTGGGTTTTGGACTCTATCCCCTCTACCCTCTTAGATTCGGTAAAAGGGGAGGAGGTGCACTCCTCTAGATAGGGGAAGTGGGGAGAAATGCAGCTGATAGTTAACTAATTCCTTGTTTAGAATAGCAGTGCTGGAAGGGAAAATATACTCTTGGAAACAGTCTAATTCAATGGCTTTAACACTGTGTTCTGAGGTCTTCAGAGGAGCTTGAGGTCTTTCAGAGGCACTGGCCTTTTAAATGACACTGTAAAGCTTACAATAGAGTATTGGTATTGCATATAAGAGGTCATCTGAGGAAAGGGTCCCACTAATTAACGAAAGAAAACCCCACTGGTCTAATTTTGACTTTTAGTTAAAGAACCAGCCCAACGTCTAAATTGTCCAAGGCTACTCTGTTGAAGAAAGTCAAGCCAGTCCACACCCTGGCTCTGTTGTCTCCAAGCCCTTTCCTGCACTGTGTGCACATTAGCTACCTCTTTTAGCAACTGATATATCTCTTCTTAAAGGTGCTGGAGGAATTTTCAGTTGTTTTCTGAAAGTTAAAGTAGCTTGAACTGCTTTGTTTTTTATCAGTTTGGGCAATTTTTATATTTTTGACAATGTCTTAGCAGCCACTAGTTACCACACCAACCATATACCGTTTAGACTCAGATTTCTTTGTCTAGTGGGACTCTGACCACCACCAGACTTTTATTTCTGGCTTCCATCCATAGGAACTGTGGTCAGTTGGGAGGATTAGAGGTTGGTATGTTCTAGTGGTGTGTTTTCTGAGGGTAGGTAACCTTGATTTGTAGCATTTGCCAATTTTCATTTTGTCAGTATTCCCACCATGGCCAATTTCATGTTACAAATGAGACATCACTGAGCAAGAAGTTGAGAATAGATGTGCACAATTGGCTCTCTCCAGAAGTGCTAGCTGGCTTCAGCACACCATTGTACATTCTCCTCTTCTCAGTTAGGAATTCATGCACCCTTATCCCAGCCCCAGTTCTCACCTCCACAGCCAGTGTTTTTCATTCTTCCTTACTCCAACATGTCTCTCCCTGTAATGCCAAAACAATGCCTAAGGATGGTCACTGTATCAAATGACTGATTGAATTAAAAAGCATCCTCATATTATCTAAGAATTTAAAAGTGTATTTCAAGTGAGAAAATAAGCTCATTTTTCCCATTCCATCCTTCTAAGACCCTACATCTTCCATTGATTTATATTTTTAACCATTTCTTAAGTTTTTATTTTTAAAAGCCTAAGTATTCTGTTATTTCACTAGATGGTGCTATATATAGTTTAGAGTTAGGGCAAGTATCAGCTCAGAAATCTGGGAGTCCTCTGAGGAACGCATGTCTTCTTATAACCAGAAGTTGTCATCACACTGAAATCAGGACATTCCAATTTACTTTATTCTTTTCCTTGCCTTTGTCTGTGGGGCTGGTGAAATCTTCTCACCAAGGCAGATTGTCCTTTGCCACTTACTTTAAGCATTACTTTCTCCAGGGTTGGAAGGTGTTTTAAATTTTCTCTGGTCATAAAGATCTTGCCATATATTTTGTAACTTTGAGCTCTGCCACCAGTCACACTTCATTTGAAAGAAGTCTCTGTCCCCTGCTCTGTGACCACTCCTTAATCTTTATTCTTTGGGTGCCAACCTTCTTTGTCTCTATAGTTTCATTTCTGCAAAATGTGAGCTTCAGAATATGTTGCTGAAATATTTTCAAGAGGGTTCATAAAGATTTGCATTCTAAAAAACTCATTCAGTAATTATAATTTTGGGGGCAATGTATAAGTCCTTCTACATGTTTCATTTTATTTCATTATATACAGGAAATTAGTATTTTAACCCAACTTCTATAGTGTTTTTTTCTACTCTCCATTATCAAGAGACACCTAGAGAACCTCTCTAAAGAGAGGATAAAAACCTTATCACCTGCATTTTGCCACTTGTAAAATAGTCATCAGTCATTTTCACTGTTAACCACAATGGCTTATAGGCCGATTGATTGATTGTGTTATTAATTTAAAAGACTTTAATTCTACATTAAGCAGAGAAATGAAGAAAAAACTGTTAATTAATATTGAAAGTTATCTTTTCAACCACTCTTCCGCCTCCATGAAGAAGCCATGTTTTACTTGAAATTGTATCCCCCGTAGAGTACCAGGTATATGGTAGATGATCAATAATAGCTGCTACATTAATTGTTAAGTTACACACTTTGAGATACTACCCCAATTATTATTTGTAATTCTAGAATAAAACCACATTGTACCCATATTGTCCCATAGAATGAGGACATGGTTTCTCAAAGACTTGTCCTTACATCCCACAGGCAATGTAAGCAAAAAGGCTGGAATTTTATCCCAGGCTTGATTCCAAAAGCCATCACCTTACTGATTTTATGAAGATTAAGTATTAGGTCAGCTGGAATTCTTTCAGGTCCTGAAACCTGGGAGAGAATTACAAATGCTTATTTGCTTTTCTTTTGGGGGTGGGGGTGGGAAACCAAATGTTATGGCCAGTAGGAATAGTATAGCACTTAATTTTGATAACCATATCTTTATGTTGTTCACAGAAATATCATTCTCCCTACCTAGAGGGGCAAAGCATTTTACATCACATCTTGCAAATCTTTTTTTTTTTTTAAAACGAGCTACCTGTCCACCCTTCTTTTTTTTTTTTTTTTCTTTTGTGGTATGCGGGCCTCCCACTGCTGTGGCCTCTCCCGCCGTGGAGCACAGGCTCCCGACGCGCAGGCCCAGCGACCATGGCTCACGGGCCCAGCCGCTCCGTGGCACGTGGGATCTTCCCAGACTGGGGCACGAACCCGTGTCCCCTGCATCGGCAGGTGGACTCTCAACCACTGCGCCACCAGGGAAGCCCCCATCTTGCAAATCTTTACAACTGACCACAGAAGAATTCTTAAAAATGGAAACATTGAGGAGTACTTGACAAATCAGATAAGCTGAATTGAGCAATAATTCTATCTCCTTATAGGTTCAGATCATTTCTTTATTTTTGAGTCAGTTTTGGTAGTTTGTGTTTTTCTATGAATTTGCCTGTTTCATCTAGATTGTCTCATTGTTGGGCATACAGTTGTTTAGAGTAGTTCCTTATAATCTTTTTTATTTCTGTAAGGTCAGTAGTAATGTCTCCCCTTTTCATTCCTGATTTTAGTAATTTGAATCATCTTTCTTTTTTCTTGGTCAGTCTAGCTATATGTTTGTCAATTTTGCTGATCTTTCTAAGGACTTACATTCCAGCAGGGGAGAGAGTAATAACAAAATGACTTGAGAAGGTCATAAGTTCTGTATAGAAAATGAGCAAGGAGAGGTGATAGAGAATGCATAAAGAGGGCAGGGCCCACTTTAGGCAGCAATGTTTGGAGAAGGTAACATTTTAGCTAATCCAGGAAGAAAGAGAAGGGGACTACTGGACTGAGAAAGATGGAATAACAGGGCCAAGTGGTGTTAACAAGGAAAAAGCTTGGTATATTCAAGGAAGGGAAAAACTGGAGATAGTGGTGGAAGGGGCAAGGTACAAACAAGGTTGGAGAGTTAGTGAGGCTGATTAGGTGGAGCCTTTGATGTTCTGATGAGGACCCTGGGTTTTATTATCAGTGCAATGTTTGTAGGGTTTTAAAAAGGTGAATGTCATGATCTGATACATTTCAAAAATTTCTCTCTAGCTACTATGTGAGAATAAATTTAAAGAAGCAAGGGGAGACCAGTTAGAAGGGTACTGCAGTTGTTTAGCTAAGAGATGATAGGGGCTTGGACTGGGAAGGGGGGGTGGTGGAATCAGGAATTGTCTCCAGTATCTAGTTTCTGATGAGATCTCTATCCTATTGCTAAAAAGGCAAATAGGTTATAGTTTTTGAGGTCAGGGTGACAGGTTGACTTTAGAGGAATGTGGCATAGAGCAGCAGTCCCCAACGTTTTTGGCACCAGGGACTGGTTTCATGCAAGACAATTTTTCCACGGGGAGTCGTGGGGGATGGTTCAGGTGGTAATGCGAGCAATGGGGAGCGATGGGGAGCGGCAGATGAAGCTTTGTTCGCACACACACCCCTCATCTCCTTCTGTGCGGCCCCATTTCCTAACAGGCTGTGGACTTGTATCGGTCCACGGCCCCAGGCTTGGGGATCCCTGGCATAGAGGAAGGATGGATCAATGAACAGATAGTGGAAGGAAGGAAACTAGGTAGGTAGGTAGATCAGTAGGTTGGTATGCTCCATGCCTTAAACTTTTACATTATTATCAAATAGGGTTTTAAAATGGCAC
This sequence comes from Lagenorhynchus albirostris, assembly GCF_949774975.1. Taxonomy (NCBI): domain Eukaryota; kingdom Metazoa; phylum Chordata; class Mammalia; order Artiodactyla; family Delphinidae; genus Lagenorhynchus; species Lagenorhynchus albirostris. Next base: position 25,019,944 of record NC_083101.1, read on the forward strand.
AGTAAAATGCTCAGATTTGTACTTTTGTGAGCTTCAGTCCTCTGGCGGCTTATATAACACCATGTTGTACCTATATTATGCACAAGTGCTATGAAGACTTATGCCCATGCATTTGTGTGTCTTGTTTAGGTTTTATTTTAAATTGAATCTTATTTTAAAAAGGTTTAAGGACACTCTTTTGTTACTGATTTTTCATCACGATGCCTTGCATGTGGTATGGACTCCATAAATATTTGTTGAATTTAAAGTAATTGGATCCAGTCAGAAAACTAGCCTCAACTTGTATGCTTAGAAACACATATTGAATGATGCCATTTTTTTCTTCCCTCCCTGCGTCTTTCCTTCCCTCCCTCCCTACCTGCCTCCATCGCTCCTTCCTTCTTTCTTCCCTTGTTCTGCCCCCACTTCTTCTCTTCCCTCCTTTCATCTTTTTTTTGACTCTTTCTTTCTTCTTCCTGGGATTAGAAGTCTAACATCTAACTGATATCCCGGTGTTTGGTTAGCTGTAGGTGAGTCAGTAGACCTTTAAGTTTGGGGCAAGGAATATTTTTACAAGAACTTATAAATATGTAAAAATCCTCAGAGTTACAGACTCAGCTACTCTCTGCTGTGTTCAGAAATACCATCATGCAGGCTACTGTTGGTTTGAAGAGATCCATGAGTAAATTAACCTTTTTTTCCCAATGCTCTTGAAACAGAAAAAAGCATCAGCCCAGCTGCCCAGTGAAAAATATACCACTTGTATATGGTTTCAAAGTTCTTAAATGTTTCCAAGCTAATACATAGATAAATATTTTAAAAAATATACATAATTCCTAATTTGAAATGGAATCCTTTCAATTTGAAGGTCAGTTTGATCCTGAAGATATTTCTGAGCATCAGTTTGTAAATTTTCAAGTCTATACTTCAAATACAACTTAGAAATGAGGATGAAACATCTTGCTATGACTGTTAACCATAAGCAGAAGCCTCTCCAGTTGACAAGCTCCAGAGACATCATTTCTACTATGAATATGTCCTTGCCCCATGTACACAGACTCAGATCTTCTGGTCTTTCCTAAAAAACTTAATTGTGAAGGATTTGAGGGAAAATCCAGGGTCCCTTTTCATATGTTTCCCCTTTAAGTCATAGCTCTGCCAAGCATGAGAGACTGGGACCGGAGGCAGACCCCAGGTTGGGCCTGGCCAGTGCCAAGCCATAGTCCAGGGGTCAGGAGGTGGAGTGCCCAGCAGAACACTTGCCTACTTGCCCATGTCTGAGTGGACAGCAGATTTCTCAGTGGGGGCAAGGGAATGTGAGCTCAGTGAGCAAAGGCAATTGGGGGTTCCCCTTCCTGTTCTTACCTGGCATGCCGCTTATACAGGAGGCAAAAAATTCTTTTTTGTAACTAGGAAGAACTTTTGAGCTATCCAAAATGGGTTATATAAAGGCTGCTTAGAGTAATAAAGGAAGGTGGAGAAAATGAGACAAGTTTTACCTAAATATGGGAAAATAGTCATTGTCCTCTTACTTCTTTTGGCAACACTCGCTTTACAATTGTTGTCCATCTCTTCATAATGGAAACATTTTTAAGGCTCATTAAAAATTGCCTGGGAAATGCCCTAAAGATAAAGAGGCAAAAGTAAACAAACAAACATTTAGAAGGTAATTAAAGATTGTGTTTCTATCCATAGACTTAAAGAAATAGAGATTGATGGTATGTTTAAAAGAAAAACAGTACTTATGTTACCTGGATACTTTATCCTGAAGGATCTGGGCCATGCCTTGCATTCCCCCAAGGGGTATAGCATGGAATGTGCACTTAAACTTTGTGGCGTCCTGCAAGAGTAGTTCTCCAAAGGTATCCCGTTGTTTTAGTCCAGAGACAGGTTATAGGATGGCCTCTTCTCTCCCACTGGTTTCCTCACTGCAATGCCAGGTACCCCCATCAAGAGCATTTGGCAGCACAGTAGAGGGAGGCATGCCAGCAAAGCTCTCACAGTGTTTATGGTGTCAGCTGCTTCCTTGGCATCCAACAAAGTTTCATCAGCTTTTGTTTGGGATTTTCTTGGAGTTCATGCTAATTTGTACCAGCAGTTTACAAGGCCTAATAAGTTGATTATCTCAGGGCAACTTAAGCAGTAAGCAGCAGTGTCAGGACTCAAACCCAAGACTTTTTTTTAAATTAGTAAACTTTATTTCTTAGAGTAGTTTTAGGTTCGTAGCAAAATTGAAAAGAAAGTACAGAGATTTCTCATATACTCCCTGTCCCCACACACGTGCAATCTTTCCCACTATCAACATCCTTGGTTGCCCCAGAGTGGTACATTTGTTACAGTTGATGAGCTACCTTGACACATCATTATTACCCAAAGTCTGTATTCTACCTAAGGGATCACTCTTGGTTTTGCACATTGTTTGGTTTTGACAAATGTATAATGATATGTATCCACCCTTGTAGTATCATACAGAATAGTTTCACTGCTCCCCAAATCCTCTGTGCTGTGCTTATTCATTCTTCCCTCTCCTCTAACCCCTGGAAACCACTAACATTTTTATTATCTCCATAGTTTGTCCTTTTCCATACTGTCATAACTTACAATCATACAAAATGTAGCCTTCTCAGATCAGCTTCTTTAACTTAGTAATATGTATTTAAGTTTCCTACCTGTCTTTTCGGAGTTTGAGAGCACATTTCTTTTTAGTGCTGAATAATATTCCATCATCTGGATGTACCACAGTTTATTTATCTGCTTAAGGACAGCTTTGTTGCTTTCAAGTTTTGGCAATTATGAGACTGACTGCTATAAACATCCATGTGCAGGTTTTTGTATGGACATAAATTTCAACTTTGGGTACATAACTAAGAGTATGATTGCTACATTATATGGTAAGAGTATGTTGAGTTTTGTAAGAAACTACCAAACTGTCTTCCAAAGTGTCTGTACTACTATTTTGTTCCCACAAGCAATGAATGATAGTTCCTGTTGTTCCATATTCTTGCCAGCATTTGATGGTGTCAGGGTTCCAGATTTTGGCCATTCTAATAGGTGTGTAATGGTATCTCATTGTTTTTTTAGTTTGCAGTTCCCTAATGACATACGATATTGCCCATCTTTTCATATGCTTGCTTGCCATCTGTATATCTTCTTTGGTGAGGTACCTGTTCAGGTCTTTTTTTAAAAAAATACATTTATTTATTTATTTTTGGACGCGTTGTGTCCTCGTTGTTGCACCTGGGCTTTCTCTAGTTGCGGAGAGCAGGGGTTACTCTTCATTGTGGTGTGGGCTCTAGGCACACGGGCTTCAGTAGTTGTGGCTCAGGTTCTAGAACGCAGGCTCGGTAGTTGTGCTGCATGCGGCATGTGGGAATCTTTCTGGACTAGGGATCGAGCTCGTGTCCCCATCACTGGCAGGCGGATTCTTAACCACTGCGCCACCAGGGAACTCCCTCTGTTCAGGTTTTTTGCCCAATTTTAAACCAGGCTGTTCAATTTATTATTGTTAAGTATTGTATATTTTGGAAAATAGTCCTTAATCAGCTGTGTCTTTTATAACTATTTTCTCCCAGTCTGTGGCTTTTCCTCTCATTCTCTTGACATTTTCTCTCATGTAGCAGAAGTTTTTAATTTTAATGAATTCCAGCTTATCATTTTTTTCTTTCATGGATTGTGCCTTGGCGTTATATCGAAAAAGTCATTGCCATCCTCAGGGTCATATAGGTTTTCTTTGTTATTTTGAAGAGTTTTGTATTTTTGCACTTTTCATTTAGGCCTATGATCCTTTTTTTTTTTCTTTCTTATTGAAGTATAGTTGATTTACAATGTTATGTTAGTTTCTGGTGTACAGCTAAGTAAGTCAGTTATATGTATTCTTTTTCATATTCTTTTCCATTATGGTTTATTACACAATATTGAATATAGTTCCCTGTGCTATACAGTAGGATCTTGTTGTTTATTTATTTTATATATAGTAGTTTGTATCTGTTAATTCCAAACTCCTAGTCTATCCATTCCCCACCCCCTTTCCCCTTTGGTAACCATAAGTTTGTTTTCTGTGTCTGTCAGTCTGTTTCTGTTTTGTAGATAAGTTCATTTGTGTCATATTTTAGATTCCACATATAAGTGATATCATATGGCATTTGTCTTTCTCTGTTTGACTTACTTCACTTAGTTTGATAATCTCTAGGTCCATCCATATTGCTGCAAATGACATTATTATCTGTGGGTAAATAGTATTCCATTGTGTATATATACCACATCTTCTTTATCCATTCATCTGTTGATGGACATTTAGGTTGCTTCCATATCTTGGCTATTGTAAATAGTGCTGCTTTGAACATTGGGGTACATGTGTCTTTTTGAATTAGAGTTTTCTCTGGATATATGTCCAGGAGTGGGATTGCTGGATCATATGGCAACTCTACTTTTAGTTTTTTTGAGGTACCTCCATACTGCTTTCTGTAGTGGCTACACCAATTTACATTCCCACCAACAGTGTAGGATGGTTCCCTTTTCTCCATACCCTCTCCAGCCTTTGTCATTCGTAAACTTTTTAATACTGGCCGTTCTGACTGGTGTGAGGTGGTACCTCATTGTAGTTTTGATTTGCATTTCTCTAATAATTATTGATGCTGAACATCTTTTCATGTGCCTATTGACCATCTGTATGTCTTCTTTGGAGAAATGTCTATTTAGATCTTCTGCCAATTTTTTGATTGAATTGTTTGGGGTTTTTTTGTTATTGAATTATATGAGCTGTTTGTATATTTTGGAAATTAGGCCCTTGTCAGTCACATAATTTGCAAATATTTTCTTCCATTCCATAGGTTGTCTTTTCATTTTGTTTACGGCTTCCTTTGCTGTATTTGATTAGGTCCCGTTTGTTTATTTTCACTTTTACTTCTTTTGCCTTGGGAGACTGATCTAAGACAATATAGCTATGATTTATGTCAGAGAATATTTTGCCTATGTTCTCTTCTAGGATTTTTATGGTGTCATGTTTTATATTTAAGTCTTTAAGTCATTTTGAGTTTATTTTTGTGTATGATGTGAGGCTGTATTCTAACTTCACTGATTTACATGCAGCTGTCCAGCTTTCCCAACACCACTTTCTGAAGAGACTGTCTTTTCTCCATTGTATATTCTTGCCTCCTTTGTTGAAGGTTAATTGACTATAGGTGTGTGAGTTGATTTCTGGGTTCTCTCTTCTGTTCTATTGATCTATGTGTCTGTTTTTGTGCCAGTACCATGCCGTTTTGACTACTGTAGTTTAGTAGTATTGTCTGAGGTCTGTGAGGGTTATGCCTCCAGCTTTGTTCTTTTTCCTCAGGATTGCTGTGGCAATTCTGGGTCTTTTGTGGTTCCATATAAATTTTAGGATTATTTTTCTTAGTTCTGTGAAAAATGTCATGGATCATTTGATAGGGATCACATTAAATCTGTGGATTGCTTTGAGTAGTGTGGCCATTTTGACAATATTAATTCTTCCAATCCAGGAGCATGGGATATCTTTCCATTTCTTTGAATCTTCTTCAGTTTCCTTTGTCAATGTTTTATAGTTCTCAGCATATAAGTCTTTCGCCTCCTTGGTCAGATTTATTCCTAAGTATTTTATTTTTTTGGATGTGATTTTAAAAGGGATTTTTTTTTTCTTTTTACTTTCCCTTTCTGATATTTGTCAGTGGAAAGAAATGCAACAGACTTCTGTATGTTAATCTTGTATCCTGCAACCTTGCTGAATTTGTTTATCAGTTCTAGTAGTTTTTGTGTGGAGTCTTTAGGGTTTTCTATATGTAGTATTGTGTCATTTGCATATAATGACAGTTTCATCTCTTCTCTTCCAATTTGAATGCCTTTTATTTCTTTTTCTTTTCTGATAGCTGTGGCTAGGACTTCCAATACTATGTTGAATAGAAGTGGTGAGAGTGGGCATTATTGTCTTGTTCCAGATTTTAGTAGGAACGCTTTCAACTTTTCACCATTGAATATTATGTTGGTTGTGGGTTTGTCACAGATAACTTTCCTTATGTTGAGATATGTTCCCTCTGTACCCACTTTAGTAAGAGTTTTAATCATGAATTGTTGTTGAATTTTATCAAATATTTTTTCTGCATCTATTGAGATGGTCATGTGGTTTTTGTCTTTTCTTTTGTTGACGTGATGTATCACATTGATTGATGTGCATATGTTGAAACATCTTTGTGACTGTGGGATGAATGCAACTTGATCGTGGTGTATGATCTTTTTTATGTGTTGTTGGGCTTGGTTTGCTAATATTTTGTTGAGAATTTTTGCATCTATATTCATTAAAGATATTGGCCTGTAATTTTCTTTTTTGGTGGTGTCTTTGTCTGCTTTTGCTATCAGGATGATGGTGGCTTCACAGAACACCTTTAGGAGTGTTCCCTCCTCTTCAATCTTTTGGAATAGTTTGAGAAGGATTGGTACAATTTCTTTGTTGTATGTTTGGTAGAATTCCCCAGTGAAGCCATTTGGTCCTGGACTTCTGTTTGCAGGGTGTTTTTATTATTATTATTATTACAGATGCTATTTCACTCCTAGTGATTGGTCTGTTCAAAATATCTATTTCTTCTTGATTCAGTTTTGGTGGGCTAGAAACGTGTCCATTTCTTCTAGGGTGTCCAATGTTTTGGAATATAACTGTTTGTAGTTTTCTGTCTCTCTCTCTCTCTCTCTTTGCATTTCAGTGGTATTGGTTGTTATTTCTCCTCTTTCATTCTTATTTTGTTTATTTGGGTCCTCTCTCTTTTCTTCTCTGTGATCCTGGCCGGAGGTTTGTCAATGTTGTTTACCCTTTCAAAGAACCAGCTCTTGGGACTTCCCTGGTAGTGCAGTGGTTAAGAATCTGCCTGCCCATGCAGGGGACATGGGTTCAAGCTCTGGCCTAGGAAGATCCCACATGCTGCAGAGCAGCTAAGCCCATGTGCCACAGCTACTGAGTCTGCACTCAGAGCCCGTGAGCCACAACTACTGAGCCCATGTGCCACAACTACTGAGCCTATGTGCCACAACTACTGAAGCCCATGTGTCTAGAGCCCGTGCTCCACAACAAGAGAAGCCACTGCAATGAGAAACCCACACACCACAATGAAGAGTAGACCCCGCTCGAAGAGTAGCCCCCTCTCACCACAACTAGAGAAAGCCCACATGCAGCAACGAAGACCCAACACAGCCAATAAATAAATAAATTTAAAGAAAAAGGAAAAACAAAGAACCAACTCTTGGTGTTACTGAATTTTTTTCTATTTTTTAATCTCTATTATATTTATTTCCTTCTTGATCTTTATTATTTCCTTCCTTCTGTTGACTTCAGGTTTTGTTTGTTCTTCTTTTTCTAATTCTTTTAGGTGGTACGTTAGGTTGTTTATTTGAGATTTTTCATGTTTTTTTTTTTTGAGGAACACTGTATTGCTATGAACTTCCCTCTAAGAACTGTATTGCTGCAGCCCATAGATTTTATATAGTTGTGTTTTCATTGTCATTTGTCAAGATATTTAATTTCCTCTTTGATTTCATTGTTGACCCATTGGTTTTTTTTAGTAGCATGTTGTTTAGTCTCCGTGTAATTGTTCTTTTTTCTCATTTCTCTTTCTGTGATTGACTTCTACTTTCATGCCGTTATAGTCAGAAAAGATGCTTGAAATAATTTCTATTCTCTTAAATTGGTTGAAGCTTGTTTTGTGTCCTAGCATGTGGTCAGTCCTAGGGAATGTTCCATGTGCACTTCAAATGAATATGTATTCTGTTTTTTTTTTTTTTTTGATGTAATGTCCTAAAAATATCAGTTAAGTCTAACTGTTCTGTTGTGTCATTTAGGATCTCTGTTGCCTTATTGATTTTCTGTCTGGAAGAAAATCACAATTGGAAAGTAAATCATTTAAATAAACCAGTACACAGATCTTTAAAAAAATCAAAAAAATTTTGTGAAAGCGATGATAACTACAATGAGCAGCAAAAGGATAAACATGAAGATGTAAAATTGTTAACATAAATTGTTAGGGAGGAGAGTAAGGAAATGTATATTTCTTTTTAGAATGTGTTTTAGCCTATATGGCTACCAGTCTAAAGCAAGTAGATATAGTAATGGGTTAACATACTTGAAAACCAGGGTAACTATAAATCAGAACATACACTAGATTCACAAAAAATAAAAGGAAGAGAACATAAGCATAATACAAAAGAAAACCATCCAGCCACAAAAAGAAAGGGACAAAGAAGAAGTACAAAATTAACTGGAAAACAAGGTTTAAATTGGCAATAAATACATATCTATCAATAATTACCTTAAATATCAATGGACTAAATACTCAAATCAAAAAACGCAGAGTGGCAGATTGGATAGAAAAACAAGAGCCTAGGGCTTCCCTGGTGGCGCAGTGGTTGAGAGTCCACCTGCCGATGCAGGGGACATGGGTTCATGCCCCGGTCTGGGAAGCTCCCACATGCCGCGGAGTGGCTGGGCCCGTGAGCCATGGCCGCTGAGCCTGCGCGTCCAGAGCCTGTGGTCTGCAACAGGAGAGGCCACAACAGTGAGAGGCCCGTGTACTGCAAAAAAACCCCAAAAAACACCAAGAGCCTACAATATGCTGCCTACAAGAGACCCATGTTAAGGTGAAGGACACACATATATTGAAAGTGAGGGGATGGGAAAATCTACTTCATGCAAACAGAAATGAGAAGTGGGGGTCACAATACTCATATCAGACAAAAAAGACTTTAAAACAATGGCCATAACAAAAGATAAAAAAGGACACTATATAATGATAAAAGGATCAATGCAAGAGGATATTACACTCATTAACATATATATACCCAATATAGGAGCGCCTAAATACATAAAACAAATATAAACAGACATTAAGGGAGAAACTGACTGTAATACAATAATAGTAGGAGTCTTAAATACCCCACTCACATCAATGGACCATTTTGAATTAATTTCTGTGAAAGGTGTAAGGTGTGTATCTAGATTCAGTTTTCACATGTTCATGTCCACTTGTTCCATCACAATTTGTTGAAAAGATTGTCTTTGCTCCATTGTATTGCCTTTGCTCCTTTGTGAAAGGTCATTTGACTGTATTTATGTGGGTCTGTTTCTGGGCTCTCTGTTCTGTTCCATTGGTCTATTTGTTTGTTCTTTCACCAATACCGCACTGCCTTGATTACTGTAACTTTATAGTAAGTCTTAAAAGTCAGAATAATGTCAGTCCTCCACCTTTGTTCTTATCCGTCAATAGTGAGTTGGCTATTCTGGGTATTTTCCTTCTCTATATAAACTTTAGGATCATTTTGTTAACATCCACAAAATAACTTGCTAGGACTTTGGACTAGGGTTGTATTGAATCTATAGATCAAGTTGGGAGGAACTGACACCTTGACAATATCTTCCTGTGCAGAAATATGAAATGTCTGTCCATTTATTTAGTACTCCTTTGATATCTTTTATTAAAGTTTTATAGTTTTTTTCATATAGATCTTATATATATTTTGTTATATTTATACCTAAGTATATCATTTTGGGGTGCTAATATAAATGGTAGTGTGTTTTTAATTATAAATTCCTTGTTCATTGCTGGAATATAGAAAGTGATTGACTTTTCTATATTACACTTGTATTCTACAACCTTATTATAATCACTTATAATTATTAGCAGGTTTTTCTTGTCAATTCTTCTTGATTTTCTACATAGGCGATCATATTGTCTGTGAACAAAGATAATTCTATTTCTTCCTTCCCACTCTATACCTTTTATTTCCTTTTCTTGTTTCATTGCATTAGTTACAATTTCTAGTTTGATGTTGGAAAGCAGTGGTGAAAGGAGATATCCTTGCCTTATTTCTGATCTTAGCAGAAAAGCTCACCATTTAAGTATGGTGTTAGCTATAGGTTTTTGTTGGTGTTCTTTATCAAGTTGAAGAATTTCCCTTATATTACCAGTTTGCTGAGTTTTTTAAAAAATCATGAATGGGTGATAGATTTTGCCAGATGCTTTGTCTGCATTTATTGATATGATCATGTGGTTTTTCTTTTTTAGTCTGTGTGATAGATTACATTAATTGATTTTGAAATATTGAGCCAGCCTTGGGATAAATTCTACTTGATCATGGTAGCCTGGTGTATAGTTCTTTTTATACATTGTTGAATTTGACTTGCTAATATTTCATTGAGGATTTTTGCATCTATGTTTATGAGAAATATTGGTCTGAAGCTTTCTTTTCTTGTAATGTCTTTGGCTTTGTTACTAGGATAGTGCTGTCCTCATAGAATAAATTAGAAAGTATTCTCTCTTCTTTTTTCTGGAGGATATTTTGGAGAATTGTTGTGTCTTTCTTAAATGTTTGGTAAAATTCACCAGTGTGCACATCTGGGCCTGGAGCTTTTAGCTTTGGAACGTTATTAATTTTTGATTCAATCTCTTTAATAGATATAAGCCTATTCAGATTGTCTAGTTATTTTTTGTGAGTTTTGGCTGATTGAATCTTTCAACAAATTTGTCCATTTCCCCCCTTTCTGCCAGAGGCATAAGAGGATTTTTCTCTGATATTCACTGTGAAAACCTTATAGAGCTCAAAAGTAAAACTCACCGAAGTATTGAGGCTTCCCTATAACTGTGTCCTCCTGGTGTTTTAACTCTCAGAGTTGTTCACACTGAACCTCCAGAAATTCATCAATTACAATTCAGACTTTTCTACCTTAGTACTGGTTTCCAAAGAGGTTTCTGTTCACAGGTTTCTGTTCTGGCAAGTTGTGATGCTCTGTATCCACCTATCTGTCTCTTTAATTTAGGAGACAGCAGTTTACCCTGTGACCTCTCTTCTCTGAGAGAGCTGAGTTGTTGGTTTTTCAGTTTGTTCAGCTTTTCACTTACTGTTGTCATGGAGTGGCAACTTTTAAGCTCCTTATGTGCTGGACCAGAAACAGGAAGGAACCTAGGACTTTTGACCTAAAGTTGTCATTCTTTCTGTGTCCTGGAACTGTCTCATATGGACTGATTTTTGTAGAGAGAATAGCACTGACTGCCATATATTATATTATCATTCATCTTGTGTGGTTTAGTTGCCTTACTTCATATTAATACGTCGGAATCCACTCATCAACAATCTTGTCATCTGTCCTCTTATGTTTTCTTGCCTAATTGAAGTAAAACTTGGAGCCATACACATTTTATTCAATTCATAATAGGATTATATGGATACAGTTCTAAGCAAAAAATGTATGTATAGTCTGCTTAGGATGGTAAAGGGACCTCACCTTTTACATCTTGGTGAATAGGACAAGCTTAGTATAGTTTTTTAAGGGGATGGTGATTCTTCTGGTCATAAAAGTACACTTCAATTTGCTCAATACATTTGTTTAGAAGATGCTGTGTACACACCATTATTTTACGAATATATGTTGTATCAAAAGCATATTTCTTTGGGGGAAGCCCAGGGAGAATAATAATGAAAACGCCAATGTGGGCAACATGGAGATTTTTGTTAGGATGGAGATTCCAAATTGACATGCAAATGCTAGGGTCTACAAAGGGAGGAAAGCAGGATAATGTAAACAATAGGTATTTATTTTCTAAATATTGATGTGTTTTGGAAAATTTCATGACGGTGGGTCAACCAGAAGTATTTATTTGCGATCAAACAGCCAAATGAAACTGCCTAGGATAATGCAAAATAATTGATTATAAAATAAAGACTCTCAGAGCCTCAGGAGACATAATTCTGCAGGCCCACTCCCAAATGTGTTCTCAGTAGTATAAGAAGGAAATGATAATGGAGGCCATTCTTCTCAAATATTTCCTGAGTATACATTGGGTGTATGACATCATAATGAGGCCCTGCGGAGTAGTGCTTAAGCGTTAAACAAGGAGACAAACTCTCAGCTTCCTAGAAGTTTCATCTGAGAGGAGACATTGAAACAGGTATACAGGGTAGGAGGGATTAAGAATGGAGTCAACCGAGACCCAGATTGAAGATGTCAACACCTTGTCTTGTTTGGTCTCGAGTCATTTTGACCTGGTGTAAAGGGAGAGGGAAGATGCCTCCCAGAAGGCTAGGAAAACAGGGAGCTCAGGTTCCTAGCTGGGTTTAAAGACTTCTCCTTGGATTCATCTCACCCACAAAATGATAATGTAACCACTGGTGAATGCCGCTGACCACTGCACCACCCCTCCACCCCACACGTGGGCTTTGTCAGCATGTAATTCTCAGCACAGGCACAATTTTCAGCCCTTATTTATTTTTCCAGTTGTGCTTTCAGGCCTTTCAGGGTAGGTAGATTCCCTTAGACATGATCAACTACACTCCTCTCTTTCCAAGTCTACTTAGAAACATACTCCAAGCCACATACTTTGTAGGCTATTTTCTTTAGGAAAAAAAAAATTTTTTGTAAGCATTTCAAGTTGTGGCCTGTAGCATTTGTCTAGGACACAATGCTTGACACAATTAATAGTTTTAAAACTACCATTTTAAAATCAGCTTCATTTCAAGTTCTCTCGTCTCATTTTTTTAAAGCTAAGGAGCATTTCTGGAGAAATCAACATGCATATTAACTTTACAACATCTGGGCTAATTCAGTATTCTCAATTTGCCTTTTGAATTTTAACTTAGATGCACATGAACAAAAATGTTTTCCAGCCATGCCTTCAAGTACTGACTTTACTATATACATTGTCACAAATTGTGTGCACCTAAAGTAATGAGAAGGTTAGGTACAGAGCATATTCATTCTATACATAAATTGCCCCACACTAGAAACTCAAACCTGCATCCCAGAATGCACTTGGGTACACAGAAGCTTCAAAGGGAAATGTTTCCCAGAAGGGAATTGGTAAAATTGGAGTTGGGTGAACCTCAAAGGAGTCTCGATTTGCAAACATTGCTTATGTTTGGATTTGGAATTGAATTTGGCTCCAGCGGTTGGCATCTCTACACTGTGCTGTGAACTACCCCAGCCACAGAGAAGGGGGAGGAAGAGGAGTAGAATTTCCAAAAAACACACAATAGTGCAATGTTGATGCAATTAAGAAAATTAGAAAATGAAGTTTAAATTGAAAAAGTCCGTCTTTATCTTTTGCTTCCTTTGTGATATCCTTTCAGCTCCATATCCTCTGTCTTCTTTGATCTCATTTGCCTTCCACTTTTCCTTCCCTTTCTTTTTCTTATAAGATTGCTATTCAAGCCTGTTCCTCCGTTTCTTTCAGAGTTTGCCTCAAGGGCTTGAGTTATGAATTTCAGGGCTTAAGAAGATCTGGCAGGTTGCAAAACAGTATGTTCAGTGTGCGTTAAATTTTGAAAAGGGAAACTATGCATTTATTTATGTGCATGTATGTATGTGCACAGACAAGAGATTAGAAGGGTACTTTAAATTTTCTAGTGTTTTTTTCTGGAGTGTGGGTGGTTTTCACGTTCTTCTCCTTCTCCTCCTCCTCACCCTCCTCCTCTTCTCCTTCTTCTTTTCCTTCACCTTCTTCTTCTTCTTTATTGTATTTTTTGTAATATAATGGATCTTCTCACTTTTCTGCAAAGAACACTTCCACTACAATGAATGCGGTATATATAAAAGAGCTGGTAATTGACATGGTCTTATTGTTGATTTTTAGCAGCCTTATATTCTTTCCTGTGTCTTTTTATTTTTTTATTATCACTATTTAGTCTTAATAAAGTTCTTATTTTGTGCCTATTGCATTTTAGTTATAAAAGGATGTTTCGCTTTGCCTTCATTAAAAAAAATTATTTTTATTTTAATAGTTTGAATGTAGTATGTATGATTAAATAAGTATAACCTCACTTTAGAGAGTGGATGGATTTCTGAGATGATGTGTGTAAATAAAGTTTTAACAAATAAATAATATTTAGAAGGCTTTGGAGAAATATGCTCTTCTTGCAAAATAATAAAAAACAATTCTTTTGGAAAAGGAAATAATGTCACAAAATTTTCCTTCTTGAAAGTTTCACAGACCAGCTTTTCATTATAACATAGTAATACGACTCAAGGAAATAAAAAAATAATCAGAGAGAACAGAAATATATAAAAATCACATATTTTGTCAAGGAAATGAATTATTAGCTATCTGTGCATGCATAATATGTGTCCATATATACATTTAAAGAAACACTGACTCACACCTTTTCAGTTTTCTTAAATGCATAATCTTTAGTGAAACTCCCTTTTCATGGACCATGACATAAAGCAAAACTTCTTTAATTCTCATCAAGAATCTGAAACGAAGAGCAGTCCTGATTGGTAAAAGTCTGCATTATGGAATATGTCTAGAAAAGATGGGACTTTGATTATCTAAAAAAGATGGGAGTAAATGGCCCATTTACTGTAACTAGCCAAAGGGTTTTCAAGGAGGGATGCCATAAATTCTGCATTACTGAGGCTTAATTTATCATGCATTCTAGTATTGTGGTTGAAATCATGAGCTCTCTGGCCAGACACTCTGGATTCAATCACAGCTCAGCCTCTTGCTAGGCCTGAGTCTTTGGGCTCTAAGTATCTTCTTTGTGCTTCAGTTTACTCATTTGTAAAGCAAAGGAAATAATAGTACTTACTTCAAAGAGTTGCTCTGAGAATTTAGAAAATACACATATGCTCTTAGAACAGGGCCTTGTCATAGCTAATTGGCTGTAAGTAGCTATTTTTATTTCAATGAAGCAGCATGATACATGAGGACGGATACTAGAGTGGTGGCATTATGTAATGGTTAAGATGGTAGGTTTCAGAGTTAGACTGCTTGAGCTTCAATTCCCATTCATCTCTTATTTGCTAAGCAACTGTGCTTCAGTGTCCTCACAAGTAGAAGAGTGCTAATTATAGTACCTACCTCACAGAAAGACGTAAATGTTATTGTAAAGAATTAACACCTGTAAGTCACTTAGAACCGTATGTGGCACATAGCATTTGGTAAATATTGATATTATTATTACTGGGTATTTGACTCAGTTCCAGCACTCACTTTTCCAGTCTGCTTTTTTATGAATAAAATGGGAATAATAACTCTCAGGCTGCTCAAGCACCTTCCTAAATTACTTTATATTTCAGAGGACCAATTATTAAATATTGTCTCTCATCTCCAAACCCACCCTTCTATACCCCACATTGTGGAACTGGGACGGGAGCCTGCAAACCTCATTTCTGCCATAGTAACCCCTCCTTAGGAATCTTGAGTGTGGTTTCCATGGGCATCTGTGTTTTAATATTTCCCAACTCTTCCCTTGTTCCCTCAACCTGAGGAGTGAAAACTGCTGCTTGAAATTGCTACCTCTTTGATACCTTTGGGTCCTCTTCCTGCTTGTTCTGTTACCCAGTTAACCACTTTATGCATATTTAGCAATCCTTTATCTTGAATTATCTCTGTTTGAATAACTGGTGTGGTTTCTGGCTCCTGATTGGATCCTGACGGATAACTTAGGAAATCTTAGACTCATTCAGGAAGCAGAACACCTGGAGGTTATGGTATTTGAAACAAAACCTTATGAAAGACTGACATTCCATATACACTGAGAGAAGACATCATTTTTCTCCTCAGCTGCTATTGTCTTAGCTTATTACCAACAATTAATAATAGGCCAAAAATCTAATTTACATTCATGGCAGAAAAACAGAAAATCGTGAAACTTCTCTCTACTATTTTTTTCTCCTTGAGTATATAGTTTTGTGCTAGAATTTTATTTCGGCAGTGAACCACTTTGATTCAGCTCAAAGGAAATCAGCATATCTCAGTTGCAAAGTTAAGACTCTTTACCCCTTCTATTTATGCTCCTCTTTTAAGGGATCATAATTCCGTCCCCTCTCACCTAGGACACCCAAGTTGAAGGTAAACTACAACTCAAGTGCAATTATTATGAACTCTACCTTCCATTGGTGAAGTTTAAATTTAAAGGAACCTGCTGTGTTTTGAAACATCTTTGAAAAACAAGAAGGCTACTTGGAGAGAGGCAGGAGCGTTCTGTGACTAATGTGAGACTGAATTCAAACCTTGTTTTCCAGCTCAGTCTTTTTAATTGTGGCAAATTGTGACTTCCTGTTTTTTCCAGGGCAGGGACATGGCTAAAGAAAAGGCCCCATAAGGATACTTGGACATCAAATGACTCTTACAAAAGAGCATTTTGATGATTTAAGTGTAAATAAATTAGAAACATACTGCAGTATTTGATGTCTTTTAAAGTCCCCATGAGGTTAAAAATGGAGAGCCAGAGAAGAACTAGAGAAAATGAGAAACTGAGTGACATGAACTATTTTTTTTTAACATCTTTATTGGAGTATAATTGCTTTACAATGTTGTATTAGTTTCTGCTTTATAACAAAGTGAATCAGCTATATATATACATATATCCCCATATCCCCTCCCTCTTGCGTCTCCCTCCCATCCTCCCTATCCCACTCCTCTAGGTGGTCACAAAGCACCGAGCTTATCTCCCTGTGCAATGCTGCTGCTTCCCACTAGCTATCTATTTTAAATTTGGTAATGTATATATGTCAGTGCTACTCTCTCACTTCGTCCCAGCTTACCCTTCCCACTCCCCATGTCCTCAGGTCCATTCTCAACGCCTGTGTCTTTATTCCTGTCCTGCCCCTAGGTTCTTCAGAACCTTTTTTTTTTTTTTTAGATTCCATATATATGTGTTAGCATACGGTATTTTTCTCTTTCTGACTTACTTCACTCTGTATGACAGACTCTGGGTCCATCCACCTCACTACAAATAGCTCACTTTCGTTTATTTTTATGGCTGAGTAATATTCCATTGTATATATGTGCCACATCTTCTTTATCCATTCATCTGTTGATGGACACTTAAGTTGCTTCCATGTCCTGGCTATTGTAAATAGAACTGCAGTGAACATTGTGGTACATGACTCTTTTTGAATTATGGTTTTCTTAGGGTATATGCCCAATAGTGGGATTGCTGGGTCGTATGGTAGTTCTATTTTTAGTTTTTTAAGGAACCTCCATACTGTGCTCCACAGTGTCTGTAGCAATTTACATTCCCACCAACAATGCAAGAGGGTTCCCTTTTCTCCACTCCCTATCCAACATTTATTGTTTGTAGATTTTTTGATGATGGCCATTCTGACTGGTATGAGGTGTTACCTCATTGTAGTTTTGATTTGCATTTCTCTAATGATTAGTGATGTTGAGCATCCTTTCATGTGTTTGTTGGCAATCTGTATATATTCTTTGGAGAAATGTCTATTTAGGTCTTCTGCCTATTTTTTGATTGGGTTGTTTGTTTTTTTTGATATTGAGCTGCATGAGCTGCTTGTATATTTTGGAGATTAATCCTTTGTCAGTTGCTTTGTTTGCAAATATTTTCTCCCATTCTGAGTGTTGTCTTTTTGTCTTGTTTATGGTTTCCTTTGCTGTGCAAAAGCTTTTAAGTTTCATTAGGTCCCATTTGTTTATTTTTGTTTTTATTTCCATTTTTCTAGGAGGTGGGTCAAAAAGGATCTTGCTGTGATTTATGTCATAGAGTGTTCTGCCTATGTTTTCCTCTAAGAGTTTTATAGTGTCTGGCCTCACATTTAGGTCTTTAATCCATTCTGAGTTTATTTTTGTATATGGTGTTCGGGAGTGTTCTAATTTCATTCTTTTACATATAGCTGTCCAGTTTTCCCAGCACCACTTATTGAAGAGGCCGTCTTTTCTCCATTGTATGTTCTTGCCTCCTTTGTTGTAAATTAGGTGACCATATGTGCGTGGGTTTATCTCTGGGCTTTCTATCCTGTTTCATTGATCTATATTTCTCTTTTTGTGCCAGTATCATACTGTCTTGATTACTGTAGCTTTGTAGTATAGTCTGAAGTCAGGGAGCCTGATTCCTCCAGCTCTGTTTTTCTTTCTCAAGATTGCTTTGGCTATTCGGGGTCTTTTGTGTTTCTATACAAATTGTGAAATTTTTTGTTCTAGTTCTGTGAAAAATGCCATTGGTAGTTTGATAGGTATTGCATTGAATCTGTACATTGCTTTGGGTAGTGTAGTCATTTTCACAATGTGGATTCTTCCAATCTAAGAATAGACATGAACTATTTTGAAGTACTCTTGGACTCATTGATGAGTCCCAAAATAAGGCTTATTTGCATATTCTTAATTGAGAATGAAAGTATCTTCATTAATCCTGACCATCAAAGTAATGCAAGTAACAATTATAGTTGAAATGTGTTTCAGCAAGTGAGGATGTATTTTTTATAAGGAAGTGATCCTATGCTAATACATTCTAAGTCATAGGTAATATTTCCTTCAATTCGTAAAGGAAGTATCTTGTGAGAAAAGTGAAAGCATTTTTCTGTAATATGAAGGGTGGGGGTAGGGGGTAAAAGGGGGAAAAAAAAGTAGAAGTTATACTTGCTGGATCCTGAAAGTTTTTTGATAGTGGAAACATTGTTTTTAATTGATCTGTTTCTAAGTTAAAACAAAGTAAATTATGAAGAGCATTTCTTGTTGCATTTGTTAACATTGACGACAGAACTTCTCATTCTATTAAGTCTTCTTCACTGATTTCATAGAGATCAATAAAAACAAGTCTCTTATTCTTTTCTTCTCCAGAAATCCTGGCACTAAACTGAATGTGGCACTAAACTGAAGGTGGAAAATTAAGGAAGTGCTGTATTTTCACAATATCTGAAGTAGGTTTATGACACTGGGCCATGCCCTTCTTCTTTCTGGACCTTAGTATCATATTCTGTAAAATGACAGCCTGGGAGTCACTGAACTTTCTTGACTCCAAACCTGGGGAATCTGGGGAGTCAAACATTTTACACTGAGAATTTAACACCCTTTACTTTCTCCCTAATTTCCTTTCCGCCTCTTACATGGACTTAATATAGTCATATAGTTTGCCTTATATTTGTTAATTTTAATACTTTTTTAAAATAATTGTTTTGTTTTATAACCATATTTACAACCTTTTAACTGAGCTGTATGTTTACTACATTTCAGTAGTTAGCACTGGACCTTTTATACCCTGACTTCTTCATTCTTGGAGTTTTACCTCTCTGTTAGCTTGTGTGTGTCTCCAAAAAAAATTTTTTTAATTAATTTTTATTGGAGTATTTTGCTTTACAATGTTGTGTTAGTTTCTACTATACAGCAAAGTGAATCAGCTCTACGTATACATATATCCCCTCTTTTTTGGATTTCCTCCCCATTTAGGTCACCTCAGAGCATGGAGTAGAGTTCCCTGTGCTCTACAGTAGGTTCTCATTCGTTATCTATTTTACACTTAGTATCAATAATGTATATATGTCAATCCCAATCTCCCAAATCCTTGCACTCCCTCTTTCCCCCTTTGTATCCATCAAAAAATATTTTTAAAAATATATATTTTCTGACGACTTACAACTCTGAGAATATCTGTCTCTTGTGTTCAGAAATGAATGACATTTTGAGTTGGTGTAAAATTCTTGGTCTCTCAGTTTTTGCCTTCTCAGTACACTGTAGCCATGCCTCTGTTGTTTTCTGTGATCCTCTTCTTTCATCTTACTCTTTTCTCTTTTCATTTCATCCCGTTCTCTTTTATGGCTTCTCCTCCACACCCCGCCCCACAATGCTCACCTCATTTCAAAACAACCATGTCTTTTTTATTTATCCCACAAAAGATACCAAACAGCTTTCTAAAATTTTCTTCTGGTTCCTGTCATAATTCTTTTTAAGGAAGTAACTTCTTCTCTGAGTTACCTGGTTAAGATTCTTTTTTGGTTGTTCTGTAGAGTTTTGCAGCAGCACTAGCCTGACTTTTCCCTTGAATTCTCCTCATAAGGAAAGCTCCACATGGGTTTGACTTTTTTTTTTTTTTTTGCGGTACATGGGCCTCTCACTGTTGTGGCCTCTCCCGTTGTGGAGCACAGGCTCTGGCCACGCAGGCTCAGCGGCCATGGCTCAAGGGCCTAGTCGCTCCACAGGACCAGGGCACGAACCTGTGTCCCCTGCATCAGCAGGCGGGCTCTCAACCACTGCACCATCAGGGAAGCCCTGGGTTTGACTTTTAAGTAGAGAGGCTCTGTCAGGTTGGGGGTAGAGTGTTCTCCTCCCTCACCACCTTGCCCTTTGACACTGGGAACTGATGGAAGCCATTTTGACATTCTAGAGTCCAGCATGCATTGCTCTCTTACTCCTCCTCCTGCCTACAGCTCCCACTGTCTTCAGATGAGTGCTTCACCTCCCAGGTACACCATGCCACTATCAGACCCTCTCGCATGTCCTGACATGTGATTGCTTGGACTTTCTTTTAGTCCTCACATAGGTACAAAGCAACATTTTTGGTTACTTCAAAAAGCAATGCACATGCTACAGAGTGGGATTTCCACGTTTTCTGGTTGTTTCTATCAGGCTTAATTTTCAGTGTTGATGGAGGTTTTCCTCTTTTTCTCTGACTTCATGTGCATTTTAATGGCAGCAGCTCTGGTTGGGGCTGCTAGCCAGATGCCATTGTAAAGTAGAAATAAAATTATTGGGCCAAAGAGTCTGTACACTTAAAACTCTCTGTATATATTGCTGAATAGCATTCCAAAAACTTGGTACTGATCTGCTCTTCTGTCAGCCAGAAACTTTTTCCCAAGGTTGCTCTTGGATTTGTATTACTGTTGTCTCATAGAAATGATTCCTTCAGCCAAACATTTTTATTATCATCTGCCTGTGCCCATAGTCAGTCATGTTTGATGTTTGTATCTTTAAAGTATCTGACTGACAAACTTGTATTTTTTTTCTTAAATGCAGCATCAGTGGGGTTTATGTAGCAAAAGCCCAGTGTCTGTTATCAGGAGTTCAAGCCTTGGTTTCCCCATTTACCTGCTGTGTAATCAGGAGAAGTTGTCCAAGTTCTCTGAGCCTCATCTGCAAAGTGCTGACTGACATACTACATGCACAGTTATGATGGGCGTGTGAATTGAGGGCTGGGTAGGTGCTTTGTAAATATAAATTCTGTAGGAATGTTGGCAGAGTGATTGAGTTAGTGGGTTCTCCAGTCAGAAAGGTATCACTGCAGCCACTTACTTGCTGCTGATCCAGATTTCTAACGTCCCTGAGACTTGATCTCCTCATCTGTACAAATGTTGAAAAAAGCATATACATGCTGATAAAATGGTTTTAAAAATATACACATACCCCTCCGTGTTGCTGTTAAAATAGTTAAATTAATTAAACAAGGAGGCCGTTAGACAGAAGTGGCTCTAATGCCATGGTGCCATCAGCAAATCAAAGTCTAAGCCTGTAACAGCCTCAGGGTTACAACACCAGAATGCTAAGGACAGCCAGTTCCAAATGGCCGGCTAGGCTTTAAGCTATGTCCAAATAATTTCCTTTCTTTGCTTTTGCACTTTCTCTATATGTCTGCCCCTGGCCTCTGTTGGAGGAGTGCTCCTAACCACTTCCAGTTTGGCGCTACCCAATTTGATCAATTTTTGCTCAAATAATCTCTTAAAACTTTTAATATGCCACTGTTTATCATTTAACAGGATTAAATGAGGAAATGAATGTAAAGATCTCTGCACAATATAAGTGGTCAACAAATGTTAGTCACTGTTATAATCGTTACATTCTGTGGCAAGACACAATACAGGTCACCCACATGCACATATATCTGTAGGGGCAGAATCTGAGCAAAATGAAGTATAGCAATTTCGTATATCTATTTCTTTTCTCTCCTAGACTATGACACTATTCTCCTGGACTATGCCTGTTTTCTGAAACACTGATTTAGTTCCTTTTTTTCCTTCTTTCTTCTTCATCTTTTTTTTTCTTCTGTTTTGTTTTGTTTTACAAAAAGCTGGCGGGACAGTTGCAACAGTTTATTTGCAAAGAAATTTCCTTTGTTTTCTTCATCTCACTCTCACAAACAGTAAAACAAAACTCACAAAGAAAACCCAAAACTTCCCATCCCTTTTCTTCTACCCAAGATTCCAAATAGTTCTTTCAAAAATTATACCACAGAAATATTTATGTTGGGTTATCCTTTTTTATTCTTTTGTTATGTGGTTACAGCAAGATTATTTTTACCCATTGGTTTTACCTGATTCTCCTTCTCCTTAATAGTCTGGTGTGTTGAATGGAAATGATATATAAGATTTGGGGGGGATTTAAAAAGGTGCAATATGAAACATGTCTTAGCAGAGTCCCTGGCACGTGGAGGGAGCTCACCCTGGTGTGCTGCATAGTTTTGTTTGCAGTGATGAATAGAGCACAGGTTATCACCAGCTTTGGGCCTTCCAGCAGTAACTGACTTATTGCTTGTTCATAGTAGCACCTGGGGATCAGCTGAGGCCTTTGTTGTGAGAGCATCTCAGCCCAACTTCTCCCTCTGTCCATTGTGGCTTCCTTCACTGTCCCAGTAGGTGCTGAGCTTCTGGCACTCTCCAGTAATCTCCCTGCATACAAATCTGTGCTCTGAACCAGCTTCCCTTGGAACCCAACCTGTAATATCACACCCCCTACATAAAAGCCTAGGTGGACTTTCTGTTGATTCCAGGATGAAGTTCAAAATTTTTAGCATGTCTTCCAAGGCCCTTCCCAGTCTACCCCCAAACTACTCCTGAATCCTCCCTGAGAATTTTTTGCCCCTGTATTTAAGCTACAGATTATGTCTCCCCCGTCCATGATAAATGATACTCTGTCCAGTCTCTTTGCTTTATTCATACTTTTCTTCTTCTGCCAGTGGCTGTTCATCTTTTATCTACCAGACAAATTCTTAACTGAAATCCCACTTTTGCAGTTCAGTTTCTTCCATTGTTCTTCTAGAGTGTCTCAGGCTTGCTTTGGCCACCATACTTAACTTCAGGTGATGAACTCAGAGAACCATGACCTTAACCCACCAGTGACCCATCCACCCTGCTACACAAGCTCAATATGCTGCCCATGGAATTTGTTATTCGTTTGTCCATCCTTATGCCCTTGCCCTAGTCTTAGCCAGTCCTACCAGCTCTGATCAGGAATTTGTCCCAGGCTTTTGGTCTCTGCTTGGTTTTGAGGATTCCTTCATTTCAGATTTGGTGCCTGACTTTCATTCAATCACAGCAACTGCTCAGCTCCTTTCCAAAGCTTTTGGTTTCTTCCTGTTTCCTCAGTATGTATGACTCCTCTTTCCCATTTTCAGCTTTCCCATTCTATCTCTGTATTGACAGTTGGAATAAACCCCATTACAATCCTGCCTCTCAAATTGGGAACGGGGAACGTTTTTAATGTCGTGATTTCCATGTGACTGTGGACTCCCTGAGTGGAAGGACTACGATGTATCTTTGCATCTCCATTTCCTAGCTTAGGGCCTGGACTGAATAGGTGCCAGTATGATGCATTTATGGGGTGAAAGGTCATCAGGTTATGGAGGCCCTTCATCAGCTGTGCTAAAGTGAGAACGTAACACAAAGACATTTATGGTGCTCACATAATTGAATTGTTTGGAATCTGATATTCTCTCTAAGAGGTGGGCTAGTGTAGCAAAACTCCATTATTACGATGCAAGGAATATTTAGGACAATTGTCAGTAAATGTTTTCTGTGAGAAGAACCTCCCATATCCTAGACACTGGGCTGAATGCTATGATGATTTAAAAATAAAACCTACAGGGGTTATATGTCCAATATGCTCACAATCTTATGGGGCTGACAAGAAATACCTACAAAACGGATTAGAAAGCAAAATATTTCAAGAGAAAGCTACTGATCATAGAACCTGGGAGCTGGGAGAAAGAGGATGGGGATCTGGGAGGAAGTGGAATCAGAAGTGAATTTTAGTTCCTCACCAGCCTCACTACGTTGTGCTTCTCCAAGGCAAAAGATATGTCTTATATATATTTACATCTGCAGTGTCTCCTAGCACACTTCCTGCTAATTCTCTAATGGAGCATCTGGCACATATTTGGGTTATCATGAATATTGGAGGCACAATCGTTGATGGGCTAGAGAATCAAGCTCAGAGGATGGACAGGAATCCTGGAAAACGGGCACTGGGGAACGGCCTTGGGAACAGTCTCCTTAGACCTCCACTACCGGCATCACTGGCCCTGGACACTTTTGATCTTTGTCCCTGGATTAGCAATGCTCCTCCTTCCTTTGTGAATAATTTCTCAAATTACCCTGCATCTTTATATCACTCCCCTGGGATCCAGTGTTCCAGGGGTAGACATTCTATTCTTTGATTGGCTAGGCCTCACAGGCTGATGTCCCAGCATATGGGGATGGCAGATGGGAAGAGATGTTGGTTTCATAGTAGAAACATGTTCCTACCTGTCCCTATAGTGATTCCCTTTCTACTCCCTGCCCCTATATAGGAAGGGCATATAGATGCTGCTTAGTCAAAGATGACAAATCTTCATCCAGGGATGATGAGTTACAAACTTAGGCTTTTGGACAAACTTGTATAAATTTTCTAATTCTGCCAGTCAACCATGTGCTGCACCCACAGAAAAGGCTTAGAAGTGGATAATTAGTCTCTCACATCTTCACTAGGGCTCTGACAGTTGGCAGTATTTAACTACTCTTAAAAGAATGATCCATGAAACTTGTCTGGATCTTTTTCAGATATGAAAACTAAATCCAGCTTTCTCCTGTTTGCCTGAACATCTGTGATGTGTGTTGTACAACCACAGAGATACCTTTGTAGTATGAGAAGGTTTCCCCAAGGGAGAAACACACACATGAGAAACAAGTGAAATAGCCAACAATGAGTGGGCAAGACAGTTGAAATTTGGCTTCGTGACCACCCTACACCTTCTGAATCATTGGAAGAGTCAGCTTCTAGTGGTAACAGACATGGGTAGCCAGTTATATCAGCCATATAATGTGCCCTTTGTATGGGATTAAACATTTTTTCATGTTAATGCTTATGCCATGTTTTCTTTGGAGTTGAAACTCAGCCTGGCGTCTCAAATGAAACATAAACCATTTTCAAAGATCAGGAAATGGATTATTTCTCTGGGAGCTGATCAATTTGTGCAAAGATTAATTAATGAGAACATCGCCAATTTCAAATTTTGCTAATTGTATTTTGAGTACCCTGAACAAGGACTATATTTTTATTAATTTCGCATACTGGTTCTCATCGTGAGGTTAGCTCATTTTGTAGTTCACATCTATATAGAGTCCCACTATTCATATCTTATGGACATCTATTTGATTTTCATGATGAAGCTCTGAGGCAGGTGAAGAAGTGCTATCCTGTTTTACAGGTGAAGAAACTAAGGCTCACAGAAGCTAAAGGATTTGTTAAGATCATATAGTTGATAAGAGACAGGTTTAGGTCTGCATCCTAGATTTCTTATCTTCATGTCCATTACTTTTATAACTAACATCTTAATGAAGCCAAATGAAGGAAATGGTCAAGAAATGATGTTTGAGTTGAGACCTCCTATGTTGCACATTTACAAGGACTTAGTGATGTCTTTTAACAAAAGATGTTTTCTTGAGTGATCCTTCTGATGGTTATGAAACCTGTGGACTGATGTATTTTGACAGAAATGTTACAGGATAGCTCTACTCCTCCTCTTTGATGAATAATGGAATTGGTCACATCAAAGAATTTTCATACTCAATCACCAGGATGTAGTAAGAAAGAACCTGGTTTTATCTTGTTCTACTTTGGAGGAAGCAGAGGAATGTTGGTGATCCTAGCACCAGGGATTTGAAATGAATTTAGGAAGCCCATAAACCACAAACTTCACCTGTATTATTATATGTGATTACACAGTTAATAATGAAATATTAAAGACGTCTTGTTCATATAGGTCACTTGAGATACAAGGAATAATCTCATTATGTTATTCTGTTGCTCTTGAGAAGATAAGAAATATTAACCCATGGGGTTAATTAAACTATGGGTTAGTAATAAATACCTTTATGCACTGTATTATGATCAAAATAGGTGACATATATTAACAATTATCTGTTGTAAAAGCTTTAAAATTATTTCTTAAATTAATATTAAATAAAATATATAATGCATACAGTCACTACCACCTGCCTGTCACCTGTTATTATCAGCATTTATAAATCAACAGGAATGGTTTTCCTGTGATTACTAGATGCTTCTGTTTCATTGAATGAAGTGATTCTGTGAAAGCTACACTCATTTGAATCTTAGCTATGAAAACTATGTAAAATTGAACTTGGAAGAAATATTCCTAAGCATTTTATGTAAAGAGAGATCCTACTTTATGTGGAAATATTCAAATTATTACAGAAATATGAATGCCTACTTTCTCTCTTTAAAACTTCATCTCTCTTCCTTAATAGCTACTAAAAATATAAGTAGATTTTCATAGGTGCACAGAAAAATGATATACTAATCCTAATGCACTGTTGGTAGACTGCTTGAACTTTTGTTCATGGCTTGTTTCTAGTTCGCTAGGGCCGTTTCTTGGTTTAAAATTTCATGGCTATCCTTCTGAAAACAAAACAAAAATCCATGGATTAGTCAGGTACAAGTACTCATGTGAATGGTTTGGTTTTTATTCCCTGCTTGGGTTCTGCTAGTGCCCAGTAACACTGATTCAGGTGGTTGCATTGTATGCTGTTTTCCAGCTGTCTTAGATGATTGATCATTCATTCATTTCAAAGTATTTATTGTGTGCCTATTAGGTTCGCTGTGTTTGAGGCACTAGATATACACGTGGGAATAAGACAAAACCCCTTCCCTCAGTAGAGCATACATTCCATTTGGTTGGAACAGATGTTAAAATAAAGTTAATGTAATAAGGGTGAAAAATTTCATGGAGGAAAATAAATCAATATAAGGGGATAGAAAAATGTGAGGAGATCCGGGATGGCTATGTTGAGAAGATGCTCTTTGATCATGGACCTGAAGGATACGAGAGAGTGAGCATATGTGAATATCTGGGGGAGGAGTGTTCCAGGAAGAGGGAACAGCCAGTGCAAAAGACCTTGAGGTAACATTTTTTCTTGGGTGTTCAAGGAACATAAAAAAGAGGCTAAAGTGGTAGTACAGGTATGGTTGTGATATGCACACCAATAACATGGTTCAAATTTCAGTTACCAAGATAATGTTAGTTGTTAGTAAATTACATAAAGTACAGCCTTTGCTGCTAGCTCTTCAGCCCACAAATCACTATGTAAATAACAGGTGCATGTTGTGATCAGCAACTAATCACATCATTTCTTTCAAAGCTTGTGGTGATTAGACACCATAAATATGTTACTTAGTTTACACGTAGAAGGCAGAGGGTACAGTTATGCTCTTTCCTTGTCTCCCAGTGATAAGACCATACACATACTAACATAAGAATAATTATGAAACTACAGGACAACACACAAATAGTCAATAGCATTGGAAGTTAAGGGTATCAGTCTTCAACATACGTGGATGGCTTTGAGAAATGGTCTGGATTTGTGTCTAGAAATAGAACAACTCCACCTGTCAGAAAGGAATTAGAAAGGAAAGTTTGTATCCACTTCACCTATGTATCTCAGACCTGGAGGCAGTGTCAGATTGGAAGATCTCACAGTCACCCCCAGGTTTGGAGGGAGTTAACTTTCGGGGCAGCCACAATTATGTCCTATTCCCTACCTTGCTGCTCACTGAGGAATCACTGTAGCTGGTCAACCCTTCTTCATCTATGCTACAAACACAACCCTGAGATATATTGTATTAATCTTTTTAAATTTAGAGGGTTTAGAACAAAACTTGTAAACAACGATGTGCTCTTTATCTTTTCATTTCTTTGTTCATTTTCAAATTTTTAAACCTCTAGAAGAAAACTAATAGGAATATATTATGAAGGTAAAAGCATTATTATTTTATTTTCTCTCAGTGTTTTTATAAAAAATGTTATGTAAGAAGTTGAAACAATAGTATAATAAACACCCATATACTCTTTATTTAGATTCAATGATTATTAACATGCTGCTCTATTTACTCTCTCTCTCTCTTTCCCCATAAACTTCTCTGCACCCTTTAAAAGTACATTGTAGACATCATGGCACTTCATCTCTAAATTTTTCAGTAGACATCTCCTAAAGATAAGGACAATCTCCTACATACACATTATGAGTCATAAGAAAATTAGCAATAATTTCATATCATCCAATATTCAGGCCAGATTTAAATTTTCCCAGTTGTCTCAAAAAACATTTTTTTGGAGCTTTTAAAAATATTTTTGGAGGGCTTCCCTGGTGGTGCAGTGGTTGAGAGTCCGCCTGCCGCTGCAGGGGACACGGGTTTGTGCCCCAGTCTGGGAAGATCCCACATGCCGCAGAGCGGCTGGGCCCGTGAGCCATGGCTGCTGAGCCTGCACGTCCGGAGCCTGTGCTCCGCAACGGGAGAGGCCACAACAGTGAGAGGCCCGTGTACCCAAAAAAAAAAATTTTTTGGAAACAGGATCCAATCTAGGATCACATAGTGCCTTTTGTTGTTATCTCTCTTAGACCCTTTTGATCTGGAATAATCACACCCCACACCCCCTCCTTTCCCCACTATCTTTTTTTCCCCCTGATATTTTACATTATGGTGAGTTCAGGCTAGTTGTCTTATAGAATGTTCTGTATTCTGAGTTTCTCTGATTATTTTCACCTGGTGTCATTTAACTCATTCCTCTATCCCTTTATTTTCTATTAACTGGAAACTGTGTGTAAAGGCTTAATTAGATTGAGGTAAAACATTTATGGCAGGAATACATCATAGGTGATGTATATTTCGTATTTCATCACATCAGGGGCCATAAAATATCAGCTTGTCCCACTGTTAGTGATGCTAATTTGGATTAATTGGTTAGGTTGGTCACTGCCAGATCGCACCAACACTAGAACTGAAAATGTAGTAGAAAGAATTCCCGTATACCCTTCACTTATATTCCTCAAATGTTTCTATTTTAAAATATTTGCTTTATCATTTCATTCCCCTCTCTGTCTCTCTCCGTCTCTTTCCCTCTCTCTCTCTATATATGTGTGTGTGTGTGTGTGTGCGTGTGTGTGTGTATTTTTTTTTTCTTTTTCTGAACCATCTGAGATAAATTACAGACACAGGACACTTTATCACTACACACTTCAGTGTGTTTTCCTAAATGCAAAGGCATTCTTTTACATAACCATAGTGTAACGGTCACAATTAGAAAATTAACATTAATACAGTATTACTATCTGGTCTACAAATCTTGTAATTTCACCAATTGTCCTCCTATTATCCATCAGAGCAAAAGAATGTATTTTTCTTGGTCTAGGATCCAATTTTGAATCACATGCTGAGTTTAGTTGTCATGTCTCTGTAGTCTTTTAAAATCTGAAACAGTTCTACAGTATTTCTATTTTTGGCATGGCCTTGACATTTGTGAAGAGTACTATTCAATTTTCTGTAGAATATCCTTTGATTTGGGTTTCCCTAGTGTTTTCTCATTATTAGATTCAGGTTTTGCATTTTTGACAGGAGTACCACAGAAGATGTTTTAGTGCCTTGTATCAGAAGATATGTAATACCTACTTTTCCCATCACTAGAGATGTTATCTGTGGTCCCTTGGTTAAGGTGGGTTCTATTATCCTTCTCCAATGCAAAAATCCTGTGGCTAGAGTAATGGTAATGCACTAATTGGCTAAGGCCTAGGTTACATTCTCTTTCCTGAAAATGGGTGTTGATTCAACTCTTTCCAGTTAATTCTTTTTATTTTTTTTTATTTTTGAATCTTATTTTATTTATTTTTTTTATACAGCAGGTTCTTATTAGTTATCCATTTTATACATATTAGTGTATATATGTCAATGGGAAAATATTTGAGACTATATAAATGTCTGTTCTCTTCAGACTGTCACCTACTAGTTTCAGCATGTGTTGGTAAGTTTTGTATGAATGATTATTACTGTGATGGCTGCTAAGTGATAATTTTCTAATTTTCTTTTTCTTTTTAAAGTTTTATTTTATCTCATACTTGATATAAAAAACTTGTGTTTTATTGTAGTGTAAAAATATCCAAAATGTTATTTTTATAAGAAGTAAACTGCTGGAGTAATGTCATAGTTTGTGCTTCATTGGCTTATTTTAATATATTCTCCCTGTACTGTAAGCTCAGTGAGGACAGGGATTTTTGTTTTATTCACTGATGGATTCCCAAGCGGTTAGAACATATAGTATAGTTGCTCAATAAATATTTTAAAATTTATTCTGTAGATAGAGGAATGGAGGCTTAAAGAGATAAAGTAACTATAAAAAATGGCAGAGTCAGGATTCCAACCAAGTTGGCACACTTTCATTCACCTCATTACTACAACAAATGGCTAATGTTTATTTTTCACAAATTTCCTGAGTTTGAAGAAGCTATTACATTATGTTTTATTATAAATGACATTCTGATGCTTATAGACCACACCAGGAATAGAAATTAACAAGACAGAATCAGTAGTAGAACTGTATGACCAAGTTTATTCAATCACGTCAATAAAAAATGGAAGCAAGACTGTCATACATAATCCAGTGGTGGATTATCCCCATTGTATTTCATGATGCCAGAAGAAGCTGCTGAGACAGGAGGCTTCTGCATGGCAGGAGGCTTTGGCACCTAATATAGACATTTCAGAGCTTCCTGAGGAGTAGACGTGACTTAATGTAGAAACAAACTCATGAGTACAAAACATTCCTGATTTCTTTTTCAGAATAGTTGATGCATTGCTGTGATCTGAGGCAAAAGAAACAAGATCTGAAGAAACTAGAGGACTCCTTAGCACATATCTTACTGTATTTATCAGCGTTGTGCTCTGAGGTGAAATGGTTTCAGCATAAATGATGTAACCTCAGAAGGAAGTCTTTACTTATATTCACTTAAATCTGTACTGGGAAGGGCACAGCTCACCAATTTGTATTCTCTATGTGACCAAGTTCTGGTACGAGAAGCATAATTAGTAGTTGATAATGAGTGGATCTCAGGTAGATGTGACATCCTATCTGCCTTCTTGGACATCTTAGTTCTCTACCTCCCTTTGGACTTAACAGGGTTGAAAATTAAAATTGGGACACAAGAAAAATCTTTAAATTCAGAATCTTTAGGCTATAGTAAAATTCTTTGGGAGAGGTAATGATCAAAAGTTGGTTAAATTTACACATTTTTCATGCCTCTAGCCATAAAGCAATAATTGGACAAATTATGATCTATCTTTGCTGCTATTAAAAAAAATTTTTTTAAGACATAGAAGAATTTATTGTGAATAAATTAATTTTCCAGATCACTAAAATTTATCCATATAAATGACCTGACACAACATTTCTGATTTTAAATATTCTGGATGGAAATTTTTTTCTCACCTAATTGTATTACATAGTTTAAGGGATACACAGAATAATTGAGGCTAGTAATACTATGATAGTTTATTAGTTGTTGTTTTTTTTTTGTTTTTTTGTGGTACGCGGGCCTCTCACTGCTGTGGCCTCTCCCGTTGCAGAGCACAGGCTCCGGACGCGCAGGCTCAGCGGCCATGGCTCACGGGCCCAGCCGCTCTGCGGCATGTGGGATCTTCCCAGACCGGGGCACGAACCCATGTCCCCTGCATCAGCAGGCAGACTCTCAACCACTGCACCACCAGGGAAGCCCAGTTGTTGTTTTTTTTTATTTTTTATTTTTTTTTTAACATAGGCAGATCCACCTCTTGCTTTTCAAACCTTGTTAATTAAGATATATACTCTGGAAATACATGGACTTCAAAGTTAAACTTGTAATTAGCCTTCTTAATAAGCATTTACTTTCTGTGTAAGGCATTTGAGATAGAATTTGGAATGTATGAAACAGCCTCAACAAGTGTAGGATTTCAAATACATTATCTCAGCCAGCCTTCAAGACAATTCCACAAGGGAAGTAGGAGGGATTAGTTAGTCCCATTTTACAGATAAGTAGCTTGTTTGGAAGCACAAAGATTCCGTTCTAGCTGGGTTGCAGCAACCCAGTTGAGCTGTGTTAGGATCACCTCTGACCAAATTCCTCCCTGTCTGCCTAAACGCAATACTGTTTAGAGCAAGGCTTCTGCTTTGGTTGTATTTTGGTAACAGGGCATTTGCAATCTTTGGCCTCCTTATCGAGCCTGAACTTCTGGTTTCAGTTTTTGTAACCATAATACATCGCAGAGGAATTTTTACTGGAATATGGGAAGAGGAAGAAATCTTCATTTGTGTTAGTTTTATTGTTCCTGCATGGATTAAGAACAACAAAACTGTCTTCACTAAATTAGGTAAATACAATATAATGAATACCATTGAGGGCTGAAGCAGAAAGAATCACTAGAAATCATTTAGGCTTCCACTCCCATTCTGCAGACGAAGAGACTGAGGATCACACAGGGGACAGAAGTGGCCCAATTCCACAGATTTAGCTAGAGGTAGAGCTGGGATTAAAATTAGACTTTTCTGATGTCTAGCCATTGTTCTTCTCCTTATTCTACACTGCCTCTCTTACCAGATATGTCTCCTGTGGAAAAACTGTAGTTCATTCATAGGACTAAACTGTTTTATTCTACTTGCAATTATACATGCAATGAAAAACAAAACAAAGTTTTAAAATGTGGAATATTTAGGCCCCTGTATTTAGCCCCATCCTGGTATCCCCCTAGGGTGTGCTTCAGCAACCCTCAATAGACCAAGCTTTCTAGCCCCTGCGCCTTCATTTTAGGGTAGAACTGTCAAATTTAGCAGATAAAAATAGAGAATTTCCAGTTCAACTTGAATTTCAGATCCACAGTGAATAATTCTTTTAATATGTCCCCTGCAATCTTTGGGACATACTTAAAAAGTTATTTGTTATTTCTCTGAAATTCAAATTGAACTGGGTGTCCCCTATTTTATTTGGCAAGCTACTTTGGGAACCCACTAGAAGAACGTGCCTTTGTTGGGGGAGGGAAGCAGTTAGTCAATATTGATTGATGATTGTGTTGCATCCCAGAGAAAGAAAAGATTGATTCAGAAAAACTCTCCCCTGGTCTCTCTCAAGCTTAAAGCTTTGAGGAGGAAGATTCCAATTACTAGAGGAACAGAAGTGGGTTAAGGCATGATCTTCCAAAAAGAGGTGCAGGTTACAGTCTGAGTCAGGTTAAACATGAACAGTCACACATATCAAAAGCAGGGCAGGAAGGGGGCAGCTGGCTCTCCTTGCTCTGCCATGATGATTGTGTCTTAGGGTACTCGGTGTCTACAGAAGGTGGGTAAACACACCGGTCCATCTGCTCACCTACATGCTCACCTTGTCGAAATTGAAAGCCAAGCCACTTACATGGTTGCATAGTTCATTATTGGTTTATTTCTTATTTAAACAGCTTTCTGATTAAGAAAATTCCTCAGAATTAGGGACTTGGAACAAAGAAGGAAGGGATTAGGTGAAAAAACTGACATCTAAAGAATACTGTCTCTCTACCGTGTTATCTGCCAGACAGCTCTGCCAGTTGCTTGAGAGTTAAACCTATTCTTCCTCCCTTTCCTCCTTTGATCCCTCTTTCCCTCTCTTCCTTCTTTCCAACCTTTCTCCAGTTCGCTTTTCCTCCTCTCCCACAGGCAACCATTCAGATGTATATTTTTGTGTACTTTTTTATTTGTATGTTGCAAAATATTCATTGTATATTTTTGTGTACTTTTTTATTTGTATGTTGCAAAATATTCATTGTATTTTTGTTTTTTAAATTTACAGAAATACCACTGTGTTATATAATAGCTCATTTTTTAATCAGTAACATGTATTTTAAGATCCATTTATGTTGCCATGCCTACGTTGGTAAGGCATTGGTTGGTTACTTTTAACTGCTTGATTTTTTTCTTTATCCACTGTATACTCCTTGAAGGCCAAACTTGTCTTATTAATGTTAGACTCTCCAATGCCAAGTTTAGAGGCTGGCGCTTAAAAAGTGCTTAAATACTTCGTGTTGAGGATTGAAAATATGATATGAATAGGAGTGTTTAATTAAAATTTTGGTGAACTGAAAGGAATGAAATGTTACTGAAAAAGCAACAGAGTATTATAGATATTAAGGATTCACTTAGGACAAATTTTTATGTTGTCAGAATCTTTGACAATCATTAGTTAGCTTTTCTAACTTCAACTTAATACCAGTGAGCCGTAGTCGTAAGTATGATTACCTTGGGACTTCTGAGTGTAGTTGAAAAGGTTTTAACACAGTCTCATTTAAAAGTACAGCTTTAGGAAAACAAAAGTGATACACCCAGCGCATAAATTCCAACTTAACTCACAACTGGGGTAGGATTAACCTTTAACGGAAATCAGTTAATAGCATCGCTCAAGTCCTATCAGTTCTTGTGAAATTCAAATCCCTGCCTTGAATAAAATTAAATGCAGAAAATTCCACCTTCATTTCCCTCAAGTAGGAAACTTGAATGTTTGTGTAAGAAAAAGACATTGACAGTAACAGCACAACAATCATGGACATAATAAAAAAAATGTTTTTGAGCTGAAAAATATGAACAATGTTAGTGAATTCATGCCTTGATCTTTTGTTTTCAACTGCTATTTATTGAGGGAGCCCCAAACATGCATTTGGCTGGGGAACTATGTGGAGGTGTCACTCAGTATCAGCACAGCCATATGAGCTACGTGTTGTAGAAGAAAAACCATAATGTGATTGAATGGGCCTTGGTGGGACTTCTTAGAAGCAGGGCCCTAGAAGCCAGTCATTCTCCTGTTGTCCCCTGTGTATCCCTCAGGAAGAGAGGAAATACTCAAAGGACACTTAGCTTGTCCTCTGGGATTCACGGGACTGGCTGGGGGTTGTTGAGGCAGACATGCAGATGTTGGTATGAAGGAACACTAGGGCAAGTTCATCCTTGGGTTTCTGCACTTTCAGAAAGAAACCTTCTTACAAGATTATTATAAGTTCTTTCTCAACCTTACAATATTGTGCAGTCATTAAAATCATGGACTTTGGAGCCAGACAACCCCAGTTTACGGACCAGTTCTGCCATTTACCAGCTGAAGGAGTTTTGCCAAGTGACAGAGCCTCCATGAGTATCCGTTTCATCATCTTTTTTGTTATCCAAATGACAAGGCTGAACAGGTTTCTTTACAGCAGAACTCCTTAGGGTCTTTAATATGGTAATGTCAACTGTGAATCTCTGAGAGATTGTTAGGGTAATATAGGATTTCCCGAAGTATTTCATCATGGAGTACTTTTTTTTCTCAGAGCATCTTATAGGGCTAACTTTCTGAGCCACACATTTGGAGAATGCTGCCATATAAGGATGTTCTAGATAATTATATTTAATAAGTCATGACTGAATAATAATTACTGTTTGACTGGAAACTAAGGCACTATTCTGATGTTTTATATTTATTTTTATACATCAACCCTGTAAGATAGGTACTATTATTATCCCTACTTTGCAAATGAGAACACTGAGGCACAGAGAATTAATAACTAGCCTAAGGTCATATAGCTCTCCTCAGCCCTCTAATTTGCTGTTTAACCTAGATCTCAAGTTTTTAGTTTCAATGTCTACATTTTTCATTTCTCCAAGTTCTATTTGGTTCCTTTACAGATCCATCTGTTCTTTTTAACAGTGTCCTGTTCTTTCATTATAGTTTCCATTCCTTCTTTTATCTCTTTAATAATTTGAGGCATTTATTTTGTATTGTCTGAGTTTGTTTTATAATTTCTGGTTCTTGAAGTACAAATTATTGGATTTTCTATGTCTACTGACCATCCATCACTGTGGCTCATTTCCTTATATAACTTTAAAATTTTTGTGAGTGACTTTATCTCCAGGACACATGGTTATTTGTGGCTTGTTGCTGTTTATTTCTGGCACTGCAGGGTTGCTGAACTTAGCAAATAAAAATACAGAATACCCAGTTAAATTTGAATTTCAGAAAAATAACTAATTTTTAAGCATAAGTATGTCCCCAAATTGCAACTTAAAAATTGTTTGACTTAAATTCAAACTGAACTGGGTGAACTGTATTTTATCTGACAGCTTTATCTGGAGGAGTCCTCAGTACCCTGCTTTGTGCAAGTCTGCATAGAATGATTGTATAATTGAGTCCATTTGAATCCACAGGGGCTCACAGGGGTCAGACCAATTTTTATATATTTACTTGGCTTGGGTTTCCTAGAAAATGTGGGTTGTGTACATTTGGATGCTGTGTGGTATGATCAAACTTCTAGGTTGCCCTGGGGCAGAAATACTGCCTAATATACAGGATTTTCAGTGCTAAAACCAGGACAGTATTAGCAAATGTCATGAGTTGGTCACCCTAATGCCACGCCCATGTGTGGTGTGGACTTGGAGTCCAGATTTCTCACAGAACCTTTTTTTTTTTTTTCCTAACTCCTGAGTATTTAGCAAATTCCTTTGATATATCTGAGAGTTACTGCTTAGGATTTTTCTGATTGTAATTCTCTTTTTATAAAAAGAGAAACTTCTGAAGGTCCAAAGTTAATGCAGGTATCTCTTCATCTGGCCATGTTTCCTGTCCCAAAATGGATGTTATATTCCCACCTCCTGGCCCTCTGGCCTATTTCTGGGTTTAATACTCATAGACCAGGGTGCTTGCTAAACTTTACTGGTCAGACTTTGAGTTTCCCTTCTTAGATTTTGTTTTTTCTTTTTCTTAAACTTTGCTGTGTATATTTTTTAGTTGTTAAACTTAATACAGCATATTTATGCATTTTTATGAGAGAGAGTTCCTCATTAACTGCCCACCATCTTGTCAGAGTGGTAAACATCTCTATAATAATTGCATTTTCTATAACAAGGATGTAAATAAAAAATTAATGTTATAAAGGGTATAATGATATTGAAACTCTCATTTGCTGATGGGTAGGAGTGGAAACAGGTGTAACCTTTTGAAAAGATAACTTAATAAGAATTACCAAGTGCCTTGAAAATGTTTACATGCCTTAATCTAGGAATTGATCTTAAGGAAATAATCTAAAATGTAGGATAGGTTTCAAGCACAAATATATTTTTCATAATGTTATTTATGGTAAACAACAATTGGAAGCAACTTAAACATCCCAAAATAGGGGAATGGTATCTTACAGTACTTTCATATCCTGCAGTCTTTTATAAAATTTTGTTTACAAAAATTTTACTGAGCTTCCAGCCTCTGCCTGACCCAGCGGGTGAGCAGACAAGCCTCTCAGGCTGATTAAAGAACTTGTCTGAAGTTAAGGAACGTCTGGAGAGAGAGGCTTAAAATTTGGGTGCATACCATTTCTTTAAAAGGTGGCATATCTATTTAAAATATATTGGGAAGGAATCGGAACCAAGACGGTGGAGTAGAAGGACGTGCTGTCACTCCCTCTTGCGAGAACACCAGAATCACAACTAGCTGCTGGACAATCATCGACAGGAAGACGCTGGAACTCACCAAAAAAGATACCCCACATCCAAAGACAAAGGAGAAGCCACAATGAGACAGTAGGAGGGGTGCGATACAGTAAAATCAAATCCCATAACTGCTGGGTGGGTGACTCACAGACTGGAGAACACTTATACCACAGAAGTTCACCCACTGGAGTGAAGGTTCTGAGCCCAATGTCAGGCTTCCCAACCTGAGGGTCCAGCAATGGGAGGAGGAATTCCTAGAGAATCAGACTTTGAAGGCCAGTGGGATTTGATTGCAGGACTTTGACAGGACTGGGGGAAACAGACTCCACCCTTGGAGGGCACACACAAAGTAGTGTGCGCATCGGGACCCAGGGGAAGGAGCAGTGACCCCAGGGGAGACTGAACCAGACCTACCTGCTAGTGTTGGGGGGTCTCCTGCAGAGGCAGGGGTGGCTGTGGCTCACCGTGGGGACAAGGACACTGGCAGCAGAAGTTCTGGTAAGTACTCCTTGGCGTGAGCCCTCCCAGAGTCTGCCATTAGCCCTACCAAAGAGCCCAGGTAGGCTCCAGTGTTGGGTTGCCTCAGGCCAAACAACCAACAGGGAGGGTACCCAGCCCCACCTATAAGCAGCAAAACGAATTAAAGTTTTACTGAGCTCTGCCCACTAGAGCAACAGTCAGCTCTACCCACCACCAGTCCCTCCCATCAGGAAACTTGCACAAGCCTCTTTGATAGCCTCATCCGCCAGAGGGCAGACAGCAGAAGCAAGAACAATCCTGCAGCCTGTGGAACAAAAACTACATTCACAGAAAGATAGACAAGATGAAAAGTCAGAGGGCTATGTACCAGATGAAGAAACAAGATAAAACCCCAGAAAAACAACTAAATGAAGTAGGGATAGGCAACCTTCCAGAAAAAGAACACAGAATAATGATAGTGAAGATGATTCAGGACCTCGGAAACACAATGGAGGCAAAGATCGAGAAGATGCAAGAAATGTTTAACAAAGACCTAGAAGAATTAAAGAACAAACAGAGACGAACAATACAATAACTGAAATGAAAACTACACTAGAAGGAATCAATAGCAGAATAACTGAGGCAGAAGAATGGATAAGTGACCTGGAAGACAGAATGGTGGAATTCACTGCTGTGGAACAGAATAAAGAGAAAAGAATGAAAAGAAATGAAGACAGCCTAAGAGACCTCTGGGACAACAACACTTGCATTATAGGGGTCCCAGAAGGAGAATAGAGAGAGAAAGGACCAGAGAAAATATTTGAAGAGATTATAATCAAAAACTTCCCTAACATGGGAAAGGAAATTGCCACCCAAGTCCAGGAAGTGCAGAGAGTCCCATACAGGAAAAACCCAAGGAGAAACATGCCAAGACACATAGTAATCAAATTGGCAAAAATTAAAGACAAAGAAAAATTATTGAAAGCAGCAAGGGAAAAACGACAAATAACATACAAGGGGACTCCCATAAGGTTAACAGCTGATTTCTCAGCAGAAACTCTACAAGCCAGAAGGGAGTGGCATGATATACTTAAAGTGATGAAAAGAAAGAAGCTACAACCAAGATTACTCTACCTGGCAAGGATCTCATTCAGATTCGATGGAGAAATCAAAAGCTTTACAGACAAGCAAAAGCTAAGAGACTTTAGCACCACGAAACCAGCTCTACAACAAATGCTAAAGGAACTTCTCTAAGTGGGAAACACAAGAGAAGAAAAGGACCTACAAACACAAACCCAAAACAATTAAGAAAATGGTCATAGGAACATACATATCGATAATTACCTTAAACATGAATGGATTAAATGCTCCAACCAAAAGACACAGGCTTGCTGAATGGATACAAAAACAAGACCCATCTATATGCTATCTACAAGAGACCCACTTCAGACCTAGTGACACATACAGACTGAAAGTGAGGGGATGGAAACAGATATTCCATGCAAATGGAAATCAAAAGAAAGCTGGAGTAGCAATACTCATATCGATAAAATAGACTTTAAAATAATGTTACAAGAGACAAGGAAGGACACTACATAATGATCAAGGGATCAATCCAAGAAGAAGATGTAACAATTATAAATACATAAGGACCCAACATAGGAGCACCACAATACATAAGGCAACTACTAACAGCTTTAAAACAGGAAATCGACAGTAACACAATAATAGTGGGAGACTTTAACACCTCAGTTACACCAATGGACAGATCATCCAAACAGAAAATTAATAAAGAAACTAAAGATTGAAATGACACAATAGACCAGATAGATTTAATTGATATTTATAGGACATTCCATCCAAAAACAGCAGACTACACTTTCTTCTCAAGTGCACATGGAATATTCTCCAGGATAGATCACATCTTCGGTCACAAATCAAGACTCAGTAAATTTAAGAAAATTGAAGTCATATCAAGCATCTTTTCTGACCACAATGCTAAGAGATTAGAAATGAATTACAGGGAAAAAAACGTAAAAAACACAGACATGTGGAGGCTAAACAATACGTTACTAAATAACCAAGAGATCACTGAAGAAATCGAAGAGGAAATAAAAAAATACCTAGAGCCAAATGACAATGAAAAGACAATGATCCAAAACCTATGGGATGCAGCAAAAGCAGTTCTAAGAGGGAAGTTTATAGCTATACAAGCCTACCTCAAGAAACAAGAAAAATCTCAAATAAACAATCTAACCTTTCACCTAAAGGAACTAGAGAAAGAAGAACAAACAAAACCCAAGGTTAGCAGAAGGAAAGAAATCATAAAGATCAGAGCAGAAATAAATGATATAGAAACAAAACAATAGCAAAGATCAATAAAACTAAAACCTGGTTCTTTGAGAAGAAACAAAATTGATAAAACATTAGCCAGACTCGTCAAGAAAAAGAGGGAGAGGACTCAAATCAATAAAGTTAGAAACGAAAAAGGAGAAGTTACAAGAGACACTGCAGAAATACAAAGCATCCTAAGAGACTACTACAAGCAGCTCTATGCCAATAAAATGGACAACCTGGAAGAAATGGACAAATTCTTAGAAACGTATAACCTTCCAAGACTGAACCAGGAAGAAATAGAAAATATGAACAGACCAATCACAAGGAATGAAATTGAAACTGTGATTAAAAATCTTCCAACAAACAAAAGTCCAGGACCAGATGGCTTCACAGGTGAATTCTATCAAAGATTTAGAGAAGAGCTAACACCCATCCTTCTCAAACTCTTCCAAAAAATTGCAGAGGAAGGAACACTCCCAAACTCATTCTATGCGGCCACCATTACCCTGATACCAAAACCAGACAAAGATACTACAAAAAAAGAAAATTACAAACCAATATCACTGATGAATATAGATGCAAAAATCCTCAACAAAATACTAGCAAACAGAATCCAAGAGCACATTAAAAGGATCATACACCATGATCAAGTGGAATTTATTCCAGGGATACAAGGATTCTTCAATATATGCAAATCAATCAATGTGATACACCATATTAACAAATTGAAGAATAAAAACCATATGATCATCTCAATAGATGCAGAAAAAGCTTTTAATAAAATTCAACACCCATTTATGATAAAACCTCTCCAGAAAGTGGGCATAGAGGAAACCTACCTCAACATAATAAAGTCCATATATGACAAACCCACAGCCAACATCATTCTCAGTGGTGAAAAACTGAAAGCATTTCCTCTAAGATCAGGAACAATACAAGGATGTCCACTCTCACCAGTATTATTCAACATAGTTTTGGAAGTCCTAGCCATGGCAATCAGAGAAGAAAAAGAAATAAAAGGAATACAAATTGGAAAAGAAGAAGTAAAACTGTCACTGTTTGCAGATGACATGATACTATGCCTAGAGAATCCTAAAGATGCCCCCAGAAAACTACTAGAGTTAACCAATGAATTTGGTAAAGTTGCAGGATACAAAATTAATGCACAGAAATCTCTTGCATTCCTATACACTAATGATGAAAAATCTGAAAGAGAAATTAAGGAAACACTTCCATTTACCATTGCAACAAAAAGAATAAAATACCTAGGAATAAACCTACTTGAGGAGACAAAAGACCTGTATGTAGAAAACTAAAAGACACTGATGAAAGAAATTAAAGATGATACCATCAGATGGAGAGATATACCATGTTCTTGGATTAGAAGAATCAATCTTGTGAAAATGACTATACTACCCAAAGCAATCTACAGATTCAATGCAATCCCTACCATATTACCAGTGGCATTTTTTTACAGAACTAGAACAAAACTTAAAATTTGTATGGAGACACAAAAGACCCTGAATAGTCAAAGCAGTGTTGAGGGAAAAAACGGAGCTGGAGGAATCAGACTCCCTGACTTCAGACTATACTACAAAGATACAGTAATCAAGACAATATGGTACTGGCACAAAACCAGAAACATAGATCAATCGAACAGGATAGAAAGCCCAGAGATAAAACCACTCACCTATGGTCAACTTATCTATGACAAAGGAGGCAAGGATATACAATGGAGAAAAGACAGCTTCTTCAATAAGTGGTGCTGGGAAAACTGGACAGCTACATGTAAAAGAAGGAAATTAACACACTCCCTAACACCATACACAAAAATAAACGCAAAATGGATTAGAGACCTAAATGTAAGAGCGGACACTATGAAACTCTTAGAGGAAAACATAGGAAGAACACTCTTTGACATAAATCATAGCAAGATCTTTTCTCTGTTTTTTTGTTTTTGTTTTTGTTTTACGCAGGCCTCTCACTGTTGTGGCCTCTCCCATTGTGAAGCACAGGCTCCAGACACGCAGGCTCAGTGGCCATGGCTCACGGGCCCAGCCGCTCCGCGGCATGTGGGATTTTCCCGGACTGGGGCACGAACCCGTGTCCCCTGCATCGGCAGGCGGACTCTCAACCACTGCGCCCCCAGGGAAATCCAGCAAGATCTTTTCTGATCCACCTCCTAGAGTAATGGAAATACAAACGAAAACAAATGGGACCTAATGAAACTTAAAACATTTTGCACAGCAAAGGAAACCATAAACAAGACGAAAAGACAACCCTCAGAATGGGAGAAAATATTTGCAAATGAATCATTGGACAAAGGATTAATCTCCAAAATATAGAAACAGCTCATGCAGCTCCATATTAAAAAAGCAAACAACCCAATCCAAAAATGGGCAGAAGACCCAAATAGACATTTCTCCAAAGAAGACATACAGATGGCCAAGAAGCACATGAAAACCTGCTCAGCATCTCTAATTATTAGAGAAATGCAAATCAAAACTACAATGAGGTATCACGTCACACCAGTTAATATGGGCATCATTAGAAA
Source organism: Lagenorhynchus albirostris (assembly GCF_949774975.1). Classification (NCBI taxonomy): domain Eukaryota; kingdom Metazoa; phylum Chordata; class Mammalia; order Artiodactyla; family Delphinidae; genus Lagenorhynchus; species Lagenorhynchus albirostris. Next base: position 25,062,533 of record NC_083101.1, read on the forward strand.
ATCTACAAACAATAAATGCTGGAGAGGGTGTGGAGAAAAGGGAACCCTCTTGCACTGTTGGTGGGAATGGAGATTGATACAGCTACTATGGAGAACAATATGGAGGTCCCTTAAAGAACTAAAAATAGAATTACCTTATGACCCAGCAATCCCACTACTGGGCATATAGCCAGAGAAAATCAGAATTCAAAAAGACACATGCACCCCAGTGTTCATTGCAGCACTGTTTTCAATAGCCAGGTCATGGAAGCAACCTAAATGCCCATCGACAGACAAATGGATAAAGTAGATATGGTACATATATACAATGGAATATTAGCCATAAAAAGGAATGAAACTGGGTCATTTGTTGAGACGTGGATGGATCTAGAGACTGTCATACAGAGTGAAGTAAATCAGAAAGAGAAAAACAAATATCGTATATTAACGCATATATGTGGAACCTAGAAAAATGTTACAGATGAACTGGTTTGCAGGGCAGAAATTGTGACACAGATGTAGAGAACAAACATATGGACACCAAGGGGGGAAAGCAGCGGGGGGGGGGGTGTGGGTGGTGGTGTGATGAATTGGGCAATTGGGATTGACATGTATACACTGATGTGTATTAAATTGATGACTAATAAGAATCTGCTGTATAAAAAAATAAATAAAATAAAATTCAAAAAAAAATTTTACTGAATTGGAAAGTTTATTCCATATTTTTACTGAGGATATAGTACCACAAACTGTGCTGACTCTTTTATATTAACTGACTCTCCATATTTCATGAACTAGCTGTTATTATTCTCTCCATTTTACAGGTGAAATTTTCAGAGAGAATGCCAGTCTGCCTGACTCCAAAGCTTATTCTCAAAACCGCCAAGCTAGGACCTCACAATTGTGTTTAAATTCTAGAGTAAAATCAAAAGTGTCTTCATGACCTTTATCAGATATGTGTTTTGCAAATATTTTCTCTCAGTCTATGGTTTGTGTTTTGATTTTCCTAATGGTGTTTTTTGAAGAACAGAGTTTTGTATTTTGATGGAGTTAATTTATCAGTCTTTTCTTTTGTGGATTATGTTTTGTTAGTTTATGTAAGTTACCTTTGCCTAACCTAAGGTCACAAATATTTTGTCCTGTTTCTTTCAGAATTTTCATAGTTTTAGGCTTTATTTTTAGTGCTATGATTCATTATGAGTTAACTTTTATATGTTGTGCATAGTATGGAGTTCTGGTTTTCTTTTTGCACATGAATGTTCAACTTTTTCAGTACCATTTGCTGAAAATGTACCTTTCACCTTTGCTTAAAATCAAACATGTGAGTCTACTTCTGGAATCTATTTTGTTTAACCGATGTATGTGTCTGTTCTTTTGCCATTTCCATACTGTCATGACTACTATAACTTTATAGTAATCTTCAAATCAGATAATGTGAATTCTCTATTGTTGTTCTTTTCCAAGTTGTTTGGGTTATTCTGTTTCTTTGCGTTTCCATATAAATTTTAGAATTGATTGTGTATTCCAAAATTGTGACTCTGTTGAATCTATAGATCGATTTGAGAAGAATTGTTGTCCTAACTGTATAAAGTCTTCCAATACATGAACACAGCATCTCCATTCACTTAGCCTTTCTTTGATTTTTTTATCTGTGTTTTGTTATTTTCAATATATAGATTTTGCACATATTTTGAAGATTTATTTTTAAATATTTCATGTTTTCAGGTGCTATTTTAAATGTTATATTTTTCAATTTCAATTTATAATTGTTCATTGCTAATATATAGAAACACAGTTGATTTATGTTGTATTAACCACGTATACTGCAATCTTACTAAACTCACTTATTAGTTTTAGTGGCTTTTTTTAAAAAGATTTATTTATTTATAATTTATTTATTTAATTTATTTCTGTCTGCATTTGGTCTTAGTTGCGGCCTGCGGGATCTTCATTGAGGCATCCAGGATCTTTCGTTGTGGTCCGTGGGCTTTTCTCTAGTTGTGGTGTGCGGGTTTTTTTCTCTTCTCTAGTTTTGGCACGCAGGCTCCAGGGCTCGTGGGCTCTGTAGTTATGGTGCGTGGGTTCCAGAGCGTGTGGACTCTGTAGGCTGCAGCATGCGGGCTCTAGTTGAGGCACGCGAGCTCAGTAGTTGTGGTGCGTGGGCTTAGTTACCCCGCGGCATGTGGGATCTTAGTCCCTTGACCAGGGATTGAACCTGTGTCCCCTGTATTGTAAGGCGGATTCTTTACCACTGAACCACGAGGGAAGTCCCTTAGTAGCTTTTTAAAAGATTCTTTGGGGCTTTTTATGTAGACATGTCGGTGAAGAGAGTCAGTTTTATTTCTTATTTTATAATCTGTATGCCTTTTATTTCCTTTTCTTTCTGTATTGCACTGGCTGGGACCTCCAATATGATGCTGCATAGAAATGGGGACAGTGGACTATAAAGTGGGTTTTATGTAGTTAACAACAATTTAAAGCAATTGAAATTAGAGGAAATTTCGTATGTATGCTGTGTGTATGTGTTAGGGTGACCAAATGATTCTGGTTTGCTAGGGACTTTCCAAGTTTTATCAATGAAAGTCTTGTGTCCTGAGAACCCTCTCTGTCCCAGGCATTCCTGGACAGTTGGTCATCCTGGTGTGTGTGCTCTGTGTGTTTGTGGCGTGCATGTGTGTGTGTGTGTGTGTGTGTGTGTGTGTGTGTGTGTGTAGGGGCATTTGAAGGTGGAGAATAGGGAATAAAATAACTTAATTCTCTTTCTAGACCCACCTTTAAATTACATGGTAACTTCACTTATTAACACTTTATTATAAGAAATATGTATATAAGAAAAGGAAGTTGGGAGAAAAAGAAGTCTTTATCATTCAGCTGGTTTTTGGCACTAACAAGTAATTATAAAGAGAAATAAATATCATTTTGTTTTCTAAAATAGGCACTGTTTAATTGAGAGTAAAATATGTGTAGAAAACACTACAGTAAGTAAAAGACAAACAGCCCAATAGAAAGACAAAATATAAAAATAGTTCACAGAAATGTAAATCAAAATGGCCTATAAAAATATTAAAAGATGCTCTACCTCATTAATGATCAGGGAAATGCCAATTAAAGCAGAGAAATACCATTTCACACTTATCCAATTGACCAAAATTAAATAGTTCAACAGTGCCAAGTTTTCGTAAGAAATGAGCACGGTCATTCTGGGGGGAGTGCAAATTGTTTAAACCCCTTTAGAGAGCGATTTGGAAATACCTTGCTAAAATGAAGATATGTGTCTCTATGACAGCTAGTTTTATGTTTAGATATAGGTACCCTAGAAAACTTCTCTTCTCTGTGTAATATGACATTTAGGATGTTTATTATTGAATTGTTTGCAATACTGAAAATTTAAAAACCATCTAAATGCTCATCGATAGGGCAATGGAAAAGCAGTGGACATTTCATAGCTGTGAACCTCATGAGCTAGGCACATGTATCAGGAAGGATGACTTTGGAAAACCCAAGTTGAGTGAAAATCAAATCTTGTTAATACACCATTTACATACATGTTTAAAACATACAAAGCAATATTGTCTTATGGATTTAAACGTATGTGGGGTAAAAGCATAAAAACAGAAGGAGCCATACAAGTTCAGGAGGGTGGCTTCTTAGAGGAGGGGGAGGAAAATAGGCTCAAGGACAGTACAAAGAGGGTTCAACTCAACCTATAATGTTATATTTCTTTACTAAAAAAAAACTAAAACAAACTCCACCAAGATGTTAACATTTTAACATTCTGTGCTATGGGTACTGAGTGTTTGATGTACTAAACAATTTAAGAAAGACAAAGTTAAAAAAAAAAGAGAAAATAAAATTAATGCAGGTGATTTAGAGCCAAAATTCTTTTGGGCTGCACTCTACATTTCATAGATAAGCAAGCTTTGTTTTCCCAATTTGGTTAAAATGCTTTTTTTAATCTTTATGTTTTCTGAGCAAGTAGTCATAAGAGGAAGATTCATGTACGGCTCATACCAAAAAGAAAAAAAAACCAAAAATGAATCCTGTAAACTTCTCCAATTTAGAGTTTGGTACAAATCTGTCATATGTCCCAATGAATAAAATGAATAATTATTTATCCTAATATATACTTTAGTGCCTAGTCACATGCAAAAAAATATGTAGTTTTGGCATAATCTTTCATAGTAATCCTTAGATGCTCATGAAAACCATACTCAGAGTATCATCTGAGTCATTTACGTTTTGATTATGATTTGTAGAGTGGAGTTAAATCTAAAATGAAGAAGTCCTTAGTTATATTAACTACAGATATTACCATTATAATTCTTTTTATTTTTTGTTTTTGTCATTTTATGAATCATGGGCAGTCATGTAAGGATCCAAGACACAAATGGGGCTGAGCAAGAGTAGTTTGATCCACCCAGTTTTTCTGAGTCTGAAAAGCAAACTCTGATCCTTTTTCCAGTTTCTCTAATAGACCTTCAACCCTCTTCTTTACACTATTTGACCAGTTATTTCCTGCCTCTTCCTCGCCATGCCAGGGACCCACTCTTCACCATCAACGTTAGAGTGTTCTTCCCACTCTCAAAAATATCATGCCTGTTCTAAACATGGCAGTGATGCTGTGGATTGTTATTTTTTCAGTGACACAGATATACCTCACATGTAATCTATAATTGTGGTTGGTTTGGAGAAATGAAATTGGGAGTTGTCCAGGTATTCCTGCTCTTTTGAAATGTTCAGCTTTATACTTTGGCTTCTGGACTATGATTCAGGAGTGTCTGCTGTAAGCCAGATATTGTTCTTCAAACTGTACCACATAGTCTCATAATTTGCAGGACTTTAAGGAACCCACCCTCCCTCCCTCCCTCCCTCTCTCCCTCCCCTCCTCCCTCCCTTCCTTCCTTCCTTCCTTCCTTCCTTCCTTCCTTCCTTCCTTCCTTCCTAATCTAATGTGCACAGAGAAAGCCTAATAGCCTACCTATCTGCTTTTAAATGCAAAGTATAAGGAACAATAAAATGTATGACTTTTATTTTCAAAGTCTGACTTACTTCTTCCACATCAGCTCTTCCTTTTATATTCTCAGTCTCAGTTAATGACCCAGCTAGAAACCACAAAACCATCTTTGATGTTTCTCCTCATTTCTTCCTTAACTAACGTGTCCATTTTTGGTCCATTCTGACTTCATTTCTTTAATCTGGCCTCTCCTCTCTGTCCATGTACCTTCATCGCAATTCAGGATTTGTTTTCTCTCCTAGACTAGAGCAAGAGCCACTTAATTAATCTCCCTGTGCATTAATTTCCTAGGAATGCCATAACAAATCACCGCAAACTTGGTGGCTTAAAACCACAGGATTTTTTTCTCTCATAGTTCAGGAGGCCAGAAGTCTGAAATCAAGGTGTCGGCAGAGTTGGTTCCTTCTCGAGGCTCTGAAGGAGAAACTGTACCATGCATCTTTCCTGGCTTCTGGTGTTGCCAGCTCTCCTTGGCATTCCTTGGCTTATAGGTGTATCGCTCCAGTCTCTGCCTCCATCTTCATGTTCCCTTCTTCTCTGTGTCCTTTTGTCTCTTATAAGAGGTCTTTCATTAGATTTAGGGCCCACCTGAATCCAATATGATCTCATATCAATTCTTACCTTAAATACATCTGCCAAGACATTATTTCCAAATAACGTCACATTCTGAGGTTCCAGGTAGACATGAATTTCTGGCGAGCACCATTCAGTCCATCTGTTCACCCTGCACCTCATATCTCTCCATGCCATGATTTTTACTCCATACAGCACAGGAGAATTTTCTTCAGCACAGATTTCATTATGCTATTTCCTCACTTAAAACTCTTCAGTGACTTTTAATTGCCTACCAGCCAAGGAGCAATCCTTTAACTTGGAAATCAAGGCTCTTTATGCTCTGGATGCAAACTTCCTTTAAAGTTTTGTTTCTTTTCACTCCCTCCCAACTGCAAGCATCCAGATACTCTTGCCACATGAGAACACTTTCTCCGTGTGCCTTGGCTCCTGGTAATCTGTCTGCTTGACTCTCTCCAGTATCCCCATGTACCTTGTACAGACCTATGCTGCTCATCTTCCAGGCCCAGCTTAAATGTCACCTTCTGGATGGAATATCCCAAGCTTTCTTTCCTGCTCCACCCCCCCTCACAGCACATGATGCATCTCCACTACAGTATGTCACACTAGACACCATAGTGAGATTACTAGTTTATTACATGATGAAGTTTTAAAGAAGAAGGTCGTTTCCTTACTCTTCTCTGTAGCTCCATGAAGAAAATCATGGCTGGCATGTTGCTATAGCATAGTGGTTGAGCACTTGGACTCTAGACTAGGATTGTCTGGGTCTGAGTTTCTGCCTCACTGCTACCTATGTGGCTTTGACAAGCTACTTACTTAAGTTTCTCTCATGTATAAAATGGATGAAATAATAGTGCCCACATAGTAGGGTTGTTATGAAGACTTAATGAGTTACTCCATGAAAAGTGCATAGAGCAATGCTATCTTATTATGTTACCAGAATTGCTCAGTTTGTTTTCATTGAGGGAGGATGAGATGAGTGGAAGGATAAATGGGGGGGGGGGGATGAATGTGTGAATGAACACCCAAAGATTGGTTTCCTCTTTTCTGACTTTCTTATTTCCATCAATACTTACCAGCTTTCTCCATTTTTGCCAGGCCTCAAATCTCAGGCATCTCCTCCTTACCTTGCCACTCATATCCATCTGTCCATGTATGAATGAATTCATCCAACATGCATTTATTTATTTCATTAATTCTACAAGTATTGAGTGCCTGAGTAAAAATTCTTAGAAACACTTTAACTTCTCAATTGGAAACTAAAAGTTTAATTCTTGTCACTCAGAACTTCTAGTCTAGCAGAAAAGAATACACTTGATCAAAATAGAAGGCACAGAGAAACACAGGTACAAATAAAGTGCTGTCAGAATCTGAGGCAGAAAGCATATGTAGAGTTCTCTTCATGTGGGAATATCTGGAAAGGCTAGTTAGAGAAGGTGGCATCTGAAGTTTATTTCTTCAGCTCATAAAGTTTAAGATAGGTATTTCTGTTCAGTGAGTGGCTCTCTGCTAGAAGACATTCAAGGACCTAGCACCCTTCCATTTGTGATTCTTGCATCTTCATCACATGACTTCCAAGGTTGCCATACTTGTCTGCTTCAGGCTGGCAGAAGGGAGAAGAGCACAGAGGATTACATGTGAGAGGTTTTGATGGGTCAGATCTGGAAGTGGCACCCATCACTTCAACTCACTCTGTACTGTCTAGAACCAAAGCTCATGTCCATGTCTAACTACAAGGAAGCCTGGGAATGGTAATCTCACTGTGTTCCCAGGGCAAAGAGGAAATGGGTATGGTGAACAGCTAGCTAGTCTCTGTCTCAGTGCAGGAAGAATATAGAATAGCTGTGTGTGCGATGAGAGTATGTACATAATAGTTAAAAATAGCCAGCCTCTTGCCAACTAGGAGCAGTTGTCGTCAGGAAAACACTGCTGCAGAAACACGCATGAGGAACAGAAAAAAAAGGAGATTTACTCAGAGGCAAGCATTGATGTTAAAGGGATAATTAATTAATTTTCTGTGCTGGTTCTGTGAAGTGTATTTTCAAAAAGAGAGGAAGGACGACTTCCCTTTTTGTTTCCATGAAGCTTTTGTACAAATCATTCTTCTGAGAAACCAGCTCATTCAACTAATGTCTACAGTATACCACTGCTTTAGCATTTCATAGACATCTGAAACTCAGAGTACCAAATATTGAACTCATTATCCTTTCCCCCTATTTTTCCCCACTTATAGGATTCTTAATTTCATTTATCAAAATAAGGGTCAGAAAAACCCAGCTATAAAATCCAGCTATAGATTTTTTAAAACTTTTTCTTGAATAATAATATATACATGTTACTCATGTGTGGCTCAGTGACTTTTCACAAACTAAACACACTCATGTAATCAGCACCCAGGTCAAGAAAGAGAACCTGACTAGCACTCTAGAAGCTATCCTGGGTCGGCCTTCCAGCCACTATTTACCACCACTGACCCCAGTCCCCCAGTCATGATCCTTATGACTTATTATATATTGTCTCATTTCTATATTGTCTTATTTCTATACTTTTTATAAATGGAATCATGTAGTATATACTCTTTTGTGTCTTGACACCTTTTGCCTCACATTATGCTCTTGAGATTTATCCATATTGTTTTGTGTAATTGCAGATCATTACAATAGATCTCCCCTTATCTGTGAGGGGGGTACATTCCAAGAACCCCTGTGGATCCCTGAGACTGTGGATAGTACCAAATCCTATATATACTATGTTTTTCTCCTATACATACATACCTATGACAAAATTTAATTTATAGATTAGGCACAAAAAGAGATTAACAACAATAATAAAAAGAACAATTAAAGAGACCATCTTTTTTCCATTGTATAGTCTTGCCTCCTTTGCTGTAGATTAATTGACCATAGGTGTGTGGGTTTATTTCTGGGCTTTCTATCCTGTTCTATTAATCTATATTTCTGTTTTTTTGCCAGAACAATACTGTTTTGATTACTGTAGTTTTGTAGTATAGTCTGAAGTCAGGGAGCCTGATTCCTCCAGTTACATTTTTCTTTTTCAAAATTGCTTTGGCTGTTTGGGGTCTTTTGTGTCTCTGTACAAATTTAAAATTTTTTGGTTCTAGTTCTGTGAAATATGCCATTGGTAATTTGATAGGGATTGCACTGAATTTATAGATTGCCTTGGGTAGTATAGTCATTTTGACAATATTGATTCTTCCAATCCAAGAACATGGTATACCTCTCCATCTGTTTGTGTCACCTTTGGTTTCTTTCATCAGCATCTTATAGTTTTCAGAATACAGGTCTTTTGCCTCCTTAGATATGTTTATAAATTAGAACATTCTCTAACACCATACACAAAAATAAACTCAAAATGGATTAAAGACCTAAATGTAAGACCAGATACTATAAAACTCTTAGAGGAAAACATAGGCAGAACACTATTTGACATAAATTGCAGCAATATCTTTTTCAGTCTGTCTCCTAGAGTAATGGAAATTAAAAAAAAATAAAACAAATGGGACCTAATTAAACTCAAAAGCTTTTGCACAGCAAAGGAAACCATAAACAAAACTAAAAGACAACCCACAGAATGGGAGAAAATATTTGCAAATGATGCGACTGACAAGGAATTAATCTCCGAAATTTACAAACAGCCCATGCAGCTCAATATCAAAAACAAAAACAACCCAATCAAAAAATGGGCAGAAGACCTAGATAGACATTTCTCCAGAGAAGATGTATAGATGGCCAATAGGCACATGAAAAGAGGCTCAACATTGCTAGTTATTAGAGAAATGCAAATCAAAACTACAGTGAGATATCACCTTACACCAGGCAGAATGGCCATCATCAAAAAGTCTACAAACAATAAATGCTGGAGAGGGTGTAGAGAAAAGGGAATCCTCCTACACTGTTGGTGGGAATGTAAATTGGTACAGCCACTATGGATAACAGTATGAAGGTTCCTTTAAAAACTAATAATAGAGCTACCATATGATCCAGCAATCCCACTCCTGGGCATATATCCAGAGAAAACCATAGTTTGAAAAGATACATGCACTCCAATGTTCATTGCAGTGCAGTTTATCATAGCCAAGACATGGAATCAACTTAACTGTCCATCGACAGATGAATGGATAAAGAGGATGTGGTACATATATACAATGGAATATTACTCATCCATTAAAGAAAATGAAATAATGCCATTTGTAGCAACATGGATGGACCTAGAGATTATCATACTAAGTGAAGTAAGTCAGACAGAGAAAGACAAATATCACATGATATCGCTTATGTGCAGAATCTAAAAAACGATTCAAATGAACTTATTTACAAAACAGAAACAGACTCACAGACTTAGAAAACAAACTTATGGTTACCAAAGGGGAAAGGTTGTGGGGAGGGATAAATTGGGATTTTTGGGGTTGACATGTACACATGATTATATTCAAAATAGGTAATCAACAAGGACCTACTGTATAGCACAGGGAACTCTGCTCAGTATTCTGTAATAAACTACATGGGAAAAGAATTTGAAAAAGAATAGATATATGAATATGTATAACTGAATCACTTTGCTGTACACCTGAAACTAACACAACATTGTAAATCAACTATAGTCCAATATAAAATGAAAATTAAAAAAATTAAAAAAAGAACAATTATAACAATATTCTGTAATAAAGGTTATGTGAATGTGGTCTCACTCTCTCAAAATATCTTATTGTACTGTACTCACCCTTCTTCTTGTGATGATGTGCGATGATAAAATGCCTATGTGACGAGATGAAGTGAAGTGAATGAAATAGGCATTATGACATAGTGTTAGGCTATTATTTATCTTCTGACAATATGTATGTCAGAAGGAGGATCATCTGCTTTGGGCGATCCTAGATCATGAAGCCATGATGATGTCAATGGTTGGATGTCAGCAGTAGACATCAATGGTTGGGGATCCCAGGCAAATGGAATGGGGTGGTGTGAGATTTCATCATGCAACTCAGAACGGTGTGCAATTGAAAACTTATTAATTGCTTATTTCCTGAATTTCCCATTTAATATTTTCAGACAGGGGTTGACCACTGGTAAGTGAAACTGTGAAAACAAAACTGTGGGTAAGGAGGCTACTATAATTTATTTATCCATTGTATTACTGATGGACATCTGGGTAATTTTCTGCTTTTGGCTTTACTAATAATACTGCTTATGAACACTCTAGTATATGCCTTTTGGTGATGAAATATATGCTTTTCTTTTAGGGATATACCTAGGAGTGAAATTACAGGTCATAAAGTATTAGGCAATCTTTTAATCTTTAGAACCAGTTATAATTTTATGTTTTTCTTCTCATTCTCTGCATCATCTGAGCTCCCAAAATCTAATGCTCCTGATTGGAGCAAGGCTAAAGAGGAGGTAACCACTCATTCTCTTGCAGTTCTTCCATCCTGCTTATGGATAGGAGAAACTAGTTGTCTGTCCCTCAGCTTTCCTAGCCTGGGTTGATAGACTCTCAGAGATCTCCGGAGTGTCTTCTCACCTAGTCTGGAATAAGAACTGGGAGAGAGAACATACCTGACCTAGCTGATGATAGTGAGACCCTGGTAAGGACTGGGCTTTAGTAAACTCTTTCAAAGGACCAAAAGCCTTTTAAAATCATCTATTCATAGGTGTCCATTGTTGTATCATCAACAGAAATAAAGTCTCTATGTCCTTCCCTCAAATGCCAGTGGAAGGCATGACTAGGTTGTGAAATGGTCAAAGAGAAAGGATGGCAGGAGTCACAGCAGGACAGGATGCCAGAAGATTAAAGTAATCCCCCCTCTACTCTTGCCGCTCTTCCAGACATCTGGCCACCCAGGCCAGGAAGCTGGGAGTCAGCCTTCTCTTTGTTTTATTTTTACATCTAATCAATCACTAAGTTTCATTTATTCTGCCATTATTGTCTCTCACATCTTTTCTTTCTCTGTCCTCCCTGCCATGGTTCAGTCCCACATCATCTGTCTTCTTCCCTGTATCACCAGTGTCTTAACTGTCCTTATTCCTCTATTCCTCACCCCATCTCAGACACTTGCCCTCCATTTGTCACTTCTCCTCATTTGCTAGCACAGGTGATTCTAAAATAGAAATTTGGTTGAGATATTTATTCCCCAATCAGAATCCTTCATTAATCCCCATGGCCTTCAGTGTAAAGTGCAAACTCCTTATTTGGATATACCTGACAAGGTCAAGGATCAAGGATGAATACAATTTGATTACTGTCTATTTCTTTAGTCTCATGTCTTACCACATCTCTCTCCCATAGAACCCTTTGTTCCAGCTATACTGCACAGCTTGTAATTCTGGAGAATGTCATACTATCTCTCATTTTGCACACACTGCTCCCTCAACCCTCATTCCTTACCCTGCCTTCCTCTGTTATCTCCTTTTCTCTTCAAGTATAATAGAAGATGTCAGGTGCCTTCCAGCCAATCTGTGACTCCCTCAAAGTTGGGATGGGATCCTTGCTTAAGGGTCTAATAGATCTTATACTTTCCTCAGTTACAGTGTATGACAATGATCTATTTGTCTGTCTCTTTCCTAGTGATTCTCAACTTTGGCTCCTCTTTGGGCTTCACCCCAGTGATTATAATTTAATTAGTTAGCAGCGGGGCCCATTAGGAATTATTTAAAGCCTTAGGTAATTTTAATGTGCATTCAGGGTTTAGAAACACTGTCCCGGATGCTAAGTTCCTCTGATCTTGAACCTCTTCTTAACTAACAGTATATCTCCTCAGGACCTGTGTAAGAGTGGGTTTTCCAGGCTCTGTCACAATTTGTTGAGTAAATCAGTATAGATCATGAAAGAGGAAGTTTTGGGGGCATAATTAGAGGTTCAGGAAGGGGAGGGGTTATTCTAGTCTCTGGTTGAGACCAAGCATCTTTCCTTGAATACTCATCCCTGCAGAGCTTGGCCAAGCTTAAGATGCTGGAAACGTGCCAATCCCCTACCTGGGAGATGTTTAAACTTGGAATGTTTCATCTCCATTTACACATTTCAGCCTCACTGGTCCGTCAATCACAAACGTTCTATGCATGAGTGAGTCTGGAAAGAGTGGGAGTTTCCTAGCTCTGTAGCTTATGGTATAATACAATAATTAATAGAATAGACAGAGTTTATTTAAGTGGGAGGACAGGGGATCATGGCTATTAAAATTATTTTTTATGGCTCTTCTCTAATCTTTTAGAGTTACATTTAGTAGAAGACATTCCTGTTATTCAAAGAGCAGCTATTAAAGCAGCTTATATCCCCCCACCCTATGTACACTACAAATAAAAGAATACTGAAACTGATCATATTAGCCATGCTCTCAGTGAAGGCTTTAGTTCTGAACTCATATGTGTCTTCATTATGTCTTTAAAGCATGTACCCTATCAGCTCTTTTTTGGCACTTTGTACATAGCAAATACTGAAACTCTTTCTGAATTCAGAAAGGAAAAAAAGAACAGATATATTTTCAGTGGATACCAGACTCCAGCCTTTTATTTTTCCTTTCTTCCTCTCTCTCTGCCAGGGTGATGAACATATCCTACTTTGCTATTTAGAATTGTGTTATTTTTAATGTTTTAATGACTAGAGTAAAAGCCTTCACTGAGTCTGACCAGTGAAATGAAATGAAATGCAGTGAAATGCAGACCATCTAATGGAGACAACCTTGTTTATAGCTCCTGTCTTTCTGTTGGTTTTGTAGCCTTCAGTGGATCCTGGGTCCTAAGGCAAAGAGTAAGGACACAGGTTGTCATTTCAGAAAAAAAGCTAAGAGAGGATAGAGATTAACAATCTTGTGGACCCTAAGTAGATCTTTCCTTGTAAATGCTGCCCAGATAGAAATAGGGCAGTGATGTGACGGGTGGGTTCCCGAGCCCTTCTGATGTGTGCTTTCATTCCTAACAGAACCAGCTGAGAATGGGTTCCTGTACCTCATTCCTGAATCTTCTGTATCACTGGTCTGCTTACGTCTTGTCTCAGTCCCTCTACTTAATTCTCCATACTGCTTCCAGAGAAGTCCTCAAAATGTATGATTTTGCTCTGCATTTCTAAATTTAAAAACCTTTAAGACTCACCAACTGCCCACTACTCAACTCAGCCTCTTCTACTGGCATTCAAAGTTCCCAAATATCAGGCCCCAATATTCTTCTCCTGGGAAGTAAACATGCTAGCTTGATATTTTAGTTGAATTTGAGGCCTGAGAAGTAAAGTGACTTCCTCAGGGTCACACATATAACACTAGAGTTGAGGTTCAGCCATCCGACTCCTGAACAAGTGCTCTTTCCACCGCACTGCATTATCTTCACACTTAACCTCTGCTGCTGCACCTGTAAAATGGGTTAATGATGATAACTTACTTCTCTGAAATCGAGGGTATGCTGGCAAGTCTCCACAATGGCCCATATTAGTTTTACCTCCTGGTATTCATGCCATGTGTAGTCTCCTCCTACACTGAATAAGGCTGACCTGGGTAAACCAATAGAATATTCTGGAAATGATAATATGTCACTTTTAAGGCTAGGAAAACTTGCCTGGAGTTTTCATATAGCAAGGAACCGAGGCCTCCTGCCAACAACCAGAAAGGAACTTACACATCTAGCCAACAGCCATATGAGTGAGCCACCTTGGACATGGACCCTCCAGCTTCAGTCAAGCTGCAGATGACTGCAGCATGGATGACATCTTGACTGCGAGTTTCTAAGTTAGAACCACTCAGCTAAGCTGCTCCTGAATACCTGACTTGTGAGATAATAAATATTACTCCGTAAGATATTATGGAAAAACCCCAACGAACATTTTGGCCAACCTGATATTTGTTGTTTTAAGCCGCTAAGTGTTGGGGTAATTGGTTTGCAGCAATAGATAACCACTGCTTAGTGGCTAATGATTGATTTTTTATTCCAGTGATTATAATTAATTTACCAAATTATCCCCCTTTAAATAGAGAGGTATTCATAGACAAAAAAAGAGAGGTTTTACGGATTCCTCCTTTCACTCATGCTCCACCCAGTGGGTACTAATACTGGTGTATTCTGTCCTCTAGAGTTCTCCTCTCTGTCCCTTCCCCTCCATCTCACAGCCAGAGCCACAGTCCAGGCTTTTGTCTTGTCCTCACCCCTGACTGAACTATTCCTATGACTTTCAAAGTCTCTCCCTCTCATTTACCTTCCATGCTGCTGACATGGCCATTCCCAAGCCCAGATCTGTCAATTTAACTGCCCTGTTTGAAAAGACTCTCCATCATCCTTAAGCCTCTTGGCCAATGGCACAAAGCCCACCATGATCTGGCTCCTGCTGGCTTCTTAGCTCTACCTTCTTTGGCTCTAGGTTCCAGCCTCACTGTATTACGTAGATCACTCTAGTTCCTCACTTCTCCCTCCTTGCTCATGCTGTTTCTTCTGCCTGGACTATCCTTCTCTAATGCCTACATGGCCTTCTCTCTTTCCTGCCTGGTAGGTAGGTAGGTAGCCCCTTCTCGTCTTCAAGGACTGGCCCCTGGAGTTATCTCCCTTGGTGTCCCACAAAGTTGTTTACTTTCTCTCTTGGCCCTCCAGGCTCCTTGTGTCCCCTTCTATTAATGCACTTAACACACTAGGTAGGAACGCTTTGTTCAAAGATCTGTCTGCCCACACTAGATTGGGAATTCCAAAAGGATGGTCATTGTGTTTTATTATTTATCTTAGTGTCTCCAGCACTTTGTTTCGAGCCTGGTATGGCATAGACATCTGTCAATGGAAGGATGGATGAAATAATTAAAAATGCTTTAGTTTCCTCCAGGACTATATTGTATCCTTAATTGTTTAGAGTACATCTGGGCTGTTGAATCTTCTTTTAAAAGTTGGCCTATCTCCTTTATTCCTCAAAGCCTTTGGAACATTTTACATTTTAGCTTTAATCTGTGAAAGTTACAAGGATCCTAAGTCCGGAAGAATTAGTCAGGACAAGACTGGGTAGGTTTTGGTAACTGCTCAGGGTTTGGTTTGATAAGGGGTCTGGACTGTGCCCTAGACTGGACAAGCGGGGTGAGGCAGGAGCCAGGGATGGTTCTCAAGGACAACCCAGGGTGGCCAGCAGAATGAGATACAGAAAGAAAAAGGCAAAAGTGGAAAGGGGGTCTGGGAGAAAGCAGGTGGTACCTGGAAACATAGGGATCTAGGTAGGCAGATGATCAGAATGATGGAGGATAAAAATCTGGGAGAAGCGATGTCTGGAAATGCAGCTGGACAGGGAGATCTATCTGAAGGGAGCAAACGTGGCCAAATCATCTAACTTCTCCTTACCTTATTTTTTTTTAATCCATGGAGAGGGAAAACTAATAGCATTTACTTGATAGGATTGTTATTAGGGTTAAATGCACAAATGCATGTAAGAGTCTTAGAACAGGGCCTGCTACAGAGCAAGCACTCACTACGTATTATTTCTTCATATTCGTATTACTATGGTATTAGTATTAATGCAAGGTCCTAGGGATACTGGTTCCTGAGGGCAGAGTCAAGAGGTCTGATGGGCTAGAACAGGGTATAAACCCATCCCCAGGACTCAATTCAGGGACATGGAGCAAGACAGAGGCTTGATAGTAGATCTGAGGCACAAAGTTGAGATTGAGTCTTGGCAATATAGCAGGACTGTTCTAATGAAAAAAGTAAAGCAAAACAAAACAAAAAATAAAAGAGAACACAAAAGACATTTTATTGAAGGTTGCTTATATTTCAGACTCTATGAAATCCCCTTAAAAAGGTATTAGTAAAAACATATAGAATTACTGTTTGCAAGGATCAGTAATGCTGGAACATTGGTGATTTTATACAGTTTAACCTCGTACATCACATAGCATACCCCAGTGGTTTGGAGTATGATCTTTGGAGTTCTCCGTTTACTAGCTGTGTGACTTTGGGCAAGTTATTTACCCTTTATGCCTCAGTTTCCCCATTTTTGGGGAATGGGGAAAATAATATATTACCTCTTCATTGGATTATTGTGAGAGGATTGAAGAAAGTCAGAGGACTATTGTAAAGATTTAACCTGTTTAGAAATTTGAACTGTTGAAAAATAACATGTTTATCAAACAGATGGACACAGGAAACCTTTCGCAGGTAATGGATATGTTTACTACCTGTATTGTGGTGATGATAACATGGGTGTATACATATGTACAAATTCACCAAATTGTATACATTAGTGATGTGCAGTGTTTTTTGTATACCAATTATACCTCAATAAAGGTGGAATTTTAAAAAAAGAAATAACTTGCTTTGAAATGTGCCTGGCACATAGGAAATATTCAATAGAATTAACTATTATTATTCCAGACCTCAGCAAACAGTGCCCAATACCATGGCAGGTAGTCAATAAATATGTATCAGATGAATGAATGAATCCACATAATGTGCTATGCACAGAACCTGGCTCATTTTACTCCCTAAGTGTGAGCTACTATAATTATGTTTTCTTATAAAATCTTACAATGATCTTGGTGGCGCAGTGGTTGGGAATCCATCTGCCAATGCAGGAGACGCGGGTTTGAGCCCTGATCCGGGAGGATCCCACATGCTGTGGAGCAAGTAGGCCCGTGCACCACAACTACTGAGCCTGCGCTCTAGAGCCCGTGAGCCACAACTACTGAGCCCGTGTGCCACAACCACTGATGCCCGTGCACCTAGAGCCCATGCTCCCAATGGGAGAAGCCACCACAGTGAGAAGCCTGCGCACCACAGTGAAGAGTAGCCCCCACTCGCTGCAACCAGAGAAAAACTGGCATGCAGCAACGAAGACCCAACATAAAATAAAATAAAATAAATAAATTTATTAAAAAAAATCTTACAATGATCTTATGAGATAGTTACTGTTGTCTTTGTTTTATTAGGTGAGATAAACTGAGTTATAAAAATGTGAAGTAACTTTCCACGGGACATACAGTAAGAACAGGCGAACCCAGCACTGAAACCATGCTTGTCTGACTCTGTCATCACAGTGGGTTCAAAGTCAAGCCATGGAGAAGACAGAGGATAGTTGATATTTCCTATTTTTGAGCTGAGACTTAAACCCCTCTTGCTTCAACATAGGATGGGCCCTTAATTTTGGGTGGGACTGAGACAGCTGGTGGGGGATCACATGGCCCAGTTGTGTATATAGTAGGTTAGGCTAAGGCTATGGTTCTAAAGCTTTAGATTACAGTTGACTGCACCATTTATTTTCTAAATTTAACTCTGGAAAAGCATTTCCCAAAAAGATTATTGTAATGAAACTAGAGATCATTATGAGACAGATGCTTCTGGAAGTCCTGAACTACAGCTGAAAGGGGTTGCATAGTGAGAGTGTGCCTTCCGCTGGTCTTGGTGTAGGGCCTGGTTTGAGGGAATGGGTGAGAGGCTTGAGCTCGCCTCTACTCAGCTCCACCTTCCTAGGGACTCATGGTATGAGCTGATGTCTCGGGTATGATAGCTGCAACCTGATTTCACCTCACGGGGTCCTGAGGCTGTTCTTAAGAAGGACGTTCTTGGTATTCCGCTTAAAAGCTCTGCTGGATAGCCCCTCTCCTGGCCAGCCAAGAAGCTACTTCTGCAGTGCTGTACTAAGTCTGTAGGGCCTGCTCAAAGCATCTACCGTACAGCCCATCCCTGCACCTGCTTACAAACCTCAAACCTACCAGCAGTTACTTTTTGTTCAGTTATAAGGAATGCTTTTTTAAATCTAAGCTCTGAACACAGAGCAAAGTCTATAGTAGCTTCCACTCACTGAGTGTGTACTGTGTGCTGGTTACAAAGCATTTAGGAACAAGAAAACTGAGACTCACACCAGTTCTTCTCAAACTTTACGGTGCATATGACTCACTGTGGGATCTTGATTTTTTGTTTTGTTTTGTTTTGTTTTTTTATTTTTGGCTGCGTTGGGTCTTCATTGCTGTGCACGGGCTTTCTCTAGTTGCGGCGAGCGGGGGCTACTCTTTGTTGTAATGCACGGGCTTCTCATTGCAGTGGCTTCTCGTTGTGGAGCACGGGCTCCAGGCACAGGGCTTCAGTAGTTATGGCACGCGGGCTTAGGAGTTGTGGCTCGTGGGCTCTAGAGCGCATGCTCAATAGTTGTGGTGCACAGGCTTAGTTGCTCCGTGGCATGTGGGATCTTATTGCACCAGGGCTTGAACCCGTGTCCCCTGCATTGGCAGGCGGATTCTTAACCACTGCGCCACCAGGGAAGCCCTGGGATCTTGTTAAAATGCAGATTCTGGTTGAGTAGGTCTGGGATGGAGTCTGAGATTCTGCATTTCTAATATGCTCCCAAGTGATGCCGGTGCTGCAGATCCGTAGACCATCCCTGTGAGTAGGAAAAGCTCTGCTCTGAATTAGAGTCTGCGTTTTAACAGGATTACCAAATGCGTCTTGTTGAGAAGTTTTTTCCCTCAATACCAAATACGTGGTGTCTTTTCCGATATCAGTTCTGCAGTTATCCAGACACCAATTGGGTGTCCAAGAATTCAATGATGACACTCTCTACCTGGAGTTAGTGTCAGATCCCATTAGTTAAAGGGTTTAGTCCCACAAGACTGCCCCTACTGCAGACACCAGCTGAAAATGGGTTGTCCAGGCTACCCACATTTCTGATTGGCAAACTACAAATTTGGGGGTTCCCACAACCTTCCCTCAGATTTGATAAATTGCCAGAATGACTCACAGGACTCAGGAAAGCTCTTAACTATTCCTGGGTTATCATTAAGAATAAAATTCAGGAACAGCCAAGTGGAAGAGGTATATAGAGTAAGGTATGTGGGAAGAGGTACAGAGATTCCATGTCCTCTCCGGGTTTACAACCCTCCCAGTACCTCCGTGTGTTCACCAACCCAGAAATTCTCTGAACCTGTCTTTTAGAGTTTTTTGAAAGTTTCATTATGTAGGCCTGATGGATTAAATCATTGGCCCTTGGTGATTGAACTCAATCTCTAGCCCCCTTTCCCCTCCTGGTAGGTAAGAGTAACGAATGAAAGTTCCAGCCCTCTAAGCATGGCTTGGTCTTGCCACCAACCATCCTCTAGCCTGAAGATATCCAGGGTCCTCTAGAGAGTCACCTCATTAGCATAAACTTAGATAGAGTCTAAAGTAGCTTGTTATGAATAACAGAAGACACTCCTATCAATCCTATCCTCAGGAAATTCCTAGTGTTTTAGGAGCTCTGTGCCAGGAAACAGAGACAAAGACCAAATACATATTTATATTTCCCATTATGCCACACATGTAAAGGTAAATTTAGCTGTGCTTAATAGTAGTTACACTTTCTGCATGTTCTTTTGCTATTTAGAAAGTACTTTCCCATATTTTATCTTCTTTGCTTCTCATCAAACCCTATTCAATATGTGTGGAGTAGAATTAGCCCCATGGGTGTGTCAGTCACATCTATAGTTTAGATAACTTGCTAGGTTGCCATAGTTGTGAATTTTTAAAAGTGCATCCAAACAACTGAGGCTTATACACACCTCATTCGTTATAAGAAATGGCATTTCTTTAGGAAGAAAGGAGAGTGGAGATAAGGTAATGAAGTGTGAAGTGGCCTGGGATTTGCTTAGCCAAATGCTGGTTAGCATCCTTCATTTGCCTGGGTTGGGTCTGGGAATGGAAGGGGAGCAGGAGAGCCAAGAGGACTTTAAGAGCTCAGAGAAGTCATGTCCGAGACTGAGGAGAGGAGAACTGGCAAAGATTTCCACCAGGGGCTCATCCAAGCTGCTAAGAAATGGTTTGAGTAAAAGCCAAATCACCTGCATCTAACAAATCTCAGTTCTGACATTTATTTTAAGGAAAAGCTATACCTCCATGTTAATTTGTTGTAGCTTGTTTTGAAATAACACAGAACTGGAAACAAATCAAGTGTTCACATTACTAGAGGATTGACTAAGAAAGTTACAGTATTTGATGAACTGTGCAGCCAGAAAAAACTGTAAATTTTGTACCAAAAAGTGAAATAAAAAATAAAAATTACATATCAGCATTGAAAATATTTGCAATTGAGAGTGAAGTGAATAATTTATGTGTTCTATGATTGCAATTATGTAAACTAAAGCTAGGAATGGGGTTAGAGTGAAAATAAATTTTTTTGATGGAGGGTTGGGATTAGAGATGATTTTTCTTCTTTAAAATTTCCTTCAATGTTGTTACTGCTTTTACAATAAAAAGTAAATAGTCTTGAGAGTCTAAGTTTGCTGTTTCATTAAGTACAATTGTTGTGTCCCAACAGTTCATGACGAGGGAGGACAAAAACTATAAACAAACTTTATTAACCTAATAATATTTGTATGAATCAAATTAATTTTCTTTTTTTCCCCCTTCTAAATGTGTCCTGTGGGTGTGATTGGAAATTGTTGTCAAATTCGAAGCTATATCTGGGTGGATCTGACTCAAAATATAGGCCACGTAGCATTCATGGCCTTCTCTTGGAGAGGCCTTCGTGTGGCCGCTCATAGAAGCAGGCAGTCGTAGTCCAGGATTCCTAAGCTGTGGACAGAGAAGGTGAATAATCATTTCAAGTGTGAACCGAAGGCAATGATCACCTGACAGATACCTCAGACTATGGACATTGATTATGATGGGACTTTTTCTCTCAGGGGCAACTCTATGTAGAAAACTAATGGTAAATTTGAGCAAGTGCTTATATATTTAATGATAGAAAAAGAGTTGTGCCGGCAACACCAGGGATGCTGCCTAGTTACCTAATAATTGAAACATCTTACATATCAAAAACTGTTTCTATATTACAATTAAAATTAAAACATGTTTTCATGCTTTTATAATTGTAATATTCTGTAATCATATTGCTAAAATATGGGTAATTGTGAAGAAATGAAATATTTTGTTATTCATGTAGTTTCTTTAATTTACTCAGTTGATGCTATTGGAAGGTAGATGGACTCAGTAGTTCTCAAACTACCCCATCCCACCCACCTGCCCAGGAGTAACAAGTGACACTTTTACTAAAGGCACTAACACAGGCTTAGTGGAATATGCCAACTTCCTAGAGGCTCCTATCACATACAGGAGCCTGGCCCATGCCATCGAAATCAAGCCTGAATTCTGCCTGCCAGGGGCTGTCTGGTATATCTCTGACAACTTCCTGCCCAGCAATGTTCACCCATTGGTCCAAGCCCACCATGTGACTCCATTCCCAGAAGCCTCACCTTAGATTGCCTTCCTCATGCAGCCTTTCTTATTACCATTACTGATCATGTACTGATCATTTGCTGGTCCTTAGGATCTATGAACCAGCTTTCAGAAAATGAGATTATATATCAAACCAACAAAGACATTGGATTCCCTTCTATCAGTGGTGGATAACAGTGATTCTGAAAGTATAGAAAATGAGTATGATTAAAATATCGATCTCAAGATATATTACTGACGGAAGAAAGTCTTTTGAAAGAAGATCCTAGTGTTTAATTAGAGACGCTTACAACACTAAAACAGCTATTCCCTTTTAGTTACGGCACAAGTTAAGGCATCTTGAAACTATTTTTAAAGGATAATTTAACCTCAAAATCAAAATTTAGCACTCAAAACCTCTAAACAAACAGCTGAGATGAAATTACAGCAACATGTTTACCAGAGAAGGATTTTGGGTCAACTGTGAAGTAGAAGTGGATGCATCATGATAAACAGGGGTGGGGTTCTTGCACCATTTAGAGATGTTACCGGGCAGACAGGATAAACTGTCTTCATACACACTGCCCCCTCATCCTTGCACACCTCTCTTTCCCCTTCTTTGATATCTGGCTGATACCCCTGTTTGACTTGGAATACCTAGCTTAACTCTAGAGAAAACTTGAGTTCCTAAGTTTTCTTTCCCAAGGTCACACAGTTATGAAGAGGCTGGATCAGCTCTGATTTCAAAACCCATCATTTAAGCTCTTTGTTTTACTGCCTCCTATTTCAACTGTGAATATCTTTCCCATGGATTTCTATGTAACTCTCATCATCTCTGTTCTCTAGGAAATGGGGAACATATTCCAGGCTCCTGTAGGAAGGACTGATCAGGGCCCTCTGTCAGCATAATTTATCTCTCTCCCCTACTCCTAATGAAAATGAAAATATAAATGTAAAAACAATTGAACTGTGTCACTAAATGTGATATAAAAACTAAACTAATGGCTATCAAACAGTTTCTAATAGTTGTCACCTGGAGGTTCCCTCCCTGGAAGACAGTCTCAAGGGCAGGGGTGGGGGGTCTCAGCTCACAATCTCTTGGCACTTCTGCTTGACCTCTTCTGGAAAGGCAGTCCCAAATCCTGATGATGCTTAAAACTGATGTCTTAAATATCCTCTAGACTTGGCTTTGGCTCTCCATTCCCCAGGTGTGTCACATTGGTTGAGTTATGTAAACTGAGACTCAGTTTCCTCAACTGTGAAGTGAGGGCAACACCTCTCATAGAGAATTGGCTAGAGCTTAAATGAGATAATAAACCATAGGAGATACAGAGGGGTTATGCATGGGACTAACTTGACTGAAGCCTCAAAGCTAGTAGATGAGGGACCCAGGATTTGAACCCAAACAGTCTGACTCTAGAGTCCCCCTTGCAACACGATAAAGGCTAATTTAATGGGAGAACACAGGAAGACCCAACTCGAGAAGGAGGGGGACAAGGAAAGCTTTTCAAGGGTGATAACGTCCAAGTTAGGAGCTGTAGGAATTAACCAAAGAAAGGGAGGTGGTGTGGTGGGTGCAGTGGGATACTGGATGGTGAGGGTGGGAGAGAATGTTCTAGGCAGAAGGAACAGGATGTACAAAGACCAGAAGGCAAGAGAGCATAGCACATTTGGCTTGAATAGGCATACCTAGTCATTGGTGACTAAGCAATATGATAAAAACATTGCTGTGCTAGAGCCTTCTGTGCCAGGATTACTGCATTTACAACTCTTTTTTGTACATAGAACATTTGGGCTCTATGGCCCATGGCCAGTGTGGCTGCCTGTGGTTGCCTTGCGTGATCTTTGCAATTCCGGTGCCATTACAAGCTTCCTGAGGGCAGGACCCAGCCTTTGGACTTAGTTTCTTCTCCAGAACAGAACACATGCCAATATCTTCAAATATACTGGGTATAAATTTATGATCCATGAATGACTTAGTAAAGCTACCCTGCTGTTAACAGAGAACATTCTCTAAGTACCAAGAATATGGAGTGGTGGCCAGTATTTGTTTTTATCTTTGGGGAACACCAATGCCACATGGTTTGTGTGGACAGTCAGTACTGGCATAGACTCATGAAGCAGATAACTGACAGGCACTGCCCAGAATCAGATGGCAAATTCAGAGAAGAGGGTTTGCTTTCCATTGGGATGAGCAGGCACTGCTATTGCTATTCTGGGTCAGTGTAAATAATGACTATAAATGAAGCTCTGTCATGAAGCTGATTGTTCAAGCCTCCAGGGAAACGGTCATTGTCTTCCCTCATTAGAACCTCAGCATGGCCTGAGGTGACCATTTTCCTGTTCATATCCAGAAATGTAACCTTTAGCTTTTTGTTTTTTTAAAGAGAAAACATGTGGGTTAATTATTTTGCTGCAATCAGTAGGTATCAATTTTCTCATTGTAATTTTCGGGATAATAGAAAGTTATTTTTTTTTTCACTATGAAAGATCATAACAAAATGGGCAAATGGCAGCAGTCCCAGAAGGGGAGGTGCCAGCCCAAAATCAAGACATAAACACCAAGTTGGGAGGCCTTCTGAGGTGACCCTACTCATTGCTTTCATTTATTAAGATTTTGGTTTTGTAGTAAATATGCATGAAGGATGTCATGACTCTATATTTTTGGAGATGTTCTTAAAATGCCCTCCTTTGCTCTTGAATGAAGAGTGGTTATAATCTTGTGGTGCTGGTGGTAATCATTTGCATGGCTTAAATTTTCTTTAACTTTTTATTTGGAGTAATTTCAAACATAAAAATAGAGCAAAGAACGCTCTTATAGCCTATATCCACGTTTATCTGTTGTTGACATTTTGCCTTAATTGTCTTATCTATCTGTTTGTCTATATAAAATTTTTTCTGATCAAATTGAGAGTAAGTTGCATGTCATGTTCATTTATCCTTAAATACTTCACTGTCCATTTCCCAGGAATTAGGAGATTCTCTTTTATGAGCACAGTTATCAACCTTAATAAGTTTAACTGTGACATACTTTTATCCAGTTTATGGTCTATATTTCAATTATCAATTAACCCAATAATGTCCTTTTTAGCACTTCCTCCTCTAGTTACAGTCCTGTCTAGGCATGCATTTAGTTGTCTCCTTTCATCACAAACAGTTGCTCAGCCTTTCTTTGTCTTTTATGACATTGATACTTTTGGAGAATATAATTTCTTCCTCCTTTTTAAATTAAAATGTTCCTCATTTGGTGTACAGTCATGTTTCCCCCCCAGCTAGATTCATGTTATTCGTTCTCCACTGGATGTGTGACTTTTTTAAAAGAGACTTGATCACATATATTGTAATCTAATGGGTCACCTAGTCCGACATAGGATATTTTTGTGAGATGTGTGCCACCAGCCTGAGTTATAGGCTTAGCCTGCCAGTGACTCACTGTGCTATCCTGGGCTAGTTACCCTTCTGGGCCTCAATTTCCTCGCTTACAAAAAGAAGGGATTGAGTTAGATGGCCTTTAATAGCCCTCTGGATGAGACCATTCATGATTTTTTATGAATCTATGATAAATGCTTGTGTTCAAAGTCAGTTAATACTCTTATTAAAAGTGAAAACAAGGATTTCCCTGGTGGTCCAGTGGTTAAGACTCCATGCTTCCAATGCAGGGGGCCCGGTTTCGATCCCTGGTCAGGGAACTAGATCCCTCATGCTGCAACTAAGAGCCCACACGTGGCAATGAAGATCCTGCAGCGAAGATCCCACGTGCTGCAACTAAGACCTGGCACAGACAAATAAATAATTTTTTAAGTGAAAATAATAGTAGCAACTTTCTTAGCTGTCTAGATCTTTGGAAAGCTTGGTCTGGATTTGATAGCAAAGCTGAAACTTTAAACTAGAAAAGTCCATTGTATCTTGATTAGTGAGGGGGAAGATTATGTCTTGGCCTGGGCACAAAATGCAGTTTATTTCATGCAGATAAACTGACACGTTAACACCAAAGTTTCAAGATGCTCACATATTTCAAACCATATACCTAGGATCTAAAGCCTTCTTTCTGGCTGATAACAGGATTCCTGTAATAACATGCATTTAGGGTATTTTCCAAATACCCAAAGGCACGCATGACTTTAAAGAACACATGTGCATTTCATTGCAGTAACCCACTTTTGTGCTTAATTAAATTCCTTTTGGCAGAAGTGGCGTTTTGAATTTGATACACTATTATCGCATCACATTACCAATACGCCTCTCTGGCTCCTGCCCTGGACACCCCTGATATAAAGCACTCTGCAGCAGAAAGAAGAAGTCTGTGGAGCTGCCAAAAGGCAGGCTGAGCATTCCCTAGGGCAGCCCCGAAAGACGGAGAAAGAGGAACATGAGTGCTCACAGGTGGCACAGACTCATGGTGCCTTGGAAGGCTGCTCAAGTACCCCTTGCCCAACTGGGGAGCTGCTTTTTCAGTACTAGCAAGTGGTGAGAGACCCTTTCCCACATTTGTGTTTGGACAGTCAACTGGGCTCTCAGACATTTGTGTTGGAAGCAGTGTTCACGCAAGACTGTAGAGCTGTGTGGCAGTTTCCAAAGCATTTGTGTTTGTATTCCATGGGAGGCAGCCTGGAGGAAGGAAGGCAGCAGGGGACAACTTAGGAGATAGAGAAACTGTGTACAAAATCTGACTTTAACACTGTCTAATAATACCACCTTAAGCAAGTTACTCAGCCTCTTTGAGCCTCCTTAGTCTGCAAAATGGGCTTTACAATGTCTGCTGTCACTGTGAGGATTCAAGAAGATATAGGTATGTAAGCTTCCTGCCTGGACAGAATTGACACTCAACATATATTTCTTTCTCTTTTTCCCCTTTCTTTTGAAGTAGGTAGGCAAGACAGATATTGCCAATCCTGTTTTATGTAGGAGAAGGTAGAGGCTCATAGAGTTTTTTTTTTAATTTATTTATTTTTGGCTGCATTGTGTCTTCGCTGCTGCACGTGGGCTTTCTCTAGTTGAGGCGAGCGGGGACTACATTGCGGTGCGCGGGCTTCTCATTGCGGTGGCTTCTCTTGCTGCGGAGCACGGGCTCTAGGCACATGGGCTTCAGTAGTTGTGTCATGTGGGCCTCAGTAGTTGTGGCTCACGGGCTCTAGAGCGCAGGCTCAGTAGTTGTGTCACATGGGCTTAGTTTCTTCCAAGGCATGTGGGATCCTCCTGGGCCAGGGCTCGAACCCGTGTCCCCTGCATTGGCAGGTGGATTCTTAACCACTGTGCCACCAGGGAAGGCCCTCATAGAGTATTAAAGTCAATCAACTGTTAAGGTCCCAGGATGGATTTGAACTTGTGATTTTTGGCTAGTCCATTATTATTTATCTCCCTTGCAAAGCTGTCTCCTGGAAGTTGATTATATCACTGAGCCAGTTTCAATAAGGCTGTGGCAATTTGCTTCTTAACAAACTTACACAATTTTTTACAATAGTTTTAGATTTACAGAGAAGGTGCAAAAATGACAGAGTTCCTGTAAACTCTTCATCCAGTTTCGCTGATTGTTGACATCTTACATCACTGTGGTACACTTGTCACAACTAAGAAACCAACATCAGTACATTACTATTAGCCATTAATTACTATATTAACTAAGCTCTACACTTTATTTGGATTTCACTAGCTTTTCCCTAATATCCTTGCTCTGTCCCAGGATCCCATGTCATATTTAGTTGTCAGACTTTCATTGTTTTTGATGACCTTGACAGTTTGAGGAGTACTGGTTAGGTAGAGTGCCCCTCATTTGAGTTTGACTGATGTTTGCTTGTGGTTAGACTGGGGTTATGGGTTTTGGGGAGGAAATGTTTTCTGCTCTGAAAACATTTTTATTGTTCATCTTTATTACCCTCAACTGGGATCAATCTTGTGATTTTTATCTTACCATGTGCAGAACCCAACTCTAAGGTAAAACCCCTTGTGACCAGCCTTGGGCTGCTCAAAAGATTCTTTCACATGCTATTTAATTACATCTCTGGGTTGACTCTCCATTTGTTTTGCATGCATTTAGTTACCAGATTGCTCCGGGTGAAATATTCTTTAATAATTACCTTATTGAAATAATAAGGTAATTACCTTATTGAAATAATTACCTTATTGAAAAAGTGACTCAAATAAAATTTATGAATTATTTATAGGATTTAAAAGTAAGTTCCATTTTCCCATCAGGTTCAGACATTCTCTTCTCTGTGCAGCCTTCCTTGATCTTCCTGTTTCTTTTTTCTTGATATTTTAAACCTTTCTGGTAACATCTTAATTATAGTGTCTATAAGATGCATTCCTAGATTAAAAACAATATGTATAAGATAACTACCTGGATAAGTCAGCATTGCCTATTTGGTGTGTCTTGTCATCCAGATGTACCCCAAACCCATCTCAGATTGTTATGTCAGCTTTTGATCAGTGTGTACATTTAATTTTGTTTCAACTGAGAATATATATGTTTCAGAAAAGTAGTGCAGAGAAAAATCAATCAACATCGAAGTGTGGTTTTGTGTTGGTTGGAACACACGTAGTGCTTTGCCTACTGAATGTATAGAGAGGACAATTAGTAAAAATTCTCAAGGAGTGCTGAAGAGTGAGCAGGTGAAACACAATACCATTGATGTAATTCAATTCCAGCTGGGTGCCATCAAAGTTTGTCGCAAGATGTATTTGTGCAAAACCTCTACAAATTAGTGTGGTTAATAGTTGTCCTAATGAAGGGCAAGTTTCTTAAGAACAGACTTCAAATAATCTATCTTTGTATTCCTCATAGCACTTAGCCCACTGCTTTGAACCGAGTAAATGTTCATTTGATGAGTATTTTTATAGAATCATTATTTTGCCAGGCACTGTGCTAATTACTGGGGTGATAAGTAAGTATAAGACATAGTCTTCTGACTTGAAGAACTCACAGTCCAGTGGGGTAGATGGAGAAGTGATCATATAACTAGATTTCAGTGTGATCAGTGCTCTAATGAAAGAAGGGCGTGGCTAGGTCTACCTGGAAAGGTCTCGATGACTTTCAGGGGATGGGGCCTCTATACTGGCTCTTGAAGTACAATTAAGAGATCATGAGGCAGAGAAAAGGCACAAGAGTAATATTTTCAAAGTAACAGGCTGTCTTGTTGAGAAATAAATCATCAAATGTTGGAGAAGAGGCAATCTGGTGTGAGGTGGAAAAGATCAGCCTTGTAGGTTGGGGCCAGATTTTCAAGCACTTGTCTACCTACCATGCTGATGAGTTGGTACTTCATTCAAAAAGTAACATTCAAAGGTTTTAAGCAGGGGAGTCACATGATGAGATTTATATTCTAGAAGTATCACTATGAGATGAAGCTATGGAGTTGGGAGGAAGCAGGGAAACTGGTTAGGAGACTCTTGCAACAGTTCACCCAAGACGTGAAGTGGGTGTGAATTTACCATAACCAATGTCTGTTGTATCTACTTACAGTCTCATTTGCTTGGTACAACACTTAGCTCATGTTATGTATCATAAATGCAATCAAACTATACAGTTCTGAATGAAAAATAATCCCACTTTCTTAGATCAATATAGAAGCAATTAAGTGAGGGCAATAGGGAAGTGTTTACTTGAGACACAAAGCAGGGGAGCACCCAGGAAATGAGGTAGATAGTGTGTGATACCCGCCTCAGGAATCCGGACTCCAGCCCTCTGGAGTAGCAAGAACTGGTGCCCATCAGAAGCACAGGTTTATATTTGCATTTCCCCTTCCTTTGATTCCTGATCCCCATTGCTCTTGTTGACTCTGGGGTCTGCAACATGCATGGATGCAAAGAGCTAACCTGAGGAATTATCTAATAATGTGGTCATGCTTTTAGCAATCTGTATTAACCTTATTTGACACACCGTCAGGGTACAGAGACAAAGAGAGATCGTTATATTACTGGTTTCAATGTTAAATCCTGTCATAAACTGTTCAGTTATACTTCATAGAAAGAAAAATGTATTTGGTGAACAATGGAGTCAAGTTAAAACGAGAAAAAGAGCATGTTCTGTTCTTTGGTAAATGTTCCTTTGCCAAGTGTACAAGTCCCACAGTTTTCAGGGCATATACAAGGCTAGGGGCTAAAAGGGCCAAGAGCTACACACAAGGCCACCCAGGGTAGACAAAATTCATGGAGTTGATGGGGGTCAGAAGGTGGTATAGTGGGTGATTGTGGAACATGATTTAAAGAACACTTGAAATTAGCTCTTTTGAGTTGAACAACTTTATGACTGATGGTTACATGTCCTCTACATGTGGTAGTGATAGGAACAAGCAAGCGGCATCCAAGCAGAGCAGAGAGATCCCTGACTGAGGTGGGACATCTGAGTTCAGGTCCAGCTGCCAACCCTAACCCCTGTGAGACCTTGGCAAAGTCACTTCAGCTATCCAGGGGTTATTTTCTTTACGAGTAAAATGAGAGGGTTAAGTTAGATCATCTCTAAGTTACCTTTTGCTCTGACAAATCTTTCACTCCATGATGCCTAATCTGTGAAGAGTTACTAACAGCCAGTATGTAGTAGTGAGGGCCCTGTTTCTTTCTCGTGAAACAAGAGTGATACCACCTACGTCACCAAGATGGCTTGAGGATCACATTTAAAATGAGATCATGAGTGAAAGTGATTAGTACCAAACCTGTCAAATAGTGGTTTTCAGTAAATCGGAGTGTCCTTTATTAGGTCTCCCGTTCATTAAAAATGTTTATTGAGCACCTACTATGTGCCAGACAGTGTTCTAGGAGCTGGGTACGTAATAATGAATAAAATAGATGAATTTGCTGCCTCCATGGAGCTTTTAGTAAACAGACTGATGAATATACACCAGCACAGCCTTTCTTCCCTTCCTTCCTCCCCGGCTCCCACTTCTCACCTCCTCTTTAACCCATTTGCTCTTAGCTCCTGTTGCAGATCCTGGTTGGCTAGAATCTAGCCCCAGGAGTGATAGATCTGAGTTCAGGACCGGTGTGTGAAACTCAGTGTTTTCACTCGATGGTCAGGGCTTGGGAAAGTGTGTGGACAAATGAGCATGAATTGTGACAAGAGTAGGAACAGAGTTAACCAAAGTAAGTGGACACTGGGACTGTACTTTAGGATTCCCTGCAACTAAGAATGTTGACAACACTATACTGGTTAGTTGTTTAGATGAAATGCCTGGAAAGCCATACATACAGAAGAGTGTATAAAGAAAACAAAAACATTTATGATTCTACAATCAACCTACCTTCGCTCAACACCATCTGGGGCAGGCTGAGCAAGGCGTT
Organism: Lagenorhynchus albirostris; assembly: GCF_949774975.1. Lineage (NCBI taxonomy): Eukaryota > Metazoa > Chordata > Mammalia > Artiodactyla > Delphinidae > Lagenorhynchus > Lagenorhynchus albirostris. The sequence goes on from NC_083101.1 coordinate 25,093,517, forward strand.
GGCTTCCCGGTGGTGAATAATACTTAATTTCTTCCTTCAAGGAGCTCACTTTTCCTGAGGGAGGCAGACATGAATCTCAATATATTGTGCTAAATGCTTTTTAAAGATGTGTAAATCCAAGGGGGTACACACGTAAAGCAAAATATTTTGACCTCATCATTTTGACATTGCAGTTTTAATCCTGCTGAGGTAAAATGAAAAGTTCTTCTAAAATTGAACAGCCTCTAAAAGCATTGACTTTATTTTTAGGTAATAAAATCACAACTAAATATTGCAGGTAGAGATAGCGAACATAAAGTAACATTGATAGCAACACATATATGTAAACTTGATGAAAAATTGACAAAAAGATTATATTACCTTAAAGAGATTTTTATCCACAAAATTTATCCAGATTTTTTAAAAGGTGGACTCCGTAGAAAGAAACCTCAGTAACAACAACAACAGATCAGAGGGCAGAAGGTATAATTTGAAAATTTTAACACTGGGAAAAAAAACTGATAAATTAAAAAATGTCTTTACTGTGATGTATATAGAAAAGACTATGTGGACATAATTTAAGTAAATATTAAAATACAAAAATACATATAATTTCGCTGTGCTATAAAGATTACTGATCAAGGAATTCAAATGGTATAGTGGTTTGCCTATACAAAACTCATTTTGGAGGAAAATTAATCAATGTTGAAATCTACTAAGAGTGTACTTTGTGAGTCACAGAGCAGAGTGAAAAGAGATAATAGGTCTGGTGGAGGAGCAACAGGAAATATCTAGCATGTGTGTTGTCTCTCTTGTAAGTCAATAAAATTGACGAAAGATTTTTATGCACATTGTTTTATCCAAGTCATTTTTGTGTACCCCTGAGCAGTTAATAGCACATTGCAAATTGTGTTATTGGTAAAGATTTGCTGAGTGAATGAAGAATAAATAAACAAATGAATATTAAAAGGACAATAAAAAAAATAAAGGACAATATACCACTGACCCTCAAAGTATCACTAATCCACCTTTGGACAAGAATACTTCCTGTCACTTTGTACTGTAGTCATCTATTTTTATGGTTATCATTCCTATCAGAGGGTGATTTTCTGAAGAGCAGGGAAGATGATTTTTATGTATGTTTATATTCCGTGCCTCTAATTTAGCAGGCATTCAGAGAATGTTTGCTAAATAAATGAATGACAAAATTTTATATTAAGGGTCAGGTTACTTAGTCTAAGAAAACTGAGATGTTTGCCTCATATTTCATTTTCATCATAAAAGAAGTTCAGATGAGAGCCAAGGGCTGTGGAGTCTCCAACCCCTGTAGAATCAAATCTGATTAGGAAATATACTTTGTAAAGGTAACACCTACACCATTTAGGGGAAAATATGAAATAAGATGATATCTACCAAGGGCTCTCCCCAGAGCTGGTTTCTACTCTATTATTTCCCTGGAGACCCCTGGCTCAGTTTGCTCCGTTCTTAGCACAGCTTTTGGCCTCAGCCTTGACAGCAGCTTGGAGGCAGATAGGAACATTATTTCATGAAGTAATTTAGATATGATTTTTTAAAAAATCTCATCTTGGCACAAACCCTACAAGAGCTTGGGTTTAACCTGTTATTATGAGATTTCAGGGAATAATAAATAAATTGCAAAATGGAAAACTGCAGAAGCTTGGGATGAAAGAATTTAAATTGAATTTGCATACAATCCACTAGACATAAAAGGGCACTCAAAGGAGTGAGGTACACTAGTTAGGTAGTATAAAGTTCTCATTTTCACATATCATTATGGGAAAAACACTTGAAGAATTCCTTCTTTGCTCTAATTTTCAGACAAGATAGGTTATTTGAATTTCACAACTATCGGTAGAGTCTTTAGCCAAGGATGGTTGGAAATAGTTGATGTTAGGCCAGGAGTTTTAAGTTAAGTGTCTGGTCATGGTTTATAATTATAAGACCTCTTTTGAGCTTCCACCTTTGGTTTGGTCTCAGAGATCCACTTTATTATCTAGCCCCATTCGACCACTGAAAAATTAGTACTTCAAGAAATGGGAGATACAGAATTCAGCTTTGTTGTAACACAGATGAAATATATGAATTTGGGCAAGTTATTCAACTTCTCTACGCCTGTCTCCTCATCTGTAAATGGAGACTGAAGGAGGAAAAGCACGTAAAGCCTGTAGCCCAGGGCCAGGCACACAGAAAATGCCCCAAGCTATAGTTAGAAGAACTGAGGCTCAGAGTTGGGAAGTGACCAACTCCAGGTCTCAAGCATACTCGTGTCTGCTTTCTAATCCAGCATCCTTTTGTATGTTTGTTGTTTTAAAAATAATTTATTAAAGTGAAATTCACATATCATAGAATTAACCATTTTAATTGAAAAATTTAGTGACATTTAGTACATTCACAGTGTTGTGCAACCACTCTATCTAGTTTTAAAACATTTCCATCATCCCAAAGTAAAATCCCATACCCCTTAAGCATTCTCTCCTCCCTTCAGTCCCTGGCAACCATCAATCTGCGTTGTCTCTATGGAGTTATCTATTCTGGGCGTTTCATATAAGTGGAATCATATATCATGTAAACTGTTCTGTCTGTCTTCTTTTACCTAACATAATGTTTTGGAGATATCTTTAAAAAAAAATCTGACCATCTATTTTTAATTTTCTTGTCAGTATATAGAAATATAATTATTTTTATATATTAACCTTATATCCAGTGACCACAATAAATTCACTTCTTCATTCTAGGAGTTTTATTTTTCCTTTGGTAGGTTCCTTAAAAATTTTCTACATAAACAATAATGCCTTCTGTAAATTAAAAAAATTTAACTTATTTTTCCATATTGCAGTGCTTTTACTTCTTTTTCTTGCCCATTGCTATGGCTGAGAACTTCAGTGCATGAAACTGGAAGTATGAGAGTGGCCATCCTGCCAAAATGAGTCTGAGAATGAAGCCATAGATGCTAACCACACTAACGGAATAAGAGAGGAAAAGTAAGAAGAAAAGGAGAGAGAAACGGAGGGCTATAGAGTCAGAAATACCCCATGATGACATAGACATAGGCATAGACAGAGACAAGCCCTTGCAATGAAGTATACTCAGGTCCCTCTTCCGTCTTTATGGATCCACCCAGACTGTAGCGTGACCTAGAGTGGTGGATTCTTGCAAGATTTTTTTTTTTTAAAGCAATTATTAGGTACTCTCTGCTTCCCAAACATGTTGGTATAAACTTATCATGGACACGATTTAGGAATGTTTGCTGTTCAAGAATTGTGATTTCTACCATGTGGTGTTTTATAAACTGACTCAATGTGCTAGAATCAAATCTACTCAAAGACTAGCAATTTTTAATGAGTAGGAGGTCATCCAATTTTTTCACTCCTAGGACTTTATTTTCCTTAGGCCTTAAGACATGCTCAAAAAGTTGAGAGTTTACCTAGACTTTTCATGTACATTATTCATGGTTGTTCCTCACAGAAACCCAAGTAAGCAAATCCAAGGGCATTCATTTTTCTAGCTGAGGAAACTGAGGCTCAGAAAGATGAATGACTTGCCCAAGATCACTCACGGGACAGGTGGCAGCACTGGGATTGGAATCTAAGTTCACCCTCCAAAGCCTAGATACTTTCTTCAACCTTCTGCCTCCTGCAGAGATGATGCAAAGACCCAGGCCCTTCATTCAGCTTCATGAAACACTGGGAGTTCGGGATTAGACAGGCTCCCAAACAACATATAGGGGGCTGTTACTCTAATGATGGCTGTGTTGGTGCTACACAACATAAACCATACATATCAATTGACTTGTACAAATGGGTAAGACTTAGTCAGATTTTTGCCTCAGCAGAAGAGAAGCTGGAAGGTATTTATAAATTTTTCTGCTCAAGATATTCTCAAAATTCACAAAAGAAGAAAATTAGGAAAGTATCAAGTGAGAAGAGAGATAAAACTTTAATAATTGATGGTATAAAAGTGACCTTGAGAAAAGGAATGGCCAGTTGGGTGACAGGAGTCTAATGAAGTCTTCATATATTGAAGTTCTAAGACATCTTTTGGGAGATGGAAACTATATTGAATGGTCAGCATATGAAATCATGTGCAGTTTCTCAAATATTACCCACTTTTCTGACCTCACAACTTTTCCTCTTGCTTTTCTCTCTTTGTAGATTGCCCTTCCTCCCATTGACCAGTGATGAACTCCTACTCACCCGTCAAGACCCAGGTAAGATTACATGCTCAGTGAAGGCCTCAGCGGGCCCCAGAGAGTTCTCTGCTCCTCCCTCCTATGAGCCTTCCCTCTACCTTGTCCATATTTCTAAGAAATGAGGTGCAATAATAGCCAAAAGTATTTAAAGTATTTGTATATATCTAACCACTTAACTCTAGGGTTCTTGAGGCAAGAGACCATGTCTTATTCATCTCTTCACCCTAGGACCTATATTATGTTGGCACACAGTAAGCTGTCAAAGGTTTTTGCAGCAAACTGAAAAATCTCACAACATGGGAAATTCTTCTATTAAACATACCTTATATAACTAGGAAAAAACTCATATACATTTGCATATTGTCTCTAGGTTAGACACACTACTAAATAGAAATAAATGTCAGCATTTAATGAGATTTCTCTGCTTACAGTCATGCTGTGGAAAGAGAACATTGCCACTGCTTGTAGAATTTATTGACATTCAAGATTACATGTTGCTTTTGGAATGCATGCCATGAAATAGAAAAGGAATGGCTAGGAAAATGGGTGGAAATGTGAACATGTTGGTAAAAAATATTTAGCCTCTAAAATTATATTTGAATATATTTTTATTCAAATTAATGATCATAAATTACACATTCACCTAGGTGACAACTGAACAGATACAGATATAAATCTTGACTCTGCCACCTGTTTCCTCTGTGAGCTCCTGAGCCTTTTTGACCCTTATCTGTCTGTTAAACAGAAGCATTGCATATTTTTGGAAAATGTAAGCTATTTGTTATTATAATTATTTTGATGTGCAGGGGCTAATTACCCCATATCAATCCATAAGTTCAACCCAATCCCAATGAAAATTCCAATGGAATTTTTAGAATTTGCTGAAATATTTTCAACTTTATCTAGAATATCAGGATAGAGTGAGTCAAGAACACTTTGGAAAGGAGGAATGAGGAAGGCATACCTACACCAGATGTATGAAAGCACATTATAAAATCAGAGTAACTTAAAGTGTTGGTACAGGGATAGCGCCAGACATACAGGTAGTATCCTAGATTGTAGTAAACGATAAAAATGGGATTTCAGTTAGGAATGAGAGCAGAGGTTATTCAGTGAATGGATTGGCACAAGTGACTAGTCATTTGGAAAAATGATAGCTAGTGCTACTATGCATTAGATGTGGCTCTACATTCTTTAATACCAGTTAACATTTTTAATTTTTGCGGGAATTTTACAAGTAGGTAGGTACTATTATTATCACTATTTTATAGATGAGGAAATTGAGACACAGATAAGCTAAATAATTTGTCCGAGGTCATACAACTAGTCAGGAATAGAGCTGGAATTTGAATCCAGGCAGTCTAGCTTCTGGGTTCATGCTGTTAGCCACTATGCATAATGTCTCACAGTCTCACGCCTTGTACCAAAGTATGTTTCAAATGGATTGAAGTTTAAAAAGTAAACTTAGGGCTTCCCTGGTGGTGCAGTGGTTGAGAGTCCGTCTGCCGATGCAGGGGACACGGGTTCGTGCCCTGGTCCGGGAAGATCTCACATGCCGCGGAGCGGCTGGGCCCGTGAGCCATGGCCGCTGACCCTGCGCGTCCGGAGCCTGTGCTCTGCAACAGGAGAGGCCACAACAGTTAGAGGCCCGCGTACCGCAAAAAAAAAAAAAAAAAAAAGTAAACTTAAAACCAGAAGAAAATATAAGCAAATTTTTCTATAATTTTGTGATGTGTAAGGCAGTTTAAAATGACATTAAAATCAGAAATTCTCAAAGAAAAATATAATAGATTTGACTATATAAAAAATTTTAAAATATCTTAGCATAACCAAACCAAACCAACAAAAATACAAACATAAAAAATTAACCAAACCAACTAAACAAAAACAACACAGAAAATTGACACTATCAAATGACAAATTGGAACACCTTATAAGCAACTTATATGGTCAAGTATTAATAGATCAATTAATAAAGAAAGAGTTCAGTGGAGGATTGGTGAAATAACTCCTGGTATATTCATGCATTGTGGGAAATCATTGTTTTTAAAAACAACAGTGTAGAGTGTTATATACTGGCATAGAAGTATGCCTGTGGTACATTTGTTAATCAATAGACAATTGCAAACTTACACTATAACCCTATTTTGTGGGAAAAAAGCATGTGGGTGCTTGTGTGTTTGTGTGTGTGTTAATGTATGTATACTTAGGAAAAAGCCTGAAATGGTAAAATCAAATATATCTCTGTGTAGTGTGGTTATGGATGATTTTTACCTTTTTCTTTACCTTTTTATTGTCAGAATTTCTTGCAATATGCATGTATTTCTTCAATTATGAAGTGGTTTAAGCCTTGAATTATCTTTTTCCATAAAGTCAATAGAAGAGGAAATTCCAAGAGCATAATAAATTTATATATTCCTAGATTACAGTAATTTCTATGATGTTTTGGTGGAATGCTTATGGTTTGGGGAGAATGGCTTATAATAAAAAGCCAATGAGACCATGTAAGTTACTAATTTCTACATTTAAATTGCACTGTGCTCTGAGTACATGACCTATACAGTTCCTACTTTGGGGAATTTATCTTGGTTTTATTTTTGCAGCCAAATATATGATATATATATTTGTATATGTATATGTTCCATCAGATCTTAGACGAAGGTATATTCTCTGTTTCTTCCCCTGAAATTTAATATGTGTATATTAAGTTATTAACTTTATTATTCATATCTTCTATATCCTTGGTTGGTTTTTATCCACCTGAATGGCTAAGCCTGGGGTATTTTAGTCTCTAATAGTTGTGTTTCTGTGTATTTTGCATAGTATTTCTAATATATATGCATTTTTATTCTTGAAATCTCTGCAGACTGTGCTTTTTGTCAATATGCAAGGATACTCCCTGTCCTGTTTAATGCTACTTGCTGCATATTCTCATTCCTTTCTGTTTGGGCCTGCTAAAACCAAAGTGTGCCTTTCCCTGTCTTTGTGTTTTTAATCTTTTAAAATAAGTTAATGCTTTGGTTTTAGAGTTGTCTGTTAGAGTTAGCTTTTGATTTCTGACCATTTATATTTGTTGTCACAGCTGATATGTTTGGTCTCACTTCTATGATCATCTTTCTGTTTTACTTCCATACTGATTTATTTTATTCTCCAAAGTGGGATGCATATACCCCAGTTGGTATACAAGATCATTCATTGGAGACTCTGAAGAAAATCTTATTTTTTATTTAAAAATTAAGACAGATATTAAGCTTTACTGATATTTAATGTGAGTTAATACTGATACTTTGCTCCGGTCCACATGTAAGGCAGACTCAGTTTATTCGTAATAAGCGAGGCAGAGGAGAGTGATTTCTAGAAATCGGGGTGAATGACAGTGACACTTTTACATTTTGCTCACTTTCCTTGACTCACTGGAATTTTAGTGTACTTAATTAAGTGAATTTAAGGGTTATTTTGTTTACTTTTATCTAAGCTAAGACACAGAATTGGCAAGGTTCTTAAAATGATTCCTGAAAAAAAAAAAGCAGGTTAAAAGTAATGTCCATTATGCAAACGCAGACACAAAAGAACAATAACAACAGTCCTCTCCCCTCCCCCACAAAAGACCAGGTCTAGCTCATACTTTCCCTTTTCCTGGCAGGAATTCACTGTTAGCCACATTATGAGGTAATAGAGAGCATTTTCAAAAAGGATGTTTGGAAATGTTTCCCCGCTGTGTTTCCATTGCTATCTGATACATTGTTGAAAACGATATAAATGTTACACCTATAAAATATAATCTCTCATATCAACACACTTAAAAAACTTGAAACAGAATTTTTATCCTGTTTAAAAGTTTTAGAGAATTTTAAACCCATTTGTTGAAGCATAAAAATATAACATGTACTGACCCCTTTTCAAGAGCAATTGATGGATATCATGGAATGTGGAAATTTACTACCACATTTCAACAATAACAATTACATAATTGGTGGAGGGAATAGAACATAAATATTGTTATTATTAAAAGTAGTCAATGACATACTTCTTCACTTTGAATTTGTCTCTCTGTGAAGGATATTATTCAGCTATTACAGTCACTAAAACCAAGTTTGAAATAAAAATGGATGCAGAATCACACCTTTGAATGCCGTATTGCAAGATGTGGAGCTGAGCTTTTTAAAAACAGTGAGAGCAAATTAGTCATCCTCCTCCCACTAAAAGTTATTATTTTAGGGAAAGAAAAGTTATTAATAAATGCAATTAAATTTATTTTAAATTAAGGTTAATTTCAGGTTTATCTCATCCTTTTGATAATTCTATCACCATCTATTCTATAATACGTGCACATAAACGTGTTCATACAATGGTACATGTGTTTGTATATAATTTATTAAGAAATCACTGGACTTGGGATGTATTGCTCAAAGTCTCACTCACCTTTAACTAAAAAATATATTTGAATATATTTTCTTTAATTATTGATGTTAAGAATTAAGCTATATTAATTTCCATTGCATAAGAAATTTAATATACTTTTATACATCTTTTCCCACATGTTCTACTTTTATTGATAATAATTTTTGACTTTAATGCAAATTATTGTCATCTTAATCATATAGCTTCTCTTTTATGAATTATTATTAACATCTGCATTAATTTTAAAACTATATTTTTTATTATTTAAACAACTCTTTATTAAGTTCCATTGCATCACTGAAGCTTTTCTACCACAACTTTCATATTCTTGAATTTTAAATTTATGGTTTAGGTCTTGATTAAATCTTCAAGTAATTTTTATCCACATATGCTTTTCTGGAAGCATATATGGGAGATACAATTTCCATGTCTTGTATCCTTCAGTATAGCATACTCAGCCTCATATATATAAAGCAATTGTCTAGTTTTAGAATTTTTTGTCACAGTCTTTTCCCCTCAAAATGCTCTAGATATCACTCCACTGTTTTCTGGAAGTTTGTAATACAGAGATATCTGTTTTAACTCTATTTTATTTTATGTTATTTTCCCCTGAGTTTTATATTCTGTGGTTCTTCAACTGCTTTCTCCTGGGCTCACTCCTATGATTATACTTTGTCATCTGCTCATCTGGGGCTTGAGAGTTTAAGATGGCCTCTGATGGCTTCATGCACAGTCTGGGACCTGTTACAGGGTCTTTCTCCATTCAGTCTCTCTGCTGACCCAGGCCCCCTTACTTGTTGATGAGAGTGTTCCAATACGTGAGGATAAGAACTTACAGCGTAGGCTCTAGAACTCACACAGTGTCACTACTGATACATTCTTTTGGTCTAAACACATCACAAGGCCAGCCAGATTCTATCCACTTCTGGATAGAAGGTGTACTATTGTGATTTACAATAAGACATATATATTTGATCTTTGTCCCTGTTGTTCCTGGCACAGAGCTCCTAGAACCCTTGGAATTTTTAAGGTGACCGTGTCTTTTTGTATGCTAATGAGCTGATGGTGGCTGGGGTCTCCTGAATAGCTTCAGAATGGGGGCTGGTTACCAGGAGAACCAACCTTGTGATTAGGGGGTTGGAACTTTACGCCCCACCCTCTGACCTCTAGGGAGCAGAGAGGTGCTAGAGATAGGCTTAATCACTAACTGCCAATGATTTAATCCATCATGCCTAGGAATGAAGCCTCCATAATAATCCTAACTGAAGGGGTTTGGAGAACTTCCAGATTACTAAATACATGGGAGGGTGGCACGCTCAGAGAGAGGACAGACGTTTCATGCCCCTTACCCCGTACTCCACCCTATGCATCTCTTTCACTTGGCTGTTCCTGAGTTGTATCTTGTTATAATAAACTAGTAATCTAGTTAGTAAGCTGTTTTCCTGAATTCTGTGAGCCATTTTAACAAATTATTGAACCCAAGGAGGAGGTCATGGGAAACCTTGGTTTATAGCTGGTCAGTCACAAGCACAGATGACAGACAACCTGCACTTGTGATTGGCACCTAAAGTGGAGGCAGTTTTGTGGGACTGAGCCCTTAACTTGTGGATCTGATGCTAACTCTAGGTAGATAGTGTCAGAATTTAATTGAATTATAAGACATACAGTTGGTGTCCACAGAGAATTGGAGAATTGCTTTGTGTGGGAAAAAACACACACATCTGGTGTCAGAAGTGAAGTATTGGTGTGAGTGTAATAGAGTATGGAAAAACAGAGTTTTCCTTTAGTTGGCAGAGAGAAAGTAGAGAGGAAATAGTTTTTCCTTTCTGAAGGCACAGCAAAGTCGTATTGTGGATACTGTGGGGGAAGGAATTTGCAGCCATTAAACCATCTACCACACTAGCAAACTGCAACATTCTACTTAACAATAGAAATTCATTTGTCCACCCTCTACTTGCCAGTTCTGGATCCCAGATTCATTCCATCCCTAAGGACCTCTGAGTCCTCTGTCTCCAGCCAGCCAAGGCAGAAAGATTCGATAGAGAAGGCACGCTGGCTTCTTAAAAGCCTAAGCCCAGGAGTGACATTTCACTTCTGCTTATATTCCTTTGTCAAAAACTATTCATATGGCTCTACTCCAGTGTCAAGGGGCAGGTGCCTCCCAAGAATAATAACGGAAGGGGGACCGTGAATTTTTGGTGAACAATCAGCCGTCTATGCCACATTCAACAACTGTGGTTTTTTTTACTTCCACTGCTGACTTAGCTGTCAGATACTCATTCAGAAACCCTCCAGAATCTTTCTGAGACACAAACTGTCATATGTGTGTTCTTATTTCTTACAGTAAATATTTCAAAAGAAGCATTTCATCTTTTCAAGGTGATTTTCTTATTTGGACTTGCAACGTGGCATCCCACTTGAAGTGGCTTCTTGCTTCTGTTGTGAGCTCTTTCTTCGTGAGATGGCTCCTGGCTCAAGGAGAAAGCCCAGCAGCAGAACTAGCATTTTGATTATTGAACTTTCCTGTCCTAAGGTCTCTTTTCACCCCTGCAAATTAGTTGGTCTTATAGGAATTGTCTGGGTCCTTCACATCCTTGCTATCCCTTCTCTATTACAAGGACATTCATGAATAGAGCCTAAATGGTACATTCCGTTCATTATCCTCAGCCTATATGAAATATAGATTCCCTAACGTGTCAGGCATATGCACAGCATCCTTCCTATTTTCCAATGCTGATGCTGGTTTTTCCCTAATTTCATATTCATTGGTCATCCCATTTGACTGAGGGTGGAGGGCTGAGTGTTTGACGCCTGCACTTACGTCACCATCAGATGCAGAGGAATTGCACAGTCTCTCGTTGAAATGCTTGTGGAAATTCTATGGCCAGTAATAGCAGTTTTTTTAAAACACCTTGTAAACTTTTACTTTTGCAGAACTATCATAAATCTGTTTAATTCAACAGTTTACACTAAGTACTCCAGTATTCTACTTAGAAGTAAAACATTTTTCTGCTTGTATGAAACTTTGCTCTGTTGGAAGTTAAGAATACCATTTATGGCAGGCAAATTTCTCCATATCTGATAATCAAAAATTGTGATAGCTCACACGTGTATCCATTTAGTGAGTAGTTCTGAGGCTGCACAGCTGAGCCAGAAGTAGCGCTAAGCAGCGGGGCGCCAGCATCAGGAGGGGCACTTCTGCCCTCAAGAGGCTCACAGTCACTGAGGGGCAGATTGAGTCAGTGTGGTGTTTGGCAATATCAACCATCATACTTTCTTTTTTCTCTTCCTCCTTGCATGTGACCCTTCCTCAGTGGTTTTCACACTAACTCTGGGGGAAGCAGGACTGAAAGGGTAAGAAAAGTGGGTGGGCTGAGCTTTTCTTTTTCTTTTTCAACCTTCAACATGGGTCTTTAAGACCCAAAAGGCAAGCTTGAGGGAAGCAGGGTGTAAATGTTATGCCAACACAGGAAACTGTGAAAGAGTTCTCTATCTCACTGGTGGCTGGGGTGTGGTCTGGGGGGAGGAGGAGCAATGACCTTCTGGAGCTGAGTGGTTTGAGGCGGAGGGTCGGATCCGGGCATCCACGTGGAGGACAGCAGGTGCCACACAGCAATCCTCTACAACTTCTTCAGCCCAAGACCTTGTTGAGCTGTAAGCGGTGCCCTCTGCCATCTTCTCCATGGCTTGGGCCAATGATAAATCCTCCTCTAACTAAAACAAACAAACAAACAAAAACAAACAGCCTTCCCACACACACACACACAAAAAACCAAACCAGACTGTGGGTCATGACACCTGAGAAGTAGTTGATGGACTGACTTTAGGACAAAAATGGGCAAGGGCGAAACCCACTTCCTTTTCACAGATAATTACAATGCGAGATTCTGAAACAGATTTTTATGTAGCTGGCTATTAAGCAAAGAGAAAAGGAAATGGTGCTGAGAGTGGCCAGCAAGATGGGGCTTCACTAACTTGTGTCCTAGGTAAGGCCAGCAAGAGGGTATGTGATAACACAGGTGGAGTGAAGACAGTTATGGGGTTTTGGTAACATAGTTTTTGAACTCAGTATAAAGATACCATCCAGTAAAAGACTCCCAAATGTATTTATCTAAAAGCTTTTCGAAGTCATATGAATCAAATCATGTATAATAACCATATGTTTAATAAAAACCACCTTAATTAAAAAAATAATTACATAAAATTATTATCATCCTGAAAAACCCTAATCCCCAAGCACAGAGTAGGGAAAAGATTATGAGCGTTCTAAAATTGAGCCTGAAATATGTATTACATATGTAATATATAAACATATTTCTACTTGTAGGAAAATTATCATGGTTTTGTGGGATTATGAGAGGGTTTTCTTTCTGATTTTTTCAAGTTTCAGATGAACGTGTATTTTATAATTAGAAACAATGTGATTACAATTCCTTTGAAAATAGGAAATTGAGGATATCTTCTGATGAATAAAGAATTTTTTCTATAAATTTTTCTCTGTAAATTGTCTTGGTATCTATCAAAGTAATAACTAATAAGAAAACTTGAAATTAAGGTTGTTTTAAAAATTATTTTTATAAATTTTGTTTTAAAGAGGAGATTGTTTTTGGTTTTGCCCAATGTCTGTTGAAGCTTTATCCCATGACTAATAACTTCTAAATACTATTGCTTTGAAAAAAGAAAAGAAAAATTCTTTGTTCTTGAAACCAAAGACAAAAGATCATATGGCCCTGTTTCCTCTAACTTACTTCATTTGGTTTGACTTAACTTTGACATCTATTCCATGTCCTGTTTCAATAAACTGCTTGACATTGATCTCAACATTTCATTAGGAATTCATGGTGGAAAGAAATTACTCTGAACATTTGTACCTTGTTCTTAGAGTAAATGATATGTCATTTACATTTCATACCTTTTCTTGCTAACCTGTAACCCCTTGAAGACTTTGGTACTTTTCCATTATTAGCTCAAAGACATTTATTATCATTTTCCCCCCTGATTTATGCTGAGACCTCAGTGATTGAGCCATGATTCTCAGGGTCATTATATAAAATTGCATAAGTGCTCCATGAACAAAAAATTTTCTGTAAACTTCTCAACAGCACACTAAAAGGGGTTGGTTTCCTAGCTTTTCCGTTTAAAAAGGGCTGTGTTATTATAATAGCACAGTTTTAGCTACTGTGGTTTGATCTTCTGGCTGTGAAAAGGTACAAATTTAGATTTCAGAAATGACATTTTATAGTGAAAAGAGCACCAGCTTTAGAAATGACAGACCTGAGTTCTCATTCAACACTCAGATAATTACTTGCTCTGTGTTCTTAGACAAATTACTTCACTCCTCTGAGCTTCTATTTTCTCATCTTAAAGTGAGATTAAACCCCCCCCCAAACTGTCTTTCATGATTGTTACAAGGTTGAAAAGTATAATATACCAAGTACCATGTAGTTAATGGTCAATAAATGGTAGTAATAGTTTGTTCATATCTTTGCTTTCTCCTCTGTTAACTCCTATGTTGGTGGAACAACTGGTACAATGTGAATGATGAATTACCAACTGTGTCTCTGAGTTTGGGAATTTAGGAAGGCATGGTTTGGGACTCATGAGCTCTTACCTGTACAGTAGCCTTGAAAATTCAACTGCTTTTTTATTGTACAAACAGCAGGGTGCTCAGTCACACATTTGTGGTGACTAAGTTGAGCAGCTGCCATAATTGACATTTTAACTACTTTAAATTACAACCAAAAATCAAAGACTGCCTAATCTTGTTAACTGTGAAACTCGTAGGTTTTTAAGTTCAATAACTATTCACTGAGCTGTTACCAAGTATCTGGATACAGAGTAAAAAGGACAGGCAAGGCTCCTGGTTGCAAGGAAATAGCTTTTGAGTGGGGAGAGAGTTAAGAAAAAAACAGATCTGTGAATAAATAAAATAATTAGAGCTTGTCCAGAGTGTTGGGGGACTGAGCTGGAGAGTAACAGAGAACTTATTGAGACAGAATGATCCTACTCCTGGAAGGCCTAGGGCTGCAGCTGACATTTAAGCTTCAATGAGAGGCAGCAACTTCTGCAGAGAGCAGGGACAAGACTGGTCCAGGAAGCCAGAAAAGCATATACAAAGCCCTAAGTCTAGAAACATGGAACACTGATGAATATTCAGGTGGTTTTCAGGGCCGTGATAATCTTTTCTTCTATCATTCCAGTTGATGAATAAGTACTGAAGTGAGACTTGTGATAATTTGAGACTTGTTAGCCATGTATTAAAATATTCTGGAATAAGACTGTCCAGAAGATTATATATAGGCAGGCATAATTTCTACTAAAGTAGGTTTACAGGTCACTAAATAAAAGCTATTCAGTCCTCTTGTTTGTTATTCTAAATAGTAATGATGATGATAATAATACCACTGTTTCTGTATAGTGTACTTGTAGTCCTCAGAGAGCCAAGGAAATATTAGAATACTAAGTGGAGCTGGGGAATTGTGGTTGGTGTCTGTTTCCTCAGACTCTCATGAACGCTATTGATGTTCTCATCATCCAAGTCTAGAGAGTGTCTTAAGTTCAGGTGGCTCTGAAGCTTCCATCACAAACTTGACTCCAGAATTTTTGCTTAGCCTGGGAGCCCCAGTGACTAGACGTTACTCATAGGACCTCCCCGACTCCAACACCTTCCTTGCCTTAGGGATTCTCTCTCTTCCATCCCTTTGTGTTCCCGTCTCCCTACTCAAAGGTACTCACTGCTCCAATTTCCCCCCCGCAAAATCCTCTCAAGGTCTCACTTTTGGAAGATAAGAACCAGGAAAGGAGGTTGACTGTGGGCGAGAGAATGACTTTGGCTATCCTTTCTGAATAGGTTGGGAAAAACATAGTGAGAACCAGACCCTAATACTTGCCATCAGGAAGCACAGAATGTAATAGAATATATTTTCTTTTTTGAAATTTAGGTTTTATTTTATCAAAGCTATACATGTACATAATTCTATGAAAAACAACACTTCTCTATCTATTCCTATATTCCTCTTCTCAGAGGCAACAACTTGCAACACTTCTAATAGAATCTTTTAGCGTTTACCTCTATATATTTAAACCAAGCTTATGTTGCTGTTTCTTGATGTGTGAAAACTACTGTAAGTACTAATACTATTTTAAGTACTACACTATGGTAGATAAGGATTTATCCCTATCCACATTTCTCATGTTTTTCATTCTCTTAATGTAATTGTATGACCATATAAAGATGATTTATATCTGAGCATGCAGTATTGCATGATTATTTTCTTGCACAATATTTTCTTGTTCTTGGAGTTAATCATGTTATTATCCTTTGCTTAGGTTTCTATGTACTCATCATTCATTCATCTCCAAACTTAACACCCAGTTGTATAAATTTAAAACATATAAGGTTGTCTATCAATCTCATCTCTTGGAAGAACTTTCTTCTGGACTCTTTTAACCTGCTCCAACCTGGACCAGTGTGATAGACATGGAGATGTGTTGTCCAGAAGCCCCTTCAAGGAGGGACGTTTTGTTCCAGCTGCTGGGAATGAGTCAGCAGACAGCCTCCAGCTGTCAGCATCTTCATCTTTTGTCTCAGCTGCAGAGAGCTGTCCCACCCAAGAGCATGCCTTTGCCCTGGCAGCCCATATCCAGTGACTGACAACGGAGAGGTTATAAAAGTCGCTTCAGCCCACTGAGGAGCAGCTCAAATGGACTGTAATGCTCCAGAGCTCCTTGAGGGGTTGGACAAGGCTCTATTGTATCTGCATCATAATTCAACTTCTCCTTCTGCTTGGTTTTGCTTCTTCCCTCTCACTTCTTCCCAATTCCTGAGAAGTATTGATTTCTAATAAATATTCTGCATGCCAAACTCCTTCTCAGCCTCTGCTTCTGGAGAACCCAACCTGAACTAATTACTCTCTTAGGGCTTCTGCATAGGAGTTTTCTTGCAACATCCTGGGGATTCCCTCTGATGTATTGTTATGTTGGGTTCTCTGTTTCTCAGATCTCTGACTTCTCTTTGGTTTATTCTCTTGTTTTGATGGAGCACATTCTCTAGTAGTTTCCCGAGGAAAGATATCTGGAAGATAAAAAATTTTAAACTTTGTGCATCCAAATATGGCTTTATTCCCATCACATTTAATTGATAGCTTGGTTGGATATAATTTTCCTTCAGAATTTTGAAGGCATTGCTCAATTTTCTTTTGGTTCCAAGATTTCTGTTTAGAACTATGATGCCAATATAATTCTTGAACTTTTATATGAAAACTGTATTTCTTCTCTGCAAACTTGTAGGATCTCCTTTATTCTCATTGTTTTGAAATTACTTCTTCCAGTTTAGGATTCTGCTAAGTCTATTCCAACTGATCCAGTTGCTTTCCACCTTCCAAAATTCTGTTGCTCTTAGCTTCTTTCTATTTTCTTTCTCTTTGTGTATTTATACCTTAAAACAAACAAACAGATAGGCAGACAGACAAATAATAACAAAGCATTATAGTGCCTAATGACATTTAACTAGACTTTTGGGAAGGAGGGGGCAGAGGTTAAATATGTGTGTTCATCTTAGCATATTTAAGGAGAAGCAGAATTCGATTTTTTCAAGGAAAAGTTTATCTGGTGAAGCTGTTTGTATCTTTCTTCCTTCTCTTCTCCCCCCCCCCCACTTTTTTTGACTCTTTTCCATAAGCACTAATTGCATAACTGTACTCTATCCCACCTTGTGTCTATAAAGTCATTGATGTGGTGCCTTTGACTCTTCATATCCATGACTAGGGTGAAGAGCTCTGCTCTCTCGTGATTCCAGTCCTGTGCAGACTGTGCTAAGAGCTAACCCAGCTGCTGCTGACAGGGTGAGGGTCCTGTTTATGCATTAGAGTTGAGCTGGATACCTCTGAGTGTCCTTAAGGCTCGAATCCAGGAATGTCCTTCTTCAATAAGAGCATGGAGTTGCAGGTCCCTCTAGGAAACAGAAATAGTGAAATAGAACCTTAAGAATACTGTTGAAAATTCCTACCTACAATCACTTTTTTGGCGGGAGTGACTGACAAGGTGAAAACAGAACCGGACGTGAATGAATAATTAATACTGAGACAAATGACAGAAAATGGATTCTAATAAATCAGCTGCCTAATATTTTGCATCCTTTGGAATTCAACATGATCTATGGATGAGATACAAGTCTTTAGCATTATGTGCCAAGTTATGCGAACTCACAGACCATAATTCTTATGGGGTTTAATTAGTTGAGAAAATGAGAAATAAAACTGAAAGCTTTTAACTTCTTGTTCTATGTGTTGT
The DNA here is from genome assembly GCF_949774975.1 of Lagenorhynchus albirostris. NCBI lineage: Eukaryota > Metazoa > Chordata > Mammalia > Artiodactyla > Delphinidae > Lagenorhynchus > Lagenorhynchus albirostris. The sequence goes on from NC_083101.1 coordinate 25,111,398, forward strand.
AGTGATAAAAGCACTGGAGGAAGAACAGAAACCCCTGTTTTGTTTTTGTTTTAATTTCAGCCACTATACTTAATAGCTTTGTGAATTTGGGTAAGTTACTTTATCTAAGATTTATGTTCCTTATTTGTAATTTGGAGAAAATATTAATTCCTTCATAGGGTTGTTGTTAACAAATTACTGTATGTAAAACTATGAGCACAATGTCCATATATGGTAGGTGTTCAAACAATGGTAGTTTTCTTCCCTTGTGGCATCTATATTTGACCAAGAACATAGTAATTTTTTGTGTGCAAGAAAATTTGGAGGCTACTATTGACGCATCCTTCAAAGAATCTACAAGATAAGAGGGTTTCATCTGCATTAACTGAACTGTGAATTTGATGGGTCTTAAAACTCCTCCATACACACTCAATCCTCAAATTAGGGCCCATTTAAGGTGGCATGAAGGCCTCAGAATCAGGGAACATTTCATAACTAGAGTTAACTGCAGCAAAGAAAATTGGGTCTGTAAATAAGAACTGACAGCTAAAGCAAAGATTAATTTTAATGGCATGCATTAACAATATGCAATTTGAGATTGTTAGTGGAGAATTCTCCCCGAGAACTGGCAGTAGGCAGTATGGGTCTTGACATGGGAATTCACATGGGCAAGCACGTTCATTCAATACACCTTTTCTATCCCAAAAACATTAGCATACCTAGAGGCCCACATCAGGGAAAGTGGCCTATTTATTCACATCAAATCATCATATGTATGGACTGTTTCCATTTAATATAATTGTCAGGAGCAAAGACTCACTTGGTATAACTTAGAAGTGACAAGGAAATTGGATGGAGCTTCATATGGTTGACTCTAGAAAAACAATGAAGCAGTGACTAGAAATCCTAAAGTTAAATCCTAGTGTCTGTAAAGGCTTGGAGGGTTTGTGTCCACATAAAAAGTGATGGCAGAAAGGAGCCCAGTTTCGTTATTGAGGACTTTCACAAGATCCTTGTCTGGGTCAGATTCTAGACTGAAGAATGATACCACTATAATCACCAGCTCTTCTTCATGATTGTGGATGGGGAAAGGCCGAAGAGCAGGGGAACCATGAGGTGCCTGGATGTTACCTGCATTAGAATTTTTCACACTGATGTTGATTCTCTGGGCAGGCCAGAAAAACATAACTTTTTTGTACCTCATTTCAGTAAATCCAGTTACCACTGTATCTGTGCTTCCTGATGAGAATGTTAAAAAAAAAAATTAATGGAAGTTATCTGAAAGTCTTAGAAAGGGGAATATGCAAGAATATTATAGTTTTCAAAATATACATTTAAGTTATAAACTGGTAAAAAGCTTATTAACTGTACTTTCTTAGCTGAAAGATAAATCTTTTCTAAATTCATACTTTCTAAGAAAATGCAATTCCCCATTTATTGAAAGTGCTCTTTTATTCTTCTATTAAACAAGTTATAGATTTTTGATGCATAGAACATTATGTTTTCTAATACCACATACCCTGTATTTGGTATACCTTTACAGAAAATGTAAATATGTGATTAGTGGTTATTGAGTAATCAGGTATTTGCTAGATGGACATAATCCTGAGAATCAAGGGTGAGATGGGATTTTTTTTTTGGTGGGAGGGGAGGCTGTCCCTGTAGAGTTATGACAAGATTTGAGAAACCCATACATGTCCCAAGAACTACCTGTAGATTGAATCAATGCTGCATATACACAGGGAATACTGGAATAGCACGTGACAATTTCTTTCACTTCAAAATGTTGTCCTCACATTTGAGAAGTTTTGTAGCCATTTTTCTGTTCTGAATTTTCAAATATAATCTGTCTGCTACCTCACCTGGTGCACACTGTCATGGATAGGAAACAGGTCCTAAGGTCTCCTTGGCCCAGATACTGAAATCAAGCTCAGAGAGACTCTGTAATGTGGTCAAGGCCATGCAGCTGGTTAGCAATAGAGACAGGTTTAAAACCCGAATTTGCCTGATTTCAAAGCCCAGACTCTTTTTCACTCTACCATGTGCCTCTCAACTGAGCAGGTTTGCTTTTTTATACCATACTTCCAAAAATTCAGTTCCCATGAGGAGACACCAAGAATATGTATGTACTGGGAGGTAGAACTACCTTTTTATATGTTGCTTTGAGCCTCAGTCATCAGCTATTTAATGCAATAAAAGAGAGGGTTAAGTGGTGCCCAGTGTGGAGGAGGAAAAGGAAATGACTCTAAACCACTAAGGAACCCCTGGAAGAGTGGACAGAACCCTACCTGGGGCGTCAAGCGGCCTAGCTTCTTATTGCAGCTCAGCCATCCCCTTTCTGTGTGACCCGGGGGAAGTCCCTACCCTATTCTGTCCTCTGTTCTCCCAGTTGTAGAATGAAAATGTGAAACCCAGCCCCAGAAACAAACTGGATATCTGCTCTGGCTTCCTAATCCAACGTGCAAAACAGCCGGGCCATGGAACAAAATTAGACTCAAGGCTTCATTGATATCACTGACTGTATTTCTTGAGCAAATAACTTAATCTATTTTAACCAATCCATTCTCTCCCCAAATTATATTGATGAAGAAATCACAACAAATATTCTCTCATTTACTTTCCCAAGAGGCAAGTAGCACTATAAACCCAATTTCTGACGCCTTAACATGACATTGGCTTCCTTGTCAAAAAAGAACAATGAGAAAATATACACAGAAAAATTACAAAAACTTTCTTTACAAATCAAAAGTATTATGAAATAGCCACGAGAGAAAAACTGTGTTATCAAATGGGTCCCAAGGACCCATTATAAACATTATTCACCATAGAAACATTCCCAATGAAATTTTCAAGGAGACTTATTGACAAATGAATATATACACATACATATATATATATTTTTTTTTTATAAGCAAACCATCTCAGAAATATCATATTAAACGAATTAAGACACAACAATAGCACATGTCTAACAAGAACTCATTGATACTTGTACTTGAGGGTGGTGCTGGTGACGTGTCCGTAGGTTTGCAGCCTTCAAGAGATGGATGAAGACTGAGGAGCCTGCCCCGGGGCAATCCTTAACTCCCAAGGCCATCATGGTGAAGGAGCAGAAGAGCTTCCTCCTGGCCTAGCTCTACAGCCTGTTCAGCAGCAGAGGCTCTAGGGGACCCAGTACAGCTGTCTTCATTTTTTGTTTGTTTCTTTGTTAGTTTCTGCTTTATAACAAAGTGAATCAGCTCTACAGGAGTGGCTGTCTTCATTTTGAATTGTAGAGAAAAAGGGGTTGTAGGTATTTTTTTTTTCTGAATTATCTGACAGTAAAAACATTGCTCAACACTGAGAGAGAGAAACACAAAATTTTGAATCAGAGCATTTTATAGTTGGAAAGGAGTCCTAAAGTTATGATGTTTTACAAACCATTGGAAGGAGATAAAGGCTGCAAGGGTTTGACTTTCTGACTTGTGCAGTGAGAAAAAAAAAGTCAGGGACAGGATGGGAGGCAGACCAGGGTCAGATAGATGGTAAAATTTCATGTCAGTATAAGGTCTTGGTAAATAATCCAGAAAAACTAAGGTTTCATTTAGGAATTGAGAGATTGAGAGTGAGCCCAAGATGACAATGACTGCCACCACCACCAATCAATCAATAAGAATGATAACAAAAATAGCAATAATAACAATGACTCTTTTTAGACACAGCATTGCCTTGAGATGAACCAAAAAGAGAGAAAAGAAAGAGTTCAGGAAGATGGTCTTGGCTTGGATCCTATTCCCATTATGCCTACATACAAAGGGGACCTTTCATCTTATAAATAAAATCCAAATTTGATGGAGTTCCTCTGCATTATGAAACTACTGCCCTACAGCGCTTTGAAAGGGGAGAGAGAAATTTGGCTTAAAACTGCAGCATGTAATTGTGCAGTAGTGGGAACCAGGGCGTCGCTGTTCAATCCCTCAGGACATTCAAGGAGAAAACTGCTTGGCTTTTCAGGCAGTCTCCCTTCTAGTTCTGGAAAAGCCACCTTCATCATAGTCCTCGTTTGTCAGATGAGAAGTTGTTGATATTATCTGCCTCATCTGTCCTAAAGGGTCATTAGGGGGTTAAAAGGAGACTAAGGGTGCCAGGAAACCCAAGGAAGGCCGGCTTTTCAATACTTGAGCCAAAGAATCAGTTCTGTACAAACATGGTGGAGGGAATAATTGCTAAACTTGGGCAATAATTTTCAAGGAAGCAGAAAAAGAAGTCTAATGACAATCAATCTGATAAAACTAGGCTTGATTGAGCTGACAGGTAAGGATGAGTGACAGGCCCCTGGCCATGATCCATCACACCTTCCCCTGGGCCAATTCTACCTTTCTTGAAAGCTTAGCATTGTAAAGCAATTATACACCAATAAAGATGTTAAAAAAAAAAAAAAGCTTAGCCTTCCAAACAGATTGAATAGTGATTCTTTGGCCAACACACCTGAGTTTCTTCATGTTGCCAGCCGGCAGCTCCTCATCAAACATATAATTCAGGGTGGTGGCTTTGACTGGTTTCTAGAGAACTCGGTTCTTGCTCAGGTGGCTCTGGTCTTGCCCAACATCCACATTGTTATTGGCCATTATTGATCACTTTCACTTGGTAATAGATCTTGGCAAACCTGCAGTCTGCCAGACCACTAAAAAATAAAAATCACCATCTTTTTTAAAAAATTAATTAATTATTTTTGGCTGTGTTGGGTCTTCGTTTCTGTGCGAGAGCTTTCTCTAGTTGCGGCAAGGGGGGGCCGCTCTTCATCGCGATGTGCGGGCCTCTCACTATCGCGGCCTGTCTTGTTGCGGAGCACAGGCTCCAGACGCGCAGGCTCAGTAGTTGTGGCTCACGGGCCTAGTTGCTCTGCGGCATGTGGGATCTTCCCAGACCAGGGCTCGAACCCGTGTCCCCTGCATTGGCAGGCAGATTCTCAACCACTGTGCCACCAGGGAAGCCCCCAAATCGCCATCTTTTTGAGAATGTGGGCTTAAGGCAAAGACCAAGGTCATTGGTAAACTCCTCCTGATTGACCCCACAGAAGCAAGAGTGTAGGGAATCTCCTGTTCCAGGTAGTTTACCCCAAGGAAGAATCCTGCTGAAGAAATTGCCTGTGAGTTGGAGTGATTTGGACCCCCAGCACCACCTTCTGTCTCTGTCAGAGGGAGGAGATGTGGGAAACACTGTTGGGCTGGGTGATGAAATTGTGGTTCCCCCTAGTTCCCCCAGTGAAGTGCTTCTTCATGTCCCAAGGCAAAGCTTTACATCTTTTGTGCAAGCACTATTTATCCAGTTGTGATGTTCTGGGGTCTAAGCATCTTTTGTATATCAGTGTTGAAGTTCTAAACAATGGAAGCGAACAAAGGTGTTTCAGGAGCTATAAAATCTTTATCTGGGGATATGCCATCTTAGTAATTTTAAAATTCACTGGATATTCATCTTTCCTCCAGCTATCATTAGTTCACAGCTTAACATCTAGCTTCTGTCAGCTTCTAGAAACCATAATCATAACAGCCCCTAGAGTGGACAGACTGGTGGAAGAAAACCAATGTGGTAAGGACATAGCATGTGGGTTTCCCAGCCAGCACTCAGAAAAGCTTTGCCATGCCTCTCAGTCCATCAGACAGGTACAGGGCACTTGGCCCTCGCCCACTGCATGGGAGCACATCCCGGCCTGGAGTGATATACGCTGATCCCCAGTGGTCAGCCCCAGTGGGAAGCAGTGCAGTGATGCCTCTTCCCCCATTAAAGTTTCTGAACTTTAGCCTTCCCATATATAAAATGTGTGCAATAACGATAGCTTGTGATGAAACAGGTGCTTGCTGGGATGTTGTAAGAATCAAACAAGATAATGTGTTTTAATTTCCCAGCACAGTGTCTAATTAATTCTATTCTTTTGCTTCTTCTCTCCTCTTTCCATTTTTGAATTAGAACCAATCTAAAGTCGCTATGGAATCAACCTCTACACCCACAGTCTTCTAATCCTACCCTCTCTTGAGGAAAATAAGAAAAGTCTACCTTTTTTTCTCTCATAAAACTGGAGCTTTTTATGACCTGCTCTGGCTGATCTCTCCCAACCCACTTATCTCCCATCTTACTGTCCCCTCAAACCCTGTACTGCTGCCAGAAACACCACTGCATTAATCACCACTGCATTAATCATACCTTCCGCTGGGCCACATCTGACTGCTGCATTCTTATCACTGCATGAATCATACTGCACTGTAATGTGCCATGTCTGCTTCCTCTTCTATACTACAAGCTCCTTGAGGGGAGGGACTAGGTCTTGTTTGTATTTGGTATCAAATGCCTAGTAGGTAGCCAATAAACTTTTTGTTAATAAAACATTCAACCAGACTCGGGGGGGTTGTAAAGATGGCCTGAATATTTTAGAGGAATACTTTTGATTTCTTTGAAGACTTCCCACCAAATAAGTACATATGATTTCATTTTAGAAGGAGGATAATTGATTTTTCTTTGTGAGCAAGGAAGACACTTGCTTTTTTTTTTCCTTACTGGTGTATGGTGAAGGACATAAATTACACAGGAAACAGGATGCAGAGACATAAACCTGCTTAATCCAATTATATATTTCAATCAACAGACAGGGTCCCAAGAGAGGGGAGATGATGCATGGGATAGAGACCACTGAAGGGGAGCTAGGAGGCTGTGTGTTTCACTTTTCTTTAGAAAGAGAGAGAGAGGAACCAAGAGAAGAAGATAGAGCAGCTGTCATAGGAAGGGAGAATCGATGTTATTTGTTATACAGTATAAAACGAATCTTGAAGAGGATGTTCATTCTTTGGAATGTTAAACAGTGGATACATAAATAATTTTCTGAAGACAAATGAAAAGAAGCAAAAAAAGCACACAAACAAAACAAAGAAACCAAAGTGAGGAAAACAAGAACCAGGCTTTTGAAAGGAAAGAAGGCAGTCTAATTACAGCCATTTGACTGAGAAAAAGTCAGATGCAGACAATATGCGACTTGACTTCTAATTTCCGAGAGAGTACCTGAAGACGACCCGTGGGGTCAGGGAAACAAGAGGAGCAGCAGGGACACCGATAGTTAATGAACATGGGACCAAACATTTTCACTTCACATACTGTACCTTATTTCAATGCAATAGCTCTGTAAAGCAAGAGTTAGTTACTTGTATTTGCAAATAAACTGAGGTTTAAATATTAACTATTTCAAGGTCAAGGTTTCTGTTTAGATAGTTAACGGCCTAGCTGAGATTGAGCCCACGTCTACTTGACACACCTTCCACAGCTCCTCCACTATACGGTGCTCCCTCCACAATGGGATGTGACTCATACAACCCTATTCCCCTGGCTGCAGGCTCTCGGCTATTTGTACTGTTGGTTATGAACTCCAGGGCAGGGCCTCATGGTTCCCCTTCTTGTGTTACTGCTGATTAAATGTTCATTACTTACACTGTAGCAGTTGAACCTCTTTCCCATATAGCTTTGCCCTTCTTTCCTGCAGTTGAACTCTTGGGTTCTTACCTGGGACCCAGATTAATAGAGGAATCATCATAGCAGGGGACAGAGTGTCCTGGAGAGTTTCAAACTAGTAATTACATACTCCAGCCCAGAAGTGACACTGCTTACCACTCATTTGCAAGAGCCAGACACATGGAAAGCTGACCACAGGAAATATTTAGTGAACAACATCAGTGACTACTGTGGCATTTCTTGTCTTTAACATACTGTAATTTTTATGTATTTATCATGTTTATTGTCTGTCTTAATGTCTAGAATGTCTGTTCCATAAGGACAGAGGTCTTTGTTTCATTCACAAACGTCACTTCAGTGCCCAGAATGGTGCTTGGCAAAAGCAGACTCTCAACAATTAGTTGAATGAGTAAATAAATATTGTCAGTTCTGCCCTCACTTACTAAGCGGTCTTGGGCAAGTCTTCCATACTCAGAACCTCCAAGTTTCCTTTTAGAAAATGAGGGTAAAGGGATAATGTCTCACAGGACTGTGGTGAGAATTAATGAGATAGGCAGGCTAAGGGACTAACACAAGACCTAGCCCCTGAAAAGCTCTGGACAAATATTGGTTTCTTCTCACCTCCAGTGGCCAAAGTCGTCTTCTGACTTTAAATCCAATTTTCAAGCAAATTTATGTAAAGAAAGGAAGGAAGGAAGGAGAAAGAAAGAGAGCAACTGTGTAGTTTGAATACATTCCATAATTTTTCTGTTTCTTGCCCAAGTGTGCAGAACAATATTGATGTTCCTCCCAGAAATTTTTTCCCTAATTGCTGGAAAACTCTGTAAGTGGAGCAAGCTTTATAACTCGGGGTGGGAGTGAGGCTGAGTACAGCCACTGGCCAAGCCTTTCAAATAGTGTAACAAATGACGTGTGGGTACAACGGGGGGAAATGCACACAATCTTCATGGGTCTGGAGAAATCCTGTTTGACCCCCAGGTGCACTTGACCTGTTAACAACATTTAGACAGATTTATCAGCTGTAAACTTTGCACCAAGCAAGAAAAAAAAAAAAATCACATTTTTTCTCCTTCTTAACATAAAGCAGAAAGATTTGTTAGCAACAGGGGGAAGTCAAACAAAGTAAGTAAAGGGCTTGATTTTCTCTGCCCCTCAGTTGCCTGCATGTGGCACAAGGACTCCAGGCAGGAAATTCCCAGAAACCTGGAGAATTTCTGGGTACAAGCGTGGATGTGGGGTGAGTACTTCAGCGAGGGCTGGTGAGCTCTAGCTACAAGAGCCTGCAGTGAGTAAAAAAAGGGACAGCGCGTCCTTAATTAACACCATGACGAAGAGGGAAAAAAAGAAAAGGCTCATACAAAAAAAAAAAAAAAATAGCACACAAAACTTTCCAGAACTTTTTGTGGTTCTATTCTTTATGTAGTTTTATGAGATCATCTGCTTAGAAACGTATTGTTTGAAAAACTAGTTGGAGTTAGTTTTAAAACTCCCCAGATCAAACCGATTGCAACACGTCAGAATACCATAAGCCTTATGTTTACGAAACAACTTTCATGATACGGGGGAAAGAGAATGGGATTTGAACTTAAGAAGGGAGTCCATGCTCCACAATTTACCGGCTCTGTGATTCTGGGTAAATCACTAACGCTTTAAACCTTAGTTTCCTCATTTGTAATATAGGAATCGGAAAGCCAAATTTAAGGGGCTGTTGTGAGAATTTCATGACCTAATGTTTGTGAAATTATGTTACCAATTTTAAAGTGCAGTGGTGGCATTTATAATTTTTCTGGAGAATTATAAACAATACGAAAAACGTTTTCCTATTTCTCCTTGGAGAGGAGGTAGGCTCATTACCCCCTTCTCCCTTAGCCACCCCCCATTCTCCTATAGAGCTAGTTAGTGTGTGTGTGTGTGTGTGTGTGTGTGTGTGTGTGTGTGTGTGTGTGTTATATACTACATATATATTAGTGTATAATTAGTATTATATATACATATTCATATTATTATATATCGGTATATAATTAGTATATATGCTAATTATCATTTAGTATATATGTATATATCTATATAAAGAGATATATATCTATATACTTATCTATATCTAATATGTCTTGCTATAGCTATAGAGAGAACATGTCTTCTTTAGTATTTCTACTGTCACTTGTAATCTCTTTCCTAGGTGGTTGAAATAGCCAGCTTGGCTGTCTTTGTACTGACTTTCTAATCCAAAACAATCTAAATTAAATGTATATCTGACCATGTCACCTAACCTTCGGAGCCTCTGGCCCAGTGTAATGTTCAAAGTCCTTAGTTTAGTCCAGTGGTTCTCAACCAGGAGATTTTTGCCCCTTAGGGGACATTGACAATGTCTGGAGATATTTTTGTTTGTCACAGTGAGGAATGGGGTGTGTATGTGCTACTGACATCTGGTGTGTGGAGGCCAGGGATGCTGTTAAACATCCTCCAGTGTTCAGGACAGCTCCCATAACAAAATTCATTCTGCTCAACATGTCAATAGTGCCAAGGTCGAGAAACCTGAGTTCAGCCCATGGGATCTCCCTGGTGAGCTTCTACTTACATCAGGCTCCAACTTCATGGCTGCCCTTACATCCTGGCCTCTAGCCAAGATGAATTACTCTCAGGTCTTCTGGTCATTTCAACAGTTCCCAAACTGTGTGGCATCTCTAGGCCTTTGTCCTGGCTGGCCTTCCTGCTTTGAACATGCTTCCCTTGCCTTCTTCTTCAGATGGTGAACTCTACCTTCTCATTCTTTTGTGTCTCCCCTTGAACCGTATGTCCTTTAGGAAGCCTTCCACGCGTGCTGGGCCCCTTCTCTGCGTGTCCAGCCCCCTGCCTTCCTCTCTCACTTGACTTATCACACTATAATGAGATGGATCTTATTCTGCCATGACATCTTTTTTGGATCTGACTCTCCCACCCTTCAGTGAGTTCAAAAAGGGCTGGGACCATTCCTCCTACATCTTTGTATCCCCAGATGTTTGCAACTATCTGGGCACATGATCTTGGTAAATATGTGTTGATTGACAAAGAGAACAAATCCAAATCAGTGACCATCTCATAATGGAAGCTACAGGACTCTTTTGCAATGTTACGAGGTGAACTGCTTGAGCAAAGATTCTGTCCTGGTCAGTCCTGTGGCTGCTGTATGCCCCAGATGGTCAGGAATAGTCCGATTTCACTAATGGTAGTTAAAACTGATTGATTCTTAGCTCCTCTAAGCCAGGAGCTTGCAAGGATTTAATACTAAATAAAATATATTCAATATAAAATCCTACTGAATCCTTACTCCTATACAACTTCTCATTATTTCCATTTTACAGATGTGGAAAGGGAGGCTTGCAGGTTAAGAAAACAAGTTATACACAGTTGATGGAGCCAGAGTTTAATCCAGGCATTCAGACCCCAAAGACCACTCTCTCAACTGCTGTGCTGCACCAGTCCACTGTCAGATCCACTGTCCTGATTTGTGGTCTCCTGGGAATACAGTTTCAGTGGATCTGCATTTTAGAGATGAAGAAATAGAGCTTGTAGGAGACAATCATCAATGACACATCCATATAACATCCAAACTAGAAATTGGTTTGAAGTCTTTCTATACAACAATATCTCAAGGATCCAACTAAGCCTATATTTGTCAAAGTTTGCCCATCTGTTGGGGCAAAGAAGCCTGCATTTGCAGGTCTCACATAAGAACAGGCCCTGGGAGTCTTAGTGTCCACCTTGGGGATCTGCTGCAAATAGATCTTTGGTAATTACTTAAGTCCCTAGAAATCTTTACCAGATCTGAGACAGCTTTGATTCCTGTCTGGGACAAGTTCTACATCCTGGGAGTTTGTGCTGAATCCCATTTGCTATAGATCTCTAAAAGCTTCCAGGCTGCTTAACTCTTCCCAAACTTTTTGGTTTAAAAATAAATTCCTAATCAGTGTGTCTGGGTGCATTCTTTGTGCCTAGAGAATGCCATTCCCTTCAACTCTGGAGCAGGCCAGCACACTGCACAGACCAAAAAACGTGACATGCCATTTCCAGACTGAGTGCGCTAAGAGTACAATGTGGGCAGAGGGGTTTCCCATGCAATTCTGAGAAGCGAGCTTTGCTTTCCCAGGTGGTCCACTGGTCTTGGATTGCAGATGGCCCCATTTGCTGGGATCCTTTGGGAAATCTCACAGAAGGTTTATTGTAGAAATTCTCACTTTTGCTTTCTTTCCTCTATGGGGTATGTTTTTCAGGGCCCATAGCCTACTTTAAAGGTTGTCATTTGTCATTCCTGACATACTGTAGATATTTTCATGTATTCACTCTACAGTCACTCCCTGAGTACCCCTTAGATGGATGCCTGGCATCTTGGTAGGAGCTGTGGTTACAGGAATGCACATGCAGGCTCACTCTCATCGTCTATTGGGAAAGACATAATAAAGCCAGCTGATGACCAGTCCTATAATAGAAGCTTAGAGATCCAGGGATGCAGACGAGGTGGAGCCTGAATCAGCCCTGGGAATCAGGGATAAACTTTCCAGATGATAGCTAAATTGATTCATGAGGAATAGGGATGAGCCCGACAGAAGGACGTTGAAGGAGATGGGAGAGAAGGATTCCAGGAAATAGAAATAGGATATACAAAGTCCCTGGGGTAGGAAAGAGTGCAGCGCATTTGGGAAGTGCAGGTAGCTTGGTTTGGTTGGAAGGTAGAGCATGTGTGTCGGGCTGGTTGTGGCTGATGGTGGGGGAGGTTGGTGAGAGAGGAAGTGAGGTTGTCATAAGTCGTGTCTTCTGGGACTTTGCAGGTCATGTTAAGGATTTTGGACTTGATCTTGAGAGCATATGAAGCATATTTTAATGACATTTTCAGGTTCGCCTTTTTAAAGTCCAGTTAGGAGGGCATTCAGCAGAAAGGCCTGGGGCCTCCATGACTGAATCATTATCAGAACAGAAACTTGTTCCTGACCCTCTCATCAAAGCCAGCTGCAGGGAATGTTAAGGGGTCCTGGGCAGTTTGATGACAGAGAATTGAGGCGAAGTCTGGGCAGACCCAGCAGATCCAGGAGCAAGGGGTGTACAGTATGAAGCCTGGGGTGCAGGAGGAGTGCGAGACCCAGGAAGAGAGGAAAAGAGGGAAGGAGCAGGGAAGAAGACTATCTTCCAGCAGACTCCAGGTAGTCTGGAGGTAGGTGGGGTTCCAGGCAAGTTAGTACAGCCATGACTGAAGTTTCGGGATTCTAGACAAGGTTAAAGCCCAAGGTTCCATATAGGTTACCCAAAGGAGAGGGAGAGTCAAACAGTTACCAAGTGCCAGGTGCTGGCATGGGCACTTTGCAAACATCCATCTTAACATCAGTACTAGGAAGCAGCTGCTGTTATCTACGTCTGCCGGGTAAGGTGAGGGAAGCTCGAGAGATAAAGTAACTTATCCAAGCTTGCACAGGTAGCAAATACAGAGACATGATTTTGACCCAGTATTAGAGTCAGAATTTTAATGCAGCATTCTCTGGCTTCAAACTAATTTTCACCAAGTGTTAGAGTTAGTACTCAGCCCCAAGTATATTGTAATAATCTATTGTGCTTTGATGTCTCTTTAATTTTTGTTCTATAAAGAAAAGTGTGTCTGCATTACTATTTACCAGCATGAAACCTCCATCCCACAATACTTTGCATCAAGGGCTCTGTGGCTCCATGTGTTCTACCAGAAACCCCTTCTCACACCCGGGTATACTGCCTGCATGGCCACGTTCAAGTCTCCCCCACTTTTTCACATCAGTGTTCAGCTTCCCAGGTGATGAGCACAAGTGCCCAGGTGAGTCTCCCTGTTCCCTCACAGAGTGATACCCCTTTTTCCTTTGGAGCTCAGTGTCCACCCATTGGGTCAGGAGAGGCACTGACACCCACCTGATCCTCAGGGTATAGAGCACATCATCCTAATCCTGAAATTCTTTTGACCTCACCTACTCTTCTCCAAAGTACCGCTCCCAGCCAACTTGCGTGGGTAAATTTAGTTGCCAAGAAGAAACAGCTCCAGTTATCTCAAATATGGAGCCAGTGTAGTGCTAAGTATGCCAAGAGCTACAGCTTTGACTCTGTCAGATCTGGGTCCCCAGCTCTGCCACTTAGCTGTGTGAACTTGGCAAGTCCCTTCACTTCACTGAGGTTCATTGTCCTCATCTGTGTATGGGGATCATAATGCCTACCTCCCAGGATTGTTTTGAGAATTGCTTGGATAGAGCTTGCCAAATGCCACCTTATAAATAAATAGTATTCAGTATAACCATTGCTATTATGAGCACACGCTCCCTGAAAATCTAGGTGATGCTCCATCCTAAGCAGCTTTTGTAATTTGTGTGCCTAAGGTAGTGGGGTTCTGTCTCATTCCTCCAAGATAGGTTGGGACGAATCCTATGTGCAAGTGAGACACCGTAGCTCATGAACAGACTGTGTGATTTTGTAATTTTTTTCACAAGATAAGCTTGTATACATGGTTACTTCACAAGGTGGTGGTAAGGATTAAGAAGGTCAACTGAACATCGAAATGCCTTTGTAAACTGTGAACTAGCATGCAGGTTCCTGCTATTTTTATTTTTTAATCAAACTTCTTCCAGTATAATTGACGTATAATACAATGCTTACATTTTAAGTCTATACTTTGATGAGTTTTGACAAATGTATGCACAAGGGTAACCACCACCTCAATATGATACAGAACATTTCCATCACTCCGGAAACTTCTCTCATGGCTCTTTGCAGATTCTTGCCCAGCCCCCCATACTCATTGCCTCAGGCGAACACTTATCGGTTTTCTATCACTATTAATTAGTTTTACAAGATCAAGCACTTCACGTAAATGGAATCATATTGGGTGAGCACAATCATGTCTGACTTCTTTCACTCAGCATGTTTGAGATTTCTTCATGTTGTTGCATCTATCAGTAATTCATTTCTTTTGACTGCTGAGTAGTAATCCGTTGTTTGAATATACCACAGTTTAGTTGTCTACTCAACAGCTGATAAACTTTTGGATTATTTCCAGTTTGGAGCTGTTATGAATAAAACTGCCTTAAGTATTCACATAAAATCATTTTGTGAATATATGTTTTCATTTCTCTTAGGCAGCTACCTATGACTGAAATTGCTGAGTTGTATAAGTGTATGATTAAATTTAGAAGAAACCACCAACTGGTTTTCCAAAGTGGTTGCACCATTTTACCATCCAAGTAGCAATGTATGAGTTTCCCCTTCATCCTTGTCAACACTTAGTATTGTTGGTCTTTTAATTATAGCCATTTTTGTAGGTATATGATGGGATCTGATTGTGGTTTTAATTTGTATTTGCATGATGATTAAAGATGTTTACTATATTTTATGTACTTATGGTCATTTGAAGCTCTTCTATTAACTATTTCTTTAAATCTTTACTGCATTCATTTGTTTATTTTTTCTCTTATTATTATCAGTTTGGAAGAGTTCTTTTTATATTCTAGTCCTTTGTCATATGTCTGTATTATGAAAATTTTCTTCCAGTGGTTGACATTTTCCACTTTTTAACAGTGTCTTTTGAGGAACAGAACATTTTAATTTTGAAGTTAAATTTATCATTTTTTCTTTTGTGGCGCATGCTTTTTGTGTCTTGTTTAAGGAATTTGTGTCTCATTTGCCTACCCAAAGGTTATAAAGATTTCTTCCTGTGTTTTCTTCCAGAATTTTTACAATTTTTACCCTTTATGTTTATGTCTGTGATTCATCTTAAATTAAATTTGTGTATGGCATGAAGTAGGAGCTGGGTTATTTTGGTTTTTGTTTTTGTGTTTTTTGCCATATTGATGTACAGCTGTTTCAGAACCCTATGTTGAAAAGACTCTCCTTTCCCTTTGAATTACACCGGTGTATTTTTCAAAAATCAGCCGACCATGTATGTGTGAGTGTGTATCTGGACTTTCTAGTCCTTCTTGTTGGTCTATATCTGTATCCTTAGTCAATAGGATGATGTCTTGCTTAACAAAGTTTATGGTAAATCTTTGCATTAAGTTGTATAACTCATCCAACCTTTGTTCTTTTTTACTACGACTTTTGCTATTTGTGGCCCTTTACGTTTCCATATAAATTTTTGAGTCATCTTGTCTTCTAGAATTTTGAATGGGGTTGCATTAAAGCTGTGAATCAATTTATAGAGAATTTACATATTAACAATATTGACTTTTCTGATCCCTAAACATATACCTATACATTTGTTTAGATTTTTAAAAATCCATCTCAGAAAATTTTGTAGTTTTTAATGTAGAGGTTTTGTACATCTTTCACTAATTTATTTCAAAGAATTTTATATTTTTCATGCTGTTGCAAATGTTATTTTTAAATTTAGTTTTCTAGTTTTTTGTTCCTAGTTTTAAAGTTTATAGTAGGAAAGCTAGCTTGGTACCAGATATTCTGTTATAGGCCAGAAGCAAGGTTTTATTTTTAATAATAACCATGGGAAAGTTGAAGTATCTTCTCATGAACTGCTATTTTTCTTCTTTCTAAAATGTTTCTAGGACTCTGTACAAAATAGACATTTTTCTGGTCTCTGTCAGATTCCAAAGCATTAAACGGTTGGGCAGATTGTGTGTGTGTGTGTGTGTGTGTGTGTGTGTGTATGTATGTGCTCTTGATGCTGCTACTTGGATTTCATAAATTCTCTTCTGGAGAAATTTACCACTATTACTCTTTTTTTTTGGCACCAGTAAACTAAGACCAATTTGTGAGCAGGTATAATAACTATGGTTGGTTCATTCACAAGCCTGGGAAGCATCTCAAACGGCCAGTTTCGAGGCACTGCTGAAATATTAGCTGAATGGCCAAGCTTAAATTAGAAAGCACAAAAAACGGTAAATATTGACTTATTCAACAAAGTTGTTGTATTTGCATTCAAGGCACTCTGGGAGGCTTGAAGAAGAAGCTAGTTTACAAGAAAAAAGAATAAGGCTGAAAATAGCCTATTTATGTAAGTTTTTAGACAAAAGAATTTCAAGTTATTGGTAATGACATATTTCTGTGTCTACTTTCTACTTTTTAAAACATTTTCAGATTCCACATTAAACATATGTTTCTATGCACATATGTTTATTCTGCTCCCTTTGCCTTGAGTACCACTCCTTTCTTTCTCTGAACTTTTAGTCATTCTTCAACAATAATCTCCATTTGTTCCCAACCTCCCCACCTCTACCTCCACAACTTTAGTACAACTCCTGTCGTAAAATCCCTCCTACTGACTTGGTTCACACCTTCTTGGTGTTCCCATCATGAAAGTTTTACATTCAGTTACATTTAGCAAGTATTACATGTGCCTCAGTTCTGCTTAAAGTATGGTGTCAATGAAACTTCTTAGGCATTCTCAAATACTCCAAGTAGCATTTGTAGATTGTTTTTCCTCCTTTTTCTAAGTGTAATCCTGTCAGCATTCAGGATGTGTTTTAGGTATCTTCTTTTACCACATTCAAGGAAAGGGAGTGAATCCTAAATACACACAGACTGAGGTACCCAAGATATGCCTGAGATCACATGATGATTTCTGAAAAAACTAATTAAAGGGGAGCACTGAGGGTAGGAGTGGAAGGAGCTCAAGGTCAAAGGTCCTGGGTGCTTGTCCTGACTTGGTTAATAGCCAACTCTGTGAGCAGCCCAATGCTTGCCACACAAAAAGTATTTATTGATGAGTGAATGAACTTGAAGAAGTCACTAACCTCTGTTGGCCTCAGTTTCTACATCTTAGAATAAAGGAGTTAAGAGTTGATGGTTTCTAATTCCATTTCAGCTTTATAATTCATAAACGTGCTGTGATCCTTTAGCGCATAAATCAATCATTATAGTGAAACTTAATGTTTGGATAATTAGGAAAGGAGAACAGAAATGACGTTTATGGAGTGCCTACTATGGGTTAGATATTTTTGCTATCTTTGAAGATGTCTAAACATAAGAAATCATACTGATCCTATCCTCTCATTTCTATGGGTTCTTTTAGATTTTCATTATCTTCCTAGTTTCTCCAACTTTCAAGTGAGCAAGGATTAAGAACCACTCTTCTAGGATGAGAGAGAAAGGGAGTGAGCTGCTTTATTTATTTAGACTTGGTACAGTCATTATTTACATGCAAATTCATATTTCTAATGCACTTGAAGCTGAGCTAAGTAAATATACCATTTCCTTGAAGTTGATTGATTGATTTCATTTATTATCTCATTTATACCTTGTGTAAAGATAAACTTTAGTATAACTCCTATCACAAAATTCAAATAAGTGGGAGGTTTGAGTTAACGCGCTCTTATTACATATGCCAGGACTATAAGGTATAGACTAAGGATGTTTGATAGAATAGACATTTTCTTGGGCAGGATAATCTTTGGATATGGGTTGCTCCATGAAATATTACCCTGCCCCATGGCTGCCAAAAAGAAATCCACCTTGCTGCAAGGCCACCATTCTTCCCTTCCATTGTTTGAGACATTGATTACCTTAGCTTGTGCTGCTTCTGAAGGAAAATTTGTCAGATTCAGTCATGTCAAGTGACCTGAAGCACAAATATTCTTGCACCCTTTGGGTGCTGGGCTCTAGAATCAAGGAGTTTGCTAGGGCTGCAATAACAAAATACCACAGACTGGGTGGCTTAAACAACAGAAATTAATTTTCTCAGCGTTCTAAAGGCTAGAAGTTCGAGATCAAAGTTCAGCAGGTTTGGTTTCTCCTGAGGCCTTTCTCCTTGGCTTGCAGAACTTGGCCATCTTCTCGCTGTGTCCTCACATGGCTTGTTCTTTGTGTGTACACATCCTGGTGTCTCTCCTCCTTCTTATAGGGACACCAATCATATTGGTTTAAGGCCCCACCCTTATGGCCTCATCTTACCTTAATTACCTCTTTAAAGACCCTGTCTCCAAATACAGTCACATTCTAAGGCACTAGGGATTAGGATTTCAACATATAAATTTGGGGTAGGGGACACAATTCAGTTCATGACACCATCTGAGGACCTGAGCATCTGAGCTGATCTGATAACACATCCATTCTTTCTCGCCTTCCTCGGTAGAGGGAAGGTTCAGGCTGATTTTGTGTGGTTTATGTTAGAGCCATACCCCCTGGGTCACCGAGAAGAAAGATTCACTTCTCCTATGAGAGGAAGCACAGGGAAGGACCATTCGCCTCTCTTTAGACCCTAACATGTCGTAGAGGTGAAATATAGTGACCCTCCTGAAAAAGTTGTTTGGGAAAAGAAAGCAGCCTGGTTTCTGTGTTAGTGACAGCTCTAGAATTTTAGAGGAGGTACAACCTGCAAGAAAGAGTTTCTGTGAAGGGAGGCAATCCTGGGTCTCTAAGGAGGGGTGCAATTCATAATTCACATCCATACTGCTATGTTTGCAAGCATGTGCAAGACTTTGTCCCAAGGCAGAGTCTCCCTTTGTTGCTCTGTGGCATGTGTGTATTTAAACATAGATTCATTATGCTTGCACCGGCGGGCTGATCAGAGTCATCCTAGGCCTGCTGCTGTTAAACGTGGCATTGGCAGGAAGACCCACTGGGGCCTGGTGGGACACGTGCAGAAAGCTGCCCCTGTACAGCCAGAAGAGTGAGTGTGTGACAAGGTTAATAAAACCCCGTATTCCTCAAAGGTGAAGCTTGAGTGACTTTGTTCTTTTCTGAAGCCTACTTATTCTTTTCTGAAGCCTACCTGTCATCAGAGACAGGAAATCCGATGGATCTGGGAGGCTCCTTGCCCAGGCTCAACTAACAAGCTCTGCTTCATGCAGGGTGGTGCCAAAGGCTGCCACAGTGCTGGAAGGCCAGAGGCCTATGTGATAGTAATGGCAAGAATGTTAGATAGGGAATATGGCTGACTCTGTGACTAACTGCAACACTTCGGGCAATGTATTTAGCTCCCTGCAGGTCTCAGTTTACCCCTCCATAAAATAGAATAAAAGATCTTCATGGTACCTTCTAACTCTAAAGTGCACATTTTTCAGGGAATAATTCTCTTAAAGCATCTGAAAATTTTAGAACAAGTGGATTTACCCAGGATTTATTCAGGACCTCAAAAATTCCATAAACAGTCACATTACTAGATGGGAGTTTATGTTTTTAAAGTACACTGATTTTTACAAATCTCTTCAGAAAATAAAACATAAATTTTTTATGTCTTTAAGACCGTGTTCAAGTGGTATTATAGGGAAATACATCATTCCTTTTTAAAAATGCTGACTTTTTAACAGGTCAAATTATTGGCACTGAATTTCTAATTAAGATGCTTACCCATATAATGACATTTGGAAATTGTTTATGTAGTAGACATGCTCTGTGTCCAAAAAGAAGATAAAGAAATTAGAAGACAGGAATTCCCTGGCTGTCCAGTGGTTAGAACTCAGTGCTTTCACTGCCAGGGCCCGGGTTCAATCCCTGGTCAGGGAACTAAGATCCTGCAAGCTGCTGCAGTGTGGCCAGAGAAAATAAATAAAGAAGAAAAAAAAAGAAATTCGAAGACTATATACATGGATACATATGTTAATTATTTCTCTATCCTTTGTGCTGGTCTGGAATAAATGAAGAGGACAAAACACCTATCATCTTTAGGGAGAGGATCAGGCTAAATTTCCTTCTTTTTATGATCACTGAAAGCTGATGACTTCATTCCAGTATTTAAAATACAGGTCATGAAAATATTTTTTTCATTTTAACGGTAATACTAATAAAAACAAGTTAACAGTACAGTCATTATATAATATTCTTATGAATTTATCATTAATAAAATGACAAAATTAAAGTTATTTATTAATTTAATCAAGGTGGTTGCTTCTTGTCAGTGTAAATGTTCTAAATCTTGCCTTCAATTCAACAAACCAATTTGTCATTGGAGTGAGAATGTCTTTAAAAATATCTAGCGTGAGCTTCAAACTCACATTTTCAAATAGGTGCTTTTCCTGTCACCTCAGCCCAGATCAAGCTCACCTCCATAGTTTCCTCCTGGTCACTGGGATGGCTACTTCCTTAGTCACTCAGGCTCATCATCATTTCCCAGACACCCATAATGCTTCCCTTTCTTCTCGCTAAGTCATATTGACTCTGCTCAAATTCACCCTCTCCTTGCTATTTGCAGTGCTATTGCCCTGCCTTAGGCTTTCCTAAACATTACTTACTTAAATCTCTTGCCGTTTACAGGTTGAACTTTCTAAAGAATAAGTTCAGTCGTCTCATTTTGCTTAAAACCTTCAGTGACTCTCTAGGCATGTGGAGTAAAACCCATACTCCTCAATTTGTCCACTCAAGGGCCTTTGCGATCTGATTCTCCCTAGATTGCCAATCATACTCTCTAGTATATTCTCTGATGACTCCCAAGACATAGCTCCATTGCCCTAGTCACTTTTTTTTGCTCTCTACTGTGGCCATGCTGTCATCTCTACTTAGAATGTTTTTCTTTGCCTATTGAGAATTTTCTGTCCTTCAAACTTTTTCTGAGCATCCAGTCTGTAATACAGAACGCACAGCTGGTAGTTAAATACAGGGTACTTATCCTGGGGAATGAGTCAAAAAGCTGTTGGAAAAGCCAGAGGAATGGTGAGGCAAATGAGAGATTAGCATCAACAGGAAGCTGTAGCATGGCTACGGTAGGGCTGGAAGGACAGCAGAAGGAGATGATATTCCTGGAGACCAGGAGCTGGGGCCATCCAATGGGAGCTGAGGCATGAGGGAGATTCAGCCACAGCCAGAGATGCTACCTAAAGCGCAGAGAGAGAGAGAGAGAGAGAGAGGGAGACAGATACCCATACCCTGCCCTCCTGCCTTCCTCCAGTCTCCTGCCTGAGGCTTGCATTGGCTGAACCTAGCCTGAAGCTAGTTGGCAAAGGAACCTGGGAAATGTTGGTTTCAGGATCAACCCTCCAGTGACATAGGGTGGCACAGGGGGTGAGGAATGGATCTCAGAGCAAAGAGGCAAATAACTAGCAGGTACCTGCTCCTGAAATCATTCCTTTTCCATTGGAATCGCACTCAGTTCCAATTTCTCCTTTGTGCTGTTTTAACCTTAGTGAGTCCCTAATAAAACTTCCCTTATATGAGATTTTTTTCTTTTGTATGCGCTTATATACACCACCAGATTGGAAGTTAGTTGAAGGCAGGGACTCTATTTTATTAATCTTTGTAACCCCAGAACTCTGTACAGTCTTTGGAATTTTGTACTAACTCAGGAATATTCCATACTGAATTAGACAGGAAAGAGCATTAACAGCAAGAAAGACTAGGGAATAATTGATTAAGGGATATCAGAGAGGAGACAGAGATGAGAAGAAACAAGAGTCAAAGAACACCTAAGAACAGAGTAGAAATGAGAAGTGAAGAACTGGTAAGCACTTAAATCTCATGGCTTTATAAGTTGTCTGTAATATCAGAGTCTCTTTACATTTCAGTTTTCCTCAGAGTGGAGTCCTTTGGTATGGCATTCACATTGGGAGATCCCGTGCAACTCTGCAAAATGCCACATGCAATTATGTTCTCCAATCCTTTTCATGGCTTGTCCAAGGTAGAAAGCACTTATTAATGCTTCCTGATTACTGAAGGGTAGTCTGCAGAAGGGGAGGTAAAAATGGAGAGGGGAGTATGTGTCATTTCTCTGGGCTTTCATGGGGCCGATTTCAGTGTTGGGCTTCATATACCTTTTGTAAGTCAAGAATAAGCTTCCAAATCCTGACCTAAGATCTTTGATCTCGCTGTCCTTGCCTTGAGTCAGCATCTCCTCTGCTTTATGTACATGTTTCCAGTTTGTAAAATGAAAGCATCAGGGAAAAATATATTTTTGTTTAAAAAAAAATCTCTTTTGCTGTTTATAAAATCAACACATATACTGCCTCATATTTGGAGAATACAGAAGTACATAGAAGAACATAGAAAAATTCCACCACCAATGATGATCACTGTAAGTAATTCGAAATATATATTTCCAGTCTTCTTTTCTTTTCTCTCTCAAAATGGAGTCATACTCTCTATATACTGTCTTATAAACTTCTTTTTTACTTAAAATTATAACATACACATTTTCCTATTTCAGTAAATATGAATCAACACTTTTTAAAAAGACAGCATTATATTCCACTATAATTTATTTACTTAATCCCTGGTTGTTGGATATTTTGGTTGTCATGCCATGTTTTGGGTATAATATGTTACACTGTTATATTAGTTTCTTATTGCTGCTATAGCAAATGACCACAAACTCAGTGACTTATAATACAAATTTATGCTTTTGCAGTTCTAGAGGCTAGAAGCTCACATCAGTTTCACTGGGCTAAAGTCAAGGTATCGTACAGGCTGGTGCCTTTGGAAGCTCTAGAGGAGAATCCATTTCCTTGCCTTTTCCAGTTTTAAGGGGCTGTCTATATTCCTTGGCTTGTGGCCCCTTTCTCCATCTTCTAAGTGTATTGGTTCAGTCACTGCTTCCATTGTCACATGGCCATCTCTCTGACCCTGATTCCTCCTGCTTCTCTATTATAAGGACCCTTGTGATTATATGGGGCCCACTTAGATAATCCAGAATGATCTCCCCATCTCAAGATCCTTCACTTAATTTATGTTCAAAGTCCCTTTTTTCATATAAGTTCACATTCACTGGTTCCAGGGAATAAGCATATTGGGGAGCTATCATTTAGACTACCTCATTGCTCTAAAAAGCAATGCAGGAATCTTTTCAGACCTGTCCCAGCTCTGTAATTCTATGATGAGACTTTTAGAGAGATGACTGAAATTATTGTAGCTTCAGAAAGATTTATGAGAGCAAGTGGAATAGTTGACAGAAAAACTGAGTCAGGACACTGGGTTAATCTGGATCTGCCACTGCATTACTGTGCATCCTGGGGATTCTGCTGCAGCGTCCTCCACATGCTCACCTGTAAGGTGAGGGAGCCGGAGATGCCTTTCAAACTGAATTTTCTATGACCTTTGAACTGAAGCGCTGTAAGTTATATAAATTAAAAACAGCAAAGGTGTGTTAAAGAGATTGATGGGGGGAGATGCCTGTGCAGTATCCCAGGGCCAGACACACAGTAGGCATGTTTTAAGAACTACAAGCCTTGGAAGAAAACGTCACCTCAACCTTAATTAATTAACTGTTTATTAAACATCCACTGTGTACAGGATGTTTCATATGTATCATCAATAGCAATCCCGTAAACTAGGGCTCCTCTGCATACTTTTCAAACAGTTTATGTACTCTGTTCTAG
Organism: Lagenorhynchus albirostris; assembly: GCF_949774975.1. NCBI lineage: Eukaryota > Metazoa > Chordata > Mammalia > Artiodactyla > Delphinidae > Lagenorhynchus > Lagenorhynchus albirostris. The sequence goes on from NC_083101.1 coordinate 25,135,082, forward strand.
GCTCCACAGTTAGTAACAGAATTGTCATATCCATTTGGATCCAAGTTTATGCTCTTTCTCTTAGATCCTGCTGCCTGTGCACACACTGTATAGAAATAATAGCAGCAGTGGAGTTGAAACATATACCTGACGTTTCTGGAATAATTGGTAATACCACATCATTGAGGATTTGGGCATTTTTGATGCAGATAAATGGTTATTTCTTTATGAACCTGCCTGGCAGGGTGGAATAGAACTCCATTTCTCTCGAAAGCAACTTTTCCTGCCCTAGTCAGCACAGAGGGACTGGGGGAAATTTCTTCATTCTTCTGGCTTCTTTTACTGGTGCTCGTGGTCAGGATGTGCACGTGCTGCACTTACGTGGCCAGTCATTCGCCAAGTTCCCTTGCCTTATGGAAACCAGATGGAAGCTGGAGTCAAGGTTCTCGGCCACAGAAGTGAGGCTGGGCTGCTCTCTGGATGGAATCTCTGAATTTAGGAGGTATAATCCTCTTTCCTTCCTCTCCCCTGCCCCACTTCTGCGTCTAAAAACCAAGAGTCAATTTCAGAGATATAGCCTTTCTCTGTGTGTTGCCCAGATACTTTTTTTTTTAAATTTGTAATTGCAACTTTGTTTGTAGCAAAAGCTCTGTTTGGTTGTCATAAATTGTAACCAAGAGGAATAATATCCACAAAACAGTCAGTGCTAACATATGCTTTGAATAGCCTAGATTGATAATGTGAGGTCTTGCACAACTTTAGTAACTTCTACCAGCATTTTGGGAGAATTAAACAAATGCACGGTAAAACAAACAAACAAAAACAGAAAACAAACAGAAGGCTGGGAGAGTAGGGAGGGCAAATTTCAGATGTGTTGGTTACCAGTGAAACTCAACAAGATTGATTCTGAGTCTTATTCTGGAGTTTTCAGTAAATCAGCCTCTCAAGAGTAGGATTGATCTTAAAGCTCACTCAATAATAAATTGTATCTAGCTGTTCCCTATTGGAAGAGCCCAGGAGTAGTTCTATTGTGAAATATGATTGTCATATAAAGTCCTGCTTTCTAGTTATTAACTTTTATAGTAGTAGGAGGAGTAATGATAATTGTAAGTGTAGAGCAACTGGTGGAATGTAAGATATGAAGAATTGAGGATATCATAAATAGTCACACACTAGTTACATGCCTTGGGGAAAATCCAGTACTGCGGTAAGAGCATAAGATATGAGTCAGAAAGGCACTGGACTCTCTTACTTATTGGCTGTGTGGCCTTGAGTAAAGTATTTAACCTCTCTGTGTTTTCATTTTGGCATCAGAAACGAAGTTAGGATGAATTTTAAATGTGATGTATCTCAGTGCTGGGAACATGATATGTGCTTTAAGAAGTGTTGTACTGGGCTTCCCTGGTGGCGCAGTGGTTGAGAGTCCGCCTGCCGATGCAGGGGACACAGATTCGTGCCCCAGTCTGGGAAGATCCCACATGCCGCGGAGCGGCTGGGCCCGTGAGCCATGGCCACTGAGTCTGCGCGTCCAGAGCTTGTGCTCCGCAACGGGGGAGGCCACAACAGTGAGAGGCCCGGGAGAGGCCACAACAGTGAGAGGCACGCATACCGCAAAAAAAAAAAAAAAACAGAAGTGTTGTACTCATTCCATAAATTCTCTACCTGTGTATTTACATCTACCCTTCAGGTAAGCTTGCAGCAGAGGACCACTATAGGAGAATTCATCTTTGGACACAACCCCTATCCTCCACCCAGAGCCCCTGCCCTTTTCCGGAAGGTCATGGTCCTCTCTGGAGGAGTCCCAGTATAGTGGAAGTTGGTGCCAGATAGCCTTGAACTCAGTCTGAGCTGTGTATCCTTGAGACAAGTCACTTAAAGCAGGGCCAGACACACTGTAGACACTAAATAAGTTTTGGTTGAATAAATAAATAAGGGAATGAGTTGCTTTTTTCTACCCCTTTCTACTTGGAAATTTTTTTACCTCATTCTTCAAGGTCCCATTTACATTACTTCTGGAGACTTCCCCCCAAACGCTGACAACCGTATATTATAGCACAGGTCACAGCCTGTGCTCTTCAGTGATAGATAAATGTGATTTTCAATGGCAGGACTGTGACTTTGCATTCTCTGAATGTAGCCTGGTTTCTGGAAATTGATTTTTAAAGAAATTAATTAATTGAGTAAATGAAAAATAGAAATCCTAAAGACAGCATCCTAACCTCTCCCCCTCCCTCACTTCTGGGCTACTTTTATAGTTCCCATACTCAAGTCCTTTACAGATAATTGGCTACATATTGCTTACTTCCTGCCCACTGTAAAGTCACAGTAATTTACTGCCAGTACTTATGCTTATCTTGTCAGGAAGGTGACCTAGAATATTTCCTGAGTAGAAGCAGAAAACCAAGGTGTATTACAGACCTTTGAAGCATCCAAGACAGATTGACTGATTAGGCAAATATGATTCTGGCTGAGTATTTTCAAGACATTGGCCCACTGAGGAATTCTGCATCTCTCAGGGGATTCCGAGCATGATATACTCCAACCCGAACAATTCTTTCCTTCTTTCCTCTTAATTTCTCTATTTCTTTTCCAGGAAGTGTTCTGCTCTCAGTCAACTCAAAAGCCCATCTTCTCTTTCTTCCTCAGCACATTCAATCAGTTATCAAACCCCATTATTTCTATTTTGTTAACTTATGTAAATTTGCAGTATTGTTCATTATTTCTTTTGAATTAAAAAAAATTATTTTGTATTGGAGTATAGTTGATTTACAATGTTGTGTTAGTTTCAGGTGTATCCAGTACTTGTTAATTATTTGGTTTGGGGTAAATCACTGTATTCTCTGAGCCCCAGTTTCTTCGTAAATAAAATGGGATGATAACCCATTCAGTCTTCCTTACCTGGTTGTTGCCTGAATGAGATTTGATCACGGAAAGGAAAGAGTTTTGGCATTTGTGAAACACTGGCATCGTTAGTGGTCACTGTTTTTATGATTTGATCCTCTAGAGTGACTGGCCATCCCAGTTTGTGCTGGGCTCTCCGTTTTAGCACCAAAAGTTCCACATCCTGAGAATCTCCTCGACTCTGTGGAAACGGGGATGGTTGGCCATCCTCCCCCTTATCTCTGTTCCCTTTGCCTCTTCCCCCGTTCAGTTCCTTCCTATTGGGCATTCGAGACTTTCCAAGACTTCGCAGGTCTGTCTCCACCAACATAACTCACCTGTTATCACTGGCATGATTTCTCTGGAGGAGTGTGTAGATGGTAAGAGATACTTCTGCACAGTAAAACAGAAGGACTGTCCCATGGGAGAGAGAGAAGGAGGGAGAAAATGTAGCTGTGATCAAAGCTGCTACTTGGGCAGGAAGAGTGGTGGATTTCTCCAGGCAGTTGGTGCAGAGCCCCAGAGGTACTGCAGGGGAACTGCCAGGTTCCTGCCAGGACTTCTGGTGTGAGGCTGGCTGAAGCCCTCTGACCTCAGACTCACACTTTGCTGTGTGTGATTCCCAACCTTATGGGACATTGCAGGAAACAAAGGCTTTGAAGTCATTCTGGTCTGGATTCGGGGCAGGGCCTGCTACGTAATTGGCAGAGCCCATGGAAAGGACATGGGGCATGGAAAGTGGAATGAGAGGCCCCAGATGGGGAAGTCAATCTCTCCTTCCCATAGAATCACTCCCTGAGGGACTGTAGCCTCTCTGCAGGGACACTCTTGGTACCTGTATGGGAGTAAGAGGTCCCCACTGAGTCACCCGCCAGACGTGTGTGGTGCTGCTAGCCCATGGCAAGAACAGACACTGCCTTGCCTTATCCAGAGACGCTGCAGGGCACATGCCTGACACTAACTCTCCCCGTGCCCACAGGTCCACTCTAGGGTGGAGAGTAAGGGCAGAAGGCAGGCCTCTTCCTGCCAACAAGACCCCATTGCTGCCCTGGGTGGAGGACCCACTGGTTGTGGGTAGAGAGGGGAAGGCCAGACAGCGGGGAGCTGGGGTCAGGGAACAGGAGGCCAAGAAGTCATCCAGGCAGTCAGGGAGGCATTGGGAAAGGAGAGTGCACATGAGCTGGGGGTTCCAAGCTCCTGGAACATGTGCCATTGGCCTATTAGACTCCATTTATAGAACTCAACTTCAGAGGTAAAGTTATTAAAAATTTCAAAATGGTGACCACTGGGACCTTTTTGAGCACCAGGGCCCATGTGACTACACAGATTGCACACCCATGAAGCCAGCTTGTTCTAATTCTAGTTCGCCTGCCTATCACCCAGGACAAGTCTCATCTCCTTTCTGCCCTCAGTCTCTTCACATGTGAAGTGGGCTCTCATACCCACCTCTCTGGGCTACAATGAGAGGTAAATGATATTTTATATATCATGCAGGGTAGAAGCTCCTTATGCAGTGCATTGGTTTCCTTTTCCCCTGACTCACAGTTTAGTAAGAACTTCTAGCTGCCTTTGGTCAGATTAAGTTCACTGAAAGGGCATTTTTCTCCCCTTAGGACAAAAACAAGATCTAATTCAGCTTTATAATCCTTAGAGCCTAGTATAACAGCACACAGTGTGTATAGAAAATGTGAGTTAATTAGTGAGCAACTTCTTTTCATGCTTTTTTAAGTAGGACTTTTCCTTTTCCTTCTTTGCATCTTTTCCTTGAATTCACAGTTTATTACTTAATCTTGTCCTTTATCCTTGAGTTGTGAAAGAGAGTTTAGGAAGCCCTTGCTGCTGATGTACTATAATATAGTATATGTTAAAATACAGTATGTAAATCTTGGAGTGGATGATGCCCTCTAAAATAGAAAGCAATAGAAAATTATAAAGGAAATAACTAGTTTATTTGACTCTAAAATATAGGAAATTTAACTATATTATTTATTTGTTATAAATAATAATTTATGAGAAGAAAGAAGGCCAGACAGAAGTTTAGCAAAATTTCAGGAGTGTTTGTCTCTGGAAATAGGAATTGGAGTTTATTTTTTAGCATTTATTATATTTTTGAAATTTTGTACAGTTAACAAGCATAATAAATTTACGGTACATTATTTTTCAAATATAGAAACCATCACTTTAGGCCTAGGACAAGTGCCATTTCTTCCATACAACAAGTTATTTTCCAATCTGTTCTAACTTTATATATACCACAACCCTATGAGGTGAATATTCTTATTATCCTCATTTTGCAGATGAAAACACTAAAGTTAAATGACAGTAAAAACTTGACCAGGGTCAAATAGCTAGGAGTGGCAAGCCTGGTGTTTAAACCTCAGTTTTTCAATTTTCCAAAGCCAGGCACCTTACCTACCACATTGTCTTCTAAACTTCTTCAGTGCTTTGTATGTTATTTAGTACACTCTGCTTTGCTGTTTAGGTATGTTGGTTCTTATCTATTTCTCCTTCTAAACTGGAAGCAGTGTGTGTTTAGCGGCTGTGGTTTGCCTTGGATTCCCACAGAACCTCACAGGCAAGAGGGGCTCAATAGGAACCACATGTGGGTTGAATGAATGTTTGACAATGAATGAAGGGTGACTCCACCTAGCGTGATGGTAAAGTTTGTAGTCAGTACCATCTCTGCTTTTTATTGTAGCTACCTCCTGGGAAGACTTGGATTTTCTGCCAGGAGTTTAGCTGTGGGTGCCAGCTTCTCAAAGCAAAAGCAGCCTTATGTTTTAAGAAGTGTTTGTAAATATCAAAACAACGAATATTAACCTGGAGGTCATGTGCCTAAAAGCCAAAGTTGTTCTCTTTTGTTTGACCCCAGTATGCTCCAAAACGGATTAACGAGTGCTTTGGTTCCTGAGGCATTATGACAGATCATAATAATTTATGTGTTGTTGGAAGAGATTGTTTTAAAAATAATAATTTAGGCCAATTGGTGGCCTTGAAAAGGCCTTACAGCTTTTGGGAGGTGTTTATGGGATAGAACGAGGGCTTCTTTGAAACTAAGAATTACAAGAGTAGGGCTCTAATACATTTTAACCACACCATTCTTCTTATGAGCTTCTGCCAATGGCTGCTAAGGTAGCCTCACCACATGAGCCACAGTCTTCGCATCTTTGGGCTAAAACTTGTACATACTACAAAGCAGTGTTTCATCAAATACATATCAGAAATTTGAGTGCATTGTATTTCCTAGGATATAAGGATATCTTTTCCTTTCTCCCCTCCTCCATCCCTTTCTCTTTTAAAAATTTTAAATTGACTCCCACTGAGTTTATGTGTTCCTCAAAGAAATGTGACTAAACCAGCCAATCATGTTAACTGTATTTATTGACTCTACTGTCTTATTGGAGAAAAAACAATACAGAATGGGAAAATATTCTTTGTTTCTCCTGAGAGCAGATTAGAGCTTGCACGTGTGGAGTTTCAGAATATTGATTTGCATTTGCATAAAATAACTGCCACTTAGCTGTAGGAGACAATTTGCCACTTGGCTACACCTGATTGGCTCAAGGATGGATGTTGAATCCAATCAGATTATCTGCCCTGAAATTTCTGAATTGTTACCAAGACATTAGTTGCAGTCTGGGATATTTGTTTAAATTTAGATAATGAAATATTAGGAGCTTGGGAGAGGCAGAGAATAAAAGAGACACAAAGAAGGAGTGAGAACATGAGAGACCCTGGGAGAAGCTGTGTCTAAGGTCTTCCAGCCCATCCCAGGGGGTTTGGTTGCTCCCCAAATGTGACTTTGAATTTAATGCAATATTTTTCTCCTTCTAACAAATTTTCCATCTTTATTAAGCTGCTTCAAGTTGGTTTTTGTCACTTGCAAACCAGAGAAACTTGTGTATGTATCTATTACCACCCTTACCACTTTGTTTTCAACTAGTCCGTGGGTCACTTTCCCCCATTAAATTGAGAGTTTCTCAAAGTTACAGACCTGTTTTTTCCTATCCTTTGCACTTGGCATATGTCTGGCACAGAAAGAAATGCAGTGATTATTGATTGAAACAGATACGAAAAGGATAGGGAACGGAGATGTTACCTGTGAGCTTAATTCATTCATTGAGGAGATCTCCCTATTAGAACAGTAGTTGCCTGTCATTTTTAGATGGTATGAGTATACTCTGATTCATCTCAGCTATATCTCAAGTCATAACAGTATATATATACACATGTATCTCCAGGATTCTGGGAAATCATTTTGGCAATAAAGAGGGGAAATCGTATTTCAAAAGCCAAGTAGATGTTAGAGAGATAAACTTAGTAAATTGAGATGCATATCTATACAGAAGAATTGATTCTTGATAGAGAGTGAGAACAGAGAAATTGGTCTGGGGACAGATAATAGAGGAATGACTTTAGTCTTGCGAAGACTTTATTTCCCAGAACTGGCTCCAAGAGGACTCCTGAATCCTCAGCATTTAGTGTGTGATACTGATAAGTATTCCCATACCCAAGTGGGGGTCTGTATGCATAGGGAAAGCTTGTGTGCTCACACGGTTCCCTTGGGAGAGATGGAGGGTAGTCAAGAGCTGATTACCATGCCCAGGCACACTCATGTGAATCTGCCAAACTCAATAGCTGCAGAGGCCTTGACATGTTTTCATTTCTGATTCTGCCCTTATAAAATGTGTTGCTAATTAAAATAGCTGCCAGCGCAGACTCCTGCAAGGAAACCCATCCACGTGCTCAGAGGCTGTTGTTTTCCATGTTCCTAACTCTCATTAAATAAATAGAAACTACAAAACCAGCAGCAGAACCCAACTGTCGGGGAGAGCTTAAGGGGGGTAGCTGCCCACGTGTAAGTAATCAGGTGATACGATAATTCAACCTTCCCTTCAATAGAGAAGGAAAGGGTTAAATAGCAGATTGCTACTTCTACACAGTGCTATAGGCGTGTTTGATTTGGCAAGTGGAAAAAGAAATACGAAAACACATGTCCTGACAAAGTCAAGAATTATCAAATTGAATTCAATACAGTTACCGAATTGAATTTGGAGTATGTCTTTCTTCTTCATCTGAGCCATAGTTTGTGCAATTGTTTAAAAATTCATATCTACTCATTTTACTCCTTGCTATACCGCCTTCACAGGCTTCCCATTACGCCTTGCATAAAGCTTAAGCTCCTTTACATGGCTACAGGAACTCTCGTGATCCAGACCTCACTTACTTCACTGGTTTCTGGTCCCATTGCTCACTCTTTAGCCACACCAAACTACTTGCAGTGCCCTGAAAGTGCCACATTGTCTCTTCCCTCCATACCTTTGCACACACTGTTCCATATACCTGGAATGCCCATCCCAGCTATCCTTATTTCCCTGGTCAACTCATAAACAATTCTACGGCTCAGGTCAGGAGTCTGCTCATTCCGTAAATCGTCCCTAATATCTCCACTTCCCCACCCCGAGTCTGGAGAGATATCTCCTTTGAGCTTTCCTGGCTCCTGCTCTATCCCTTACTATTGTGCCTTCTCATGTTGTAATTGATATGAATGAAGGAAAGAACTGCTCCGTAGCTATGTTTACAGTCCAAATCTCAGGGCACCGAAGACCCTAATGTTGCAGCTATCCCAATTGTAAAAAGAGGGATTGCAAAGCTGAAACTGTATGGAGGACTGAGGACCAAAAAGTACTAACCAGTTTTAGACACAATGTTTGATTAGAACTATGAAGTGATAAATTCACTCATTCATTCATAGATTGAATTATTTTTTTAAGAACTTACTTTGTGCTAGACCTACAGGGAGTACTGGGGATTACAAATGTGACCTAAGTGGTTCCTTATAGCTTGGAACTTACAACTTAGTTAGAAAGGCATACATACATACATACACATACAAGCAATTTTTAAACCACAGACTTAATTAAACCTACAAAGTAAAAGCAAGGCATTGAATGAAGGCTATAATAGGGAGATCTAACCCAATCTGAGAGTCAAGGAAAGCACCCCTGAAAAAATGCTATTCAAGGTAAAATAGTAAGGATGTCTGTGCTATAAGACAGGGTAGGAGGAAAAGGATACCAGAAAAAAGGAACAGCATGTGCTTCCTCAGAAGCAGGAAAGAGACTGACGTGTTAAAGGAACAACGGAAGACCAGTGGAATAGAGCTATGTATATGGAGGGAAAAAAATGAGCCTGGAGAAGTAGATGGGATGCAGATCATGCAGAGCCTCGTAAGACAGGGTGAGACACTCGGATTTTACCCTAAGTGTAATTGGAAATCACTGAGAGGATTGAAGCCTAATTTTAAATCCAATTTGCAGTGTTAAAAATTATTTTGGCAGCAGTGTAGAGAATTGATTGGAAGGGACAAGAGTGGAAGAGTAGACCAATTGGGAGGCTGTTACAGTATTTTCAGGAGAGATGGTGACTTGCCCTAAAGCAGTTGGAGAAATGATGCAAAAGAGTACCTGGAGTCAAGAGATATTGAGGAACTAGAATCATTGGCCCTCGGGACTGATTAGCTGTCAAGGTTGAAGCAGAATGGGGTATCAACACTCGACAAAAATAGGTTCATTCAATTAACAAATAACTATGAACTGGTTATTATGTGCCAGATAAGCTAGTTGAGGATGGCGTACACAAGCCTCTGACTGCCTTCTCTCAAATATTGCAATACGAATCTGTTTATAAGAGAGCATTAAAAAGTTTACTTTATTTCTGGTGCCTAATTGACTGTAATACAAACTTTTGAAAGAACATTTCCCACTAAGCTGTTGTCAGCTCATAGATTGAACTGATCACAACTCATAATCCCGTTCCCACCCACTGCCATTGAAGACAGTTAGTTCTCTTTCCATGAGCACGCCTTGCAGTCTTGCTTCTATGCCCCATCATATAGTTCTAGTTGTCACTTAGGATATTTTGAGAATCTGTCCATCAGCCCTTCCTCCCTGACTTGCATGGTCAGGTAACACATTGAATTATGCCTCAGTCTTTTATTAACTGCATATTAGGCATGTTACTAACCTCCCTAACTTCAGGGTTCTCCTCTCTGAAGAGTCGATTTAATTGATGTCAGTATCACTAATATCCTTTATGGGTAATGACATGTATTGTGCTTCCTAATGTGACATAATATGAAATAAAGCAACTCATCTGTGATATTTTCATGTCACAGACTTTTTTTGTAGCATCTTTATTGGAGTATAATTGCTTTACAATGGTGTGTTAGCTTCTGCTGTATAACAAAGTGAATCAGCTATACATATACCCCATATCCCCTCCCTCTTGCATCTCCCTCCCACCCTCCCTATCCCACCCCTCTAGGTGGTCACAAAGCACCGAGCTGATCTCCCTGTGCTATGCGGCTACTTCCCACTAGCTATCTATTTTACATTTGGTAGTGTATATATGTCCATGCCACTCTCTCACTTCATCTCAGCTTCCCCTTCCCCCTCCCCGTGTCCTCAAGTCCATTCTCCACATCTGAGTCTTTATTCCTGTCTGCCCCTAGGTTCTTCAGAACCATTTCTTTTTTTTTAAGATTCCACATATAGGTGTTAGCATATGGTATTTGTTTTTCTCTTCCTGATTTACTTCACTCTGTACGTCTTGTCACAAACTTTTAACTAAAATATAACCAAACCTTTAGATCCAACTTCCAGCTTACTGGAAACAAAAGATATAGACATCATGAGGAAACAACACCATAAGGGAACAAGTCCAAGAAGTGGACATTCTACATAACAACTGGCCTGGCCTTTTCAATGGGCCCTGGGAATGGGGACTGTTCTAGATTTAAAGGAGCTAAGAAAAGAGACATAATAATCAAATGTAATACATGGTCCTTGATTGGTACAAGCTTGAAGGTACAACTGGGAAATTTTGGTATGCAACTGGGAAAGTGTGAATATGAAAACTGAAGTAGATGACGTTAAGGAGTTACCGCTGATTTTGTTGGTTGTTAATTTTATTAGGTATGGTTATTTGAAGGAAATGCCCCTTATCATTTAGAAATGCATAACAAAGTAGTCAAGGGAAAAATAGCCTAATATCTGTGTTTTACTTTGGAAATTGTGTGTGTGTGTGTGTGTGTGTGTGTGTGCACATGTGCATGTGTGTATACATATGAACTAAAATGTAGTGAAATGTTATTAATTGTTATTTAAATCCAGGTGATATACATATGGGTGTTGATTACACTATTCTCTCCACTTTCTGTATTTAATAAAAAGTGAAACAGATAGATATATGGATAGGTAGATAAAATTATACCTATATTACAATGTTGTGAAGGTGAGAGACAAGGTGTGGAAAAGACCTAATTTGCATTATCATTAAGTAAATGAGTACTCTCCTTCAAAACAATTTTCTTCCGGTCAGTGCATCAAACCTCACTCAAATCCAGAATCTCATTGCATTCAGCAACCATGTATTAGCAAAGCTTGGTCAGAAGTCTCTGGCATCCCTTGGAGGGTAATATGGATGTGAGCTGGCAGACTGGCTGTGTCATAAACATGTTTGGTGGAATAAACTTTTAAAATTTCTGGTCTGTTCACTGCTGGGCACAGAAATACTGCAATCCTTTTCCTACTTAAAAACCAAACTCAAATAATATATTCATGTTTGGATTTGTTAAAAAATGGAAAGGTCTTTGCTGAGCTGGAAACATGGTCTTCACACACAAAGTTTGATACTTGCCTTAACATAGTTCTGAAACTCACATTCATAAAGGAGTTTTACTGGACTCCTAGTCACAAGCCATTTTCCGGACTTCCTCTGTTTCCCCCAGGTCTGCCCTAGATACATACAAAGAAGGAGTGAAGTGTCTCTGACACCTGGGAGAGTGGGAAAAGCACTACACTAGGATGAAGTCAGGAGACATCAGCTTGTGGTGTAATGTGGATGCGTCACACACACACATATCTGAGTCTGATCTTTCTGCCCTGACAGTTATAGATAGCAGTCCCTTTCACCCTTAAAAGTGTCCTGGTTTAATGATAAATCAATTTGTCCTCCCCAATATACAGCATGTTTCTCTTCTGGGTTCTTCTGTGAACTGACTCTTGACTCATCCCCCGTTAATCCCTGTCCTGCGCCCATTTCTGCACTGCCACCTCCACCTTGCAGTCTTCCAGCTGTGTCAATCTGCTTGAAGGTGCATCAGTGAACTATTGCGTCTCTCACCTCCATAGTTGTATTTGATAACCCATCTGCCTAGGGTGTTCTCACATCCTTCCCACCTCTCTCTGCCTAGCTAACTCCTTTCCTTCCCAGAGGCTTAAGTCATCTGCTCCAGGAAACTTTCCTAGAGAACATAGAGGGAAGTTGGGTCTTTCCTCCTCTGGGTTTTAGAAAATCTAAGGAAGCTCTCATTCTCAGGGTGGTACAAGTGCTAACTCTGCAAGTCACATGACTCTGACAGTGAGTGCCTCCTTAAATTTTACACCATAGGCACCTCGGTTGCCTTACCCCATCCTGGCCCTGGTTTCAACATCTTCTATATTCCACCATCACGATTGCACTGTAGAATGATTTTGGTCTCTCTTTCTGATCGTGAACTCCTTTAGCTGAGGGACCATGTCTTTTTCATTACTACAACCTCAATCCTTAGAAGTGTGCCCGGCACGCAGGAAGTGTTTATAAATGATGGTTGAAATAGGAGAATGATGGAATAAGGTAAATGGTGTTGGAGACACACCTGGTATTAGAGACTTATTAAACTATCAGGTACCAAATGGCATCTGCTGGAGAGCTAGGAGAGGATTCAGAGATGGAAAAATTGGATAAAATATAAAATTCGTCATCTGAAATATACCTAGTAACCAGATACTGGTGAGCTGCTTAACAATACTACCTGCCCTCTAGAGAAACCCGAGAAACATTGCCTAGGCACACGACCTAAAACATCAGCAAAGCTTTGAGCAGGGTGGAATCAGATCGCCCACTAATGCAGGTTTCCTCCAAATAGGGAACCCCCCTTAATCTCCTCCATCCTTCTTCATGCTTCCTATATCATGTGTCCATGGTATCAGTTTGGAAGGAATGTCATGGGCTGGACTTTAGGAAGCCTTTCTCACGTGCCCATCATCGTACTATGCCCTTCATGAAGATTATAGTCTTTAATCATCTCAACAATGTCATGAAGCAAGAGTTCATGTCCGTGGTCTATGATGAGGAAAGCCAGAGATGTTATGTAACTTGCCTAAAGCCACACAGCTAGGAGATGAATGAAAAAGAGTACCTCCAATGCTCAGGGCAATTAAAACTTGATTATGCTGATTATAGCCCTATTCCCCAAAAAGCTGTCACAGACTAGAAATAAAAATAGACTCATGCAAGTATTTGAGCACCTGCTCTGTGCTCTACTGTGGGTGTAAAGTGCATGCAGTAAAACTTTGTTGGGGTGGGGTGGAGAGAGAGGAAAGATAGATACTAAATGATTCATGGGTGGGTTTAGAAGAGCAAGCATATTCTCTTATAAAATATTCTTCAGGGGAGAATGCATAAAAATGGAAGTACCATGTTTGCAATAATGCCAAAAGCCGTAAGACTGAAGAACCCCAGCAATAACAGAACTGTCTCCTTCAACTTTCCAAAAGACAAACACCTCTCCTGTGTCTTGCGCCTGTAACTCACCATAGGTAGGTCTTTGTGTGCAGAGTAAGGTAGAGGATGAGATGATTGTGCAGATAATTTTCTGGAGAAGTAGCTGGCAGTTGTTTTCCGGTGCATTTTCTTTTGGAGAAGTTGCATACTTTTGAGAGTAAGGAGCTCAGATCTCAACTTTATTCTAATATGTGTAAACAGAGTCTCAGCCTTCACCTGGCAGACCCACTGAGGTTTGACGTGGAGCCCCCCATTTGGCCTGTTTGATTTCTTTCTTTCCTGGACAAACTCCTATTGTGTAGGAGCCCTGTGAAAACTTCAAAAAGGCCACTAAGGCCGAAATGTTTCTCAGTTCATTTTCACATTACTCACTCATCATTTCCAGAGGCCAGTGATAGGAGAGCTCAAGTGATTTCAGTCAAGTTTTCCCAACTGAAGCCCCACTTTCTGTGACAGAGTTACAAATGCTTTGAGCTCCATTTTGCATACATTCTAGAGAACTTCGTGGCAGAGTCTGTGAAGTGTGTTTTCATATTCTTTGGATTTCGTCTTTGTAGCACGGCTTCATGGAAAAACATCGCATTCCAAGTGTGACTGGGAAGTTTCATTCACCACAGCAGTTGCCAATAACATGTGGAGAGTTTATTGCCCCTCCAGCGAGCTCATCAAATCCAAACAAAATGTGTGCACTGTAATTTTAGCTGATTCATTTCCATAAGATGCAAGTTGATGCTATTTACTAGATACCCAAAGACCAATTTAAGAGTCTAAACTATGGTGGAATTAAATATACAATAGTTTTTGACTCAATATATATCATTAGAGTCTTAGCAGGAAACAAATGGCGTGCTCAGAAGGGTTTCGCTGAATATAGTTTCGTGAAGAGGGCGTGGGCATGCTTAGGGAATGGACAAGGAGTGGAGAAGTACTCGGGAATTGTCAACACCAGGAAATCTTGCTGCCTCAGGCAGAAGGGGCGACAGGTAGGGGTTAGAGGCTGGAGCCCTGGAATTACTCTGGAGGGCCCAACAGGACTTGTAGCTGTAGGAATGCAGCATGGCTCAGCACAGCAAGGCTGGGTGGAAAGAGGAGAATAAATTCCCCAACCTCTCTCCTTGTATCCTCTAATCGCTTGCTGATGCTGCCCATTGGCCAAGCCCGGCCAGAAGCCAGAGAGCAAGGGAGACTGCGAATACTCATCATTGAGGTCAGTCTGCTGGGGGTTCATGACAGACAGAGAAGGGAAGAAATTGTCTTGGGGTATCCCATACCAACCGACTTCAGATTTTACTCTGACAGAGTGGCATAACAGAATGAACATAGGTTTAGATGTCAGAAAGATCTGGATTCAAATTCTACCTACTAATGATCAGATATTGCGGTCTTTCCTGGAGAAAACTTGTTGGACCACCTCAGGAGAGTTTCAACTTACCTTCTCTGAGTTTCTGTTTCTTAATCCAATAAAATAGAAATAACGATAACTATTTACCTACCTACCTAACTGAGGTATTGTGAATGTTGAATACGTTGCCTCGGTAAAGGAGCCTGACACAATGCTTGACACATGGAATGTATTTGGTATTTACTGATTTCTCCAATTAGCCTTCTATCAGTTATCCCTTATATGGTGAGATGTCTACCTTGTGGAGGTTGGAGAACCAGTCTGACTGTCTTTCTCTTACTGAGTTATTGCTGGAAGTCCCCTCTTGACTCATAGCTGGAACAATGAATGGGACTGTGTTTTCCCTGGAAACTTGTTTATTTGGGTCCCCCTGTGGGGAGAGAATCCACCATTTGGATGGTGTCACTTCTCTGAAGAAAACCTATTGGGACATCTTCACGTGAATTCCAGTTTTATCTCTCTGTAGGGACACTGGTTCTTAGGGAACAGTTCCCTGCAATGATATACAAGACTTCACTATTTCTTCAGCAAGTTTAATTCCCCATTCATAAACTGAGGTTCAAAAGCTTGTCTTTCCTCCTGGTATGCATTCGTTGTTGACAAGGCATCAGCTGCTTTTCCAAGAACTTGACCAATTCAGTTCCTGATAGTCAGGGCTATTTCTGTCTTACCTGAAGCTACTAGGGAGCTAGCTGTTGGTTTATTGTTGTTTGTTGTTGTTAATGTTTGCTAATTTTGGAATATGTGGGAATAATTGGTTAGTTGTGAATTTTGACTGTACCCTTGGAAACAGTACTGGGGGTTAAAAAACAAAGGGTCACAAGAGTCATTCATTTGATTTCATTGGTTTAAACTAGCATTTTCCACTGGGCATAATCCCTAATTCCCATAACCATCCTGTACAGTAGTGTCTTATTTTCAGTTGAGGAAACTGAGGCTCAGATAGATGGGGTGACATGTCCAGCTGGTAAGAGGTAAAGCTGGGCTAGAGATCATAGCTCTACATGAATCAAAACACAGGACTTTGTCTATCTCTAAGATGGTTACAGAGAGTCAACTGCAATATTTTCATTCTGCTCTGGCCTTTTAAAAATAAAAATCGCAAGACTGTGAGTTTCCTCATGACAAGGGGTAAGTCTTATTCATCTCTTTCTTTTCACTGATGACCACTGCCCCTACCATAGAGTGGGTGCCTGATTAATGTTTGTTGAATGAAAAAATGAATGACTGAATGAACCATGCATACAAAGATATTTTTGTCTCTGTCGCATTTTTCTAATGCATATTTATATTTCATTTGACAGTGTTTGCAAATTGCATAATATTCCCCATCAGCATAACTTGCAGTGTGGAAATGTTTCCATATGCTAGATGTTTCCCCTCATTTGACTGAGGGAGAAGAAAGACTAAGAAAAACATCACATAGTGGCTAAGCATGCATATAAACACAAGTTATAGCATGTACTGTTCATGAATGGTGTAGTTTAGAAGGGTGATTCTGCAAAAATATTGAAGTAGACATTCAATTTGGGTCGGTACTCGTTGGGAAAATGTTCTTGTGCAGCTAAATATAGTTTTATATTAATTCACTATGTTGTAGGAGGTATAGGGTAGGGAAAAAGAGCATGGGTCCTGGGGCAACTGCTTGTATTCAAATCCAGGCTCTACTACTTAATAGCTATGTGATTTGGGCAACTTATTCAATCTGTCTGTGTCTTAGTTTAACCCCTTTGTAAAATGGGAATAAGAATTCCATCTCCCTCATGAGAAGGTTGAACAAGCTAAATAAGTTAATACAGGAAGGGTTCCTAAAACTGTGCCTAATGGCAAGGCTCAAAAAATGTTATTGTCCCCAAGCCCCATGGAGTCTAGTTCAGAAAAGTCATATCTTTTTCACCTCTCCGTCCCCATTATCTCTTCCTTATTTCAGGAGCTCGAGTCTTGCCTCTCTTTCTTTACCTTCCAGCTCACCCTTCACATGAGGCCTAGAGTGAATCCTTGAAGACTCACATTAAACCAGACCCTTCACCTTCTTCAAGCAATGCCATTATTCCCTATCAACTTCACGACCAAGTACAATCCCTTAGCATGATGTTCAAGGTCCTTCATAATCTCGTTCCTTTTTCCTCCCCTGGCCTCATCTCTCATCATTTCCACATGCATGCTGTACTACAAATATCAACAAATGCCCAAAGTTGAAAAAGTTATATTGGCTTGATGAATAAGTAAAAGTAAGAGGAGTGAGCAGCTAATTTTGCTCATGGGCTCACAGAAAGCTTCAATGAAGAGATATTTACATTGTATCTTGAAGAATAAGTTGATAGTGGCCAAGCAAGGTCGGGTGAATGTGACTGGGTGGATCACGTAGACTGAGAGAAGGATTTGTGCACTAGAACAGAAAAACAAGTATATTCATGGAATGAGAACTTGTCTAATTCTGAGTGGAATGAATTAGGGGGTAATTAAATGTGGGAGTAAGGGAGAGGGGAGCATCACAAAGGGCCCCTAAGTCTGGCATGAATGCCTGGATGGAATAGTGATGTTGTTAATGGAGATGAGGAATATACAGGAGAAGGTGTGTGGTGTGTGTTTGTGTGTGTGTGTGTATGTGTGTTTTGAATTGGGAATAATAGGTATCAGTTTTGTACACAACTGTACAAAAACCACCTGAGAATATCCAGTTCTAATCTCCTGATCTCGTCCTCAATCCCAATCCCCAGACCTGTTTCCCAGCAAATTTCCTTATCTTAGAAAATGGCAACTCTATTCTTTAATCTTCCATGATTCCTCTCTCTTAAATCCTATTTTTGATTCTTCAGCAAATTCTGCTGGCTTTTTCTTCAATGTATATACAGTATATGAGCATTTCTCACCATCTTCAAGGCTACCATCAAAGCCACCATCATCTTTCACAAGATTATTGAAAGAGTCCCTAAATGCCTCCCTACTTTTCACCTTGCCCTCCTTCAGCCTATTCTCAACTCAGCAGCCAGAGTGGTCCTCTTAAAAAGAAATAAGAGGGCTTCCCTGGTGGCGCAGTGGTTGAGAGTCCGCCTGCCGATGCAGGGGACACGGGTTCGTGCCCCGGTCCGGGAAGATCCCACATGCCGCGGAGCGGCTGGGCCCGTGAGCCATGGCCGCTGAGCCTGCGCGTCCGGAGCCTGTTGCTCCGCAGCGGGAGAGGCCACAACAGTGAGAGGCCCGCGTTAAAAAAAAAAAGAAATAAGATCATAACTCCTCTGTTCATAGCTTCTCAAAGACATCTCCATCTTAGAGTAAAATCCCGAAGTATTTGCAGGGGTGGTTTGCATGACTGAACCTTCCCAACCCCTGGCCCCACTGTTACTCAGACTTCCTCTTCTCCTACTTCAGCCCTCTCTGGCAACACACTACCACATTGGTTTCCTTAGTGTTCCTCAGACATGCTTGATGTGCTTCCACTTATGAGACTTTCCAGTGACTGTTCTCCTGCCTAGAATGGCTTCCTCAGATGCCCATCTAATCAACTCCCTCACCTCCTTCAGGTCTTCACTCCAGTGTAATCTACTCAGTGAGGCCTCCTCCAGTTACCTTATGTAAATTGGCTGCTCCCTCTTACCTATGATCTCCCAATCCCTCTCCTACTTCTCTGAATTATTTGCTTTAGTGTGTAGCACCATCTATCGTACTCTATACTTTACCTTTAGATTTTATCTATGGTTTGTTTTCCTACCACTCTCTTGCATCTATAATATATGTTCCATGATGGCACTGATTTTTTATTGTTCTCCTCTGTGTTCCCTGTATGTAGAATAGTGCCACAGTTGCTCGGTAGATTTTTGTTGAATGAAAGAATAAATCCACATTGGGACTATAGCCGTGTTTTGTTGCAAAAATCTGGTACTCAGGAGGCAGATTGGGGTTAAAGATAGACTTGGCAATTCTTAGCAATGAGGTGACAGCTATGGGGGAGTAGCTAAGACAGGGCAAGGAAAAGATATTTAGTGATATTTTTTAAAAGACCAACATAAAAACTGGGAAAAAAATAATAATTAAAGACTGTACAAATTACATGTCAGAGTTGAGAGCAATGGCTTTGTGATTACAGACGAGTTAAAATCTTTGTTCCACCAATTATGAGCTTTATGACAAGTTTGGGCAAGTGACTGGATGATTCTTGGCCTCCATAGTTTCAAGAGTAATTGAAAAAAAAGAGATCTCCACTTCAGAGGCTGAGAGAATTGACCAATAAAATGCATAGAAATCAGTTAGCAGAAGATAACAAAGAATATATAGGTTGTTGTTGTTGTTGATACTAACACCATTATTACGATCAAAATCCAGCAAAGAATTCTGAAAAATAGAAGAAGTAGGAGAGCATAATGGAAGGTAAGTAAGGAGAAGTCGTCAAGAAAGAGGGCAATAAATCAGTAGATGTTGCTCTGTGGTCAAGGCTAGATAACCTAAGGAGTATATAAGGTCCTGGGGTAGAGCTATTTGAGAGAACAGTTTCACTGGAATACAAAAGTCATAATCCCATATTTTAAAATGAGCTAATGTTTTGTGGAAAATAACAGTAATTGTCCTAGGAAAAAAATCAAATAAAAACAAAACAAAACAACATTGGACCCTCAATTGTGTCCAGCTGACAAATGTGGGAACATGGTGACCCAAAAATTTGCTTCTCTCTGGTCTTTGGGAGATTTACTTGCTCACTAGTCAGCAGTAGTTTGCTAGTTTTATGAGGTTAAGCTATTGTGCAATACTATTTAGCTGGCTCTGTGGGTGTTTAGTTACAGATGCCTGCCATCTTGGTTTATTGTCTGTCAAATTATAATTATTAAGGATGGAGTTAATTGTCATTTCAGCCATCTGGTAGTTACCCACCGTGCTTTCATGTGGTGATGAATCTGTCCTTTAGATCAAAATTCCACGTTCATTTCCATTCATGTCTTGTTCAAAATAAATGATTAGTGGAAATTATCAATACTTTTTAGTATAATTTGTGGGCCTTCAAGTAAAAGAATTGCTGATTGTTGTAAATGTTTCTGAGTAGTAGGACTGGTATAACAAGAATCCAGTGACGTGAGTTATAGTAATTGAAATTAAAATAATGAGGCATGCTCTTTCAAAGGTTGGTCTAATCAAAAAATTTAACAATGTTCCCAGTATACTCCATGGTGCATTGCTTATAATGATGGTTTATAACCCTGATTATTTCTTTGCCCTATTTTTTATCAAAACCACTTTATCCTTATACCCTCCTGAACTTTTAGGACAGAATGCAACAGAGTCAGTGAAGTTACCCTTGTCTTAGCAGAGCCTCAATTACTTTGATTCAGGACTATGAATGGGATTGTCTGCTTGGTTCCTTTTTAGGATAGAACCAATGGGGACAAAGAGGAGGGGACATACATATGTCATAGGAGCTACATCCTTCCTCCCATTTTTGGTGTCTGGTCCCTTGTTTGTGTGCTTTTCCTTTTTTGGTTTTTCCCAGTGGGTGTATTTTCACACATAATTTGCTAAATTAGTCAGGAGGGGATTCAGCAGAAGCTTCCCTAGAAAGCACAGCCTTGGAACACTACCGTGGTCTCACCATCTCTTTCCTCTCAGGAAACCCATCAAGCAAGCATTCCGTATCCAGCTTCTTCTAGCTTTTATACTAGGGGCATAGAGGGAAGAAACCTATTATCCCTGGCTCCTCAATATTTCCATGCAAAGTCACTTTCTAATTGACAGCTGCCATATTAGAGTCCTTGGTACTTGTTCTGCAGTGAGACTCAGCCTGGGCTGATTTCTACTAACACCCGCTCCCAGCTAGAGAGCCATGCATCCACTGGGCCAGAGAAAATGTGTGAGGAACATCTATTTTCCTTCACTTTGTAGGATTATGAACCAGTTAGTTGAGGAAGGAAAGCTCAAGAGCTAGAGGTGGGTATCTAGGGTATCTACAGTTTGTCACCAGGCTCAGGCATTTCCTGAGCCCTCCTCAAAGATGCTGACCTGGGGACTTCCCTGGTGGCGCAGTGGTTGAGAGTCCGCCTGCTGAGGCAGGGGACATGGGTTCGTGCCCCAGTCCAGGAAGATCCCACATGCCGTGGAGCGGCTAGGCCTGTGAGCCATGGCCGCTGAGCCTGTGCATCTGGAGCCTGTGCTCTGCAACAGGAGAGGCCACAGCAGTGAGAGGCCCGCGTACCGCAAAAAAAAAAAAAAAAAGATGCTGACCTGCCATATAGGATTTCCAATTCTTGGGCAATTCTTTGTGGTTAAGTACGCTGACATGCTTCCCTGGCTCTCCCTTCCTCAGTTACTCCGTGAGGCCACAGCAAATACCTCTTCTTACCTATGAGATCTCTTTATCTCTAGTACCTGTCCCTTTTAGTCTACCCTCCATATTGCTGCCTGAGAGAGTTCTCAAAATCCTTTTGGTGGTTCTTCTAAGAGTCCAAAATGTTCACCATGACATTCAGTGGCCTTTATCATCCTCTACCTATGCCTTCAATCTAATGTTTCTGTACTCTCCCTTGTTGGATGATATTTCAAGGCCTTTACATTGAAGGTTCCAGCTGGCTGCTGTGTCCTCTCCCTTTTCATGTCATTCATCTGGAGTATTCCTTATTATTCTTCACCACTCACAAATCAGCAGTCACCTCCTCAGTGGAGTCTTCTATGGTCATCCCCACTCCCCTGGCAATTAATTCTTTCCCTAACTTACATTTCTTTCTCCTATTGCTACATCATTTTTTTTTCTTGTCTGTCTGTCTACCTTCTGGGATCCTCAAGAGCAGGATCTAGCATTTCTGTCATCATAGAGCAGGAGCTAAATGATAGTTGAATACATTTTTGTTCAAGTCATTGTACATCTCCCATTCTGTAGCCCAGTGCTGAATATGCAGGGGATACTAGATATATAGTTGCTGATGGATACTTATTAAACATAGCTAAAATCTTGGCTAATGTTCTTGGTACCAATGTTAGAGTAGATAAGTGTTTTTATGGAAAAATAAGAACTGGCTTCACAGAGAAGAAGTTGACCCTTTATCCAAGACATACATGACAGCTGCTGATTGGAATAAGGGACAGATAATCATATCCAAATGGAAAGAAAAGAAGGCTTTGGTTTGGGTTAAGAGAAAACATTCTTTACTAAATGTTAAGGAAATGGGATATGCATTTCTTTTTTATGGTCAGTGTATATTTTTCTTTTATATGAGAAATTTCTGTGGAACTCAAAAGATGTTCTTTTTTTTCCTTCCCTCCCTCCCTCCCCTTCCTTGCCTCCCTTCCTCCCTCCCTCCCTCCCTCCCTCCCTCTTTCCTTCTCTGAAAAGATAGGCAATCTTGGGCAAACACAGGGAACTGCTAACTTCTGTAGAGAAAAAATGGAAAGTCTGTTTTCACATCAATACAGTCCTTCTGATGACAGGTTAGGCCATCTCATCCTCAACCCAAGATTATGACTGAGGTATACATTTCTGAGAAACTCTTTTCTTACCCCATGTCAACCTGAGGGTCATTGGCTTTATTGCTCCAGCATGGAGATGGTTCCATGAATTTCTGGGGAATTATCTTTCTCGATTGAAATTGAACAAGGAGTGTGTTTTCTGAAATCAAAAAAGCTTCACATGAAACTTGAACTGTTCTACTTCTGTTTTGTTCTATTGTGATATCATCAGGAACTTTTTGAGACAAAGTAGACAGTTAAGTGTGAAAATTGTACTAATACAGCAGATGACTCCTCAAAGCCCTGTCATTCTCTAGGAACCATTAATTACCATCATGATAGTTTATATGTATAGATCTATTATCTTCATATCAGAAAAGTACTGCTCAGTTTTTGCTTCACAGTCTCATGAGAGTAGTTGCAGTCTTTATACCTCTTGCAGGAGACAGTTGAGTGAGAAGAGTTTAATGACAGGTGCAGGGACAGAAATGTGCTGGTCGGCTGTAGATTCTCCCTTTGTCTTGCTGATATTGAACCCTGTACTTGAGCGCAGAGCCTCTTCTTTATCCTGTCTGTTACAGTGTTGACACAGAAGTTAAAAAGAGAAGGGATGAATAGAACAGAAGGGCATGCTTAAACTTCTCAGAAGAAAACAAACTGTACCTATCGTGTTTCTTTTCCTTAAAGCAATGGGTCCTAAAAGCTTGAGGAAGCAACATTACTACACCTGGTAGGAACACTTTACTTTTCATTTTGGCCAAGTGGTGGTGGGAAGAACACTGATTGGAGAACCAGTGGACCTGGGGTCCAGTTCTTATTTGGCACTGACTGGTCATATCATCTTGGATAAGTCACTTTTTTTCTCTAGCTTCAATTTCCCTCCTTGATATGACAAGGTGATCGCTAAGGCTTCTCCCAGGTGTGAATTCTCTGAGAAGTTGCAAGCTGCAGGAGAATGGGTGAATCACTTGGTGAACCTCTCAGTCCTGTGCACACACACCCAGTGGAGTGTCTGCCTGGAAGTCTCTCATCATCACTATTGCAATCTACTGTATAATTGTTTGTACCCATTGAATTAGTAATTCCACTCCTGGGAGTTTATTATGAAGAAATAAACTCCTTGGGAAGGAGAGAAGAATTACATTAACAAAAAAGAAGTTGTCTGTTGTATAATTCAAATTTTGATTTAAGCTCAATGTCCAACAGTAGGAGAATGAAGCAGGAAAGTTGGGCTGTTTCAAAGTCCTGAGGATTATGTGGAGAAATGCTTTTAATAACACAAGAAAGCTAAATGTATTTGTCCTGTGGATTTCAAATATGTATATGAACTAGAGAAATGTAAGAGGAGTGAATATCTGTGGTCTACCCTCTGTGGGTCGGGTGCTATACTAGGCCTTTGGTTATGTTAATTGTCTCACTTATTCTTTTGATCAGCTGTGAGGATAGGTACTATCATTACAGATTTACAGATTAGGAACCTAAGGCTCAGAAAATGACAGTCACTCACCAGATCACTGCTGATGGGTTAGCATTCAAGATTCAAACCTAGGTACAATGATTTTCATTATTCATGGTAGTTATGGTCTATAAAATCTCTGTGAATTGAATTAGTAAATACTGAACTATTGTTCCTAGGGGAAATACAGGGTTAGATTCCTGTAAGCCTCTGGTCACAACATTTTCATCAACTGATCAATACACAACCTTGTTTTACGTGTATTTCTGTTTAAGGACACCTTAGTTAATAAGTATTGTTGATTCACTAACATTGAAGTCACAGTCAATAGCTCTGTAACTCACACGTGGATGGAGCTTATCACATGCATTTTCTTGGTAAGGCACACCACAGTCTTCTTACATTTAGGAATGCTAGATAGCCCTTAAGCACTATGCTTGGGGGGCATTTTAAACAACAAAATCACCCACAAAGTGCACTAAGAATGAGAAACATGGCACCAAATAGACCGCAAATAAAACAGTTGTTTACAGTATGAGAGCTGAAATAAGAAGGCAGACCATCACTTTGCTCAACCCTAGCTGGGAATAGGTACATCAGGCAACTCAAAATTTTCACTGCTCTGCACATGTCTGTGAATTACCATGAAATTGCCATGTGTATTGTTTGGGGGGTTACAAATAAATTTTAGGAAGTAGGTAAATTCACAAACATGGAATCCACGAACAATGACGATCTGCTGTACATTCATTTATTTGGTAAATATATATAGTGTATCTATCACGTGCCAGACCCTGTTCCAGGCACTGGGGATGTAGAAGTGAAAAAAACAAAGCCCCCATGTTCATGGATCTAACATTCTGGGAAAGGGTTAAATGCAAGTAAATACATCATGGTCAGATGGTGACTATGGCGACAGATTAAACTCAGAGGGGATTGGGGGGGATGGGTGGAGGGACTGCTCTTCATACAGGACAGTCAAGGGAAGCCTGGGAAATAACATCAGAATACTCAAAGGAATCAAGTCATAGGGACGTGTGTGGGAAGAGCAATCCGGGAAGTGGGAGCGTGAAGCGTGAAGGTGCTGAGCAGGAGACCAGTGTTGCTGGAGCCACGATGAGAGAAGAGATCAGAGTGCGCTGAAAAATGATGCTGAACTCTCTTACTTGAAAACCTGGGCCCTTGGAAGGAACACGTTACAAAGATGCAGAGCAGCAGCACTGGGACCTTTCCTAAGTTGTCATAACGTTGGCAAAGGAAAACATCATTGTGCATTTTCTTCTGAGAAGGGCTCAGGCAAGAGCCAAAGAGAGGATCTTTGCAGAGGGATGCAGGCTTTGCCAAGCTCCCCCAGACTTCGGCTTCGTCTCAGGTTGGGTTGCCTGGCTTCGGGAAGTGACTTAAAATTAGCCTGGACTTGGGTGAGACTCTCTAGGAGATAACATGGCCCAGGGCTGCAATATCGAGGACAGTTTCATCAGCATTTGCAGTACATCCGAGGAGAGTCACAACAAACAAATCATCCCCAGGACAACAGGAGGAGTGAAAGCGGGACACAAGTCCACACAGTGAGAATTAACTTGTGGAAAAACGCTGCTCATCCAATGCCAAGTTCTGCGCACAGCACTTGTAAGGATATCAGTACCATGACCCAAGCTGGAGCCAGCTGGAACAGCCATCTGGAGTGAAAAGTCCTGAGACTCAACCCTCACTGCTGTCAGGGAAACTGAGGCCCAGAGAGGGACGGTGATGGGCTTCCAATCAAACATCAAGGGAGTGGCTGATCCTGGACTAGAATTTAGCCTTGTCACCAGACAGTCATTCTAGACAGTTAATACTAGAATTGAGGAGAAGAAGAAATTTGACAGAATCCCAAGTTTGCAGAAAAGCCATTGATTCTACCAGCTGCTGTGTTTGTGCCCATGCCAGCAGCAGCAGTCTCTACAATTCAGTTCAGTGAATTTTTTTTTTGTTTTTTCCTCATCCGGGTCATTCAGCATCTGGCTCTGGGAGTACCCGGTGGGAATTTATGTGGCTGTAGTATGAATCAATCCCAAGAGAAATGTTCTCAGTCAGCAAAGGTAATCACCGTAGATGGAAGGGAGTCAAGGGGAACTAAAATCCTATTCCATGTTCTTTAGATCTAACAGGAGTGAATCCCTTTGTAGCTTTTTTTTTTAACATCTTTATTGGAATATAATTGCTTTACAATGGTGTGTTAGTTTCTGCTTTATATCAAAGCCTTTGTAGCTTTTGTGTGGAAGTCTGTGGTTTATAGCTCTCTGGTTACAGGTTTCTGCCAATCCTCTGTGAATCACTAAATCCCAAAAGTCGTTGAATGTGATTGGTCAGGGACAGTGATATGCTGGTAAACCAGCTCTCTAGAGGATGGGGAAGAGAAGCCCTGAACTGCTGTGTTTGCCCATATCTGTGGCGTAAATACTGTCACCACGGTGGATTTCAAGCTATGAATGGTTTAAAAACGACCTCGCGGAATTCCTGAAGATTTAACGATCAGTTCTCATGAGCCTGTTCAAGCCATCTCCTGCAAGAAGCTTCCACAGCTCTCCAGAGCAAGTGGACGAGGGCAGCGAGTGGGGTGGGAGCAGGGGGCACTGGCTGGAGCTGTGGTTGATCCCGTTTAGTTCTGTGAGGTCAGATCTCACCTGAGAGGATTTGTCTAGTTTCAAATCCTAGATTGTAAGAGGGACACTGACAAATTGAAAATCGTTCAGGGGGGTGAGCAAGAAACAGTCTCATTTAGAAAAAATTACTGGGAGGGAAAGCTTTTGCTGGGATGAGATTCCAGAAGAAGAAAAACACAGGGTACACTGGTCATTGTTTCCAAACATCTGTGGGTCTGTAACTTCCTTGTCCTGGGCATGAGGGGAGGTGTCCAGAACTGGGAAGCTGATTTCAGCTCCTCGTAAGGAATTCTTTTTTTTTTTTTTTTTTTTTTTTTGCGGTATGCGGGCCTCTCACTGTTGTGGCCTCTCCCGTTGTGGAGCACAGTCTCCGGACGCGCAGGCTCAGCGGCCATGGCTCACGGGCCCAGCCGCTCCGCGGCAGGTGGGGTCTTCCCGGACCGGGGCACGAACCCGCGTCCCCTGCATCGGCAGGCGGACTCTCAACCACTGCGCCACCAGGGAAGCCCCATCGTAAGAACTTTTTGATAAAGCTGCCCAAAGAAAGGCGGGGCTCCGGGGTACTCTAGGGAGCACTTCGACACCCGAAGTATGAAAGAAGATGCGGTGCTGTGACAGTGGGGACTCCAGGGCCCCTTCGAGTCCCTGGGGGCTGATCCTGCCATGGAGTCCTCTTCCTTCTCCTCCCCTTTAACTAGTTTCATCCTCTTACTTTTTGGTTCCTTTTTTTCTCCTTTTCTTCTCCCCTGGCTCACTTTCTTAGTTGCCTTTGGCTTATTTACCTGGCTTAGCCCCCTCCCGGGACAATGATCGCTACATCTTTCTGAAGAGAGAAGACCAAGCCCCTGAGCTTTCTCCTGACCTCTTACATCCTAGGAAGAAAGTACAAGCCCTCCTTTTCCTCCCATTTTTCTTTGCTTTCTTCTCTCTCTTTCAACATTCTCAGCTCCACATTTGTGACTGAAGAAGGGCAAATAAACAAATTGAAACTGAAACTGTGCCCTGGCCATAAAGTGAGGACATCTGGGAGGCTTGCAAGGAAATTTACATGCTTGTTGGGTTTCAGGTTACATATTTTGTGTTGCTTGGTAACCAGCGCCACAGTTTCCTTTCATGCTTTATTCTCCCTATCCCTTGTTTATAGTGTAATTACCACTGTGACATCATAATCCTCCATTGAACAGCTGTCAGGGGGCCCCAACTGCTGAGTAAACAGGGCTTTACAATCTCTCCTCCCACAGGCTGGTTTACTAAATAGATCAATATTTGGTTTGTAGGCACAGGGATTAGGAGGTGGAAGTGTCTTTTGAAAAAGCCCTCTCTCTTCTCAGGGCCTCCAGTGCACCTGAGAATGCTGAAAGAAAAGCCAGGTTCAGGGACAAAAAGAAGAATCCCGCAAGCTGCTTTCACCTGCCTGCGATTTCCCAAGGAACAGCTTGTCTGTAAGAAGTGAGACCTATTTGAGAATTAGTGATGTCTTAGGTTCTTTATTCTAGTGCTTAGAGGATTCCACTTTCTTCCCTCTCTCTCTGCCTCCCCCTTAGCTCCCCTTTCTCTGCCCTCAATCCCATTTGATTTAATCTTTCTAAATGGATATTATGGCCTCAGGGACTAAAAGAATGACACGTGGATAAACAGGAACTAAGCACCCAAAGATCTCCCCCAACCCCCCACCATTCTCTCCACCCCACTCTTGGATTAGAAGCTCCACAAAGGAAACAACCTCTGAGGTTTCTTTGTCAAACTAGAGATTCATGGCTGAGAGTTTGGGAAAGGATAATTTACTGTAGATCTTTCCTCTCCTGGGTCAGGAGAGTTTGACTCAAACACACGTAGGAGCAAAGGACTTGGGATACTGGTCTGAGCATCAGGAGCTGTGAATTCTAATCCTGGTGCTGCTTGTAACTTGCTCTGTGACCTTGGACAAGTCCCTTGAGGATGCAACATTGAATTATGCTGTCAGGCTCTCCAAGGCCTTTCCCAGGAGGCAAGGTGGAGTGTCAGACTTAGTCTGGCTCAAAAGCTGGTCCTAACACAAATCAGCTACAAAGCTCCCCAAACCACAGGAAACTCCTTGGAGCTTCATTTGCTTAACTGTAAAGAAGGGGAGAGTTAACCCATCACTGTGAGGATTAAGTGAGATAATATCTTTGACACACCTAGCTGGGGGTGGGATACATGGTGGGTGTCTTTTTAAAGCTAACGTTGTGTAATTCCTATAAAAACCAAAATGATGGTAAAGAAAGGCTTGGAGGTAAAAATTAAAAGGAAAGGGAAGAAAAAGAATAGTAATAGCCAACACTTGTGCAACCATTCACAGCACACAAAATCCCTTTCACACATGGTCCCAGGTAATACAACTTTGAAGAAGGGAAAAGCACCACATTTATTGATCTCTTAAGAGTGGGCCATTTTTTTTAGATACCACATATAAGCGCTATCATGTGATATTTGTCTCTGTCTGACTTACTTCCCTCAGTATGACAATCTCTAGTTCCATCCATGCTGCTACAAATGGAAAAAAAAAGGGGTACAAATGAACTTATCTACAAAACAGAAATAGAGTTACAGATGTAGAAAACAAATTTATGGTTACCAGGGTGTAAGGTGGGGGGAGGGATACATTGGAAGATTGGGACTGACATAGACACACTACTATATATGAAATAGATAACTAATAAGGACCTGCTGTATAGCCCAGGGATTCAGGAAATGAATACTCTGTAATGGCTTATATGGGAAAATAATCTAAAAAAGAGTGGATATATGTATATGTATAGCTGATTCACTTTGCTGTGTACCTGAAACCAACACAACATTGTAAATCAACTATACTCCAACAAAAATTAAAACAAAAAAAAAAGAAAAAGAGTGGTCCAGTCACTGTCCTGGCTTTTCATAAGCATTACCTCCCTTGATCTTCATAAAAATGGCAGGTTCTTATTTTCCCTATCTTGCAGATAACTGAGGTTAAGAGGAGTGAAACGATCTGTCTAAGGCTGCCCAGCTGATGAGTGTTGGACCCACTCTGATCCATCTAGTTCTAAACCTCTTGCTTTTCCCCCTATGCCATAGAAGTGTCCAAATCAACATGGAAAGGGAAGCAGCAAAACAACGAGGTGCTGAAAGTTAATGACCTAGGTGGAGGAAAAGAATAGTTACCCAGCATCCAGTGCTTCCTTCACAGTTGTCATGCAACACCGTAGTGCTCTGCTGGTTCACTTATTCACAGATAATTACAGTCGGCATCTAAAAAATAAAACACCGTGACTGACGGCTGTCTCTTGGACTCCGGGTGACTTCTTTTTGACAGGCAGTTGCAAAAGGCCAATACGTCTGTAAGTGTCCCTTGAAGCCTGCACGTACCTAGGAGAAACTAAGCTATGGTGATGGTGGGAGAGTGGTCGACTTCAGACAATCTACAGAAACCTGGTTCCTGATTTTTCTGTACCAGGAATAGCACAGGTGTCCTGTAATTCCTCTAATCTCTCTGGCTGGTGGCTTTCTCTTTGAGAGACGGTATGGTTTCAATTCAGTTTCATATAGATCTGTGTGTAGATGTGTACAGTGATAACTTTCCCTGTGCTAAGTCTGTCCAAGATAACTAACCTGTTTCCAAGATCTAATTTTGTATGTGGGAATCTTGCTTTGCCCTGATTTCCAGACCCATGGGCAGGCGTGGCAGGCCGTAGCTGGGGGAGGCATCATGCCTGCCCCGATGCTCTGAGCAAGGCCTTCTCCTCTCTGCTGTTAGGCAGAACACCTGTCCTGCTACAGGGGGTGCTGGGTTTTTTGCTGGCAGAGCTCAATCTCCCCGAAGGGGAAGCTTCTTAAGGCTTAAGGCTCCTTGAATGGATCAAAACTCATGTTTATTTGCCAGTAAGTCAAATGTACTGTCCAAGAATCTTTTCTTATATCAACCTCTGAGAATTACATCCTGAAAAAAAAAAAAAAAGCTACATCCCTCCGGGGACTTCCCATACCAGTGGTTCGCAACTGTAGCATGCATCAGAATCACCTGGAGGACCTGTTGAAACATAGACAGCTGGGCTGCACACCAGAGTTTCTGATTCAGTAGTTCTAAAGTGGGATCTGAGCCTTTGCATTTTTAACCAGTTCCCAGGAGATGCTGATGCTGCCGGTTTGGGGACCACACTTGGAGAGCCACTAGTCTAAACCGTTCCCTTCAGCTACTTGAGTTCAGGGAGCCGCTGGTAGCTGATTTTTTTTAACTGTCTTTTACATGGTTCTTTCAGTTGTTCATTGTTCTGATCCTCTCTTCCATTAAAGAGTTCTGGGAGTAATAGCTCTCTGGGCCAGCAGACTTCCCTGGCTCTGCCTAGTGAATTCTGAATTGTATATCAAAATGGAACTCATGGCAGTGGCCTCTGTAGGGTTGTTCCTGAACAACCTACCCAAGCAGAGGAGGCTTTCCTTCTCTTTATTGAATCTTACAGCTGCCACTACAAACTTGCATTGCAGCCCTTGGCACATTCTAATGTGAAGACCTATTTGCAGGCTTCCCCTGCCCTCTAGACAATGAGACACTGAAGGCAGAGATCAGGAATGTCTCCACCTGAGGTTCCCTGAAGTACCAAGCATATGGGTCTCAACCCTAGCTACACCTTAGAATCACTTGAGGAACTTGCAGTAAGTTCTGATGCTCTGGTTTTTTTTTTTTTCAGACCAATTAAATCGGAAACTCTGGGGAACAGAGCTATGATTAAGGCCTCCATCCTCCAGATTTCCTGAAGAGAATGTTTTCAGCAGCTATAACTCCATGCTGACTTTGTGCTTTTGTAATCCAGTATCTTGTCTATGAGGCAGATGGAAAAGACTTTATGGCTCCCATTTTATAAGTGAGGAAGATGCTCTAAGAGAAGATCACTGATTGATTGTTTCAGTAAATAATCAGTCCATTGCTTCATTTATTCATTCACTCTCCATTTATTCATTCATTCATTCAATAAATATTTTTGTAGGATCTACCATGTGCCTAGACACTGGTAAACAATAATAGGCGTTGCCTCTGCTCTCAGGAAACTTTCAGTCTAGTGAGAGAGACAGACTGATCAATCACCCAAATAAATGTAAAACCTCATACCTGATAAATGCCATGAAGGAGGGTGTTTTACTCAAGGGAGTGGAACACAACTGATTTTGGAGTTTGTAATAGGGGAGGGCTTGACCAAGTCTAAGGGGCTAAGGATGGTTTCACTGGAAAAGGTCAGTTGACTGGAAAGGGGAGGGATGAGATGTTCTCTGGGCAAAGAGAAAAAGTCAGAGGGAATTATGGGAGGCAACCAGAACCTGGGCCTCCCTGAGCTGGGTTTACCGTGTGGTCTGGGCTTCCACCTGCACCTCAGCCTTTCTCTTCACCACTCAACTGGGGTAACAGGCAGGGCTCCAGGGAAGCCTAAGCTGTGTGTGTGTGTGTACACACATTATATGCATGTATATACAGACACTCACAAGCACACACTTACATAAACACGTCACTCACACACACACACACACACACACACACACAGAGTTCTTTTGCCTAGATCAGAGCAGGGCTTCCTACTTTGAGCTATCCCTATATGTTGATACTCAAGGCACTCTTTCTCCAGGAGGCTCGGAACAAGTGTTAAACGAAATTATTTTACTGGGCATCTAGACTCTTCTGACATAATGGGTATCACCCTATCACAGCAGCATGGGAGAGGTATGGGAAACCCTGCAGCTGACAGAGGGAGCTGAGAATCATAGTGCCCAGAACCATGGGGTACACTCACCCTCACCCAGTCTCAGCTAAGCTCTTCCTTTTTGTTGTTTTGGAGAGACCAGAGAAAGCACTGGGATTCCCTGTCATTCTGTTCCGAGACTTTGGGTTTGCAGCTGCCATGGTTTATGGCACATCGACTTTTCCTTTTTAAAAAAACTTATTTTTAAATGATAGGGAAAACCTAGCCTTTAAATATTGCTATCAGTAAGAGCCTATGGACTCGTAAACCCTTGTTTCTTAAAAACAGGTGTTAGATAATGGGACAGGTGTTTCACTTGTGTTATCTCAGGACAGTCCCACAAAAAAAAATTTTGTAGAAGAAAACTGAAGTTCAGAGAATTGAAATAACTACACCCTGGTCAAACACCTAGTAAATGAGATTCAAGTCCACCTGATTCTGAAGGTTATGGTATTTTCCAACATTAGCCATCCGTTGGGCCTCGGCATCTCTGTTTTCTCATCTGTAAAATGGGTAACATAATATTCATCCCTTTATATGCCTTGCAGGGATATGGAATAATAATTGTTATTATCAATAATAATAACTTCAGTTTGTGTAGTACTTCAGTCTCCAAAGCGCTCTTGTATCCTGAGTTCCGCTTGAGCAACAAAACAACCTTGTGACATAGGCATTATTATATCCATCTTCCAGCTGAGGAAGCTAAGGCTCATAGGTGATTTGCCTAAGGTCACAGCCCTAAAGAAGAGTAGCACTAGAAAATTGGTAGCAAGGTTAGCGCTTGGTCTACCTACCATCAGCTGCCTTTTAATTACCAAGACAGCTGTAACAGATTCAAGATTCCCCATGAGAAGGAAACATTCATGGTATAATCTTATGTAAGTTGTTATTATTACTGTTGCCATGCTTGTTATTGATTGGGTCGTTTTTGCCCTCAGCAGATTACCTTCTCTCTTCTGCTAGTCAAGCTTTCCCCTCCTTCATGTCTTGGTCCTTGAGACCACAGGGATCATTTTCAAAGCTGTTCATATGTTCACATGGCTCTTGGAAATTAGAGTCTGAACTTGGTCAGGTGCTTGGTGGCTGTTCAAAGGCTCTCTTCTCCCTTGAGTGAATTGGAGGAAGTTGGGGTCTTTAGGAATTTAATTAGCATCTTAGGTACGTGAATGGTAGCTTTACTCATTAAATTCACCTCTGATATAAATTGGCATGAGCGCAGGCACCTGGAAAAACTGGATTCCAATTAGGTATGTTCTTGACCCTTGGGGCTGGCCAGTTGGATTGGTGAAGACCATTAGGGAAAGTACAAAATAGTCACTCAGAAGAGAGGAATAAACTATTTACTGAATAAGAAAGAATTGCTCAGGGTCACAGTGGGTCACAAGTTATGCATCAGACACAGTGTGGAAAAGGTTTTTCCATTGATGGAGAATCTAACTTTCCTAAAGTTTATCTTAGCCATGGGAGTTCTTTTCTGGGATCCTTTGACTTAGAAAATATGAAACTTATACAGGATCTAGGAATGGGACAACAAAAATAATGAATGGTTTTAAAAGGGATATGTGAGGAAGAATTAAAGGAACTGGTATAGTTTAATTTAGGTTTGGCATAGAAGGAGGCCATACACTTGGTTATATTCTAGAAGAAGAATGCATGAGATGTCAGGGGTCTTCTAGGGCAGGATAAAAGCAGCAGAACAACCAGAGGAGTATCCTTCCCTCCCCCCATCCTCCTGCCAGCCTATAACATGGGAACTTCTATCCACTTAAAAGCATTGCTCTGCTTCCTGGCTCCTGTCACTGATTGGTGAGACAGTGGAAGTCTACTAAGGTGGACATTTCCCTTTTGGGTGGGATAAACAAAACTACTCATGAATGGCCTTTGTCTCTTGGACTCTCTACACTCAATAAGGCAAGTAATAATGCTCCTTATAGCTGAAGCTGTCAGACCCAACTGGCCTCAGGTATGGTTCTCAAGATCTAAAATTTAGGGAAAAGGAATAGAAGCTCATGTAGGCTTCTCATTTCACATTTTCCAATACTGGTTTTCTATCACTAATACTGGTATTTAGACTCCTGCTTGGCTCCAGTGTTTCTTTCTTAGTAGATTCAGAACTCAAATGGGAGAGGTGTGATTAATTGGTCCCCTAAGCAACCCCAACAAAATTCTATAAGCAGAATTGTAGTTTAGTTTTGAAGAAATCACTCATTTCATGATTATGAGATACAGGTAGAAATAGATCATGCAGGGAAAGAAGAACCTTGTTTGAGATGAAAACAGAAATGTTGAAAGGATTTTTAAATTCTTGACTGAGGATTAGACCCTCCCATGGCCCTTGAAGATTCTGTTATTTGACAGATAATTAAACTCAAAGAAGGTCCAGTGGAAAAATGTGTGTATATGTCTTGCTTCCAGGAAGGCTATGAGGAGCGAGTTTTCCTCATGTGGTCATAGAAATGTCTTGGATAGCCATGCGGTTCTAGCTTGAAGGAACCCTCAGTGCTAAAGCAATATGGAGGAACTCTCACTGGTCTGGAAATTGCATCTGTTGTCACTAATGTGAAAGTGATGAAAATCACTTGTAGAGAAACCCATTATAGAGACAGTTGGTTAGTCAGCTTCTCGATCCCCATTATCTCACCCCTCCCCAGGCCTGAAATCCCAATCAGATTGGTTATCACACCCTGAGAATTTGAAGCCATTTGGCATCATACAGAAGGAAAGGAACAAGCATACCAGGCACTTACCTACATTATATTACTTAATCCTATGAGCGTGTGGATCTATTCCTGGCTTATAAAAGGCAAAACCAAAGCTTAGTATATGTAAATTGCTCAAGACTAAAGAATTTGTAAGTGGTAGAGACTGCTTTAAATCTAAATCTGATTCTGAATTCCATTCTCAAATATGCTGCCTCTGAAAGCCAAAAAGTCTTCTCCCTGCTTCTGCTTATTCTTTTCTCTTTACCTAAAATGTCATTCATTCATTCAATAAATATTTATAGAACACTCACTGCGTGCCTGGGAATTGGTTCAGCTCTGGGAAAATAGATGAATAAGAACATGCTGCTATCTTCCAGAAGCATACCTGTCTCTCTAGGGAGAAGCAGGTATGGACAAGAAGAAATAAATATAATGTAATAAATTCTGTGCATGAAAGCTAGACAACATTCTTTGAAATCATAGGTAGTTAAACAGTAAACTCCATTAGCAAATGGGAAGACCGGTAGAAGGAGATGGAACAGGTGGTGAAGAGAGGATGTTTCAGAAGGCATTTTTGAGATAATATACATGAAAATGTTTAACGTGGTATCTGGAAAATAGCACACAAAAAATTTACTTGCTAGTTTAAAAAAGTTAATCCAACAGTTATTTATTAAGAGGCCAAGTATCTTTATGCCAAGTATCATTTCAGGCATTAAGGATCAAGCAAGAATTGTAGTCCCTGGCCTCATAAAGCTTACATTTTAGTGGGAGAGTCAGATACAAAATAATGAAAATCTCTGTAACATAAGATTATGTTTCAATCTCTGTAACATAGTGATTCCTGTGATGATGAAAAATAAACCCAGCTCGGGAGATGGAGGGGGGAGAAGCTGGGATTTCAGGTAGTCTGGTCCTTTTAGGAGGTAGGATGGAGCCATGTGACTTTCTGAGAGGAGAGTGGCTTAGGCTGAGCAAAGAGAGCAAGGCCCTGAAGTCAGGTCATGCTACCTGATGTTGTAGGAATAGCAAGAAGGCCAGTGTGGCTGGACAGAGCAAAAGAAGGGAAGACTGATAATAGATGAGGTCAGACCAAGAAGTAGGGCTTTGTAGGCCGTGGGCAGGCTTGGGAAGCAACTGAATCGATTTACTTAATTACCATTTCGTATATAAACCTGTTACTGGATGTCTTATTCAGAATAAGAGGATATTATAGACTGGGTGGCTTATAAATAACAGAACTTTATTTCTCACAGTTCTGGAGGCTAGAGTCTGATATGAGGATGCCAACATGGTCAGGTTCTGGTGAGAGCTCTCTTCTGGGTTGCAGATGGCCATTTTCTTGCTATGTGCTCACATTGGCAGAGAGGGCAAGATAACTCTCTGGGGTCTCTTTTATAAGGGCACTAATCCCATTCATGAGAGTTCCACCCTCATGACCTTATCATCTCCCAGAGTCCCCACCTCCTAATACCATTATATTAGGGGTTATGATTTCAATATATGGATTGGGGGCGGGAGGGACACAAACATTCAGTTCATAACACTGGTTACAAGGCTGTTCAACAGATATTTAAAATACAGTCACTTCCACAGATCTAATGTAAAATAAAATACATTTTAAGCATGTATTTTACTGGGCTGACTCACCTCATGCTCAATTTAATCAAAGCTGATATTCCTAATCTCTGGTTGATATTGCCTTTAGAGCCACTTAAAGGTAGGATGTCTATCATCTGAAGAATAGGAAAGTTATCTTTTAAAAGAAAATTTGAAGTTGAGGAAATATGCAACAAAAATTTCACGGGAACCAGTTGGAAAACTTGTCACATGGATCAAAACCAAAAACTGTCTTCATCTGATCATTTTAATTTGGTTCCTTTTACAGGTTCACTCAGAAAAACTGATAGCATTTTCACAGATATTCTGACCTTGAGGTTGGTTGTAGTAGTCTAGGCCTGAAGGAAATGCCAGGAACTGAAGGCCTTAGAGTCTGTCTTTCAAGTTCTCAAAGGTCTCTGTTCTAGCTGAGCCCACTTTTTCTTGTTCTGAAGCGTTCATAGCTGGGCTTTCCCGGTGTGAACACAAACCGTGGAGGTGGCTATGAGGCCACTTGCAGATCCGAAGAGGCCTGATTTACAGCTCCCACAAAGGGGGTGGGCATCTAAGCCTGCCACCCACCATGAGAACTATGCATTGTTCCCCAGTCCTGGCTCTGCTCCCTGGCAATTCTTCAGCCCTGGACATCAAGAAGATCCTCAATTCCCTGCTGTTACTGAGAAGACAGAGCCAAGAGGGAGGAGTGGGAGAGGCTGAGTCAGTCCTTCGAGATCTATTAAAGCAATCCTTAGCAAAATAGGAATCTGGAGGAGGGGATGGAAGGGAGATCCCTATTGACTTCCCACTGTACTTACTCCCCTAAGGAGCTCCCATGTAACATTTATTTCCTTAAACTCACACTTGGTGATAACAACCACCAAACTCTCACCTAGGTTCATGAGAACGTTTCTTTCTGAATTTGGAAGGTGATGAGTTTTGGGGATGTAGAAATTTTCCATAGGTCAGATTCCTTTCCTTGTGCTATTACTGAGGCTTTGGAGGGAGGAAGATGGGGCTCAGCAAATGAGTAGGTCTCTTGGGCCAAAAAGTGAGTTTAGACCTTCACTGGGAGGTTCCAGCATTAGTATTCCATCTTCTGAGGTACCTCTCCAGAGGACAGTGGGGTCATTCCCACAGCTGCAAAATGTCTTCCCCACTCACCATGAACCTACCCAGTTCCCTGATGACTCTTAGGTGTGTCAACTCTTTCTTCCTGTCGGGAACGCCTCTTTTCTTTGCCTAGGAATAAGAATCCTATTGACCTCAGGAGGCCTCCTTTCACCTCCACAGTCACCTTCAGTTTTCCCAGTGTGGCTCCCATACTTCATTAATACTCAGATTAAGCCCTACTATGTCCCTCACAACATCTCCTCACCCCACCAACACAGTTGAGGAAATTGAGGGTAGAAAGATGAAATGGCTTGTTTTAAGTCCCAGACCTACTCCTCCTGCCACTTGTTGTTTGGAAGGGCTGTTGAACAGAGGAAGGCTACAAACACTCATTCTTCTACAGTTGTTTTCCCATTAAACTTTTTGAGGGGCTTGCAGTGCAATAGCTTCCTCTAATTCACTTATGGATAAAAGACCCAGAGCACATGACTTCCCTTACCCCATAGTTATCCTTCTCAACGGACTCCACACTCCCTCACACTCCCCTTCCATGAAGAAACCCTTCAGCAACCACTGTGGAAATGGGCATTTAGAGCTCTAAAAACTGGTGTTGAGATGTTTCAACTTCAAAGGCAGCTTTTGGAAATTGATCTTGCTAGGTTATCTTAACTCTGGGTTTTCATTAAAGT
Source organism: Lagenorhynchus albirostris (assembly GCF_949774975.1). Lineage (NCBI taxonomy): Eukaryota > Metazoa > Chordata > Mammalia > Artiodactyla > Delphinidae > Lagenorhynchus > Lagenorhynchus albirostris. Next base: position 25,173,303 of record NC_083101.1, read on the forward strand.
TATTAGTTTAATTTTGGTCATGTAATCTTGGTAAGGATTTTAAGTGGCTTCTGATTAATTTTCTTAAAATCAGACAAATAGGGCTTCCCTGGTGGCACAGTGGTTGAGAATCTGCCTGCCAATGCAGGGGACACGGGTTCGAGCCTTGGTCTGGGAAGATCCCACATGCCGCGGAGCAGCTAGGCACGTGAGCCACAACTACTGAGCCTGCGCATCTGGAGCTTGTGCTCCGCAACAAGAGAGGCCGCGACAGTGAGAGGCCCGCACACCACGATGAAGAGTGGCCCCCGCTCGCCGCAACTAGAGAAAGCCCTCGCATAGAGATGAAGACCCAACACAGCCAAAAATAAATAAATAAATTAATTAATTAATTTTTAAAAAATCAAATACACCACCCACCCACTCACACACACACACACACACACACACACACACACACACACTCTAAGGCACTCACACATCTCTTACTTATTCCCCATCCTAGATTCAATTTTATTTTTCAGTGCATGACCTTGTAACTAAGTACATTTTCTCTGAAGTGACAATTACAGTTACAGATGGCAGTGAACGGGAAGCTCAAAGAATGTTCCCCAGTGTTACTCAGAGGCCGTTTGCATTACCACTTAGAAATCTTGCTGAAGTTTCAAAATAATAAAGTGAAAATGCTTATAAAAGTGCCAAGAACACTTCTCTGAAGGTATAATTATTCAAAGAATTGGTATGTCACAGCAAGTGTTCAAGATATATCTCCTCTCTGCCTCTACTTCCACATCAAATTTGTAGAATCTTAGGTGTCTGTGTTACAACTGAGAAAGTATACACACTCATTTTACTGAACTTCCTCATTATACAAATAGGGTAGTCAAGTATTCAAGGAGGAAAATGACTTAACCAAGGTTGCACAGGGAACTGGGTAAGTCCTTGGAACAGGGCCCCATGGACTCTTGATTCTCAGTCCAGATTGTCGCATTCCTCTATAGGATAAGCTGTTCCTACCCAACCTGAGGTTAGAGGTAGTTTTTCAAAAAGGTGTTTCCTAAACCCAATTATCTATATAGGGAAGGCCAGGCAATGGGACAAGTAGGTATAAACAAAGCTGTGCATATCTAGAGGCGATACTTCAGCCTATTATATAGGAGCAATGGCTGAAGGAACAGGTGATGTTCAGAAGAGTGGGTCTGACCTTGAAGGCAGAGCCCATGCTTTATTTATTTTGGCTAATATGGTATTCAGACTAGTGCCTAGATAAAGGAACTAATATTTAATGAGCCCATATTATGCAACTGTTATCCCCATTTTAGATGAGAAAACTGAGGCTCAGGAAAAACTGTGCCTTGCAGAAAATCGCTTATCTAGGAAACAGTGGGGCTATAGCTCAAACCCATGTCTTGACTGCTCCAAAGCTGATGTTCCTTCCATCTTACTCCAATGTGTTTATTGAACTAGGGCAGTGGGTAGAAACAATGGAGGTAGATTTCAGTGAGACTAACTCAAGAAAGTAACAACCCAGTTGTCTAAACATCAAGCTGACTGCATTGGATAGTGGCAAGCTCCCTGTTGCTGAAAATGCGCGAGAGGAGGCTGGTCACACCCATAACACGGGTGTTATGAAGGATCTGTGCATGGGAGGAAATGAATAGCCAGTTGGTGGGGGAACAGCTATTATTTCTGTAGCCCACAGGGCTTCCTTTTGGACTTGATATAAGCCAGCTTCCTGTATGGATGGGTTATTTGTAAATGTGTGTGGGATATGTATATGTGTGTGTGTGGTATGTGCAGTGGAACTTTCTCTGGTTTCCTTACAGGTCTCCATGCCTGTCCCTTCATTCCTCTACACATTGCTCTTGACACAGTGGCCAGGGTAAAATGGATTTCCCAGCATTCTCAATCCCCTTTGCCTTGCTCTGTTCTTTTCCATAACATTTATCACTGTCTAGCCAAACTATCTAATTTGCTCATCATGTTCATTATTTGTGTCTATTTCCCCTCTCCTCCCCCACCAAAAGATTTGAGCTCCACCAGGAAAGGGATGTTCATTTGTTTTGTTTACTGAAGTAACCAAGTACTTAGAACTATTGCTTGGCATATGATAGACATTCACTAAAAATATTTGCTGGATAAATGAATGGATGGATGATCCTGTAATTTTTTTTTTAAGGTTGAAGCCATCTGCAGAAAGGGGCCTCCTATTTCTTGCTCCTGAATTCTTGACTGATGCCATCCTGCATTGACATCTAACAAGGATGTTTAAGGCACAAAAACATATTACGGGTGTAAATGTTGGGCCTTGAACCATGGCAGTGGCAGCAGAAATTCCAAAAAGAAAATAAAATAGAGATTTTGAGCTTCAATCCTGGGGACTTGAGCTATTTTACATAAGAATGAGACAGTATTCTGGGGCATAATAGATGCTACACTGGGAATCAAAAGACTTGACTCTAAGTCCTGCAAGTCCCTTTTCACATCTGCACATGTCATTCATTCATTCATTGATTAATTCATCTATCCATCCATCCATCCACCTACCTATCATCCATCCATCTATCCATCCATTCAACAAATATTTCTTAAGAAATTGCTATGCCTTAGGCATTACTTCAGGAGGTGGGAACATAGCAGTGAACATGACAGCAATAGTCCAGGTTTCCTAGAACTTGTAATCTAACAGCTGTGATAGAAAAGGAACATGAAAGCATGAAAATTATATAATTTGAATTAATAATAAATACTCTGAAGAAAATATAGCAAGGAAAGTAATAGACAGTGTTGAGTTGCATGATTTCAAAGTCCCCTTTTCATTCTGGCATTTGTAGACTCTATGAAGTTAACTCCTTCTTTAAAAAAAACCTAAAACTCCACCAAAATAACACCAAATAGAATTCAGGAAACATTATACCTCAAAGCTCTCCAAGTACTTTTAAAAAGTACTATTTCTTAACTAGAATTTAATAATTATGCTTTGACATTTTAAATCTTAGTTTCATTGAACCTAAACAGTAATCTTATGTAATTGTAGGTATGTAATATAACTTAATTTTAAAACATTCTTGTTTTGACTCAATAAACACTTATTGGGTACCGACTATGTGGTAGGCAGTGTGCTAGGTGTTGGAGTTACAAAAAGAAATAATATATTGCCCTTCTTCTTAAGAGACTGAATACCTCCTGGGACATGTAAACAGATAGTTACAGGACACCAAGCCAAGTGGTAAGAGCTTTTAAGATAACGTTTGCATGAAGTCCTGAGAGAGCACAGAGGAGAAAGTGACTAACTCTGTCTGGGAGTGGGAGGGGGAAGTTGCAAAGAGGAGTTGACTTTTAAGCTGAGTCTTAGGGAATGAAGAGCTCTTGCATGCACTTACCATTTATCTATATTTGAACTGAATCAGGATGATGCAACGTGAACATTAATCACTCCATGAAGGCTCTTGATATGGGAATAGGTTGACCTGGTTTGAAAAGAGTAGTGTGGTCATTTCGGCACTGACAAGCTACAACATGAGAGGGAAACTAGCAGTTCTGAAAACATACAAGGAGTGTGTGCTACTTACGTTGTTTAATAACAATTGAAAAAAGAAAATAGGCACTCATAACAACTTTTAGGAAAAACTCACAAAGTTTAACATTTAACAAATGCCCTGTGATGCCCTCACTTTCTTTCACCTTCGGGAAAATTAAAAGAAATTCTGCCAGGGATAGTCTCTGGAGTCGTAGCTCCATCTGCTCGGATAACCCCTCCACTGGTTTTTCTAGTGAATGGGTCGGAGGCCATCATGTAGCCCAGCAGGTCTGTAATAACTAGAGAAAGGAAGCTGTCAATAGGCCTTGGATAGATACAAAGAGTTCCTTCTAATCTACCACCATAGTCCAGATCCAGAGTAAATAAGATTGTGCCCCTAGTTTGCACTAGTATAGACATTAGGTCATTTAGTCCTAACAATGCCCCAAAGTCATCTTCTCTTCCATTTATGGACATGGAGCTGAGAAAAGGATAAGTGAAGTAATGTCCCATTTGTAGCACTAGAAAGTGGCAGGGCTGAGCTTCGAAATCAGGTCTTCTGAGGATCAAAAGAGATTAGTTGGAAATTTCAGAAATGAGGCAAAAATGAGGAATTTTAAACATCTGTTTGCAACAATAAGGCTGGGTAGATATGCAGAGAAACACCCTCAGGAGAGGGAACCTAGAGAGTTAGATCAAGTTGTTTTGTAAAAGCGTGACTCAGCATGTGGTAAAGTAAGAAAAACACTTAGAGGAGAAAAACACAAGAAAGTGTGATTCCAGAGTTATAAATAAGTATAGGTTGCCCTAACGGATTCTGCAGATCTTAAATTCTTAGTTTTAATATGTCAAGAAGGCAGAGCACAGGAGATAAAGTCCAGGACCTGAGCACAGTGGGATGTGACCATAGAAATCTTTGCCAAAAAATTGGGATCCACCAAGAAGTCCTAAATGTGTGACCTAAAATAAAACCTGCCCCACAGAGGGAGAGAGCAAAATGTACTTGACCATTTTGGCCATGGCTCTTGGTAGAGTGTCTGGGCAGGGAACTGGACAGAAGGGAGTGTATGTCTCCCTTGAGAGTTTCTAACCGCAAGCCTGCCTATACCCATGTTTAGGTCTAGATTCACTCTTATCTCTGTAGCCCCAAAGCCCCAAAGCATAAATTTAGTTTAATGTGGCCCCTGGTCAGTAGTGTCCAATATGTGTTTAATTGGGGCACTAGAATGAGAGAATAGAGACAAAGCAAAATTTGAAGAGATAATAACTGATAATTTTCTAAAACTGACTAGTGGAAAACATAAGTGCTCAGCCTCAGGAGAGTCAATAAATCTCAAGCAAGATCAATAAAAATGTATGTGTACCTGCAATTTCAGAGTAACAAAGATGAATAAAATACCATAAAAGCAGTTAGAAGAGATAACCAAGCCAAGAACTGACAGATTAACAGCTGATTTCTCAGGAACCTCTTCCTGCAGACTATCAGTATCAATTACTCCTGCAAATGTGGTGACTTCTTTCCTCATCTGCTGTTCTCTTGGTCTGGGGATCCTGAAGTGACCAGGTAGAGCTAGAAGTGATAGCTAACCTGAAGTGATAGCTAGAGCTTAAAGTTCCATGGGACTCTTATTGTGTTCCCAGGTGGAAGTATTCACCTTCCGGGAACCAGGATCTCTAGACCTATAGTGCCTAAGTAGGTCATAGGTGACAATGGTAATTGGCTTCACTTCCAATTCCATCCCTTGACTCCTAGATCTACCTACTGTGGCTACGTCCACACATAAAGATCATTGATTGAGGGTGTAGACCACCTCCTGGAAAATGGTGCCCCATCTTAGCAGGGCATCTTCTCTAAGACGGCACCTCAGCTATACCCACAAGAGGCCGTTCTACCATGCTGTCAGGCCAGTGGATTCTGGCATGGATTGTGAGAAAGAACATGGATTCTCATGGCTGTATGCCCACTGCTGCACCTCCTTTTCTGGAAAATGGCTCCTTTGATCTAAGACAGTATCTTATGGGATCCCATGTTGGTGCATCAAATATTCCGTGAGTTCTTGGGTGATTGCGCAGGCCAAGGTTCTGCAGGGAGGAAAGGCAAACACATTTCCAGAAATTGGGTTGACCCCAGTCAATATGAACCACTGCTCTTTCCATGGTGAAAAGGGTTGAATTGTAGTCAGCTACAAAACAATGTAGTCAGCTTGCCTCGAAGTGGCTGACTGGTTGTCTTGAGGGGCAGTGCCACATTAGGGGCTCAACATTGGATTCTGTTCCTAGACAATGGCAGCAGCAATAGCTCAGTCACCCTTGTTGGGCTCAGTCAAAGCTTCCATCCAGGCCTCTGTGGCACTGCTTCCCTCCTTAACCCTTACTTTGTATAGTAGATGTGCTGGGTCTAAGAATTTAGCATTCTCTGCAGCTGGCCACTGAGAAAATCCAACTCCAGATCTCATTTTGGAGTCTGCCTTTTAGGACTGCTTCTAGTGTCAATTGTCTTAGACTGGTTTCCTAAAAATGCACTTTGAGATGAAGGTTGATTGGGGTGTGCTCTCAGTAGTTACACTTCTGATAGCGGAGTGAGGCAGGCAGCATTGGGAAAAGGGGAGTTGCCCCTTAGTGTGGTTGCCAGTGGTGCCTCACCCAGTCGTATGGAAGTTCTGGAGCTAGGATGGCTCTTTCAGAGTTATTCCAAACTGAGGCAAAGGGCTGGGTGTTTGTAGCATTGGTGGCAGACCAATGGGAGAGGATGCAGCTGTGCCAGACAGTTCCCTGAAACTGAGGGCAGTCCCCAGTGAAGGGTACAGCTGTGAGGGTGTAGCTCAGCGGTCCCCAGCCTTTTTGGCAGCAGGCACCGGTTTCATGGAAGACAGTTTTTCCACAGGGTTGGGGGAAGGGGATGGTTCAGGCGGTAATGCAAGCGATGGGGAGCGGCAGATGAAGCTTTGCTCGCTTGCCCACCGTTCACCTCCTGCTGTGCAGCCCGGTTTGGGGCTGGGGTTCGGGGACCCCTGGTGTGGCTGACAGTCCCATCTTCCACGGAATGGTGCTGTGGCTCTGAAGAGTGAATCTGGGCAGAGCACCATAACACCCATAGCACTTCTCTTCACAAATTCTAGTTTTAAAAAACAATAGACCTATTACTTGTTCATTTCAATCACGCTTCCCAGGGTGTGTAGCAATTCCACAAGTTCAACTGTCTCTTTGTATGTGTATCTAGTCCTTTAAGGAGCAAACGTTTTCTGTTGTTCCTCACAGCTCTGTTTGGAATTTAGGATGAATCCCCATACCAGTCAGATTTTTGTTAATGCAGGACTGAAACAAATTTGTAGCAGGAATGTTTAATGCTTAGCAAGCCACAGAGTCCATGTGACATTTATTTGTAACATTTGTTAGTAGTATATTTAGCACCTCAATTTTGAAAATAGGGAAGTTATTTTACATGCACTGGGCATGGGGGTAACCATGATGTTTGAGAATATAAGAACTCTGGATTTTTCTCTTTTACACGGGAATAGACAAAGCAGAGAAAGAGTTACTCTGAAGCTGCTGAAGTTTAAGCTTCAAGGCTTCTCACTTGCCCAAGCCTCTTTCACGTGGTCATGATTTTATACTATTTGCAAAGAAAGATATTTATATTTTTTTATTTCACTTTTCATTCCAAATAAACCCTCCCTTTTATAATGTACTTTGTATTCATAATTTAGTGTTATTTTTCTTAAAGAGTTCCCCTGCCACACAGTTGTATAGAAATAAAAACAAAATCTCCCCTGGACAAGAATGGGCAGAAAGTTGCTCCCTGCCTAGTTATAAGTATTTAAGCTCCATTGAGAGACAGAAAAGTTGATGCTTATGGACCTGAGATGGCCTAGGCTGAGTTTTTGAATATTGAAATGTTTCCATTCTGGCTTATTAGGCTTATTAATGGCTTGTCCTTTGAATCAAAAGTGTGTTACTGATAACTTACACATGAACAATATAAATACCTATGTCATTACAGTTTGAGTCTCTGAGTAACTTACAAGTTAGGTGTTACAGATGAGGAAACCAAGAATTAGAAAACTTAAATAACTTGCCAGATGTCACAGGGTTAGGAAATGGCAAGCTGTAACTCAGTTTCAGCCTCCGATTTCTCACCCACAGGGCTTGCTACTTTGCCACAGTAGCCTCTCTAATGGAACACATCTAGCTCTCCGTGACAGTGTTTTTCTTTCTATTAAAATATCAAGAAAAAATTTCCCAAACATATTCAAAGATTTATGTATGTCTATCTCAAGGCTTGGTACTGGAATCAAATTATGTAGTCTACCTGAGCAGGAAAGTTTCAGATGACACTGGAAGAAGTGGATGTAGAGAGGAATATTTGAGGGAGATTTAGGAGGTGAAGTTTATAGAATTTGGTGGTGGCCTAGATGTGTGGGGTGAAGGAAAGGTCAAAGGTCACCACAGGTTCCTAGCTTGGACAACTAGACAACAACGTTACTGAGAGAGCAAGCACAGGTGGTATGGTAGACAGAATACTGTCTCCCCTAAAGATGTCCATGCCCTAGACCCCAAAACCTGTGCAGTTTACTTTACATGGCAAAAGGGACTTTGAAAATGTGATAAGTTCAAAACCTTGAGATGGGGAGACTATCCTGGCTTATATAGGTGGGCCCAATATAATCACAAATGCCTTTATAAGAGGGAGGCAGGAGGGTCAGAGAAGGGGCTATGGTGATAGAAGTAGAGCTCAGAGAGAGAAAGAGAGATTTGAAGATGATTCCCTGCTGGACCTGGAAGATGGAAGAAGGCACCATGAGCCGAGGAAGGTCAGCAACCTCTAGAAGCTGAAGAGCAAGGACACGTTCTCTGCTAGAGCCTCTAGAAGGAGTGCAGCCCTGCTGACATCGTGGTTTAAGGACTTCTGACCTTCAGAACTTTAAGATAATAAATGTGTGCTGTTTTAAGCCGCTAAGTTTATGGTAATTTGTTACAGCAGCAATAGGAAACTAATACAGGTGATAAAGCAGGTTTGCGGTCAGGGGAAGAATGCAGAGTTAACTTTGGTCATGTTGAGTTTGAAAAGTCTAAAGGATGTCCTGGTTGAAATGTCTAGTAGGAAATTAGACATTTAACTAGGGGCTTTTATACAGATATAGCTTTCATTATTATAGGTATGTGGTTAGGTAATAGCCGAAGCCACCAGAGGAAATGAGATGCCAACAGAGAAGAGAGTCTTCTCCTCTGGGTTCTGGTGTACACTACCCCTAAGGAGTGGACAGAGGAGGAAAAGTTTGGGAAAAGATGAGAAGGGATAACTCAAGGGGAAAGGAGAGACATAGGAGAATGGCATCACCAAAACCCATAATTAAAGTACTTTCTAGGTGGGATTGGTGGTCAGTAGTGTCAAGCAAAAGCAATTCTGAAGTGTGTGTATGCTTGGTGGTTATTGCATATGAAGGTTGTTTGTGGCCCTGGTGAGTCAGTGTCAGATGCGTGATGGCAATAAAAATTCAGTCAGATCAAGGAGTGAATGAGAGGTCAATACGGAGAGATGATGAGTGTAGGTTATTCTTTCATGAATGCCCACTGTGAATCCGTGGTGACAGGTGTTCAGGACTTGAAAAGGCTGCAATTCCCAGGGAGGGAGTTGAAACTGAGCTGTAGGAAGTAACCCGTACAAAGATGAAGGGCTGTGGGATCTGTGAGGAATCTCAGCAAAGAAGAAAGCTCATGTTTGGCCGCCCTCACTTATTGCAGCTTCACCGCATTTTTTTTTTTATGACCACCGTTTCTCTTCTCATGTAATTGGCCACATTAAAGCAATGCAATGTTTCAGGTTCTGCTCTAATTCAAAATTCACCTGTTCATCTTGCCTCTGTACCATGTTTCTATCTATAGCTGTTTTGGATATGTTTCTAATTCTCAGCTGGGCATCTCCACTTAGATGTCCCAGGAATACACAGCCAGGTAGTAGCGAGAAGTCAGGACTCATATGGCTGTTTCCTGTTATTTATATCATCTTTTTGAATCCCGATTCACTGCATATAAAAAATGAGGATAATATGGCACTCTGGATTTTGTAATGAGAATTAAATAAAGATAATTATATTTTAAAAATTCATCAGTGTGTAGTGTCCAGCTTGTAATAGGGTCTCTTTCACCCCTCTGACTCTCAGTATCCTCATCTGCCTATGAGGATATGAAAACCAGGTTCATAGAGTTGTTAGAATGATTAAAACAGATCACATATGGAAAGTATTCAACACAGAGATTGACAAAATGATAGTAATCAGTAGTATCTCTTTCATTCATTTATCCTTTCATTCATTATTATATAATTGGACCATTTTATTTACCCTAAGGCAGGCAGATTCTGCCTTTGTCTTCTGGAAAGAAAATCTGGCCGTCTAAGTTTCATGTACCCTGGCATGAGTGACGTGGGACTGAGCAATCCTATTATACCTCTCTCTGTTCTTTGTAAATGTCTTCTGAGCAACTCGTCCTAGTAGAAGTTCTCAGCATCCTCGGTTTGTTTATATTTTCCCTCTATTCCCACAGCTGCTGTTCTGAGCCTTTTCATCTCCATTCTTGCAGCCTGGAAACAGTAACTCAGATTCCAAAGGACAGTTTGTCCCTCATCACAAACAGTTTTCCCTTGTTTCCTTCTTAATCCAAAAAACTTAATAGCATGGAACTTGTTTAATTCTCCTCAGAATATTTGGACAAGGGTTCAAGGCTAGGATAATTCTCTCTAGATTTAAAGAGAGAGAGAGACAGAGAGAAAGGGGGAGAGAGGATGTATTCATTTTTGATGACCCAAATGAGCAGCAGACCTTTCTAGCGTTTTGGCTCTGAAGGGCTGCTATGACATCAAGATTTAGCGATTCAAGCCCAGAACAACAGTGGTTCTTGGTCTGAGGTTTCTGAGCCCCTAAGGGCTGACCTTCAAAATTACTTTCCAAAATTGTGTGCTTTACCATAATTAGGAGGAGAATTTATCAACTCAGGAGTTCTGAGTTCTGTACCTCATTAGTTAATAAGAGGAAGATAAATTTTTACATATTAGGTTCTATTTTTTTGGTAGATGAAACTATTCCAAGCATTACATTGCTATGGGGACAAGTGGAACCAGTTCTTGGGTATTAGGAACCATTGATGCAGGGAGGAAGAATCACACACTGGGTAGCAGCAGAGTCTTGCACATGGTAGATAACCAGTACATGCTCATTAAATGAATGAATGGGACATTTCTTCTGGAAATGGTCTACCTTTAAGTACCTTGACCATAGGCAAGTCCCTTGTGTCTGAAATTCAATATCCTCCTCAATAAACAGCACTGGGTAACTGCAGAAGTGGCATAACCAAATACGTACATTGGTCAGATGGGTAACATATGAGACACGACGTACAATAGTAGTCAACAAGGTGGCTTTGATAAGCTGTTGCATGTAAGGTAACATGTTCCCAGGTTCTGGGAATTAGGGCATAAGCATAAGCATCTTGGTGGGGAGTTGGGGGAGTGGAGGAGTGGGCATTATTCTACCAGTACCCCTGGGTAGCTAATATTTGGACAGTCCAGACAAGTGCTGGGCTGTGAGATCGCTGAAGCTGAACTGTTCACATTCATTTTTCTTACCCATATATGGTTGATGTTCAGTTAATGTTGATTTTTGAATTACTGTAAATATAGGATGTCATAGTAACAATGATCTAAGCTATCTAGTACTGCACTTATTTTATAGATGAGAAAACAGAGGTCCAGAGAGGGGGAAGATTGTGAGTAATTCGGGTTCTCAGTCTGTGGCCCACTTTACTATATCTAGGTTTTCTTAGACCACTAGCAGCTGTAGCAATGTTCCTATGTAATGCGAAAATAATCAATTTGTGGTCATATTTGGGAAAAAAGATTGTTTGAAAGCGCCATGTCCTTGAGAGATCAAAGCAGGACACAGGGCAATAGTAAGGTACCCTGAATGAGTTGGGAAAGGAGAGAGACTCCCAGAAAGTTGAACTTTAAAATAAATACACAACATATTAGAATACAGCAGGGGTTGGCAAATATTTTCTGTTAAGGGCCAGATAGTAGATATTTTAGACTTTGCAAGCCATTTGGTCTCTGTTGCAGCTACTCAACTCTGCTACTGTAGTGCAAAAAAAGTCATAGACAATGCATAAATTAATTGGCATGGCTGTGTTCCAATAATATTTTATTTATGAACATTGAAATTTGAACTTCATATAATTTTCATATGTCATGAAATCTTTTTCTTCTTTTGATTTTTAAGCCATTTTTAAAAAGTAAGTGCTATTCTTTATGGACTATACAAAACAAATAAATGAACAAAGCTATAGTTTCCTGACCCCTGGAATAGAGGCACAGTCACCAGAAAGAGAAAATGTCTCTCAGGCCATAAGACTTTATAATGATCTAATTGAAGATATCACCACCTCTGAAAACTGAATGTGCCAATCTGAAAGGAATCTTGTTAACCAAAGAAACCACAGAAGAAAAGACAAGCAGTCAGGGGCAATGCCCATTTGTAAGTGCAGGGAAGGGTGATCTTGGCCAATGGGGACCACCTGTTTACACTCAGTTTTTTAAAGTTCATTTTGTGAACTTAATTTCAACCTATGTTAGTTGATGGCCCCTTTTTAAATTAAAACTATATATATGTGTGTGTGTGGATATATATTTATATATACACACACACATATGTATATATACATATGTCATTATCTGGTTGGTTCTTAGCCTAGCCACTTTTTAGCTCTATGACCTTCGTTAAATTTCTTTACTTTGCTGTGCTTCTTCTCATCTGTAAAGTGGAGAGATAACGGTGCCCATGTTAATGGGTTATTTTGAGAAGTAAGTGAGATAATGCATGTGAACTATCTAGCATATAGAAGGTCGTTACTATAAAAAGTGCTACATATTATAATAACTTTCTTTTTTTTTTTTTTGCGGTACGCGGGCCCCTCACTGTTGTGGCCTCTCCCGTTGCGGAGCACAGGCTCCGGACGCGCAAGCTCAGCGGCCATGGCTCACGGGCCCAGCCGCTCCGCGGCACGTGGGATCTTCCCGGACCGGGGCACGAACCCGCGTCCCCTGCATCGGCAGGCGGACTCTCAACCACTGCGCCACCAGGGAAGCCCCAATAATAACTTTCATTATTTTTGATGTCTATATTATATAAAAATATAATACATGCACATGTATAAATATATGATATATATTATATACATAAATTTTATATCTGTACACACACACACACCAAGGAAATATATCACACTAGGGGTCCTTCTATACATGCTGTTCTGAAATTTGCATTTTTCTTTTAACATGTCATGGCTAGCCAGGAGACAGTATAGTACCAGGGTTAAGAGCTTGGCTTCTGCCATCTGACTGCTTGGGGTTGAGTCCTGGTTCCATTATTGTGAGAACTTAGTTAAGTTACTTCAGTTTTATAGCTCATGGTGTTTCTTGTACTATGATGGTAAGAACAATACCTGCAAACACAGATGTGTTGTGAGGATTAAATGAGAAAATATATCTAAAATTCTTAGCACACCTGACATCCAAATAAATAAATAAAAGTTATTAGCACAAAGCCAACTTACAGTAAATAACTATATATTATTCTTTAAAAAATGAAAGTTTAGTGTATAAGAAAATGTTTTAATGACCTGGAATATATATTCAGCTTTCTCAAAAGTTCTTAGCCTGGCAGCAGTAGAGGACATATGGGAAAAATCTGTTTGAGGAAAAAAAGAACTATTAAATTGCTTCCTGCAGCAAGGACAAGAGAACATCCACAAAAAGAGGCTGTCGCTTAATAGTCAGGATAATGCTCTGCATTTATGCAGCATCATAAATAAAGCAGTTTTCAGAAGTAGCACCTTTTCAAAGACATTACTACTAAGCATGAGCCTGAATCATCTCCAAATTACTGTGATAATTAGGCGGTGGATACATTTTTAAAAGGCGACTCAAGATCTATTTTAAACATAAATTATTCACTTTTTAAAAGATCTCTCTGATACATGGAACTTTCTTCAAGGCAAGTCTCTTAACTTTCCGTGTGATTTATGGAATCACCCTTGAAGTACAAGATTTGGTGGGTTGATTTATTGCAGCTTTCATTTTTACTGGAGTTTAATTTGTGCATAGAGCAATATGAGTTAATTTCAGAAAATGTGAGGGTCTAGAGGTGCAACGAGAAGGAAATGTGTCAGTGTCAGCTAAAATGTTTGTCAAAAAGTAAAAATTTCAAACACTTTTTTATGTGTGTCTGCAACAGTAAGGAGAGATTGTGACCAGATTTGTTGAAATAAAGTAATCAGTTAACGCTGCAGAGATACTAAATGAGATGACAGGCAGCTCCTTTAATGTAGACATTCAATTAATGTGAGTAACAATCTGTTGTACCAGTTACTGTGGGTCTGCCATGTGCCAGCAGCCTCCAGTTGCTGCCTTGTTTAATTGAAATCCACACAACCCTATGAGTATAGCATAATCATCATTTTACAAATAAGGACATTGAAACTCTTGTGAGCCATAACACAGGCTGAAATGGATTAGATGAGTTCTGCTCTTTCCTTCATGAGTCATCTTCCTTCCTTCTTATTTTTTTAAAAAGATTTTTCCTCCTTCCCTCCCTTTCTTTTCCTTCCTTCCCTTTTCCTCCTTCCTCCTTTCTTCTCTCCCTCCCTCTTTCTTCCTCCCTCTCTTCCTTCCTCTATCCCTTCATTCCCTCTATTCTTCCTTCCCCCTTCCTTCCCTCCCTCCCTCCCTCCTTCCTTGACTTCCTTCCTTCTTTCCTTCAGCAACCGAACCAGGCTGTTACAGATAAAATGCAAACTTGGTCTTTTAATATTTGAGTATGTGCCTGTGTGTGTGCTTTTGTATCACGGTATGTGTTCTTTTTCAGTGAAAATACCAACGCTGTAATAAGACTGATGAGTAAATTAATCTTTGTTAAAAGTATTTTGAAACACTCATTTTCTTCAAAGAGAAATGATGAGAGGGAATTACACGTAAGCTTCACTAAATGCCATATTTATTATGTCAGAGATGTTTTCCAAATTGTAATGCCCATTAGAGTCTGCCATGTATGATAGTTACTTATTCATGCATCTGCCTCCTTGAATAAGGAGTGAGCTCCTAAATGTCAAAAAACATCCCTAAATCCCTTTTACCAATTTCAGTGTTAAGTTGAAATGAAAGGAACTTTGAAAATATGATAAGCTTATTGATAATTCACTAAGTTCCAACTTCAACTAATACATTATTTTTGTATTCTTCTGTGGGTGCATAGCCTTCTATGCCTTGCTAAGATGGTAGAGAACATTGATATGGTGGAAAACATGCTTCTTCCATGAGAAGGAAGTATGAACACATGGGGCAGGGATTGTTGAGGAGGAAAAGGCTCATTTACATGAAATAGGGCAAAATTTCTCACAAGTTGAGGCAATAGAAAGCACTGTCCTGAAGCTAAGAGCACTAGGTCTAAGATCAATCCTATTGTTAATTTTTTATGAAACTAACTTTGCTGGGTCTTGATATTATTGTTTGTGAAGCAAAGTACTGAGTTCCCACACTATGGCTGACTCCATCCGATTACTCAGCCATCAAGATCCAGGATATGTAGTCTCTTCTCTACCTTCCTAATCACTAGGGGAAAGATAGCCAAAGAAAACATAATCCATATATTAACAGATTTTTAACAAATCAAATAAACATTAAAATCACAAACTTTTTTAAAAATGGCCAAGTGAGTACGAAGATATTTTATAAGAATAAACATAAAAGAGACAAAGTCCCCTCTTAAGAAACAAAGATTTTCAGACAGGATCCTACCCGTCACTTAAACCGTATGATTTTTAAAAGAAACACAACTAAACCAAATAATTCAGAGCAATAAAAATTAAAGGATGGGCAAAGGGGCTTCCCTGGTGGTGCAGTGGTTGAGAGCCCGCCTGCCGATGCAGGGGACACGGGTTCGTGCCCCAGTCCGGGAAGATCCCACATGCCGCAGAGCGGCTGGGCCCATGAGCCATGGCCGCTGGGCCTGCGCGTCCGGAGCCTGTGCTCTGTCCGCAATGGGAGAGGCCACAACAGTGAGAGGCCCGCGTACCGCAGAAAAAAAAAAAAAAAAAAAAAAGGATGGGCAAAGATAATAGCAGAAAAATACAATTTAGTTAAATACAATTAAAAGGAAAGCAATAATTGTAATAGCAACACAAGATAAAGTAGAAGTAGAGGAAAAAACCCAATATTTAGAAAACATGAACTCAAGAAGTGGGAAAATAGATCAATAATCAGGAAAGAAATTTTAAGAAGTTGTCAAGTTATTAGACATAAAAAAGCTTCAGTTCTAAACATTTTTATAAGTGACTTCAAACTTTTAATAAATTCTATAAAACCTGTTCCGAAACTTAGAAAAAGATAAAACTTAATTTTATAAACTAGCATAATTATAATATTGAAACCCCAACCAAAACAGCAGAAACCAGAAAATTTAGACCTATCTCATGTATAATGAACTTTAATAATACTCTATACGACACTAGTAAAAGAAATTTAGCAGAATATTAAAGGAACCGTATTTCATATCCAGGTTGGATTTTTGAAAGGAATATAATAATAGTTTCATATTAGGAAAACTATTGTTATAAAATACCACATCATGCCACCAAAGGGAAAAAAATGACATGCTATGGTCTGAATGTTTATGTCTCCCCAAAATTCACATGTTGGATCCTACTGCCCAATGTGATGGTGTTAGAAGCATGCCCTGCCAGCACCGTGATTTTAGATGTTCAGCATCCAGAGCTGTGAGAGAATAAATCTCTGTTGCTTTAAGCCACTCAGTTTGTGATACTTCTTTGTGGCAGCCCTAGGAAACTAATACAGCCTGTAATGAGTATGTTCATGCCTTTAAGCATTGTTATACTTGACCACGATTTGTAATTCTCTAACCTACTTTTATAACACTTAGCCAAAGAAATATTTTAATAGAAACCTAATTTTAAATAATTTTTTCAAAAAATATCATGCCAAGAGTCATTTTCCACTTTAGGGAGATATTTATTGCAAAATCAAGCCTTGGAAGGATATTGTATATTAAAAAGATTGGGAACCATGATTAATTGCTTTAAAAATTCTAAAAAGTCCTGCTAGCAGTACATAATCTGATAATATATACATCTAATAACAGTATGTGTTTAAATTCTATCCTTTTATTTATTCATAGATCAAATACATAATTTACTGAACTTTTATTAAGTTCTTGGCACCTAATGAATCAGACAAAGATACTGCTTTGGAGGAACTTGCAGTCCTTTAGGGAAGTTAAGACATGCAGCTAAAAACTATTTCATATGATAAGGAAAAGGAAAGAGGAGCACAGATTAAATTATACAGAAATTCAAATGAAGGTCATTTTCAGCAAGGCTGAGAATGGAAGGCATGACAGAAAAGTAAGTTGGTTCTTGAAGAACTTGGACCCAAGGAGAAGACCATCGCAGTGCAAGGTACACATAAGCTAAAAGACAGAATTGGTGGTCACAGGGATTACTTGAAGATCAGCAAGTAGGACTACTCATAAAATGTCTGCAGTCACTCTGTTCCATTAATATCCATTTAAAACCAAGCAAAATCAGTGAGTTGGCTGGATAATACCATTATCAGGATCAAGGCCTCCAAAGTTAAAAAAATAGTTGGTAGGGTAGATTTAAGTAGAAAATTTGTTTTCATGACTCATGAGATTCTTGGAGAAAGAGTTGGGATGGTATGTATATGAAGGAGCTGTCTGGCAAGCCTAGATTGGGGAAAACCAAAGAACAGACACTTCTGTGTCCTTGCTGGTGACCAGGAACACACAGTTTCATTGGGTCCAGTACTGCAGCACCATGTGGCACTGTATCTCTGGAAGGATTACTAAATAAGATTGTCAACTTCTGAAAACTTAACACAACTGGAGATTCCTTGAGATGGTTCACAATAAAATTTTTAATATTTCTTTACAAGATTATTCAAGATAATCTAGCAGAATCAGCCACCGTGTGGGAGGAGGAGATCTGGAATTAGAGTTAGAAGGTCTAGGCCATGGTCCTTTATTTATTATTTTTTTCGTATCCAGATTATTTTCAAAACAGACTTGAAGCACCTTACTATAGAAATCTCAGATAGAGTAAAGTAAAATCATCCAGAATTAGATAATGTGAATAAATGAAACACGGTTATTGGCTAAGATTAGGGTGGGGTTTTTTTTTCCTGTATTTTTGTTTTGTTTTGTTCCTTTGGTTTGTTCTTTGCTTTTTCCTACTTATTGAAAAGAAAAAAACAAAAACAAAAAAAACCCCAGCAATGTGGAAGATTAGGGGAGGGTCTTTTTTTTTTTTTTTTTTTTTTGATAACTTGGGCAAAAAGGAAACCTTAGAAGCCAAAGATGAAGAAGTACAAATGTGTATTTTGCAAATTACAATTCTGATTAATTTCATTAGTGAACTTTTGTAGTATTCTATTTCCTAGAACAATAGATTTGCTTTCTTAAACTGGTCAGATAGTTAAAAAGTCATCCTATAGGTATAAGTATGAAATAATTCACTCTATTTTCCTATTTTCTGTATCACTTAAAGTCTTTGCTACTTGGAAAAACTGACTTACAAAAATTTAAAAGAAAGATTCCTTGTTACTATTCAGGACTTGAGAAACAGGGATAACATAGATTTTAGCCAATATTATTTTTAACTGAAAAAGCGTAAATCATTAAGCATCTACCATTGTTTTCAAATTTAAGATAAAATCTGGAGCAAAATTTAAAGACATGCAAACAGGTTCAAATTAAAATTCCTTCACTAAGTTTAACTGCTATTAGGCAGCATTTGGGGTTTTCTTTTTCCTCTAGGGAAACTTCCAATTCCCAGTGTTTCTGAGTGTGTGAAAACCAGAGGACCATGGTACCAATGTTCTTCTTCATAAACTATTTGTGGTTTGGCATTGAGAGTCCTCACAATTGTGCCTGTGTAACTTTAGAGTTCTCCACAGTCTGGCTTCCTCATGCTAGTATTCAGCTCTGGTTAGTTAGCTTGTCCCACTGCTGCCTACATATGTGCACGTGAAAACGTGTGTATGCATTTTGGACAGGGGGCGAGAGGGGGCAAGGCAAAAAGTTGTCCTCTTCTATACTATATTACTTAATAGAAGAATCAGACTGAGTTTTGAATTAATGTTGTTTCTGGTCTGTATACAAGCCTATAAAATATTAATTTTTAATAAAGGAAAAGTTATCTTTAAGAATTAAGTTCCTCAATAATTATATTTTGTCAGAAAAACTAATGGCCTCTTTACTAAGTCTTATAGTTGAATAAATGACGCTGGCCGATCAAGCTATTTCTTAAAGGCATAAACTTTGTTTTCTTTTTTCCTTTTATTTTTTAAAAAATATTTTTTCTATTTCTTTACTGTTGTTTCTTTTACTTTTATTTTGGAGGGGGCCACACTGAGTGACTTGTAGGATCTCAGTTCCCTGACCAGGGATTGAACCAGGGCCCCGGCAGTGAAAGCCCAGAGTCCTAACCACTAGCCCACCAGGGAATTCCTCTTTTTCCTTTTAAACCTAGGGTATTAAACACATGCATGGCAGGAGCACCAGCCCTATGGCCACAGACTATGACCATCAGACATTAAGAGTAGATCATAATACTCTTTACTCTCTGAGCCTGCATCTGGTCTCAGATCTTTCTCAGCAAGAAACTCTAGAAAGTCACAACAACTGATCAATATTAAATGCAACTTGTAAAGTATTCTACCCCTGCTTCAAATTTTATCAGTATTTGAAGCTAGTTTTGTAATTTTTAAATTTGCTTATTCTAGTGATATTTTCTTTCTCTGGGCACGGTACACAAGGTCTTTCATGAGTTGGCACCCAAGGGTTTTGTTTGTTTGATTTCCTTTGTTTTTGCTCACACCTTTTGTTTTGAAGTTTTCCTTACAGGACTATTAGAATTGTTTAAAGAAAACCAGATTTGGTAGTATCTACTGGTATAACCAGTGTAGATGGGCTTAAACTCCATAGTGCTGAATTTTGCTCACTTCTTTTAACAAATGATTATTGAGCATGTATTACATAGCAGCTTATTCTCTATACAGAAAGTAAACGACACAGTTCCTGCCTTCAAAAACTTTATATTTTAAACAGGGAAAGATATTTTAGGGTACTATTTATTCTGTTTTCAAGAGGATCATCTGGGCTGTTAAAATGCTTTCGCAAACTTTTTTGGATAAGCAACAGTCTCAGATACAAACTCTGTATGTAGCGTTCTTCTGAAACAATCCAGTTAGTTGGCAGGGTCTGTGATCAACTCCAACTGCTCTGAATTTTTTGGAGAAGGGCATGAGCATGTGTATGCTGTGTATGATACAGGAATGCTACTGAAATCCAACTTAATCCATTAACTCATAAAACAGACTCAATGTTTGTTTAGTGCTTGGCAATACATTTTCTCCAATTTCAAAACTCATTGGAAATCCCACCCACATTTGAACATATTTTTTTCTTCTAAAATTCTTCAAAGTAATCGTTGAAGAATAGGAACACCAGACAGTTCAAGTAGGTAGGGTTGAAATTCCTATCAACACCTGACAACTTGGCACATTGGAAAGAACATGGTCTTTGATGTCTAGAAAGACCTTTCCATCTCTTTTATGTGAGCCTTGGCAAATCAGGGGACATCTCTGAACCTCATTTCTTCATCTCTTGAGTAGGGATAATATCTACCTGCGAGGGCCATTATAAGGATTAAAGGGATAATGCATATTAAAATCTTGGCACATAATAGGCACTTCATAAAAATTAGCTATGCTATCATTCTTATTATCAGTAGTAATACTGTTAAGAGATCTAAGTTAAGCTTATGTTTATCACTCATTTATTCATTTAATAGTGCTTACGGAACAATGTCTGCTGTACACAGCGTCCTGTTTTGGGTGCTATAGGGTATGCGTGGGCATGATACAAACACATGAATTTTGCCTTCAACAGTCTTATTTTCTACTTGGAAAAGAACATGTACATAAATATTTAGAAGAGAAAGTGCCAAGGAGAGGCACACTAAATGGTATAGAGCTTAGAAGGAGGGAAGAGTCTAGTTTTATTAGGAACTGAGGTGGAAGAGGAAGTAGGGAAAGGCTTCCTGGAGAAAATACAACTCTGTTCTCCCTCTCCACTGGGTAAGTGGGTCCTTTTAGGTCAATGAGTTCACAACAAAACTACCCCCTCCTCCTCTGAAGTCTCTGACCTTCTTTGCTCTTTCCAGTGGCTGTTAGCAGCCTCTTCTAGATGCCCCTCATTTCCCTAGCAGATCTGAAAGGGACATTAAAGATCAACTCCTTCATTCCCCTGAAGGATCCCATTTTTAAAAGTCTATTTTAAAAAGCAACTATTTGCTTTCTTTGTAAGGTATGAAGCAACTGTAGACCTATCTCTTATCTGCCTACGGGCATTTTAATTTTGGTTTCATATTACAAACCCCTTGGGCAATGAGGTTCCAGGTTTTCCACATAATTATCTGACCTTTGTTCAATCTCATGGCAATTATTTTGTTCTCCTTAAGCAGTTTGTAGTCATCATTCATTTTTAAAAAGTACACTGAAATGGTTTTTATAGTATATGGCTGAACTTGAGATTTTGGAGATGCATCTTTACAGAATTAAAGATTTGTCCTTCCCTGTTACAGGCAATGAATACAATATAACTAACATGATTCCCCCATATTTGCTTAGAAACTCCCTGTGAAATGCAAAACGTAGCTGCAAGAATTACTTTCTGCACGTACCATGATGGATATTAAAAAGGCATTTAAAAACTTTTATTGGGGCTTCCCTGGTGGCGCAGTGGTTGAGAGTCCGTCTGCCGATGCAGGGGACACAGGTTCGTGCCCCGGTCCGGGAAGATCCCACATGCCGCGGAGCGGCTGGGCCCGTGAGCCATGGCCGCTGAGCCTGCGCGTCTGGAGCCTGCGCTCCTCAACGGGAGAGGCCACAGCAGTGAGAGGCCCGCGTACTGCAAGAAAAGAAACAAAAGAAAAAACTTTTATTGATTGTTCCTTGTTAAAATTCTAGGAGGAACAGAATTAAGATGCTATTTTCTTCATATAATAAACATACATTTACATACTCATTCACATACAGACATACAAACACACATTCACACACGATACCATTTCCTTTACAGTCAGACACAAGCAAGCATGTCTGTTATCCCCACTATTATTTCACACTCTTTTGGAAAAATCAGCCATGCAAATAGTTAAGAAAATAAAGAGATATAAATACAGAAAAATGCAAATTTCCAACTTCATAAAAACCCAAGAAACCAACTAAAAACTCATAAATATAAAAAGAGAAACCAATCAGGTAGCAGGTTAGAAAATGAATATATAAAACTCAAAAAGTTCTTATTTAACAAAGAAGGATCAGGTAAGAAATACAATGGTGAACATTCTGATACAAAATACAGCTTAATACATAAAATATTTAGGAATAAACTTAAAAAATAAAAGTTCAGAACTTACCTGAAGAAAACTGTAAAACTCCATCAAAGATCATAGAAAAGGAGGAATAAATGAAGAGTTACACTTGGTTCTTGTGCAGATACTCACTCTAGTGATGCCATTATTCACTGCACAAACCTATGTGTTTAACACAATCTTGATAACTTTTTAAATTAAATTAAAGTTCATTTAAAATAAAAAGTAGCATAGCAAAAAATTTCTGAAGAAAAACAGTAACTGAGGAGGGCACTGAGCTGTCAGATATTCAAATACAATAAGCGTAGGATGGCCAATAAGCATTTGAATAGATGCAGACTACACATAATCAAAGTCATTATTATGACTACTAATAATTAAAGAAATAAAAATTAAAATAAAAATTTTAATTTTGGCAAATATTAAAAATATTTTTGCTTTTTTGGCAAATATTAAAAATAATAAAGATATCTAGGGCTCGTAACTATAAGGATCAGGGATTCATATACTGCTAATGTAGGTGGGTACAATTTTCTTAAGAGAAATTTGGCAATATATTTCAAATTTTTAAACGTGTACACTCTTAAGGTTATGCACCAAAGTATGTAGGCATGGATGATGTGCTGAATCAATTGTTTTGTCTGGTAATTTTTCCTGTATAAAAATTAGATGAGTGACTCAATATATATGAACACGGATATTCGTTGCAGCTTTATTTATAAGCAAAAAGGATACAGATAAATAAAAAGAAAGATGAAACAGACTAAGATTTTATTTATGAATGCAAGAGCAAGAATCTTTAATAGTTAGGTGAAAAAAGCAGGCTATAATACAGAAGTATGATATATCATCTTAAAATACGTATGTGTGTGTGTATATATATATATATATACACACACACACACACAGCTGGCTCTCTGTATCCACGGGTTCCCCATCCATAGATTCAACCAAACCGCAGATCAAAAATAGTTTTTAAAAATCCAGAAATTTTCAAAAAGCAAAACTTGAATTTGCCATGTGCCTGCAACTATTTACATAGCATTTACATTGTATTGGGTATTATAGGAAGTCAAGACATGATTTAAAGTGTACAGGAAGATGTGCATAGGTTATGTGCAAGTACAATACTATGCCTTTTTATGTGGGGGACTTGAGCAACCACAGATTTTGGTATCCATGGGGGTCCTGGAACCAATCCCGCACAGATACTGAGGGACAACTGCAACTGTATAGCGAGAGAGCGTGCGCACACGAGTATTCACCAAAATGTTAATAATTTTCATCTCTAGGTGGAATGGTTATTAATAACCTTTGTTACTTTTTTATTTCTTCCTTTGAGTCTGGGTATTTAAAAATAATAAACATTTAAACTTTTAGATATCTGTGACTCTTGCCATAGCTATTGCTGCTCAGCCTCCTTTCCTGTGAGCCTTGAGCAGAGATCTCTGCTCTCTCAGGGAAGCACCATCTTCTTTCTTCTTGTCATTGATTTCTATTAACTCTGGCCTTTCTTGCTGAATGTGAAGCCACAACAAGGGGCTGCTTTTCCATTGGAAGGACTGGAATCCTCTTTGAGAATGCTGATATCTGAGTTGTTATCTGATGTTCCTGAAGCTGCCCAGGACTGTGGGGATAAGTTCTCTGGAGTCTACTAACTGTTCACCAGCCCGATTCCTTTCCTTTGTAAGTACCCGGCAGTACTGCATTTCCCACAGCGGTCCTCTGTGTTCTTTCCTTCATCTGGCTAGATGGTCATCCCTGAGATGACCTTGAGAACTATGTTGAAGGTGACAGAGCCTGAAATCTTTGAATGACTTGTGATCAGAGTCATTCTGCCAACCTAGAATTGCCTTGGACTATTTCTGAGTGCTCACATGCATGCATGTGCACACACACACACACACACACACACACACACAAATATACAAACAAGCAAAGCCAAAAGCAAACAAACAACAAGAAACAGTTCTGTGCTTGAGTCATTATAATTTTTGAGTCTATTTGTTATTGCAGATAATTGACCCTAACTAAAACTGCGTCATTTTTTTCATGCAGTGCTAAGCCAGTGTCCTTTCTCCCACTCTGGTTTACATTTTGTACCCTGGTCAGCCCAGCTTGTACCCATGTATCAGAGTCCTTCATGAATAGAGCTCCTTCAGCTGGTGCCCCAGTCTCATTCTCTACATGGGTCACCTGTGAGTTTGTGTGGCCCAGCAGGGAACATTCTCAGATACCTTCACTATGGTATTCTCCCTTCCTCTTCTGCCTTCTCCTTAGGTATGCATATCTTGAACTTTCTTTTAGCCAAAACCACCATGGCATTTGATTTATAGAGAAGACTCTTAATGCTTGTTCTTCCCAATTGATTATCTGTGCTGGGATAGCTTGAGGCAAAGCTAGGATTCCCATTATACCTGCAAGAAACTGTCTTGTTTCATAGGATGTTTGTAAGCTGCTAAGTCTGAACTAAATAAATTAGGAGCCTCAGGCATCCCGGTCATCAGTGAGGAAGTGGGGTTTAGTGAAAAACACATCAGGGGGACCTGCGTTCGAGTCCTGAATCCTGCTTATCAGCTGTGCTGTTCTCCCTGACTTTCAGTTTCCTCAGCAACAAAATGGGAAAAAAAAGTAATTCCCACATGATAAGTGCATTCTGAAATATAAATGGGATGATCTTTGTAAATTGCTTGTCACTTAATGTCACAATAACTGACAAATAAATTTGATAAGATGAAGAATAATGACAATGATAGAAAAAATGATGAAAAAGTCCATTGGGTTGAAAATCTACAGGAGAGAAAGAGAGGGATTGAAAGAGAGAGATGTTTGGATGCTCAAAGGGTAGACACTGGCCCTGACCAAATTAAATTACAATCAATGGTATTTTAATATTATATGTGACTCACAGTTATTAAATACAGCTTCAAAGCTAGCATGGCAACTTGGTCTGCCATGTCTATGGTGCTCATGCCCTCTCCTCCCCAGAATTTTCATTATTCTCCTTTGACATATTTTATGTGAATGTAGATATTTTCAGTGGGTTATTATGCCCCATTGAGATATTAGCACCTTCTAGAGTACTTCATGATTTCATCTCCTTAGAATGTATTCCCATGGAAACAGAATATAATATAACACAAATGAGAAGGGGCCCCATACGCCTTTCCTGTGTATATCTTCAAGAACGACATTAACTAGGGGAATGAGGCTGGCAGTATGGAGTTTATTGTGGATTTTCATAGTGATTCCCTTTGCATCTCTCAAAGAGTTCTGTTTTTAATAAACTTTACTAGAAATGTAACATTACCAAAAAGTATAATCAAGTGCATTGTATATGTATGAATCATAATAAATGGGGATTAGATAATGTTTTTGCTTACAAAAATAGGCTGTTTCACAGTTGATATTTATTTTTTAGTGGAAAAATTTGTTTGGGTGAAGCAAGGGAAAGGCTTTAGAATAGGGTTGACTTATATTCAAGTAAAACTTATGAATACACATGAAGTCAACCACAACGTTCTCTCTACCCCGTGCTGTGCTCAAGCATGGGCTGAATTGGTGGGTTCTGTGGGCTCTAAGGATTGCAATCGTCTGAATCCTCGTAAAGGATTATCTTCATAATAGTTCTTCAATTTGGGACCTTGAACACCTGACTTCTCTTAGTCCTGGCTGAACGTGATGAGCCTAGCACATCTGACACGTGAAAACAGATCATTTGGAGCACCCCCCTCCTCTAAGTGACAAAATGATTTTCAGTAATAATAATGAAATGAATGAATAATAATAGTGGCAAGGAAAGAAATACAGACAGTAAATTTTTTCTATGAATGTATATCTAATCTCATCAATAGAAAATTACGTTATAAAAAAAACAAAAAATTAAAGGATTAATGTTTTTAATTACATTAACATAGTTTTTTAAAAGGGAAAAGAGCTTATACCTACATTTACATAATAACATTATAATTTCTGTTTTTGTACTTTGTGCAAATGTGTCAATGACTTTGTCAAATTTGGTCTTCTTTGCCTGTTTATGTTCAATAGACAGTATAGCCAGACTTGTCAATCTATCTTCCCTTATAGTTGATAAAAATTATTTGTTTTAATTAATCTTCTAGTTTGAGAGATATGATTGACATACAGCACTATATAAGTTTAAGGTCTACAGCATAATGATTTGACTTACATATAACATGAAATGATTATCACAATAAGTTAGTGAATATCCATCATGTCATATAAATACAAGATTAAAGAAACAGAAAAAAACTTTTCGTCATGATTAAAACTCTTAGGATTTACTCTTAACAACTTTCATATATAACATATAGTAGTGTTAATTATATTTCTCATGTTGTACATTACATCCCTAGTATTATTTATCTTTTAACTGGAAGTTTGTTCCTTTTGACTGCCTTCATCTAATTCCCCCTCCCTCCACCCCCTGTCCCTGGTAACCACAAATCTGATCTCTTTTTCTATGAGTTTGTTTGTTTGTTTCTGAAGTATAATTGACCTATCTTCTCTCATAGCTGAACAAAAAATTTTGTTTTTATTTATTTTAATTAAAATTTTTCTTTCACAAGAATAGGGTGATACACACATAATTACAAAAAATATTATACATAGAATAAGTTTGGCAAATTCATAAAAACCCTATTCCACAATGAATTCCAGAAATTGTTATATAGGCTATATAGTCTTTGTCTTTGGGATCAATTCCAGCAGCTTTCAAATGTCTCTGAAATTTAAAAAACAAACTAAAATACCTTCTTCAGAAAATTTATCAAAAATGTTTTATATTATGCAAAATCTTCTGTAAATAAATCAAGGAAATGGGGAATTCCCTGGCAGTCCAGTGGTTAGGACTCCATGATCTCAATGCCGAGGGCCTGGGTTCAATCCCTGGTTGGGGAACTAAGATCCCACAAGCTGCACGGTGCAGTCAAAAAAAAAAAATATTCAAGGAAATGGCTACATGATAACTAATATTGACATTATTTGATCAATTGCTTTAAAACAGGTGTCCAGTTTTTTGAGAAAATGATTGAGGCAGTCAAACATCCTTTTGTACTTTTGATTTCTTCTAGCAATGTAAGACAAGCATCTTTTGTTGCTTCTTCATTCTTCATTGAAATTTTCATCTTTTTTCCTATGCAAAATACTCATTTTCTTATATCATGTTATTGTATAGTTAATGACCTTTTGCATAATTTCTCTATGTTGAATACCAAGAATTAATTTTAAAGTACAGTGTTTCAAGGTACACTGATTAAGCTGATTCTGGCTGCTTGTACATAGTAGTTTTGATGTCTAATTAACCTCATCCAAAAATTCACAACATAAAAATTCAAATTCATTTATGAGCTAAAATTTGTACTTACCAGCCAAGAACATAATACCTTGTACCTTTGCTCTGCTTTAAGTTTTAGATGCATATCAGTTCTCCAAGTGGTCACCCAGAATGTTAGAAATGAAATAACTCTAGTTCTGTTTCTTCATCTTTTTCAATCACTATGTTGTTGATGTTCATTCAGAATCACCCATTTAAATATAGAGGTAGGTAATACCACAAGTGCTAGAAATGTGAACTGCACTTAGTGCAAGCTGGAATGGTTCCAAATTGTCACAAACATAATCTCAACACCAATGCCCATAGCTGATCTGTGCCTGTCAAGGACTGCCTGAATAATTGGGAGTTCTCTAAATTAACTTCTGTGTAGAATATAATGTTCATTAAAGGTTAAGTAATAAAAAAGTATGAATTTAAAGCTCACAGAAGTATTATCGAAACTCAGTAGTAACCACAACAATTGTTTAGAATTTACACTAACAAAAGATTTTTCTCAGGGAGGAGTATTTTATCACAGACATTGTTTAGAATTTCTGGCTCATGGTGATAATGAAGAGCAGAACAACTTTTCAGTCCATTTTCAGTATTGTTTTATAATCCTTATGGATAATGCACCCCTCACTGCCCACATCCAGGGTAGACAGCTCACATCATCTTGCCCTTGGTACCACACTGGTTTGAGAAATTCACTAGGACAAGGGCTGGCTTGTGTTAGGTTCTCTACAAAGACTAATTTTCAAGTTTAGTCACATCCACCCCAAACTTTACTCTGCAATGTCTTTGTCTATGTAAGTATACATGTCAAATATGCTTTATACATTTTCTGATCATCCACACAATACCAGACACTGACCTGAGCCTTGGAACAAGATTGAAAGGCCTGGCAGTCTCTGCTTTTGAGGAACATACTGGCCCATTAATGAATAAATTATTTTTCAAAGTCTCAGCCATTAGTGGAAATTTTTTTAATATATCTTCAAAATAAGGGCAGATGCAAGTCACAGTATGAATGGCTTAAAGTGTAAAGTCATTTGCTGTTAGATTAGCAGGCTGTGTAGAAGTGTGAGGACCCAGCTAAACAATGTCATCAAGGACTCTAGTCCCCTTGGTGCTGTGGCTCTATCATCCTCAGTTTGCGTTCAGTGTCTCCCCTTGTGGTCACAAGGTGGCTGCTGCAGCTCCAAACACCATGAAGTCCCCAGTGACTTCTCCTAACGTCTCACTGGCTATAACTGGATTGCCAGCTCAACTCTGAGTAAATGACTGATGAAAGGAAGTGGAATTGTCATAACTGGTTCACACCAATTGTGATTGGTTATCTGGGACTGTGCATATGGCCACATGAATAAAATCAGAGTTTTGCTAGCCAAAACGAAGTAGAGTATGACAGTTGAGTTAGGAAGTCAATAGTATCTACAGACGTAAGCCAGGAGAACTGTATGCAAACCCTATGAGGGTACAGTTTGTCACATGACTGCCTCAGTTACTTCTTTGTAGATAATAATTACACCTGACCCTACTTAGCCTGTACAAATGCTTGAACCAGACTCAAACTCTGGGTCAGAGAAGTTCTAAATTCTCTGTTCTTTGTAACCTGAGAGGAGACTCTCTTTAGCCCTTAGTCTACTTTAACTTTAAAATGAGGAGTTTAGGATTAGATGAACTTCCAGTTTTCTTCTTATTCAGACACTGCATAAAGTAGTTCACTGGTGCCCAGAGTTTATCAAAGATAGCACCCTCTGCTTTCCTATGACCTTGTCACTGTTCAGACAAGATTCTCTAATGGCCCTGCTGCATACTTCTATTAGCAGAGGCACCCAAGCCATTTATTCCAGCCATTTAGTGACTAATTGAGAACCTCCCTAGGGGCCCCATGTTATGCCAGTTAGAGAAGCAAAAATATTGCTTGCCTCTGGATTATTTCAGTTCGGCTACTGTCAAAATAGCATAAACATGTGACAAATCTTCCCAACTATGTGAAAAATCAGGGCACTGAATACAATTCAGGCAGCATAAGTCACTGCAGCATTTCAAGTACTTCACTCCCCTGGGGCACTCCAGCCATACAACATGTAATCCAGTCACATAAAACCCCTTAAAGAATGGACAAGACAAAGATCTCCATGGAGCTGTGTCCATTTTCTCAAGGAGAGAGTTTGCTACAAATCATGTTCAAAGGACATGTCAAGCTACATCCTTTTAGGTATCTAAGGACACTTCAAGGTATTTGAGAGATGAGTTTTGCTCAAAAGATGTGAGTGATTCTTTTTTTTTTTTTTTTTTTTTTTTTTTGCGGTACGCAGGCCTCTCACTGTTGTGGCCTCTCCCGTTGCGGAGCACAGGCTCCGGATTCGCAGGCTTAGTGGCCATGGCTCACGGGCCCAGCCGCTCTGCAGCATGTGGGATCTTCCCGAACCGGGGCACGAACCCGTGTCCCCTGCATCGGCAGGCAGACTCTCAACCACTGCGCCACCAGGGAAGCCCGATATGAGTGATTCTTAGCATTGATTTGTTCTTGTAGGTTTTCCCAATACAATACAGCCGAGAAAAAAAATAGAATGGAGCATTCCTGGTTAAATGCTCCCTTTCATTTTTTATTACCTGTGTGATCACAGGCATGGTATTAAACCCTCCCCAAGCCTCTGTCCTGCATCTTTGAGACAGGGATGTTAAAGATGCTTGACTAGATCTCCTAAAATGAAAGCATAGCATCAAGATACAAGGAATGTAATTGGGAGGACTAAGCCTGCCACTAATTGTATAATCTTAGTGAAGTCCCTTCCCCTCTTTGGTTGTAGGGTCCCACATGTGTACAGTGAGGGTTTGCACCCAGCTCAGGTAACTTGTAACTCAATGTAGCAGTTGTTCTATAAATGATCACAAGAGAAGGCCGCATATCAAAGAAGAAAGGAATCAAAAAGGCCTAGGGGTGAAGCTGCACTAAGCCCTTTTTAGGGACTCTTAGGAGATAAATCAAGATCAATGAGGGGGTCCAAGGACAAGAGAGCAGAGTAGAAGGACCTGAGCTCACCTCAGGTTTTCTCAAGAAAACACCAAAATGACAATGAACTGCTGAATAAAAAACAACAAAAAAGACTAGAACTGACAAAAAAAAAAGATGTTTTACTTCCAAAGACAAAGAAGAAGCCAAAATGAGACAGTAGGAGGGGAGCATTCACGATACAATCAAATCCCATACCCCCCAGGTGGGCGACCCACAAACTGGAAAATAATTATATCGCAGAGGTTCTCCCATAGGAGTGAGAGCTCTGAGTCCCACATCAGGCTTCCCAGCCTAGGGGTCCAGCATCAGGGGAGGAGCCCCCAGAGCATTTGGCTTTGAAGGCCAGTGGAGCTTGATTGCCAGAGTGCCACAGGACTGGGGGAAACAGAGACTTCACTCTTGGAGGGTGCCCACAAGGTCTTGTGCACACCAGGGCCCAGGGAAGAAAGCAGTGACTTCATAGGAGCCTGGGCTAGACCTATCTGTTGGTCTTGGAGGGCCTCCTGGGGAGGTGGGAGGCAGCTGTGGCTCACTGCAGGGACAAGGACACTGGTAGCAGAGGTACTGGGGAGTACTCATTGGTGCGAGCTATCCTGGAGGCCGCCATTTTGATGCCAAAACCTGCCCTATCCAACAGCACATAGGTGCCAGTGCTGGGACATCTCAGGTTCAAGTGACCAACAAAGTGGGAGCACAGCCCCACACATCAGCAGACAGGCTGCTTAAAGTCTTCCTGAGCCCACAGTTGCCTCTAAACACACCCCTTGTCATGGCCCTGCCTACCAGAGGGACAAGACCCAGCTCCACCCACCAGTAGGCAGGCCCAGTCCCTCCCATCAGGAAGCCTGCACAAGCCTCTTAGACCACCCTCACCCACAAGGGAGCAGACACCAGAAGCAAGAGGAGCTATGATCCTGCAGCATGTGGAACTACAAAGACAGAAAGTTAGACAAAATGAGACAGTAGAGGAATATGTTCCAGGCGAAGGAACATGATAAAACCTCAGAAGAACAACTAAGTGAAGTGGAGATAGGCAATCTACCTGAAAAAGAATTCAGAGTAATGATAGTAAAGATGACCCAAGATCTTGGAAAAAGAATGGAGGCACAGGGCTTCCCTGGTGGCACAGTGGTTGAGAGTCCGCCTGCCGATGCAGGGGACGCGGGTTCATGCCCCGGTCCGGGAGGATCCCACATGCCGCGGAGCAGCTGGGCCCGTGAGCCATGGCCGCTGAGCCTGCGCATCCAGAGCCTGTGCTCCGCAATGGGAGAGGCCACAGCGGTGAGAGGCCTGTGTACCACAAAAAAAAAAAAAAAAAAAGGAAAGAAAAGAATGAAAGCACAGATCAAGAAGATACAAGAAATGTTTAACAAAGAGCTAGAGGATATAAAGAACAAAGAGTTGAACAATACAATAACTGAAATGAAAAATACACTAGAAGGAATCAGTAGCAGAATGAATGAGGCAGAAGAACAGATAACTGAGCTGGAAGACAGAATTGTGGAAATCACTGCTACAGAACAGAACAAAGGAAAAAGGAATGAAAAGAAACCAGGACAGTTTAAGAGACCTCTGGGACTACATTAAACGCACCAAATTGATATTATAGGGGTCTCAGAAGGAGAATAGAGAAAGGGCCTGAGAAAATATTTGAAGAGATAATAGTTGAAAACTTCCCTAACACGGGAAAGGAAACAGTAACACATGTCCAGGAAGCTCAAAGTCCCATAAGGGATAAACCCAAGGAGGAACACACCGAGACACATATTAATCAAACTGACAAAAATTAAAGACCAAGAGAAATATTAAAAGCAACAATGGAAAAGCAACAAATAACATACAAGAGAATCCTCATAAGGTTATCAGCTGATTTTTCAGCAGAAACTCTGCAGGCCAGAAGGGAGTGGCATGATATATTTAAAGTGATGAAAGGAAAAAACCTACAACAAAGAATACTCTACCCAGCAAGGCTCTTGTTCAGATTCAACAGAGAAAACAAAAGCTTTACAGACAAGGAAATGCTAAGAGAATTTAGCACCACCAAATCAGCTTTACAACAAATGCTAAAGGAAATTCTCTGGACAAAAAAGAAAAGGCCACAACTAGAAACAAGAAAATTATGAATGCAAAAGCTCACTGGTAAAGGCAAACATAAAGTAAAGGTAGGAAAT
Organism: Lagenorhynchus albirostris; assembly: GCF_949774975.1. Lineage (NCBI taxonomy): Eukaryota > Metazoa > Chordata > Mammalia > Artiodactyla > Delphinidae > Lagenorhynchus > Lagenorhynchus albirostris. The sequence continues at coordinate 25,205,849 of NC_083101.1, forward strand.
CATCCAAACACAAATATGATATCAAAACCAGCAATTGTGAGAAGAGGAGAGTACAAATGCAGGATATTGGAAATGCATTTGAAATAAAGAGACCAACAACTTAAAACAATCTTGTACATATATAGACTGCTATATCAAAACATCATGGTAACTGCAAATCAAAAATCTGCAATTGGTATACACACAAAAAAGAAAAAAGAATCCAAACACAACAATGAAGGTAGTCATCAAATCACAAGAGAAGAGAACAAATGAGGAAGGGAAGAAAAAAGACCTGCAGAAACAAATCCTAAACAATTAACAAAATGTCAATAAAACATACATATTGATAATTACCTTAAATGTAAATGGATTAAATGCTCCAAACAAAAGACACAGACTGGCTGAATGGATACAAAAACAAGACCTATATTTATGCTGTCTACAGGAGACCCACTTCAGATCTAGGGACACATACAGACTGAAAGCGAGGGGACAGAAAAAGGTATTCCATGCACATGGAAATCAAAAGAAAGATGGAGTAGCAATACTCATATCAGACAAAATAGACTGTAAAATAAAGATTGTTACAAGAGACAAGGAAGGACACTACATAATGATCAAAGGATCAACTCAAGAAGAAGATATAACAATTGTAAAAATATATGCACCCAACATAGGAGCACCTCAATACATAAGGCAAATGCTAACAGCCATAAAGGAGAAATCGACAGTAACACAATAATTGTAGGGGACTTTATCACCCCACTTACACCAATGGACAGATCATCCAGACAGAAAATCAATAAGGAACACACAGGCCTTAAATGACACATTAGACCAGATGGACTTAACTGATACTTATAGAGCATTCCATCCAAAAGCAGCAGAATACACATTATTTTCAAGTGCACATGGAACATTCTCCAGGATAGATCACATACTGGGCCAGAAAGCAAGCCTCTGTAAATTTAAGAAAATTGAAATCATATCAAGCATCTTTTCTGACCACAATGCTATGAGATTAGAAATCAACTACAAGAAGAAAAAAAAACCTGTAAAAAACACAGAGATGTGGAGGCTAAATAATACGCTACTAAACAACCAATGGATCACTGAAGAAATTAAAGATGAAATTAAAAAATACCAGGAGACAAATGAAAATGAAAACGTGAATCCAAAATGAAATGTATGGGACACAGCAAAAGCAGATCTAAGAGGGAAATTTACAGCAACACAATCTTGCCTCAGGAAACAAGAAAAATCCCAAATAAACAACCTAACCTTACACCAAAAGCAACTAGAGAAAGAAGAAGAAACAAAACCCAAAGTTAGCAGAAGGAAAGAAATCATAAAGATCAGAACAGAAAGAATTGAAATAGAAACAAAGAAAACAATAGAAAATATCAATGAAACTAAAAGCTGATTTTTTGAAAAGATAAACAAAATGTATAAACCTTTAGCCAGGCTCATTAATAAAAAAGGGAGAGGGCTCAAATGAATAAAATTAGAAATGAAAAAGGAGAAGTTACAATGGACACACAGAAATACAAAGGATCGTAAGAGACTACTAAAAGCAATGATACGCCAATAAAATGGGCAACCTAAAAGATATGGACAAATTCTTAGAAAGGTACAACCTGCTAAAACAGAACCATGAAGAAATAGAAAATATGAACAGACCAGTCACAAGCTCTGAAATAAAAACTGTGATTAAAAACTCCCAACAGGGCTTCCCTGGTGGCACAGTGGTTGAGAGTCCGCCTGCCGATGCAGGGGACACGGGTTCGTGCCCCGGTCCGGGAAGATCCCACATGCCGCGGAGCAGCTGGGCCCGTGAGCCATGGCCGCTGAGCCTGCGCGTCCGTAGCCTGTGCTCCACAACGGGAAAGGTCACAACAGTGAGAGGCCCGCGTACTGCAAAAAAAAAAAAAAACTCCCAACAAACAAAAGTCCAGGACCAGATTGCTTCACAGATGACTTCTCTCAAACATTTAGAGAAGAGTTAACACTTGTACTTCTGAAACTATTTCAGAAAATTGCAGAGGGAGGAACACTCCCAAACTCATTCTATGAGGCCACCATCACCCTGATACTAAGACCAGACAGATATAACAGAGAAAAGAAAATTACAGGTCAATATCACTGGTTAACAGAGATAAAAATCCTCAACAAAATACTAGCAAACCAAATCCAACAATATGCTAAAAGGATTGTACATCATGACCAAGTGGGATTTATCCCAGGGATGCAAGGATTTTTCAATATCCACAAATCATTCAGTGTGATACACCACATTAACAAATTGAAGAATAAAAATCATATGACCATCTCAATAGATGCAGGAAAGGCTTTTGAAAAAATTCAACACTCATTTGTGATAAAAACTCTCCAGAAAGTGGGCATAGAGGGACTCTACCTCAACATAATAAAGGCCATACAGGACAAACCCACAGCTAACATTACACTCATCAGTGAAAAGCCGAAAGCATTCCCTCTAAGATCAGGAATAAGACAAGGATGTCCACTCTTGGCACTTTTATCCAACGTAGTTTTGGAAGTCCTAGCCATGTCAATCAGGGGAAAAAAAGAAATAAAAGGAATCCAGATTGGAAAAGAAGAGGTAAAACTGTCACTGTTTGCAGATGCCATGATACTATACATAGAAAATCCTATAGATGCTACCAGAAAACTATTAGAGCTCATCAATAACTTTCGTTAAGTTGCAGGATAAAAAATTAATACACAGAAATATGTTGCCTTTCTATACACTAACAATGAAAGATCAGAAAGAGAAATTAAGGAAACAATCCCATTTACCATCACATCAAAAAGAATAAAATACCTAGGAATAAACCTACCTAAAGAGGCAAAAGACCTAAAGAGGCAAAAGACCTTGGAAAACTTTAAGATGCTGGTGAAAGAAACTGAAGGTGACACAAACAGATGTAAAGATATGTTGTGTTCTTGGATTGGAAGAATCAATATTGTTAAAATGACCATACTACCCAAGATAATCTACAGATTCAATGCAATCCCTGTCAAAATACCAATGGCATATTTCACAGAACTAAAACAAATAATTTTAAAATTTGTATGGAAACACAAAAGACTTCAAATAGCCAAACCAATCTTGAGCAAGAAGAATGGAAGTGGAGAAATCATGCTCCCTGACTTCAGAGTCAAAGCTACAATAATCAATACAGTATGGTACCAGCACAAAAAGAGACATGTAGATCAATGGAACAGGCTAGAGAGCTAGAAATAAACCCACACACTTATGGTCAATTAATCTATGACAAAGGAGGCAAGAATATACAATGGAGAAAAGACAGTCTCTTCAATAAGTAGTGCTGGGAAAACTGGACAGATACATATAAAAGAATGAAATTAGAACATTCTCTAGAATGTAGAATGGATAAATAATAGAATGGATAAAGAAGATGTGGTATGTATACACAATGAACTATTACTCAGCCATAAAAAAAGAATGAAATAATGTCATTTGCAGCAACACGGATGGACCTAGAGATTATCATATTAAGTGAAGTAAGTCAGATAGAGGAAGACAAATACCAGTTGATATCACTTATTTGTGGAATCTAAAATATACAAGTGAACTTATTTACAAAACAGAAACAGACTCACAGACTTAGAAAACATACTTGTGGTTACCAAAGGGGAAAGGTGAGGAGAAGGGATAAATTAAGAGGTTGGGATTAACATATACACACTACTATATATGAAATAGATAATCAACAAGGACCTACTATATAGCACAGGGAACTCTACTCAGTACTCTGTAATAACCTATATGGGAAAAGAGTCTGAAAAAGAATAGATATATGTATATGTATAACTAAGTCACTTTGCTGTACACCTGAAACTAATGTGACATAAAATAAAAATTTAAAATAAGAATAATGACAATATTAGTAAAAGTGTTGGACAGATTCAGTGCTATCAAGAACATAAAGTATTCCATCTTGACTTTTCAGCTTTTGAAGATTCCCCTTAAACATCACAAAATAGGTCCTAAAGTCAGCTGGTGATCTCACTGTAGAGTGTCTACATGGCAGCAACTTTTGGAGTCATCTTGTTTATATTTTCACCACACTTTTTGCCACTTTTCCCGTCACAAAAGTAGGAAGACCAGGGGATATAGAGTGTTAGGGGATGGTTTCTAGCTACTGCTTCAGAATACTGTGGTTGAATTCTACTTAGCTACCTGCATCCTGCTTCAACATGCAGCCTGAGTGAAAAAGGAAGTGAAAAAGGAAGTTTCCCAAGTGGCACTGTCTTCCCTAGATTTCTACTTATGCCTTCATGCTGACTCCTTCCTTTGCTACCTGCTCAGCTCTCCTCTCTGATTCCCCAGAGTGCACCAAGCAGTCTGGCTTCAAGTGACAATCAAAGCAATGGAGACAAAACTCTGGGTCCTCATCAATTTTGGGCATTCCCAAGTCATTTTCACATGACACATCTGGAAAAGTATTTACTTCTTTATTGACCTGATGAATTCTATTTTCCCTTCATTAGGTCTTGTTATAACTTTTTCATTGACTCTCTATTCTGTCTTCCCTACTTTTATACATATCTCTATCACACTCCATCCCGATGATCTGTTTACTGGTCTTCACGTAACAGATTTTGAGCTCTTTGATGGCAAGACCTGTATCTGATCATCCTTGCTGCATGGTGCCTGGTATAGGACATGGCAGAAAGAGAATGTCTTGGACTCAGTGACTGGTGAATGGATATGTAGTCTGAGAGTCTGACCCCACTTGTTGACTGATGGTGAGTCAAGCTCTTTGACAGCTGAAGAATTTTGCACCCTCCTCAGTCCCCAGTTTTGGAACTCTGGTCAAATTTGTGAGGAAGCACTTTCCCCATTAGATAGAAATCCCCATCTGGACCACATTCCATTGCCTCAAATGTCAATAAATAATTCAGGAGGCAATAAGCTAACTTTTTGGACATGGGCTCAAGCTGAGGAATGTAAAAGCAAATAGAAGATGAGATACTGACTGTTTAAAACTGCAGTGTCAAACACACATACACAAACACACACATACAACCATATCCATCCAAATTCAAACCACAGTGAAGCAACCCATAGGGTGTCACCAAAAGAAGCCTCTATTGATGGGACAGGAGGCTGACTCTTAGGCAGAGGCAGACCAAGCAAGTTTCATGGGGTAGAGGAGGAAAAGGACATTCCTTCACACCCTTGTGGTTCTAGACAATTGAAGTGATTCAGCCTCGTAGCATAAGAGGCTAGACTTGAGATTAATTAATAAGTTAGCTAAATCCCCAAGCAATACTCACTAAATACCCATTCTGCCTTCATTTCTGAGATTTTAGAAATGAAAAGAAGCTTATGGTATTGGGAGAGACAGCTAGTTATGGTACTGGGTGGTACGAGCTATAGTAAAGAGAAGTTCGTGGCATGATACGGGAGACCTAACACTGCCCGGGGAGTCAGGGAAGGAAGAAGTAAGATATGGGCTGAATGTTGAGGAATATTAATCAGATGAAGTGGGTAGAGTGGAGTGGAAAGAGTTCCATACAGGAGGGCAGCCTAGACAAATGTGCAGAGACCAGGAAGTCCAGCAAATTGGAAGAATGGTAAATCATTCTGTATGGCAGAGATAGAAGACAGAAAGAATAAATGGTAGGTGAGGAGACAAATCATGGCAGAAGATAAGGAGGGAGAGTTAGGTAGGAGCCAAATCATAAAATGCCTTGGAAGTCATGATAAGGAACTTTCAATCCTCCTGGGAGGCACCAAGATGCCACAGGGAAATTCTTTTGGTGTGATGTCATTTATCTGGATGGCAGAGGCAGAGGCATGTTCATTAACGTTGCTGCTCTTCCAGTGCAGCTCAGGGAATCGAAGGGGCAGATGGGCCTTTAGCTCCTAAGGCTAGGATCATAATTTCTTAAAGAATAAGTAGGACTATCCAAGGCAAGTGTCAACTAGACAAGTGGTTTATACTATAGAAGGAACTCAATCCTCACAGTTACAGATTATATTTGATATCAGGGCATTAGGAGAAAAGCAGCCAAGGACTGGAATTAAAACACCCCTTACAACCAGTCACTATCCTCTGTTCATCTGTAGATCAAGTAGAAACTGAATTGCCAAGGGAAGAATCGCAGAGTTTGAAAGACATAAGAAGGGACCATAGGGGATAGGAACCACTTCATCGCATTCTAAGTAAAGGGGGTTGGAAGAAGCAATATACAGAGAAGTTCATGAAGGGGAAGATGGAAGTCAGAGAGCAGAGAGGTAGAGACAGGAGAGGACCCTCACACAGCAGGAGCTTGCTCCTTATGGGGGGTAGGGGTGACTTTAAGTATCTCAAAAGCACAGCTTTTGCCTGTTTATTAGAACCCTTTAATAAATAACTGGTCAAACTTCTCTCAGTTTAGAATGGTGAAGGGAGCTCTGTGGTTTGATAGTGATCGGCCCATACACCATATGGAGTACAAAACAACTGAGAATATTAATCAGTAGAAACTATCAATTGGAGAGCTAGAAGACTTATTCTACTAACTTTCCCCTCTTTTTCTTATATCCAGAGATATTCCTGAGGGGCAAAAAGGATGAGATTGGATATGGGAGTCTGCCATAGGGGTTCATTACCACTTATTGGGAACATCCTATGTGCCAGGGGCTGACATAAGTGCTTTACGTACATGATTTCATTTAATTCCTATAACAATCCTGTGTTATCAGCACTACTTATCTTTATCCTCATTTCAGAGATGAGTATAAAGAAACTTGTAAATGTTAAGAGTCAACATGGTAACTTGGATATCCTGAACATCCTTATGCTACAAAATCCTTAAAACTGGGAGGTAAAATATTGAAGGAGAGGAGGGCAAAAAACATTCCTTTAAATTGGTGAATTAGTGTTTTTGAAACTGCAGGCCCTGTCCCATTGATGTATAGGAAAATTGATTTGAGGAGTTGTGACTGGCATTTAAAACATGGAATGGAATGGAGTAGGGTGGAGCAGAGTAGAGAAGTAAAGAAAAAAAAAGAAATGAAACAAAATAAAATAAAATATTAGAGTGTAGGGTAGGTAGTAGGGGTAAGTATTGCTCCATGAATTATAAGTTTTTGTGTATACTGGGTTACAATGTAATATGTGTGTCATTATGTGAGTCACAGAATTTGAAACCCACTGTTTAAATATAATACATATCTGTGCTTGTTAGGAAATTAGGGGAATCTTTAGAAGCCCAAACAGAGCAAGATCCCCCACTCTAGAGGTATAACATGGATCTGCTGAGTAAAGAACTAGCTGAAAGATTACATCGTTTTAAATTGAAATTTTAAATGTCTTGGTAATTTTCAGCATGGTTGCAAAATGTTAGAGAGCAAGCAGAAAGTGCATGTAAGCTAGACTTGCTATAGGAGGTAAATGGTTACTGGTGGATGTTAGAACTTTCTTTTTTATCCAACATTCTTTAAAGAGTTACTTTTACTGTTAAGATACATTCTGAATGCACTTAAATTTAGGGCATTGGGATGCAATAATTGGTGAATTATAGAGGAAGATTTCATTTCAAAGATAGTTTTGCAAAAATATATCATCAGAATCATTCTTGAAAACTGATGAACAGAAAAACTCAAGTGTTATGTTTTCCTCTTGGGACAACTCCTGGAGAGCAGCATTTCCTCATCTCTAGTTCCACAGAAGGTATCACTCTCATTTCTGTGATTCCATCTAATATCTCGAAATGACACACTGAGGGAACATGTTTAGTATTTGGCAGGCAGGCTTAGCATCTCAGGGAGGAAATCGATTACCATTTCAGGACTTCCATACAGCCGCTGTCCAAACCACAGTGAACATGATAAACCATAAGTTAAACTGACCTCCTGCTGATATGCCTGGGACACCATCAAAATCTATTTCCAAATATCACGGAAGGGACCATGTGGAATCCTCTGACTTCTGGAGCATCAGATTGAATGGGGAGCCTGTTTTTTATTATGGTTGGGAGTAAAAAAATAATGTTTAACTATTGCATGACTTTAATGGAACACAGATTTAGTTTGTCTTGGAAATGACTGTTTGGCATTATAATTACAATTTGCTCGCAGCATCAGTGAAGGCACACAGTGGAGCTGGCTTCCAAACCACGGAGGCAAAGAAAAGAGAGGACAAGCACTAAGACGCATATGTGCATACACACGTGCGCGCGCACACACACACACACACACATGTGCATATACATCACTCGCTATTTCATTTGCAATTCATGAAACTTTGGAATCAGGAGGATTTTTTTCAAAAGGCATATCCGTTCTCTGACAAACTCATAAATCATTTTATTTCTTTGCTATAAAGCAAAAATGATTTTTAAAACCATTGAAATCTCCGCGTCTCTGTTCATTTGGCAAATGCGTCTCATGCTGAAATAAACCTGCTGTCAACTTTCCCTGAATGTATGTGCTTTGCAATGTTTATCCAAAGGCTTGCCATTTTGGATTATGCCCTCATCAAAGTTCCCTCGCCAGAGTGCTGCACTCAGCATTTATGTTCATCCTTTGGGGCCCTGCCAACGCAGCCCTTTCACCACTTTTGAGGGCTTCTAAGTTTCACCCAAAGCTTCAGTGTGATAGTAGAGTCTGGAAAGAATCCAAATGGGGCAGGAGAAATGAAGCAGATTCCAATTAATAAAATTCTGCGAAGCACCGTGTCTTAATTCTGGGGCTTTCGCTGTTTTTCCTTAGAAACTATAATCCTAGGCTGAGTGAATGTTGGAGGAGGGATGGGGCTGATGGCTGTAAATTCTTCAGTGCCCCGTGATTCCTCAGCTGGGCCTTCGTACTTGCTAGTCTCTCTCCCTGAAATGTGCATTCTCAAAGTCTTTGCATGGCCAACTGTTTCTCATCCTTTGGGTCTCAGCTCATTTAATTCTTTTAATTATTTATTGAGTTCAGTGTTATTTTCACCTCTTAAAGAAAGTGGGGCTCCAAGAGTTTAGGTAGTTTGTCAAGCAGCTTAATACTCAGTAGAGACAGGATTCCAACTCCATGCTTCTGAATTCAGAGCCCATATTCTTAAAGATCACATTATGCTGCTTAGTTGTGTGCTCTAAGAAGGACCTCAGACTAGTATAGAAGGAAAGTTAATTCTTACTAACTAGTTCCAGAATGGAGGCGCTCATGTAATGTTGCAAAAGTCTGGGGGTTCATTGAAGGATTCCTGAAGGGAGAGTTGAATCTTAAAGGACTACTAGGAGAAGAAAAGATGTTCTATTTACAGGAACATCAGGCAAAATGACACATGGTTGTGAAGTAGCAAGAATTGCAGAGAAAGCTCTTCTAAGGAATTTAGTATAACTTCATTATTACTATAATAAGGAGAGTGGGATTGATAGAAGCCAAGGCTAGAGAATCTAGTAGGAATACATATAAGGTGTAAGATGCCAAGTTACAATGCCTCCAACCTCGCAGGTAATTTAGAGTGATTTTAGGTAGTGGAATGACATAGTCAGACTTGCCTTTTAGGAATATCAGTATGGCTGCCATGTGGTGAAGAACAGATTGGAGCAGGGCAAGCCTAGAGGAAAGAAGACCTTTTAGGAAAGTGCTACAATAGGGTAGATAAAAGATGCTATGAGCCTGAAGCTGAGAGCTTCAGGTCAGTGATAGATACCAGACAAGGAGATAATGGGTCTAATTCATGAAGATTTAGAAGAAAAGATCAGTAAGCCTTGGATGTAAGAGATGGGGAAGGTGAAAGATGAGTTTAAGTACAATCCCAGTTTTCTGGCCCATGTTCCCTGGGTGGACGATGGTGTCATTCTTGGAGAGAGACAACCAGGTTTAGTGAAGGAAAGGTTATCTAGTTTAGAACACAGTGGAACATGGTGGCACAGCTATCTATCATATCCTTGTACTGGAAGTGCTGGAGAGATGACAGAACTGGGATGGTGATTTGGAATACATAAGCATATAAGACATTGTTAAAACCATATGGGGAAGTGTGTCGGAGAGAAGAATAGAGTCCTTAGACAGACCTACATGGCACAACAATGTTTATGGAGTCACTAGAGCAAGAGGAACTCACAGGAAGACTTGCGCTCTGAATGAGGCAGGTCCCAGCAGAACTTCTTCACCTCTGTAGCCTGTGGCTGCCCTGTCTTCTATGAAATAAGGATCAACTTCTCTTTGCGGATGAAAAATAGTATTCAGAAGGACCTGCAAAATTATTGTAAACCTGTCATTTATCTGAGTGTGCTGAGGCTAGGTGGTCCAACAATGGAGGACATGAAAGTATTCTGAAAAGTTAAAACTGCTCTTGAAGGAGTGTACATACATTTTTAATATGTTTTTATTAGCAAAATCCATAGAATTGGAGTTAAATACGTGAACATTTTGAATGCGATAACTGTTTATTATTATTATTTTTTAATAAATCCAGCTCTATGTTTTTATGGCAGTCGCTTTCACAAAGTTCTGGACCTTAATTGTGACAGTATCCTCAATGTTAAGTAGAAAGTGGAGTAGAAGGAAAAAACATTTTTATTTTCACTATTAATCATTCAGAGGTTTGGTTTATGTAATTATTTTCTAATTAGACTTCATTTGCGGCTAGCCATTCCCATTCTTACTGAGATTTAACAAACTTTTAATGCATGCCTGCTATCTGCCTGGAGCTATGCTAGGCACTTTGACGTGCAATGTTTCCTTTAAACCTTAAAACAGGGCCAGAGTGAGGTCAGGATGATTTTGTCCATTTTACACATAATGAAATTGAGGCTCTTAGAAGTAAAGTGATTTGTTGAAGTTTATTCAGCCAGTTAGAGGAGGCCAAGGATTTGAACGTGTGCATGTACACACACACACACACACACACACACACACACACACACACACACACACTTACTTTAAATTCTAAGTCTAGGGTTTTCTTTTTTTCCTTTAATATAACTGCTGTTTCTAATTCTAAAATGTGGTTCACATCTTGCTGATCTTTCTAACTGAATAAATTTTTTCTCTCTTTCTTTAACTCCTGAGTGCCCCAGTCCCACTGAACGAATGCATAAAAAAACGGGAGAATAAGTAAATCTGTGACCTTTATAAAATAACCATTCCTATTATCATCTCTGAAAACTGTTTTGGTCTACATGTTTGATAATTTTGATTACTGGTCTAAGGGAAATCAATGGGTAGTATGTAAAATTCAGTATCAGTGATCTTTCTCATCAACTTCTTTGAGGCTAGAGGATTACGTGATTTATATAAGCTCATAGGGCTATTTTGTCTCAGATTAACTATATGACATACTACGTTTTTTAATATATCCAAATTATCTTTAAGGTTTAAAAACAAACAGGCCTTCAGTGAGGTAGTCCTTTATGGCTGCAGAAATGAATCTTGGCTAACACCGTCTTGAGTGGCTTTAGTTTCTAAGTAAACGCCCACATTTAGCTCAACAAAATATACATAATTGCTGTTATTGCAGTTCACTTTTTTGTTTTCTTTTATTTCATTTCATAGGGAACTGAGTGGATACTGAGTCTGTATATGGGAGGGAAATTCTTCTGTTTTTCAGCCAGATGTGTCAGGATGTAGAGTAGACAATAGGAAAAAAAGGAAGTGAAACTGCTGCATGCATCTAGTGTATCAACAAAATCTATTCGTGAAAATTTTTGATGAGCACAGTGATTTTTTAGAAAACCAAACAGTGATTGTCTAGGGAGGGTAAAAAGCCACCGTGTTTGTTCAGTTCTTTCATTAATTCAGCAAATGTTGATTGAATACCTACTCTAAGCTGGGACTTTTGCTAGACGTTGGGAGCATGAAAATAAACAAGATGGACATGGTTTCTGTTATTACTCTCAAAGATATGACGTGGGTCATTGTGAGAGCCTACTACGTTCCACACGTATTTTCTATACAGGCATCGAAAGTGGCTGTAGATACTTGCAGTAGCCCAGGTGTCTGATGGTTAATCCCTCAGAAGACTCCCTGAGTAGGAAGTCAAACATATAATTTAGAAGGAGGCTCTCTCTGTTTCCATTGTTCTTTTAGGGCATAACTACTAGTGGAGAAGCCCTGCTATAAGATCTAATAAATAGAGAGGGGAAAAGAGGTTGAAATGGAGAATCAAAGTGTGTATGTTTGGATTTATCTGATGCTTTTAAGGAGTAGAGAGGCACTGCAAAATATGATGTGGGTTACTGAAAAGGCCTCAATTTAGAAACTTTTTACTCACCTGTAACAGGTCCCTGAAATGCCATCGTTGTTAGTAAAAATAATACTAACTAGAAAAATAATATAAAAATGGCTAGAATCTATTGAATGTCTATTATATGCCAGGTCTTATCCCAGTTATTCCACACACATGATCTCATTTAATCCTCAGAACCCTCCTGTGAGCTGTGCATTATTGTCACTGCACCCATGAGAAACATATCAGAGATGTGAAATGACTGGACCCAGGTTATGTAACTACTGTGCTTCCCTGGATGCCAACCTGCAAAATCTATGTTGTAACTACTTTGTTATTCAAGCTCCCCACCATCATATACTGCCTGGCATTATTAAGACATTCTCCTGTGGTAACCTTTCATTATTTTCTCCTTTTTCATATTTTAACTGACAGATAAGCCAAAGGCATTGCATCTATTATCTCTATAACACTGTGATATGGACGTCATCCTTATTTTATTCTTGTACTTAAGGAGTTTCAGAGAGCCTAGGTAATTTGCCCAGGGTCATTGTGGCTTTTAAGGAATTAGTTAACCAAGAAGGAGCTTGTTCTTTGAAGCTGTTTCTTACCTTCATCTCTGTTTCTTACCACCTGTATGTTATCTATTGCTGTGTAACAAATTACCTCAAAACTTAACAGCTTAAAATAACACATTTATTAGCCCACAGTTTCTGTGGGTCAGGAATCTGGGCAGGGTTTAGCTGGGTCTTCTGGCTCAGAGTCTGTCACAAGATTGCAAACAAGGTGTTGCTGGGGCAATAGTCATCTCGAGGTTCAACTGAGATGAGATTCACTTCCACAGTCACTCAGTAGTGGTTGGCAGGATTTAGTTCCTTATGGAATGTTGGACTGTGGACCTGGCTGTTGGCCAAAGGCTGCCCTCTGTCCTTTGCCACATGAATCTCTCCCTAGTGCAGCTCACAACATGGTAACTGGCTCCAACAAAATGAACAAGTGAAAGAGGGGGCACGAGCAAGATGGAAGCTAGTCTCTTATAATTTAATTGTGAAAGTGACAGCCCATCTCACTTGCTGTGTTTTATTTACTAGTAGAAAATCACCAGATTCAGCCCATACATAAGGGGAGGAGATTACACAAGGATTTGAATACCAGTAGGTAGGGGTCATTGAGAGTCATTTCATAAGCTGCCTACCACATGAACTGAGTTGACTGAGTTTACTTAGCCTTTTAGCTTTGGTTTCCCCATGTTTAAAGTAAGAATAATACTCACATTGCACTGTTGATATGGAAATTAAATTAAATAGACTGCATAAAGCCCCTGACTAGAATAGTTGCTCAGTAAATTATAATGATTGTTATTGTTTTGTTGATATCATAAGTAGTCTAGCCAGAGTCTGAACTGAGGTATGTGTGATTCTGATCCATGCTATCTCCACATCACCTCCCACACAGCATGGCTTTTGGTTTGAGGTAACTTATTCTGAGATGGGCCCTCCTTTTCTAAGATAACTTGCTTAAAATAGTTCAAGAAGAGTCATATATCCCAGTGTCCTGTGCAAAGGGAGAGGCAAGGTGGATTTTTTTTCTTAACAACTATAAAATATGAGGGAGCCTTTGTAAGAGAGGTTTTCTTTGCTTGAGTCTTTAGCTAGTCTCATAAGACATTTTAATGTTAATAGGGCTCCCAGAGGGATAATATAATTGATATAATACTCTTCCAAAGCTGTTCTAAACATTGCAGTCACTGGAGTATAGTAATATATCTTCTCAATGTCAGAAATGCACAGTGGTTACTGAACTCCGACATGCTTGACTCTGGGATGGTTTCTTTGAAAAAGGATCTTATGGGGAGGCTGTCTTTGGAGCTGTGGGAGCAAGTCTAATGAATGTACTGGAAGTGCTGCAGTGGCCTTTCAAATGCCTGAATGTCACTGAAGGAAATACAAATGCTAAGGAGAATTAATGTGATAAGCAAGTCCGTTGGTGAAACATCTGAAAATCACAGAGTTTGGATTTTTGCAGAACTGCATAGTATGGTGGAAAGATCATGGGCTTTGGAGTCAACCAGACAAAGCTGGGTTCGAGTTCAGATTCTGCCTCTTTCTAGCTGGATGGGTACCTTGAGCAAATAATTTAACATCTCTAAGACTCTCAGCTACTTACCCTACAAAGTTGGGTAGCAATAATTATATCACAAGGTTGCATGGGTGCCAAGGATCACACCAAAGGTGCGTAATAAATTTTAGCTCCTATCTTCCTCTTAAAGCTTGCTTTTAATCCAATAGAGGTAAATATTTAACATGAGCTCTCCAAGGGGTAGGAGGGGAAGCCCTGATTTGTAGCATTTGCCTATTTCTGTGACATAAAAACTTCTACGCCAGTATCTAGCTACTAACCTGGTCACTGAACATGGAGTTAGGAAGAGATATGTGTAGTCAACTCTTGGGGGTTTCCGTCTCTCTGTCTCTGTCCAGCTTTCACGCTCTTTTATGCTGATTTATGCCTTTTGTCAGGGCTAAGACCCTTTTTTGCAAAATTAAAAAAAAAAAAAGATAGCTCTCTCCTCTTCCACCCCCTCTGAGTGGACCACACCCTCACTGAGTAGACCACACCCCCTCAAGAATAAGGCTTGGTTAGCAGGTGGCACCTTTGTCCAAAGAAAAAGGCAGCCCCTTCCCCCTTCCTCTGGAAGGATATAACCCTAAGTCAGGGCATATGGCTTTGTAAGAAGAACATGGACTGGGCTTCCCTGGTGGCCCAGTGGTTAAGAATCTGCCTGCCATTGGAGGGGACACGGGTTCGAGCCCTGGTCCTTGAAGATCCCATATGCCGCGGAGCAACTAAGCCCGTGCACCACAACTACTGAGCCTGCGCTCTAGAGCCCGCGAGCCACAACTACTGAAGCCTGTGTACCTAGAGCCTGTGCTCTGCAGCAAGAGAAGCCACTGCAATAAGAAGCCCGCACACTGCAATGAAGAGTAGCCACTGCTCGCTGCAACTAGAGAAAAGCCCGTGCGCAGCAACGAAGACCCAACGCAGCCAAAAATAAATAAATAAATAAATAAATTAAAACAACAAAAAAAAACATGCACTGGATTTCATTGTCCCCTCACTCCCTTCGCTGAGTACCCTTGTGTAGGACACAACCTTTCCACTTTATCGGGTGGCCTTGCTTTTTGTGGCTTACCTTTGCAATGTCCAATCCCTCCTCTTTCCTGCTGACAAAGTAACTGCTCACCAGTAGGCTATGACTACCAAATAAACAAATAGACTCTCATCCACCATTTTTGGTGCCTCTCTGAACAAGAAAGAAGGTAAATCATGGTTTTCTCTCAATACCTGGTTTTATGCAGAAATATGTGGGTAGATATGAGCATGTGTATGACTTGTAAGTTTGGAGGAGGGAAACCAAAAAAGATGTGTGAAACTTCCCTAATTATTAAAACGCTTGCCTGAGAATCAGCCATTGGCTTAATCACTGAGATTCCTTACAGTTCATAGAAAATGCTCACTTGTATACCAAACAGGATGGATCACAAACCACTTTCAGAAGTGTTATCTCATTTGGAAGACACCTTATGAGGTCAGTACTATGATTATCCTGTTTACCAGATGAGGAAACTGAGGCTCAGAGAAGTTTATATCATAGAATGCTAAACTTGGGCCTCAAACTGGGGTCTTCTGGCTATAGGTTTCTGGCTTTTTTGACTGCATTATCTCTCTTCCCTATTATCAACTCATCCTTCTAGGCAGTCTTTTTTGACTGGGGTTTCCCAACTGAACCACAGAATACAGAAAATGATTTGAATGGCCATTATCTGAATTCTCCCAAGGATGAATCTAGTGCATACTAGATAAATAGGGAGTTCATTCACTATGTACAATGGATGCCTTGGGCAATAGGACTTAATTCTCGTGCCCAGAAATGTATAAAATCCATAACTGGATGCTTCAGTACCCCACGTCACCAACAAAATCTCTGGTGACCTATTCAGGGCTATGCTCAAAGACATTTTCCTTCCAATTCCACTGCTCCTTTTCACCTCTTGCTAGCCAACATCCAACTCTCTTCTAGGACAAATGAGATTTTAAAAACTGTGCTCTTAGAAAATGTACTGGGTTATACATGCACAGCTGGTGATCTGGGTCTCCATGTTATGTTGAACAAATCTCCACATCTGTCTGGGCCTCAAGTTTTTCATCTGTCTAAAAACTTCTGCCCACATCCACATCCAGAAGATAGCACGAGCATTCAGGAAAAACACCACCAAGCAAGGCATGCTGGCATTTGTCTGTTGTGCAACAGGATGAGAATTTAGAGACAGAGCATGATCTCAGCCTAGTAAAGAAACTGGCATGTAAACACCTTATGATAACTGTAATAAAAGAGGGAACCCAGAGGGCAAGCCTGTGGGAGGGAATGGGTGTGAGGATTTGATGAGAATTAACAAAGAGAGAGATTTTTGAACTAAATGCTAAAGGAGGAGTAGGAGTTTACCAGGGAAGGATAAGGGATTGGGAGTAGAGGATGGTATCAATGGACGCAATGAGTAAATGGTATGCCATAACCCAGGTGAATGCTATGGCACAGAGGGAAAAGAGGCTGAAGGTATTGGCTAAAGTCACATTGTAAAAGGACTTGAGGGGCTTCCCTGGTGGCTCAGTGGTTAAGAATCCGCCTGCCAATGCAGGAGACACGGGTTCGAGCCCTGGTCCGGGAGGATTCCACGTGCTGCAGAGCAACTAAACCCGTGTGCCACAACTACTGAGCCTACGCTCTAGAGCCTGCAAGCCACAACTGCTGAGCCCGTGTGCCACAACTACTGAAGCTCGCATGCCTAGAGCCCCTGCTCCGCAACAAGAGAAGCCACCATAATGAGAAGCCCGCGCACCCCAACGAAGAGTAGCCCCCGCTCGCCGCAACTAGAGAAAGCCCGTGTGCAGCAATGAAGACCCAACGCGGCCAAAAATAAAAATAAATAAAATATTTATAAAAAAAATAAAAAGGACTTGAATGCAATTTTGAGTGGTTTGGACTTTATCTTGCAGACTAGGGGTTCTCAAGACAGTAGGAGGAAGGACAGGTAGAGTTTATCCTGCTAGAGAGGGCATATCAGATTCATTTAGTGCTTTTTATTCAGATGTTTGCCAAGTTTATGTGGTTAAACATATTAGTCTTTTCCAGAATAATTTGTGCTTTTGGTGTTATGCTTTAAAAGCCCCAGTTGTTATTTGCCTACATTTTTTTCCCTGGTACTTCATCATTTTTATTTTTCAAATGTTTAAATATATAATCCATCTGGAATTTATTTGCCATATGTTGTTAGATAAGACTAATTTTCCCCTAAATTGTAAATCAATTATTAAAGCTCAATTTGTTGAATAATGCATCTTTTCCTTACTTTTATTATATACTAAACAATTATGTAGTTTTTAGTCAGTTTCTGGTCTATTATTCTCTTCAATCACATATTCATCTAATTGGTATTAATACTAGATTATTTTAATTGTTGTCACTCTTTTTTTCTGGCATGATTAGAGTCAATGAAAGTTCCTCTTTGCTATTTTTTAATTTTTAATGTATTTTGTCTAGATAAATTTTAGAATAAATGTGTCAAGTTATAGTAAAATCTTTCAATTTCAGTTGGAAAGTTATTAGATTTTTTTATTACTCTGGGAAGAACTGACATATTTTCGGTATTGCATCTTCCCATCCAAAAGCAAGAGTTCTCTCCATTTAACCCAGTATTCTTTTATTATTCTCACTAAAGTGTTATTTTTAAGTATTGCATAATAATTATTATTTCTAAGTATTTTATTTATTTCTTGCACTATTAATTGAATTATTTCCTATCATGCATTTTATATATATATATATACATATATATATATATAGTATGCATGTACATGTATTCTGTATGAATACCTAATATTGACTTAATAGTATATATATACATGCTATATATGTATATGTAAATATAGTTGTATTCAAGAAAGTTATTCGTTTCTTTAATTAAAACTTAGTCCTTTTTTTCTTGTTAATATCTATGAGTTGATTTGGGGGAAGGGTTTTAGGTAGACAATAAGGATAATCTCCTTTCCTTTTCAAAATTTAAAGGTCACAAATCTTTAGTTTGTCATATTTCTTCCATTGGCTAGGTCTTTCACAATAAGGTTAAACTGCAGGTAAATAACAACTGAGATATCACTTTATCCTATGAAACTAACTGCTATGGGCTAAATGGTATGCCCACCCCTCCAAATTCATATGCCTAACCCTCATTGTGTTGATTTTGGAGGTAGGCCTTTGGGAGATGATTAGGTTTGCATGAGGTCATGTGGGTGGGGCCCTCATAATTGGATAAGTGCTCTTATAAGAAGAGATAGCAGGGAGCTTGCTAGCTCTCTCTCTCCCCACCACATGAAGACACAGAAAGAAGGTGGCTGTCTATCAGCCAGGAAGAAAGTTCTTCCCGGAAATAGGTCATGCTAATACCTTGATCTTAGATGTCTAGTCTCCAGAACTGTGAGAAAATAAATTTCTGTTGTTTAAGCCACACAGTCTATGGCATTTTGTTATGGTAGCCTGATCTGAGTGAGATGCTGGCAAAAATTAAAAGCTAGATAATACCAAGTGTGGCAGAAACATTGAGATTCAGGATATCTCATGCACTGATAGAAGGAATGTATTGGCAGCCAGACTGGAGAGCAATCTGGCACTACTCAGTTGAATGATGTATTTTGGCCCAGGATTTTCTCCTCTGAGTATATATCCCAAAGACATTAACACATGTAGAAGGATGCTTGTTGCTTCATTAGTTGTTGTGGCATCAAGTTGGAGGCAACCACAGACTGTATCACTGAGGGAGAATATAGGCAAATGGAGTATTATGCAGCACTCAGAAGTTATGATTTAGATGTTCGTATTGCAGAATGAATAGATCTTAAAACATGTTTCTGAGTTTAAAATAAGAAACATTTACATAAATTAAAATAAGTAACATTAAAAGACAGTGCACATTTTCTGAGAATTAGTGGGATCAAAAGCATTGGAGAATATGCTTCTGCCCGTGATAATAACAGGAACTCCATGTACTTTCCTGCCCTAAATACTTAGAAAATCAAACAAAATGTATGAAAGAATGGTTTTTAGACATTGGACAACACACAGCCTAGAACAGTGATTCCTGTGAGAAGGACAACAAAAGTGAGTCCCAGAACATTGCTGGTAGTGGGTTGAGGTCACAGAATAGGGAGAAGGATCCCAGTCAGAGCCCACTGGACTCCTTCAGTTCAGGAGGCAGAATTTAGGGAGGCCAGGACAACTAGAATTTACAGAGCAGAAAATCTAAGAGGAAAGACTGCATGCAGAGAGAGCTCTGGATATCTATGGAGGGTTCCCTTTGAATCCTCAGCCAAATATTGATCTATTTATGTATGTGAGAAACAACGTAAGGCTGGGAAAAGAGTCACCAGAAGAGAGTCGATGGAACAATCCACAACCCACACAGGGCTGGAAATAGTGCATGTTTTCACCTGCTAGAATAGGAAGAACAACTTATACATAAGGCACAAAGAACTCTGTGGTCTCTTGTGCTGGGAGGAAAACAGATCAGGATCTAGCAGCATAAAACCTAGGCAAATGTGTCCTTTGACTTGTTTTATGGGATTATCCTTCATTGTATCCTGAGAGCTGCCCCTTGTTCAGATGAAGACAGTTTAGAAAGTTGGATGGTGTTTCTGTTGACAGTATTAACTTGGCATTAGATGCCTCATTACATATCCAAGCATTGGAAGATAATTTTATGACTAACATTTGGGTTAAATCTGTAAACATTGTTTATCTTTGACATTATTTCCTTTAAAAAGGCAGTAACAGCAACATTGTTTCCTCCTGTCATTTTGGCCTGCACCAGGGGAAGGAGGTTGGTGGAATAAGGGTTAGGAAGGCAATGATGACAAGATGTTGAGATGCTATCTCTCCTTATATCTTCCAATTTTTCTGGTAGAGGGAAAAAAATGTTGACATGACACAGAAGGTCTTGCCTCAGGGAGTCCCATGAGTGAAAACTGATGGATGTTCACCACCAAATCCCTTTCTTTAAGGGATGTTATCATGTCACATTTCTGAAAATACAGAATGCACCCTGGATAATATTTTCACATATGCTGAAAAATGCAGCTGCCAAGAAAACATGCTTTAAAAAAGTCCAAGAGATGTGGAGGGTTGTGACTCTCCTTGAAGAAAATTTATATTATCAAAGTCTTTCTTGATTCTCTCAGTGATGTTATAAGGTTTACCTATTCCCCTCACTGCTTATTCCCACCTTAACCTTGTCCAGAAAGGGAAAACTGGAAATAATTAAAGCTTGATTCTTAATTTTCTAATAATAAATGGTGATGGAGTTAATAAACTTGCCCCATTTTGTGTGAAAGAGAACACACACACACACACACACACACACACACACACACAGCCAAACCAAACCAAAATGAAAGACAATTTTAAAAATGTGAAACAAAATCATCCATAACTCATCCATAATTAAACATAATATTTTGATTTCTGTTTTCTAGTCTTCAGTTTATATATTTTGCATCAATGCAGTCATTTTGAATTCCACCCTCCAAGTTTCATTGAAGAAACTGAGCTAGTTTGGCAAAGTCATGATTATCATTTTTTATGTCTCCAGAGTAAGCAAATAGAAAAGATATTCTATATTGTAACTAGTTATTTCCCCATGTTTTGCATAAGTGGGTTGGTTTCAATTTAACCATAGACAGAATTGCAATGACCATATTTATTCCTTGGCCTTTGTTTTTGTTTTGAATGAATCACTTTCTTAAGAAGAAATTTAAGAATTCTGAATATTGGTTGTTAACTTTTTTACCACTTTTGCTAAATTATTTTCCAAAAGAGTTTTGCCAAGAGTATCTGTGTATACTGCTCCCCACATCCTTAATTTCAAATAGCAGGACAGCTTTACATAGCCATTAGGGCTTTTGTAAAATATTCAGAGACACAACGAGCAGGTGTGGAAATTCAGGTAGTCAGGTGATGGGAAAAGGAAATAAGCACCCCTGGTTATTCTGATGCAGGGTCAATGGATGACACTTGGAAAAACAGTAAGAAATTGCTTTTCTCTTTGCATTGTCTCCTGTGAGTAAAACATATAGCCTATCTTATCAGAGTATAGAATTATATCTTAGTTCTCATGGAATAATCTTACCTCTGGCGTCATTTTATTTTTTGCCCTTATTTTTACTTAATTCCAGTTTCTTTCCTTATTTATTTTTGTATCTATCTTTCTCCAGTAATTGCCATAAAATCATCTTTTGGACAAGATCAAAATAATTTTAAAAAGGAATTCTATTAGGAAAATACTCTGATGTAATATACTCATTGAATAACTGTTGAATGAGTAAGTGAATATTCTGTTTAGGAGGATCTTGAATGTTAAAAGAGCATTTATTAATAGTCATTTTTATAAAATAAAACTAGGCAATATAAATCCGGGCTTACTAATTTAGATTCTTGCTAATTTAAAAATTTATTTTTATGCCACTTTATAGTTTAAAAAGTAGTTTTATATCCACTATCTTACTGGATCCTCACAAGAATCTTATGAGTCAGAAAAGACTGACATCACTTTCTCCATTTCACAGAAAAGTCACCAGGAGCCAAGAAAGGCTTTGAGGCCTTTCTACAGATCATGCCCACGCCGAGGACTTTATCTGTGTTAAACTGTGGCAGGTATTGTTAACCTGATTTTACCCCAATAAAATGGAATTTCATTGGAATTAGGTAGTTCGCCTAGGAGCAAGGAGAGCACCCAGGCCAGTTGGCTCTCAGGGCTCATGCTACACTTTTTACATCACTTACCCCATTGATCGCTCCAGCCACCATTTAGCAGGGCTATGACTATTCTTCTTTTTTTTTTTTTTTTTTTTTTTGGTACGCAGGCCTCTCACTGTTGTGGCCTCCCCCGTTGTGGAGCACAGGCTCCGGACGCGTAGGCTCAGTGGCCATGGCTCATGGGCCCAGCCGCTCCGCGGCATGTGGGATCTTCCTGGACCGGGGCATGAACCCGTGTCCCCTGCATTGGCAGGCGGACTCTCAACCACTGCGCCACCAGGAAAGTCCTGACTATTCTTCTTTTACAGATGAGGGAACAGGCTCAAAATGGTTGTAACTTGCCTAAGCTCATGCAGCTCATAAATGGAGCATCCGGGAAGTAGATCACAGTCTTTGTCAGAGAAATCTGTGCTCTGCTCACTGCTTCAGTGGAAATACAGAATACAAACATCAGAAGTTACCTTTGAGGTCATCTCGTATAACGACAAAAACAAACAGAACAGCTGATATATTGAGTATATATTTTGTGTCGAGCATCATACTAAGTATTATACACACACACACACACACATATATGTATACATGTGCATACACACACACGTACAGAGTTTTCACAAGAACCCTAAGAGGAAGGAACTATTATTAACCATCCTTTCCCCTTTGATAGATGATAAAAATGAGACCCAGAGATGTTAAGTTACTTGCCCATTGTCACAAAGTTAGTAAGAGCAGAACAGATCTTGTGCCCTGTGTGTGAATTACTCCGCACAGCTCAGGAAGCATTCTCTGAGCCCCTGTACCTCCAGAGACAAAGGTTCTCATCTAATGAGGCAGTCTATGCAGCCTGCTGGAAAAGTCATCAGACATCTGCCTCTGTGAGACCCCTACTCGGTGTTAGAAGAATGCCTGGCACCCATTTAGCACTATACAATGTTTGTCAAATAAATGCATATATTTCTTTCAAAGTCGTGCTATGTAGACCGCTGTTTGCTTCTCCCTGCTGAGACCTTTCTGAGACTGGAGAG
Organism: Lagenorhynchus albirostris; assembly: GCF_949774975.1. NCBI lineage: Eukaryota > Metazoa > Chordata > Mammalia > Artiodactyla > Delphinidae > Lagenorhynchus > Lagenorhynchus albirostris. The sequence continues at coordinate 25,228,912 of NC_083101.1, forward strand.
CTGGGATCATATTTTTCTGAGTTATCTCTTCTCCAAAATACATGCCCTCATCTCATTTTTCCCAAACATTTCCCACCTGTCATGTTTTTCAATGCCTTTATTATTTTTTTCCAGAACCTTCAGTATAGAATGAGTACTGGAAGGCTAATGCTATTTTCTACTAAATTACAGAAAATTTCATCCTGTCTGGAAAATACATGTTCTCAGTTAAGTAACAAACATAGGTACATGTCCTATTTCATACCCCCACCATTTCCATTCCTAAACCCCTGGAATAAGAGGGTAGGGGAATCATCACAATAAAGGAAATCCACTGGCTTCAAGGTAAAATAGGCATAGTGACTTTGTGAATACTTTTCTTTTTGTGATACATCTCCACATTAAGCATGGGTCATCTGTTAAAACTTTTTAGTATATTTCCCCTCCTTAAAGTAAAATGCTTTTTATTATTAAAGATACTATATTTGTTATAGTAAAACATTTTTCCATACCTATCAGAGTTGAAGATACATACAACCATTTGTCCAGCAATCTCTGTTCTCAGTATATACCATAAAGAAGTGTGTGCACATATGTACTAGGAAATTACAACACTGATACTTATATTATTCTTCGTGAAAATAGCCCCAAATTGGAAACAATGTAAACATTCATCAATCATAGAATGGATCAATATGTCATAGAGAATTTATGTAATGAGATATAACATAGCAATAAAAACAAATCAATTACAGATACATGCAACATCACAGATGAATCTTAAAAACATTATGTCGCGTAAAAGATTTCGGACTCAAAATAATACATACAGCTTGAGTCCATTTATATAAAGCTTTAAAACAGACAAAGAGTATATTGTTTCAGGAGGTATAGGAAAATGGTTAAACAATGAATATAAGCAAATTCATACAGACAACCCTCAGAATGGGAAAAAATGTTTGCAAATGAAGCAATGGACAAAGGATTAATCTCTGAAATATACAAACAGCTCGTGGAGCTCAATATCAAGAAAACAAACAACCCAGTTAAAAAATGGGCGGAAGACCTAAATAGACATTTCATCAAAGAAGACATACAGATGGCCAAGAGGCACAGGAAAAGATGCTCAACATCAATAATTATTAGAGGAATGCAAATCAAAACTACAATGAGGTCAGAATGGCCATCATCAAAAAAATCTACAAACAATAAATGCTAGAGAGGGTGTGGAGAAAAGGGAACCCTTTTGTACTGTTGGTGGGAATGTAAATTGATACAGCTACTATGGAGGACAGTATGGAGGTTCCTTAAAAAACTAAAAAAATAGAACTACCATATGACCCAGCAATCCCACTACTGGGCATATACCCTGAGAAAACCATAATTCAAGAGGACACATGTACTCCAATGTTCCTTGCAGCACTATTTACAATAACCAGGACATGGAAACAACCTAAATGTCCAACAATAGATGAATGGTTAAAGAAGATGTGGTACATATATACAACGGAATATTACTCAGCCATAAAAAGGAACTATACTGGGTCATTTGTAGAGAGGTGGATGGACCTAGAGTCTGTCATACAGAGTGAAATAAGCCAGAAAGAGAAAAACAAATAGGTATATTAACACATATATGTGGAATCTAGAAAAATGGCACAGAGGAACCTACTTGTAGGGCCCGAATAGAGATGTAGACGTAGAGAATGGACATGGGGAGGTAGGGGAGGGTGGGACGAATTGGGAGATTAGGTTTGACATAAATACACTACCATGTGTAAAATAGCTAGTGGGAACCTGCTGTATAGCACAGGGAGTTCAGCTTGGTGCTCTGTGGTGACCTAGATGGGGGGGAAGGAGGGGAGGAAGGTCCAAGAGGGAGGGGAGATAGGTGTACATATAGCTGATTCACTTCATTGTACGGCAGAAACTAACACAACATTGTAAAGCAATTTTACTCCAATAAAGAAAAAAATCACTACCATAAGAAAGAGGGTAGAACTTTTACAAACGTGGGGGGCAGACATCATGATTAGGAAGGACACCTCCTAAGATGCTGGTTCTCATCTCTTGACTGAGTAGTGGTAAATGAGTATCCAACAACGTTTTACAAACTCTTTGCCTACAGGTTTAAACCTCTTTGTCTATGTTCATATGCCATATTTCACATTTACAAAATTTTAGAAAAAGAATAGCAGTTAGGAGAAAAAATAAGTTGCCACATGCCTACTGCTCTAATCCACCATTGAAAACATCTCAGTGTATTCTTGCAGTCAAGAAAATATACTTCTAGCCCCTCATCTCCTTCACACATGGCTTCTGTAAAAGTGCAACAGAATGGGTGAGGAGAAAAGTGAGGATCTCTTTTGTTTGGTTGCCTTTTAGATTTTTCCCCCTGTATTAGAATTAACCAGAGTGAATAAACAGTGAGTTGATGGAGGAATATGTGTATTCATCTGTTGCTTCCCAGATGCATTTCAGGTCCCTAACATTTACCATGTCAAAGATAATGAAATGGGGACTTCCCGGGTGGTGCAGTGGTTAAGAATCTGCCCGCCAGTGCAGGGGACGCAGGTTTGATCTCTGGTCCGGGAAGTTTCCACATGCCATGGAGCAAGTAAGCCCGTGCGCCACAACTACTGAGCCTGTGCTCTAGAGCCTGCAAGCCACAACTACTGAGCCCACGTAACACAACTACTGAAGCCCACGCACCTAGAGCCTGTGCTCCGCAACAGAGAAGCCACCACAATGAGAAGCCCATGAACCACAACGAAGAGAAGACCCCGCACGCCACAACTAGAGAAAGCCCGCACGCCGCAACGAAGACCCAATGCAACCAAAAATAAATAAATAAATTTACTTAAAAAAAAAAAAGATAATGAAATGTTAGATTGGGCATATACTGCTCACAGGTGAGACCTCATCTTGTGAGATGGTACACCAACTGCCAGGCTGTGGATTTTACTAGAAGCATAAGTAGTGGCAGCAATAATAAGCAGTGCCAAAGTGATCCACACTCACGCCTGTGAGCCTTGCTCTCCTCTGTGAGGAAGTCAAGGGCCTCACTTCCACTGTATTATATAAGATGAGAAATGGAATCAGGATGCATTGATGGGCTGCACACAGCTCTCAGCTGTCTTCTTGCCAAATCTTCCAAGACATCTAGCTTCTCCCTGAAACGATTCCCCAGGCAGGCATTTGCTATGTACTCTATATGCTCCTTCAGCGATCCCCACATACATCACAAAACGTTTTTGTTTTATTTGGATTGCATCATTGCCTAAATATTTGTCCTTATTTTTCTAAGATGCATGGAAACTGGATCAGGCTGAATATGAAGCAAACCAGGCCTGTCTAGTTCATCCAGGCCACTCATTAACATCCTTCCATTCACTCAGATGTGGGGCTCATTTTGGGTCCTCCCCACGGTGACTGAGAGTAGGGCTCAGAACGTCAGTAGCTGCTAGGTCATACATCTCCATGAGGTTGTTTTACCAAGGCAGGGCATATCTCCACAATTTGATGTGATTAACAGGCTGGCACGATATGTCTGTCTTCCAGACCATCTGATGTGTTCTTTTGAATTAGACAGTGACTTCAATAGGACAAATACATTTGTGCCTGATTAAGTTTATTGAGGGCTACATTTATGAGCATCCACTATGTGCCAGGCCCTGGGCTCTGCCTTGGAGCTTAGAAGGAAATTAAACTTCACAACTGACATGGGAACAAATACAGCTTAATCAAATGAGAGAAATGCCATGTCAGGGGTGTTTATGGGGGCCTCAAAGAAGAAATTATTAATGATTAATATTGAGAAGGGCAAGGGCAGGAAAAGCTTCACAAGAGACTGTATTTTCATGAAGGAATAAAGATTCATTATAGCTCTGATAAAACAATTTGGAAAAATTAAAACTAAACCATCCCTGAGCAAATTGAGGAATCTAATCATGAAATGCCCCCAAAGAACACTCCTAGTGAAGAAATAAAGAGCAATAGGTAGCTAGAAGTTCAATTCTATTATCCCATCAAGGTGATTGAAAGCAAAATAAAACAATACAAACATCTAACAGTGAAAAACCTCCAAGATTCTTCAAAGTGGAAATACCGCAGAGTAAATATTCCTCTGTGACTTACTCATTGTTGAATTCTCAGTACCCAGGATGCTTCAGTAAATGCATATTGATGGAATGAATGAATGATTGTACATCCTGAAAAATATATATATACACATATCTATAAAGTGTGAGGGGGTATGCCATGTATATAATATGTGGAAATAAATACACTTGCAGAAAGGGCTGGTTATAAGTGGTCTAGCTGTTGAAAGCATGGTGCTAATAATAGCTTGGTTTCAGCGCTGACTTTTATGTAACCTGGAGGGCATACTCAAAGTGCCCAGTCACATGTGGTAGACTTTCTTTCATCATGGCTTTAAAAGGAGATTGGGTGAGAAAAGTAAACACACAGATGCATTTCTGTTCACTTTCTTCCATAACAGTCAGATGCATTAAGAGAAAAACACTCAAAACCAAAGCCAGACTTTCAGTTTCTGAGCCATCCTTCAATTGCCCATTTCTGTCTTCCTTTGGCCACCTCTCCCAGCCTTCACTGTGTTTCTCCAGAACAATCTGGCTAAATGTGTTCTAAATAGCTTGGTGACCACCTCAGCGGTAATTCCTGCTGTATTTGAGTACCCAAATGAGAAGCATGGTTGTCACAATCTGCTTCTCTCTGTCCAGGCTCATGCCATTGTCTCCAGCCTTGCAATAGATTCTGTCACTGTTGTAAATGGAAAAGGCTCTGGCTGGCCTTCGGACCACGACTAATGGTCCTTATACTGACTAATGGTGCGATGATGGGCAGGTAACTTCCCATCTCTGGACCTCAGTCTCAATCTACAAAATGACTGAGGTTTGAAATATAATGGTCCTTCCAGTTATTACAGTCTATTAAATTTCTGTGTGTTCTCAGAGATGTAGTTTGGAAGATAAAAAAAGAATTTGGAGGAAAAGAAAGTTCAGACGCAGAACAAACCCACAGTCCTTTCATTTAGGAGAAAAAAAAATCCAAAGACAAATCCCAGCAGTGTCTATTTATCCAGTGACTTCCCATAGTATCTTTTTTTTTTTTTTCCATAAAATGCGAATGACTTAGCAACAAGGCCCTCTGCATGAATGGGCTGACGTTTTCACTCTTCTAGCTTCTTAATGACACATCCTCTCAAAGATTGTATATTTACTTCCTTACCCCTTTCTCAAAAGAAACTTAAATACAATGTCTCAGTTAATGTAAATACAACAGGGAACACTTCACTTCCTTTTAATATTTATGAGGGGCATCTTTATGATAAATTTCATAGTTGCTTTTAGGCACCAACTCCTGTGGCTTCCACCTGGTTAATTGGATGTTGCTTCTTAGATATCCCACAAACTCAGCATATGCAACACTGAACCCCTAAACCCTGCCCATCCATCCTTCAGTTTTCATTGTCAGTTAATAATAATTACACTTTATATTTTGAAAGAACTTTACAGCTTAGAAAACATTTTCACATGCATTCTTCATTTTATTTCATTTTAAATTATCCCCAGCTTTCAGGTGAAACAGCTGATGCTCAGAACAGTTAAATGCCACATAATTAAGACGAGTACAGGTTGTTTCCAGAATATCAGAGATGCTTTACCTGACCTCATTTGTCTGTTAAAAATCCTTTGCTGACTTCCCATCACCTGTAAAGTTCAGTCTCTTTAGCTTGGAATTCAAGGACTCCGTCAGACCCAAACATCTTTCCATATTATCTTCCTGTCAACTTAGACATTCTTCTCTCAGATAACCCCAGACAAATCACCATTACTAACATACCTGCTGCTTTTCCTTTTTACATTCTGTTCCTTCCTGCACAGTTCTGTCTACTGGGATCTTATTCATCCTTTAGGACAGTTCAAATACTGGGCCGTAATCCTTTACCTAAAACCCTTTGAGTCCAGAACCTTTTTGGATTTAAGAAAGGTAACAGAGTTTATATTCTTATATTACAAAATATCTCCAGTGGAGTCTAGGGCAGCACCCTGCATTCAATTGCACTAATGTTTTACAGCAAAGCATAAGAATACTCATGCCAAGTGGAATAAATTAAGATACTAAATGGATCAAGTGAAGTTTTGCCACCTAATAAGAAAAGACTTGGTTTTGGAGCTTTTGCGTTTGGAACTGCTCATAAGTGACTACAGAGCTACACTGCTTGTTTCTGGAAGCCTCCCCCATTTGACCTCCTCTCTTCTCAGTGTACCATTCTTCCTGGCCCCTGGAAATTTTACTCTATGTACTCGTTAGTTCATTTACTTATACTGTAAATATTTATTGTGTATTATGTTAGGCACTGAGACTTCTGTGATAAATCGGATAAATCAGACTGTCTCTTGCAGTTCCTGGCCTGGTGGCAAAAGCAGAGACATAAAAAGGCAAAAACGGTCAGATGGGATGAGTCCTAGGTTGGAGCTGAGCACAGGGAACTACAGGAGCAAAGAGGAGGCACCAACCCAGCCTGGGGTAGAAGGTGAAAGGGAGAAACAGTAAAGGTTTTCTAGAAGTGTAGTCATCTGGACTGAGCCTTCAACAGGGAATAAGAGTCAGCCAGTCTAAGAAATGGAGAATGGAATTGGAGGCAGAGAGAATAAGGTGTTAGCAGCATGGAGGAAAGGCAAAGCTAAGGTGACTGGCGTCTGCAAGTGTTTTGATTTCAGAGGACTGAAGGATGCTTGGGGGAAGAGGGCAAGGAGCGAAACCACTGAGCTTGGCTAGAACCAGAACTTGAAATACCTTATATGGGTGCTACTGAGTTAATACGTTATCTTTAAAGGCCACGAGTATAGGACAGAGCACTCACTGCACTGTGGAAAATGAAGTAGAGGGAGGCGGGACTCTTCAGAATGCTGTCATTATAATCAAAAGGTGGTGTCAACACTGAAGAAGAGACAGCTCTAGGACTTCTTCACCCATAACAGCACGTATCCCAGATTGTCCCACGTTCAATCTAATTTTACAAATAAGTGATCTTTCAGGTAGGGATTGTGTCCTAATTTATGCATTCAACACATTTTGTTGAACATCTGCGATGGACTAGGACCCATTCTAAGCCCTGGAGATACTGCTGTGAACAAGCCAAGCCAGACCCTCCTTCTCATGGAGATATTTGTTCAAAGGGAGTGGTAGGAGGAGGAGGCCAACCAAAAAATAGGCAGAGAAGCGAAAGCTAAATCGCAACACAGAGAGGTAGGTTTCGTGAAGAAAATAAAATAGTTATGTGATGGAGCGAGTGGAAGGAAGGGATGCTGTCTGAGAGGAAGTGATTCTGACTGAGGCCTGAATGATGAGAAGGTGTCAGCCATGCCAAAGACTGGTAAAAGAACAGTGATTGCAGAATTCCTGGGGTGAGAACCAAACCGGCTTGAGTGATCAAGGCAGAGAGAACTGCCAGTGCATAGAGAGCTTAAGGGGATAGCTGTGTGTCAGGAGTGGGACAGATGGGCAGTGACTGGGTCAGGTGGGGTTTCTCGCCAAAGGTGAAGCGCTTGGATTTTATTCTGAGTAACTTGGGAAGTCACTGGAAGGTGTTAAACAAGTGAGTGTTATAATGTGTTTTAGATTTTACAGAGTTCACTTAGCTGCTGTGCAGAAGAGGGGATGAAGGATGACAAGAGTGGAATTAGGAGACGTTAAAGTCTACTGCAAGGATCCATGTAAGTGGCAACTGACCCGGGTTAAAGCAGTGAGATGGAGAGAAGGTAAGAGATCATTGCTCTATTTTGGACTTGCCTATGAAATGTATGTGTGTGTGCGTGTGTGTGAAAATAAAGAAATCAAAGGTATTGTGGTCACCTCAAGACTTGGCATGTAAGTAGCCCTAAAAAGTGTTTGATGCATTGAAAGCATATGTTTCTCTTTATTTAAAATTATCATCTCTCTAAGTAATGATTTAATAGCTACACAGCCTATACGTCATGTGAGCTTAATGAAAGTGTTCTAAGAGGCTCTTCAACAAAATTGCATTTAGAAGTAAATATTTACTTGAGTACAACTCATTTGTGAAATTAAGTCAGCTTTATGAGGCATCCTCAATTATTTTTGTAACTAGTGAGCAGCATAATATCTGTGGAATTACACAACGTGAAGCCTCCTATCTTATAAACACAGACTTTTTTTTAAAAAGTGCAGTCAGAGACAAAACAAGTTTCTTAGCACCTCAGAAACATCTAGCAAGTATGTGTGCAGTGCCTGACTGGGTACAATTAGAAATCTAGGAAAAGTGGGAAGCCATGACTTCCTCTGTGCTTTTTCCCAGTTATGAAGCAAATTCCAGGATCCTGGAATAAAATTCAATTGTGCATCTAGTCTCTTATGTCTATGTGCAGCACTTTCCAGACTTCCTGGGGACATCAAGAGAAATGGTCTCTGCCCTAGAGGAGTTCCTCTAGGGTAGTGGAGAGAAAGGGGGAGAGAGAGAGAACGGGGGGCAAGCTACTGATAATTGGGGGTGATAAGTGCAAAGGATAGATGCAAACTCAGGGTGCTGCTATCGGAGCCCACAAGGGCAGCCAACACATGGAGGAGTGGGTGAGGGATAGAGTCAAGGGTCCAAGGGTCGGCCTCCTTGGGGCTGGGAGGCGTGATTAGAATCTTGAAGGCTGAGCAGGAGCTATGCAGATGGAGGGAGAGGGGAAAGACAGAGAGAGAAACCTGGGCAAGTGTTGGGAGGCGGGAAAGCCCAGTGGAGGAATTGTGATGGAGGTGAGGAGGGTCATAGCATCTTGTGAGGTGGGAGCCCACTGAGTCACAGAGGGTCTTGCCTGCCATGCTAAGGACCTCATTCTGAAGAGCATAGGGAGCCCCTGAAAGCGAGTAAGCAGCAAGAGGAATGAGCAGATGGGCCTTGCACAAGAATGTATCTGTTAACAATGTGGCATGGATTGAAGTCCAGGAAGAAAAGGTAGAAGTTTGCTTGACCTCCAGACATGAAAACTGAGGCTCTGGGGTTGGGAGGGAGAATCAGGAAGTAGGATAAACAGTGGGAATGTGAAAGGAGGATGACGAAAGAGGAGACAAGGCTTAGATTTAGGCTAAACCCAGATTACTTCATATTTTAACAACAACAAAAACAAAGCAAGCAAGCATGTCACCAGTGTGTAGGCTCTCAACCTTAAATGACTATTGAGTTGGCCAAAAGGTTCGTTCGGTTTTTTTCCATAAGATGGCTCTAGGAGCGCTTATTTGTCTTTTACTTCATTCGAAACAATTTTGTTAGATTGTATTGTGACAGCTGTCGTATCAGCATGCATTTTTTAAAAACTTACCAAAATTGGTGAATTTTTGTTCACCCATTTTAATATTGAAGATGGAAGAAAAAAGCAAATTTTTGGCATATTATGCTTTAGTATTTCAAGAAAGGTAAAAAAGCAACTGAAACGCAAAAAAAGATCTGTGCAGTGTATGGAGAAGGCGCTGTGATTGATCGAACATGTCCAAAGTGGTTTGTGAAGTTTTGTGCTGGAGATTTCTCGCTGGATGATGCTCTGCGGTCAGGTAGACCAGTTGAAGTTGGTAGTGATCAAATTGAGACATTAATTGAGAACAGTCAGCGTTATACCACGCGGGAGATAGCCAACATCCCCAAAATATCCAAATCAAGTGTTGAAAATCATTTGCACCAGCTTGGTTTTGTTAATCGCTTTGATGTTTGGGTTCCACATAAGCTAAGTGAAAAAAACCTTCCTGACCATATTTCTCCATGCGATTCTCTTCTTAAATGTAACGAAAACATTCCATTTTTTAAAACAAATTGTGACGGGCGATGAAAAGTGGATACTGTACAATAATGCGGAACGGAACAGATCGTGGGGCAAGCGAAATGAACCACCACCAACCACACCAAAGGCCGGTCTTCATCCAAAGAAGGTGATGTTGCATATACGGTGGGATCGGAAGGGAGTCCTCTATTATGAGCTCCTTCTGGAAAACCAAACGTTTAATTCCAACAAGTACTGCTCCCAATTAGACCAACTTAAAGCAGCACTCGACAAGAAGCGTCCAAAATTAATCAACAGGAAATGCATAATCTTCCATCAGGGTAATACAAGACCACATGTTTCTTTGATGACCGGGCAAAAACTGTTACAGCTTGGCTGGAAAGTTCTGATTCATCTGACATATTAACCAGACCTTGCACCTTCGGATTTCCATTTATTTCGGTCTTTACAAAATTATCTTAATGGAGAAAACTTCAATTCCCTGGAAGACTGTAAAAGGCACTTAGAACAATTCTTTGCTCAAAAAGATAAAAAGCTTTGGGAAGATGGAATTATGAAGTTGCCTGGAAAATGGCAGAAGATAGTGGAACAAAATGGTAAATACATTGCTCAATAAAGTTCTTAGTGAAAATGAAAAAAGTGTCTTTTATTTGTACTTCAAAAGTGAAGGAACTTTTTTGGCCAACCCAATGCGAAGGACAACAGTGTCGCATTTCCAGTCTTCTTTTCCCCTAATTTAACTCTTGTAGGTCATAGATGAGATCCATGTCCCATGAATGTCATTTTACATTTGTTAGTGTTTGATGCTAGTTTGTATGTTTGAAGATATTTTATTTTTAGAAAATGGAATTTGTGTTACCTCCTAAGCATTTTGCCTTCTCAAGGCATTGAACCAGAATCCTAAGACCTGAGTTTGTGGTCTGTGAGCAGAGGGGTGTGGTGAAGGAGCTTTGTACTGGAAGCAGCTGGGGATTGGGCTCATAGCCTCTACTGAAGTAGAAAAGCTGCTTTCCCCTCACTGAGCTATCGTTTGCATACCTGTAAAATGGTGTTATAAAAGTTATCTTGAGACCCTTTGAGTTATAAAATGATGTTTGTTAATTCAAGATGTTTATTTGAACTTATTTTATATATTTTAAGTTACTTTAATTCTCAGTACACTCCTATGAGGTAGATGGTCTATTATTAGTCCCCTTTTACAGAGAGGGTCAGTAACTGCCCATGGTCACACTGCAAGCAAGTGGGAAATGTAGGATTTGAACCAGGCAGTCTGGCTCCAGGGTCTTTGCCCTTAACCACTTCACTCTGTAGCTTTATGGTTTAATTTTCCATTCTGCTCTAGAAGAAAATTTAAGTTGTTCTTGTGTTTTTGCAAATACAAACACTGCTTCAATAAACATGCCTCCATGGAACTCTTTGTTTTCACATGCAATTGCCTCCTACAGGTTAAATTAATTAAACAAGGAGGTCATTAGACTGAGGTGACTCTAATGCCTTAGTAGTCTACATAAGCAAACCAAAACCCAAGCCCCAAATGCCTTGAGTTTGAGAAATCAAAACCTAAGGATAACCAATCACAAATAGGCAACTAGGCTTTTCTAAATAAGGCAACCCTTAAGCTATAGCCAATCAAATGATTTCCTTGCTTTGCTTCCACATCTTCTCTATAAAAGTCTTTCCCCCTGCTTCAGACTGCTTCAGGTCTGGCTGCCTGATTCAAATAAATTTTTGCACAAATAAACTCTTAAAATTTTTAATATGATTCAGTTTATCTTTTAACACTATGAATGCATTGCTGTGTCCTAGGGTACCCATTCACTATCTAGAACACTACACACTGGTTTCTGTCCCCATCACTTCATCCAGACTACTCCTTTACAAGTCACTGAAAGCCTCCATGCCACCGTACCTGGTGGAATGTGTAAGCTTTCAGTCTAACTTGGCATCCTAACCACGTTTGGTGACCCCTCTGATCATAGCCCCCTTCCTCAAACGCTTCAGTCCTTTGTCTCCAGCTGCACCTCATTCTCATAGACTTTTTCCCCCTCCCTCCTTCCTTAGTACACAGATCAGCTTCTCTAGATCTCTCTATCCTTTAACCATGGGGGATCCTCAGGACTCAGTTCCTGGTTTTCCTCCTCATTCTTCTAGTGCTCCCTAAACAATGTCATCGACATACATGGATCTTTAAAGATCATCAACCCACTGACAACTCTGAAATTTACATCTCCAGCCCAGACCTCTTTGGAGCTCCAGAACTGTATATCAAACTACCCCCTTGAGCACCTCCATTTGGATGTCTCCCAGACATCTCAAACCTAACAGATACAAAAGAATACTGGACTTGCTTCTCCTCCAGTTTTCTCCACCTCGATAAATGGTACCTCTATCTACCCAGACGATTATCTCAGAAATACCAGAATCTTGGAAATCCTGTCTCTGGGAGTCCTACACAAATAGATTACCCATTGATTCTGCTTCCCAAGTATATTTTGACTCCTGTTTCTCCATCTCCATTGCTAACCCTCCAGTCCCAGCCACCACATCCCATTTGGGCTATTGAAAGTCTGTTCACTCACCTCCTCACTTTTGATCTCCATACAGCATCCTGAGTGATCACCTAAAAATGCAAATCTGATGTTGTCTTACCTTGTGCTTAACAATGTTCAATGCCTTCCCATTAGGAGAATATTGAAACAGCTTATCCTGTTCTAAAGGTCTAGCCCCGTGGTTTTCAGCCTTGGTTGTACATTAGAATCACCTGGGGAGCTTTTTAAAATTCTTTTGTCCAGAGCCCATTTCAGACCAACTATTATGATCTCTGCCTGTGGGCCCTTAGCACAGGTACTTTTTCAAACCTCCCTCCAGTGATTTTTAGGTGAAGCCACTGAGCTACCTTCCTTTAACTCTTCACCTAATCTTAGATTTCTCTCCCCCTTAAAAAATACACTCTGACTATAAGAGTCCTTGCAGTTTTGTAACTTAGGGCTTTCAAATATGCTCTTCCCTCTACCTGGAATACCTCATTCTGGGTCTGGCTAAATCAGATTCACACTTTAAGTCTTGGCCTACACTTTTTTTCAGTAGAAAGGCCTTCCTCTGTACACTTCCCCATCTCAGTTATCTCCCCTCTCTTTTACTCTCTCTGAGACTTAGTTATTTTATTTCCTTGTGTCATTTATCATAGTATGTAATTACATATTTTGTTGCATGGTTATTTACTTAATGTCTGTCTTCCCTAATAGACATTAGGTTCCTTGAAGTCAGGGACCAGGTTGGTTTGGCTGACCTCACCCTCAGCACATACCACAAGGCCTGGCCTACAGCAGATGCTCTGTGGAAACCAGGGTCATAGAGAACAGTGCCTAGTCCAACAGCAGTTAGTGTTGCCATTTACCAGCCTGTTGATAATGGGAAAATCATTGATCTCCTTGAAGCTCAGTATGAAACATGGATAACAATCACTGTCTTGCCCACTTGAGTCATTTGCTATTCAAGTAATATGATGGATCAGAACGTACCATGTGTACCATAAGGCATTACATGAGTATTAGTAAACTTGCCAATGTTTTCCAATAATTACCAGCTTAACCCATCTGTAAATGGGTTCTGTTCTTTTTACAGATCAGAAAAATGGTTCGGGGAGCTTAAATCATTTGCCTTAGATCCCAAAGATGCCAACTTGCAGGCAGAGAGTAACCAGATCCCAGCACAGCCTAACTCTTCTCCCTCCCTTCCTCCCCTTTCCCTCTCTTTCCTCCTCCCTTCTTCCTTCTTCCCTGGCTCCCCATTGTCTCAACTCCCACCCGTGTCTCTTCACTTAATTACTTTTTAACACCAATAATCCTTGCTTGACCTCATCCTCAAAATTTTATTCCCTAAGGGACCATCTCCTACAACTTACTGCTACAGGAAATTATTTAATAGTGCCCAGTGTGGTGCTGAGAGCCAAAGCAGCTCCCCCAGATGACGATGGAAACCAGGGACCCAGGGGGATCTGGCCCTTCGTAGCCTCAAATCATTCAATTAACTCTCCTTTTAAACTGGAAGAGCAAGGAATGATAAAGCAGCAGAGGATTTGATTCACGAATGGGATTTGCTTTAAGATCCTGGCGTGGTTTTGGTGGGGAGAGAGAGGAAGCATGAAAACAACATTCATTCGAAACACACTTAGCATTTACTGCAATAAGAGCTAGCATTTATATCAGCACTTTATCAATTTCTACCCTCTTTTTCTTATCCGGTTTGAACAACAGCTCCATGAATCCCATTTTACACAGGAAAATCCTCAGAAATGCTCTGTAAGTATGTTCAGGTCACAGAGCTGGGAGGTGGTACTGATGTGACTGGAAATTCTGAAGCCAAATCTTGCATTTTTTTTCCATTGCAGCAAAGCTACCAAACACCGAGAAAGCTAGCATGGGGAATAAACAATTCAGGAGGCATTTTTTAATTGTTCCTTCTGCCTGGGATGCCCCCGCCATCACTACCCAGTCTTCCTGGTGACCACACCACTTCTTGGAAGAGCTCTGCTTCTTCTGAGAACTGTCCCCTTCATCCAGGCAAGGTCCTCCTCTCCCTCTTCTGTGCTATCTCCTCAGTTCTCCTGTTGTCAGTTGTTCCGTGTCCATTCCCTGCTCCCTTCCTGGAGGGTTTTTGTGTGATGTGGACCTTCTGCCCTGCCGGATGCTGTGGATTCGATCATGCATCACCCAGACCTCTCCCTTGTCTTCTACTCCGGCTCCTTCGGTCATTTCTCTGAATTTCACATAATCAGCTGGACGTCAGCCAAGGGTGGATGCCACTCTCCTTCAACTTGCCTCTTTCCAAAGCCCTGGCTGCCCAGCTGGATCCAGTCCAACCAAACTTGCCAAATATTGCTAGAGATATACCTATACAAAAATTTATTTGTTGTTTATCTGATATTCAAACTGAACTGGGCACCCTGTTTTGGGTTTTGCTAAATCTAGCAACCATAATCCCAACTCTTCCCTTTCCTGGGAGCCCAGGCTGTGGGAAGGGGCAGGGGCAAGAGGCTGTTTGGGCTGGGCTGCAGGAGGCTGCTCCGGTCCTAGGCCTTCTATATACTCTCTGTGAAGCCTTGGTGAAGTCTCTGTCCCTCTCAGTGACTCAGTTTCCCCATACGCACAGTGGGAGGTTAAGTCAGGTAGTCTCTGAGAACGTTCCTGGCTCTTGTCCTCTGGCATAGGAGAGGGGTCCTCTATTTTCCATGCTCCTCCCACCTTGTTCAGATGGTAATAGGGGGCCGTTAGTTAATTATGGAACGTGGTCCCACTAGATAGAAACTTCTAAGGAAGTGCAAGGGGGTTGGTTTGTATTCATAGGCAGTATTGTGCTATAGGGAAAAAACAAAACAAGACTTTGACATCCTGAGTTGAAGACCTGGCAACACCATTTATACGTTACTTAACCTGTGTAAGCCTCAGTTTCTGCAGCTTTTTATTAATACAATAGGTGGGTTGATGTAAGCTCCTAGCACCCTCTGTGGCACATAGCAGCGCTTAATAAGCAGTAGCTATTATCGCTGAGTTTGGATTTCCAAGCCTGGCAAGTGTTCTGACCCAGAATTGGTACTCTAAGTATTAGGTGGAAAAAAAATGATGGGGTAATTGGAGACCTCAACTTAACGGTTCCCTTAGCACCAAGTGATGCCTGGAATCTTCTTCTTTGTAGAGAGGATCCCAATAGGCCAGCATCTACTGGGCTTCATGAGAAGTCAGTTGCCTTAGAGCCGGTAAGCAGTCAGCTCACAGGGCTGAGTATGGCCTGAGACCCTCTTCCAGGCTTGGCCAATCAGTTCAGAGTAATTGATCTTCACGAAGGAGACTCCTCTCGACTGTCAGAGCCTGGCTCCAGGGCACAGCTCTAGGCTCAGGGTGTCTGACCTCCTCCCAGGCAGTTGGAAGCATCCATTGCATTCTTGGCTGAAGCACATAAAATGTAGGTGAGGAAATGGGAAGCACGATCTATTCTTTGGGCAAACCGGGGGCTTGATGAATGGGCATAGTCACCCAAATTTCTAATGAGAGTACCAGCTGCAGAAGATAAATTCTGACTCTGAGGGAGCTGAGAGTGAGAGCAAGTCCAGGGAGAAGGGTGGAAGAAGTTGAGAAAGGTAGGAAGAGCTGGCGCCCAAGAGGGCCGGCACACAGGTGTGCTGGGGCATCTGTGCTGCCTGAGGGACAGCAGGAAGGCAGTTGCAGGGGGTGGACCTCTCATCCTTTGGTGGGATTCGTCCACTCAGATTAGAGCTCAGGCCCCTGGAAGGCACCATGTCACTATTGGCAACAATAGTGCTAGCTAACATTTACTGAGCACTTACTGTGCGCCAGGCATTGTGCTGCATACCTGACATAGATTATGAAACCTGATCATGATGACTGCTGTCTGAGGTATTTACTAATAGCAGGCTCATAGTTAGCTGGTATGGCTAGGTGTTAAAACATGGAAATAGTTCAAATCCGATCAGTAAATAGCTCCTGACCTGATCTCCCCGAGTGGATCCCCATCCTTCTGGAGGCCTCTGCCCCTCCCGTGAGGCCGGAAAGCAGCGGGCCGTTCTGAGGGATCTGTGCCACGCTTCACTGATTGACACCTATTTTTATGTTGTTATGGTAGACTGAATAGTGGCGGTTTGTGGGTATCTAGAATTCAGTCCAGGTCACCAGTTGCTGGCCTCTCAAGGGGCAACAGGTCTCCCCCTAGCGCCGGAGGCAGGACTGCAGGTATTCATCCTGGCTGAGTGGGATGGCTTAGGAAAGTAGGTGGAGAACAGCCCGGGCCTGCCAGTAGGGCTGCCGCAGGGAGCTGCGAATACCAGGGTGGGGAACGGAGGTGGCCCTGCCTCAGCTAAGCCACATGCTGCTCTTGGAGAGCCTGCTTTCTGGGTTCAGCAATATCCAGAAGAATCAGTGCGGGGGACACTAGTTGGCTGGCAGGCAGGCTGAGGCCCACACCACTGAGAGACCCATGGCGTGTCTGTTAGCCAGGGCTTTCCTGGCCAGCTGTGGTTAGTTTGTACCAGTGCCTCCATTCAATCCTGGATTCTGTGAGAGACTTCCTTGGGCCAGATCACTGTGCAGAGCTGCAGGGCTGGCCAGAGCATGAATGCAGAAACTCTATAGTCTATGAGAGACTGTGCAAGGCATAAAGTAGTATCTAGGGCCCAAATTAACACTTACTTCTTCTCCCTGCACAACCCATTCCTCTTGGTAATTTTCTCCAAATATCACATCTGTGAGGCAGTATAAGACAAGCCCCAAAAGATGGAGACTGACTCCTGATAGGGCAGAGGTAGGAGGGGCTCCATCTGGTTGAGGCATCCAGGTATGTTCCCCAAGGATATTAGACTGAGCCTTGAAAAATGAATAAGACCTGTGATAGGTTGAATTACGTCTTCCAAAAAGACATGCTGAAGTCTTAAGCCCAGGTACCTGTGAAGGTGACCTTATTTGGAAATAGCATCTTTACAGTTGTAACCAAGCTAAAATGAGGTCATTAGGGTGGGGCCTTAATCCAATATGACTGGAGTCCTTATACAAAGAGGACAATGCCATGTGAAGGTACAAAGACAAACAAGCACACAGGGAAGAAGGCCATGTGGTAACAGAGGCAGAGATTGGAGTGATGCAGCTGCAAAACAAAGAACACCAAGGATTGTGGGCCCCACCAGAAGATAGTGAGAGGCAAGGAAGGATTCTACCTCTTAGAGAAAGCAGGGTCCTTTTCACACCTTGATTTCAAACTTTTGGCCTCCAGAACTGTGAGAGAATAAATTTCTGTTGTTTTAAGTCAGTCAGTTTGTTGTACTTTGTTCCAGTAGCCCTGGGAAACTAATACGGGACCAGAGGGTTCATGACTTGAAGTAGCTTATTCTTTTTCATGTCTCCTTTAGAGCTGGTTCAAGACCTATCACACAGGGGCTCCAACTAAGGCTGAAAGTGGAGATGTGGGAAGACCCACATGTGCAAAGGCCTAGTGGCTGGAAGATTTGGATCACGTTTGAGGTTAAAATGTATTTGGCCGCACGGCAGCCAGCCATTGTGAATGAAGCTGGATAGGCAGCCCTAGGACAGACCGTGACAGGTCTCATTCCCAAGCCAAATACAATATTCTCAGCTTTGGACTACCTCTTTCCCAGAGGGGTAAAGCATGTGGGTCTCACAAAAATTACCGCAAAGACAAAACATCAGAGCCAACCTCTCCTTTCCCTACACTTTACGGAGACTCATTGGAGTTTTTGCTGTGAAAATTCCTTCTTCCTTTTTCTAAAACGATAACTTCCTTAATTTCTACCTACAGTTGGAACAAATTGAAGGGCAGATGCAAGAGTCAGCATGATGGATATCAAAAGATGTCTTTCAATATGATAAACCCTTGTTCGGATGCATGGTTTAGCATGAGAGTCAAATGCACCTGACTTTGGAGGAGTTAAACCGTAAGAAAGTTGGAGTCTGCAGAGCCGACGCTCTGAACCATAATCACTGCATCGTTTTGGTTTGGAATAGAGGGGACAAGTCAAGAAAATCCCCAGCTTCAGGATTTCTGGTGCATATACCCATAGGGATTCATGGAGCAAGAGCTTCCCCCCACAATCAGGGGCTGAACGTCTTGAGGTGGGTGTCAGGGCAGGGCAAGAGGCCAAAGTGCTCAAGGAAACTCAGAGGTGTGGAGAATGAGCTTTCCATCCCTTCAAACCGTAATACTATGCCTGCGTGTGTCTACGTGGCACCATCCTGGGCAAGGGAGGGCTCCAGTGGAAGATGTGGGATGGGGAGAGGGACAGACTTCAAATCCACACCAAGACAGTAAATGCCGTGGAACATTGAGGAGGAGCCAGGTGAGAGGAAACACTGAGGTTGGAATCAGAAGACATGAGATATTTTTAGCTGTGCTATAAATTCGTTGGCCTTTCTGCAAGCTCCTTCTGTTTGGGGACATCAGTTTGTCGGTTGGACCAAAAAAAAAGTGCATGTGTATGTATATCATATATATATCATTTGATATATATCGTATATGCATACATATATATATATGTGTGTGTGTATATATGTCATATATATTACTCTAAACCCAGAGCAAGGCCGTGATCCTGGGGACAGGGGCCTGACTAAAACGTCTCTGGAAGAAAAGGTATAGAGAGTTACTTAACTGAACATTGATAGAACAAATGTCTACCGATAAGCTTTTGCCTGAATGAAAATAGAGTGAGCTGGTCCATCACTGCAGGCTTCCAGGCATCGCAAGGAGCAGTCTATTTTTCATCCTGGCATTTGCCGTCACTTTGACATGGGCTGAGAACAATGCTGGACTGGAATATAGTAAAATGATTAGATCCCCACAGGCCTCTCAGGATGGGGCCATTCTAAGGTGAAATGATGGTGTCCCTAGAGCTGGGAGGCAGAGGAGGGCTCCCTCCAGCCCCCCGCATCCCGACTCTGTCTTGTTGGGAGAGGGAGAATGAAGCAGGACACTGGGCCTCTGGGTAGGAGGTAGCCTTCCCCAGGGCCCTTGTCTCCTCATGCCTTGTCTGCTCCCAGCTGAGCTCTGAGGGTTGCCAGAGCTCCATCAGCCCACAGCTCTTCTCTGCATATACTCCACCCTACTGCTTAACCACCTCCTACGACATGCTGAGGATTCCTAGGTCTGTGCCTCCAGCCTGCCTCAGGCTTGGTTATCCTATTGCTTGGGGGACATCTCCACCTAGATGTCCCAAAGGATCCTCAAACTTAACACGTTGAAAACCAAAGTCAGTGTCCTTGTCTTCAAACCAGTTTCCCTTTCTCTGTGAATAATGCAACCTCTGCCTGGTCACCCAAGAGAAAAACAGGGAGCGTGAGCACCCTTCTTCTATCCCCCACCGAACACTGAGTCCTGACAACCTGCTCCTTTAACATCTCCCGTATCTGCCCCTCCTCTCCATCCTCATTCTCCTGGCTCCTGGCAGGCTTCTAACTGGTCTCCCTGCCTCTGAACTCATTCTCTCCTCCCTCTTCCTATAGACCAGGGTCAGAAGATTTTATCTATAAAGAGCCAGGTGGTGAACACTTTTGGCTTTGTGGGCCCAGTGGTCTCCATCGCAACTATTCAACGCTGCCATTGTAGTGTGAAAGCAGCATAGGTAATACACAAAAGAATAAACGTGGCTGTGTTCCAAACAGACTTTACTCACAAAGACAGGTGGAGGGCCAGATTTGTCACACAGGCCATAATTTGCTGGCCATTGCTCTACGCTGGGGTCAAAATGATCTTTCTAAAAGTTAGGTTCAACTATATTTGCTGTCTTGCTTAAAAGCCTTCACTGCCTCCTTGTCGGCTCCAAACTCCAGTGGATATAGCCCCTTGCCAGCTCTTACACTGGAGGCTGCACTGTGCCCCCTACATTATTTGTAGCACTATCTTGTTTGCAGTTCTCAGAACACATGGTTCTATTTGTCACTGCCATACCTTTGCATACCTGTCCCCTCAGCCTAGAAGGCTGTTTCTCTTCTTACCACCAAGTTTCTGGGGATGCTGTTCATCTTTGTAGACTCAACCCAGGTACCCTCCTTTCTTGACTTCATTCATTCATTCCTTAATATGTGTATTCATTTAGGATTTATTTATAAACCACTTGGTGAGCATTTACTATGTCCCAGGAAAGGCATATACAGAACCTAAAATGGGGGTGGGACCTGGGAACTGATTGGCATGGGCTTCATATGAGTAAATTGAGGCATGAGGCATTTTCTCCAAGAGAATACTTACAGGATTAAGAGAAGTCACTTATACAATTTTAAATTTGTGCCCCATAACTGGAACACATTGTCCAAGGTGCACTATAATTCAATTTTTAAAAAAATACTTGAGTTATTTTGTGACTAAGAGAATAACATTGCATTCCGTTTTTAGAACATTCATTTATTACATGCAAACATTTTAAAAGTAGCATAAATTTTGTAATGTCTTTCTGGCATTGCTTCATTTTGAATTATATTAGAAGTATAAAATAAATGAATATGGGCCTCTCTGGAGTTCTAACAATCTACGGGACAATGGTGCCGCAAGGGGGTGGCTAGGAGGGAAGTATCTTGAGCTGTTTTTCCTAATCTCTAACAGTCTCCCCATCAAAGCCATGCCAAATAACTTGTAACATAGAGCTTGTTCGAAAATCGAGATTTAGTTCTACTCCTGTTCCACACAGGTTGCTACCTATCAGCAAACAGGGTAGAAATTCTGGGGTAGAAATTCTGCAGGCGTCACTGCCCAGAACTGAACATTGTTTTAGATGCTAAACATACAGTGGTGTCCAAGAGAGACACAAGGTGTCCCCACTCCCAGAGCTTTGACTGCCATGTAATTCACAAGTAAATAAACAAGATGGCATGAGCTCTTAACGATGAAAGAAATTATACAGGTGATGTGACATAGAGGGCCAGATGGGAGTGGGAGAGAAAGATCAGACAGCCACCAAGCAGTTCCTTTTAGATGGAGTGGCCGCTGGGAGGTCTTCTGAGTCGTACAGTCTCTGACTGTGTTCCCACTACGCCTGAATAGCTTTGTACTTAAGCCTGTCACATTCCATTTATTTATTTGTTTACTCCTGTCTCTCCCTGTCCACCATCATCGACAGTCTGCTCCTCATCAGCAGATACCACACTGAGTGCTCCTGCATCCCTTGTGCCTGGGACCCAGTAGCTGCTTCATTAGAATTTGCTGAATGAGTCCATCTAGTTGCACTCTCCAAATGCTGCCTGCATTTTTGCCACTAACTGCAGTAAGTGATTTAGGGAGACCAAGGAAGCATCAGGGGAAACCTTGAAGTTAAGCTCAGTGGCAAGCCTACTTCAAAGGCACATGACCAAAGAGAGACAGGAATACATGTGCCTCAAATTTACCTTAGAAATCAGGAGCAAACATCTTCTAAACAAGCTCCACTGGGGTGTCACCGATCATCTAAATGTCTGAAAAGTAGCCAAATACATTGAACACAGGCAGAACGTGGCTGGGTTTAGCTGGTTATGGTGATGCCTCTAAATAAAAAGAGTTACTCCACAGCCTGATCCTTTGGCAAAGACGAAGCCCCCTCAGTTCTGATAGGAGAAAACCCTGGGTTTTAAATCCTACTTTTCTTTTTTTTTTTTTTTTTTTTTTGCGGTACGTGGGCCTCTCACTGTCGTGGCCTCTGCCATTGTGGAGCACAGGCTCCGGACGCGCAGGCTCAGCAGCCATGGCTCACGGGCCCAGCCGCTCTGCGGCATGTGGGATCTTCCCGGACCGGGGCACGAACCTGTGTCCCCTGCATCGGCAGGCAGACTCTCAACCGCTGCGCCACCAGGGAAGCCCTTAAATCCTACTTTTCAAACGATAATAATTTTTTTTACATATTCCTTATTTCCCAATCATGAAAGGAATACTCTTGTTTACTAGAGAACATTGGAAAAGCACAGAAAATTGCAAAGCCCCTCATCTAATGCTCTGGCCCATTTCGTTCTAGTCTCTGATCACTACGACTCATAGGCTGACAGCCATTAGGAATGAGTAGGATAGGTGGGGAAATACCATCTAGTTCTCTTTTTATATCGTGGCAAAACATACGTAACACAAAATGTGCCATTTTAACTATTTTTAAGTATACATTTAGTGACATTAAGTACATTCACAATGTTGTTCAACCATCACCTATATCCATTTCTAGAACTTTTTCATCATCCCATACTGAAACAATAGCAATCCATTTGCCCCTCCCCCCAGCTTCTGGTAACCTCGATTAATACTTTCTATCTCTATGAATTTGCCTATTCTAGGGAACTCATATAAGTGGACTCATACAATATTTGTCCCTTGTGTCTGGCTTTGTGTCTGGCTTTTCATCCATGTCGCATGTGTCAGAATGACCTTCCTTTTTAATAGTATTAAATTGATTAAATGAGGAGGCCATTAGATTGGAGTGCCTCTAAGGTCTGGCTGGCCTTTGTAAGCAAACCAAAACCTAAGCCTGTAAATGTCTCTAAGTTAAGAAATTGAAACCTAAATAAATAGTCACAAACAGGCTTTCCCCAGAAAGGCAAATGCTTAAGCGGTAGCCAAACAAATAACCGCTTTGTTTCACACCGTCTCTATAAGTCTTTCCCTAGCTACTGTCAGTGGAGTATTCCTAACCACTTCTGGTTTGGTGCTGCCCAATTTGAATCCCTTTTTGCTCAACTAAACTCTTAAAAATTTTAGTATTCCTCAGTTTACCTTTTTAAAATTTTATTTATTTATTTATTTATTTTTGGCTGTGTTGGGTCTTTGTTGCTATGCGTGGGCTTCGCATTGCGGTGGCTTCTCTTGTTGCAGAGCACGGGCTCTAGGTGTGCGGGCTTCAGTAGCTGTGGCACATGGACTCAGTAGTTGTGGTTCGCGGGCTCTAGAGTGCAGGCTCAGTAGTTGTGGTGCACGGGCTTAGTTGCTCCGCAGCATATGGGATCTTCTCAGACCAGGGCTCAAACCCGCGTCCCCTGCATTGGCAGGCGGATTCTTAACCACTGCACCACGAAGGAAGCCCCTCAGTTTACCTTTTAACCAGGGTCAGTAATATTCCATTTTATGTATATACCACATTTTGTTTATCTATTCATCCATCAATGGACATTAAGGTTTTTTCCACCTTTTGGAGATTGTGAATAATGCTGCTATGAACGTGGGTGTGCAAGTATCTACTTGAGTCCCTGTTTTCAATTCTTTGGTGCATATGCCTAGGAGTGGAATTGCAGAATCATATGGTCATTCTATGTTTAACTTTTTAAAGGAACCGCCAAATGGTTTTCCATTTTACATTCGCACCAGCAATGCACAAGGATTCCAGTTTCTCCATACCCTGAGCAACACTGATGTTTTCACTTTTTTGATCCTAATGAGTGTAAATTGGTATCTCATTTTAGTTTTAATTTGAATTTCCCTAATGTATGTCTTTTTTTTTTATGGAGGAGGAGACACAGCAAAACGACCTTAATCAAGATCACAGAGCTGCTAATTTGTAGACACAGGATTCAAACCCAATTTCCTCTGACTCTATGCTTTTAATTGCCTTGCTGGTTTGCCTCCCTTCAGATCATAAATGCTTGAGGTGGCTAGTGGTATAGGGCAGAAAGGGTTTTCAGCAAGGAGCCACCCATTAAGTGGCCTCAGTTATACAGACCTACATCAAAGCATTCATTTAATGGGCACTAAAAGACGGTCCTTGCTTTCAAAGATCTCTCCAACTTTGAGACAGTATTTTCAAACTTGAGCTGAAGAACCAGTTTTATTTCTTTAATTTTCAATCCATTGCATATGATGTTTTTATAAACCACATTAAAAATGAAATACTAGAAAAATAAAATTAAAATGACATTCATAAAACAAAAACATAATAAAAGATATACATAATACATGATGTCTTGTTATTTGATTCACTGCAAAAAAATTGCTCTGTCAAATAGCTGTAAACATTTACTTACTTTTAGTTTCTGTACTTATCTCACTGTGGATCGGTAAGAGAGCACAAACAGCCCTGTCCACAAACTATCAATACATATGGAGGGAGGAGCACGCTCCTAAAGGAGAAGACACACATACTGAATTTTAAGGACAGATGTGAGCTGGGCCTTGTTAATATGGAATACCCAGGTCTCCATTGTTTCCATCTTTTTTCTTGAGGAACTAGAACTTAGAGTACATGGCAGATTCCATGAGCATTAAAATTTAGCTGCCAAGAATTGATGTAGTGAAGTTAAAATAGACTTTGGAGTCAGGCTGATCTAGGGTTAAATTCTAGAAGCTGTGTGTCCCAGTTGGGTGGCCTTGAGCAAGTCAGTTCTTCTTTCTGAACCTTGTTATCATCACCCCCCAAAAAATGAGGCTATAAAATCCTGTCTTATAGGGATGCTGTTGAGATGGAATGTCACCAAGTATGTAGCTCACTTAGCATAGTGCCCAGTCTGTCATAGCCACTCAACCAATAAATGGTAGTCCCTTCCCTTTTCCCTTGGCAGAGCTCTTGACAGCTTTCAAAAGCTGCCAGCAGAGTAAGACCACAACAGTCTAAAAATGTATCCTCTCTTAATTACTGTTTGGTTTGGAGGGAGACTGACTCATCTTTAGCCTCAGCAGCAGCAGGTCCTGGTCAGGAGAGAGGCAGTGCTGGGTCATTGGACTTGCCCTGGAACTCTGCCTCTTCCCAGCATGCTCTGGGCTGCTGCCACACTGGGGCCATTCAGACGCAGCAAAGCAAAACTGCTGTTAACATGCCACTTTATTTGAAAAAGGTGGACTTTGGAAGAGCCAAATAAGGGGTCCTTACAAAGCAAATTTAGTGTTTCCCATTATCCTGGGTTTACTTCAAAAGAATCAAGCGCTCTACTGAAGACTCATCACCATCTTTGAAAATCTGTGAAATCCTGATATCCCCGGACCTTGGCGAATAAGTGGTGTTCCCCATCCTCTCCTCTTTTCTTTTGGCAGGAGGACTTTTTTGGACATAATGCATGGTAGATGTTTGGTTTGGATCTGGGTTTAAACTCTAAATCCATAATGCCAGCTGTGTGACCTTGAAAGCATCATATATAAAATGGGTTTATAATCATCATTATAATGCAAAAACTCTTTTTTTTTTTTTTGGAAAGAAAACATTTTCTCTCTCCATTTCCTCCCCCTAAATGGAAAAGGGCAAATGGGTTTAGGCACAACCGAATGTTTTGGGGCTCATGGCTTAGCGAACAGAGGATCAGGGATGTTCTGTTTCTGGTCTAGAGTACCAGGGTTACCTCTGGGCTGGTAGAGTATAAACTTTTACTGTTTCGAGGGCGTACATCAAAGCCTAGTTTAACTGCCTGCACACCTCATAGTTTGCAGTCCTGAAATGTGAGCACAACTACTGAGTTTTGTGTGGCTGAACGAAGAAATAATTTATTCATCATTCTTTAAAGGAGCTCTGAACTTACGCCAATAACAAGGAGCCTGTGTTTATCTGGAATCTTTCTCTAAAAAATTTATAGCTCAGCACTGGCCTACAAAAGAGGGATGAGGAGTGATGGGGACCACATGGCCCTAGAAATTCAACTGACTTCATGCTCTCTATACGTAGGATGTGTTTTCCCTATTTATTCAGTGGACTGGCCTTTCAGTATGCCTTCAGGAGAGGCTGTGTAACAGCCTGCTCCAGGAGGGCGGCACCCATTCATAGTACCAGGGTTGAACCGGTGCTCTGAGGAGCTCAGCAAGGTGCCTTTCCTCTGGCACTATCCTCGTCAGCAGTTCACACCTTTCACACATCCTTGATTTCGTTCCATACTCTGCTATTTTGTCCTTGCCTTAATGCCCAAAGAGTTTCTGGTTTCTTGGTGAAAACCTTGATAATCTGGCCAAGCTGCCTTAGACTGCCTTGTGCAACATCTCCCCTACTTTGAACTTGGCTTTAGGATCCCTTCCACCACAGAGTTGTCTTACCAGCAGCTCTCAACCTTGATTTTACCCCATGCCCAGCATAACTCGTTCCTCTTGAATATGTATTGCCCTGATGGGATAGGAGGTAGAACACTTCTCTTGAAATTCAATCAGTGGGTATATTAGGAAGCCTGAGTGTGGTGAGAGGATATATATGGAAAAGAACGGTCCCTTCTGTTTTTAAATTAACCATAGGACTAACCATGAGTGTGTCTTGAATTCTCCTCTGTTTATGTTGTGACTGATCTTTTAACTTTTTAAGGAAATGGCCCCCTGAAAATACGTTCTCTTAAAATAGTAAGGAGAGAGCTAACTTTCCATTTTCTGTGCTAAAGAAGGCACAGAGGCATGGGTAACCCAGAAGGACATATAGCACCCACATCCTTGATATTTTTATTTTGAATTTATTACCATAATTGCACAACGGGTAGAACATGTACCACTGGAAAGATGCAAACTATTCTGTGTGGGATGAAGGACTTTCATAACCGTGTGAAGGATCTATAGGCAAATTTACTCCCATAATTCATGCAATTTTTTTTTTATGACTCTGGAACCTGGGTGAACTAACAACCCAAACTAAAATCATTCTATAGAAAAGTGGGCTAGGTGCTTAGAGGACTGCACGATTCAGGGGGAAGAGAACAGACCTCAGACTTAACTTTTTTACATGAAGCAGGACAAAAGAAAACAAAAATTCATTTTTAAAGAACTATACCTATTTATGTGTTTTAGCAGAGTTCATCTTTGGAGGAATATTGCTGTTTTATTGTAAAAGCATTTTAATGAGGCTACTCGTTATTCAAATAAGGTCAAAGCCTTGGACCTAAAATGGAGGGGAGATGTTAAGACAAAAGGATGGAATAAAGTAAAAGGAGTTCTTGTTAGGGAGAGAGATTGTTTGATTGTTAACTATGTTTTACTTCCTCTGGAGGTAGAGAATCCAGAAACACAGAGTCTGGAACTCTAAGAGACAGAGTGATGGGAAGACTCAGGAGGAGGGACTTGAGTATGATAGGAGTAGATCCAGCAACCTGGCGGCAGGTGGGTGATGGGAGAGGCAAGGGAGGAACAGAGGCATGGTTGTGGCTCAGACATGGCTCCACACCAGTGCTGGGAAATTCTCCACCACTTCTCCATCTTTATTCCAACTTGTTACCCTGGAAGAGGAAGAAGAAAAAAGAGGAGGAGACAACCTTGAGCTGACCAAGTTTTAATCTTGAATTGGCCAAGTTTACATGAAGAAGCTGTTAAATTTGCCATGATTTTAATTAAATTTCATTAAAGTTATAGCTTCATCCTTCTTTGAGTTAATGTCTATGGAATTCACACCCACACTCGTGAATTCCGCTGAGTTGTCATCCAAACTTTGTGATTTCGGTGGTCATTTTGTTCCTGGGAGTGGATGACATGCTAGAATGGCTTTCTGTCTCTATGCCACCTATTTCTTCCCCATCACAGCCCTTTCCACATGTTCATCTGTCTGTGTACTTTTCTCTTCTTCTTAAGTTCCAAGAGGGCAGACACTCCGGAGACCACTTTCACAGTTGTATCTCGATTCTTAAGCAGAGTGCTCAGAACATGTTTGTTGAATGAATGCCTGAAAAAAAGGAGGAGGGAGTGGCCAGGAGAAGAGGGGCTGTCAGATGGGAGCGAAGAAAGGGATGGTCAATAGATCCTGGAGATGAAGGAGACCTTTGGTTGGGTCAGTACAAGTGGGTGTCCAGAAGCCAGCAGCGTGGCTACAGGATATAAGGACAAGAAAATTCAAGGTGGGACGGAGAGGGCACAGAGAAGTTTCTATAATTCTATGTCAAGTATTCAGTAAGCTAGCAAATTTCTGATTCCCTCTGATTGTCTGATTGACTGTCAACTTGCTGAAAAGTTGTCAGGTGGGGTGGGGATTGAGCAGGCTGGTTTCCGTTCAAAGCATCAAAGTCTTTCGAACTCTCACTGACAAACAGGTATGATGCCAACTCTATGACTCTGTGAACAGTACTGTCCTCCTGTCCAGCTGCAATCATTTTCTTATCACTTTGAACTCTCCTTTAGAATTTTCTGCCAGTATGTGAAGCCAAAACACCACCTGGATTATGTTATTCCCTCTTCCAGCATCTTCAGTGGCTTCCTCTTGCCTTCAAGAGAAGGTGGGGCTTGTTTAAGGCTTTTCACACAATAGTTATGAGGAGTATTTGATGCCCCTCTGTTAGAGTAAACCTTCTTGAGTGGGAAGGTTGAGATTCCCCATTCCTTGCAGATTCTGTTAGGAAAGAGGAATGAGAATGAGCATAGAAGCACTGGAAACAAAATCCTTGGTGGGTGGAAGACAGTGGGAGACCATTGCTGGGCAGAGACTTGAGTAGGTTGTGTGACAGTGAAAGGAAGTGGTGAGAGCGGACACTTCTCTTGGCAGCAAACTTCCTCTTTCCTATATCCTCCTCTTCCTGCTCAGCCTCTCTGGCTGGAGACTTTATGTTGCCGTCTATCCCGTTATGAGTTAATATAGTAAAGAATCCTTAGAGCTGAGGCTGTCTCAGATTTAGCACTGAATAAATATTTGCTACTCTTGTGCTTATTCTATCCTATTCTTTCTGTTTCTTACTGCTCATGTTTTTGCTACCTTTAATAAATGTTTGAGTCAATGTGCAGCATGTCAAGGTGAATGTGGGGTGAGAGAGGTATCCAGGTTTGGTGAGGGGATCAATCCAGGTACTAGTCTGAAGGTAGGTTGGCAAAGAGTGGCTGGTGGGAGGGTCCAATGTGAGAATCAAATGAAAATGGCCTACCTCTGCTGCAGGGCTTGGGTCGGAAGGCACCAGGTAGGTGCCCATTAAATGTTTGCTGAACAAAATGCATGGTGGTATTTGACTGGGCTTTGAAGTATGGATAGAATTATCTGCTAATGAGAGAAAGAGATGTTGAAAGTGACAGTTTCTCTGTTGGAGAACTAAAGAAGCAGCAGCAAGAAGTAATTCTGTGACTATAATAATAGAAGAATGTGAGCCAAATGGAAAAAAAGAGAGCAGAAATGTGAGTAAAAGCATGGGAGAATTTTGCCTTCCAGATTTCTGAATAAGCTTTCCCCATGCCATGGGGCTTAGGAAAATCCCCACGGAAGTCATGTGTGTGTGCAGTGACACCAGGCGGGTGGTCTTCCCGTCCAGAGACATCATGCCCACCCACCAGCACGAGAAGGCTGAGCACGGTTCCTGGGAATGTTAACAGAGTGTGCTGAGTCATCCGTGTGTGCTCTGGAGCTACGTTCTTAAACATAACGTTGGTCAGGATGCCTCCCTGCCCCGCTGCCTGCAAGATAAGTCCTGCTGTTTAGCCTAGCAGGGTATGTCCCTGGTGATTTCTCTAGCTTCAACTCCTACATACCTCACCCACCCCCATGCAGGCATAATCCTGTGTCACAGGGATACTGGTAAGCGCCCAAACACACCATCCGCTTTTCCAGCTCCATGTTTATGTACATAAACATGTACATAAAAGAAATCCATCTGGATTTCTTTTCCCCTTTTACATGCTTGTCAAGCTCCTGTCCATCCTTCAAAACCCAGATTAAATGGTCTTTCCTTTCAGTAGCCTTCTCTGAAACACTGCCATACTTGTTTAATATAATCCTTTGATAGCAATAAAATAACGTGTACTTATTTATAGTCTCTTTTAAATGTATCTTTCAAGAGCATTCTCTTATTTAGTAAATATTTATTTAGTACCTACTATGTGCCAGACATTTGGGGTAGGGAATATATATTGCTCATCTCTATTTTTTATTGCAATCTCAGTATTTCCAGAAGCTAGCATAAACAAGTGCTCTAGAAGTATAGAAAAAAATGCATGAATGAATGTATGAATGAATGAATGTATGAATGAATGAAATGAATCACCTCCCCCAGGCTCTTCAAGTTTCCATATAAATCTGGTTTGATGTGACATGAAAATTTGAGTACTCTGAGCCCCTAGAGAAAATACTGACACCTTTCTCTGGGATTCTCTGGCTGCCTATAATTTTATGTAAGCCGGAAAGTTCTATGTAGCTCTGTGGAGAAGAACTCTCTCTGATGGTCATCCAGTCTTTTCTACTCTGAACTCATGTGTTCCTGTGGTTCTGGAGGTTAAAATAAAGCAGTGAAATCATGAGTCACCATCCTCTTAGCAGGCCACGGATGAGCTGCTTGACCTATGCCCCACCAGGAGAAGGCTGACCACCCAAACCTGCCTTGCTGCCTGTCTGTCCTGTTGTCCAATTCAGACCAAGGCTGGTGCAATTAGGGTTTTTTCTAAGAGTGCTCTGTACCAGTTTCAAAGACAGCTCTCAGAATGGGATTTGAGGAATAAAAAGGCCTGCCATATAATCATACTCTCTTCTTCACTGGGAGAGACATAGTAAACCCCCGTTTTGATTTGATGATGAGTAACTTCGTCCATGTGTTTCCAGGCTCTTGGCTGGAATGAGAACATGTCTATAAAGGGCGACTATGAATCAATAGGACTGATTTCTCCTTACCAGCACACCTGAATGTAGATATCAAAATGCACCCTTGAGATGGTCTTCTGGAGAGTGATGTACTGGAAATAGTACTTAATGGGAGTCAAAGTCCTGGGCATCGGCTCTCAGCTCTACCATTTACCAAAGGGGGGCATTGGGTAAATCACCCACCTCCTCCTTTGTAAAAATGGAGATAATTCTTATTTTGCAGGATGTTTTAAGGTTCAAACGAGGCAATGTAGCTAAAGATCTTGGCACATAGAGGACAGTTAATATATGTGAATTTCCTGTTTGTTTGGAAGCCATGTGTTCTTGGTACTAATGTTGCCTTTGGAACCTCTCCTTGAAAATGACTAATAGAGTCATCTGTCAAGTGACAATATTGCAGCTACCATTTATTGATGATCTTGGCACTTCTGTCAATCCCAGGCATTTGCTGGGAACCACTGGTGATTCGTTTTCTGCTCTGCTGTCATGTTACTCTTGGAGCCTACATCTTTAAAGGTGGGAGGGCATTTGTCTGACCATGGACCTCCTTCCCACTGGTCCATGTGGATATGGAAAAAGAAAGAGACCTAATCCAACAATTTTAAGATATTTGAGAGAATTAGCTACGTTATTTGGGATCAATGGCTGTGACCCGCCAACAAGGTAACTCACCCCACATTTATTAGGTGGAGTGAGGGGTAGGGCAAGGGGCCAAGAGTGTTCATGGCAGACCACATCCAAGATGAGACAACCTGTGACACTTGAGCCCTGACTAAAGCCAGGCTGTACCTGTCGAGGAGTTGTTAGCCTTCCCCTCAGTGCCCCACTACCACCAGGATCCTGTTACTGCAGCATTCACAGCCAATTCACACCCTTGCCCAGAAAGGTGATGAACATTCTGAAGGAGCTGATTCTTCCTGGAGTGGTCACTTTGACTCTTTCTTGTACCTGGTTTCCTCCTGTCTGCCCAGCTGGTACTGTATTGATGCTTTCCTTTTGCTCTTACTGGGGTTTCTGAATAGTTCTTGGTATTATACTTTTATAGATGGGCTGTTCCCAGTTCACTTTTTCTCACAGCCAAGAACTCCAGCATCCCCATGACAGTCAAGAAGAGATCAGTGGCTGCACTCACTGAGTTCCCACCAAGACTGTGAAGAGCTGAAATAACAACCAAGACTTTCAGAGTCACCTGGCCTCATGCAGTGTCTGTCAGAGCCCTGGATCAGAAGGAGACAGAAACCTCTTCCCAAACTGCCAAGTCTGGCCTCAAAGGCTACGCTTTTCCCCTTCCCAGGAGCTTCTGTGAAGACTACCCTTGGGCAGATGACTTTTGTCCCTGTTTGAAACAGAAAAGAAAAAGGTCATAAGTCCCTGGAGCGACTAAATGCAGAGCAATGTAATTTCTTCTTCGGAATTTTTTTCCAGGAAGAGGAATCAGTGATTAGAAAGACAAAATCGATACTTCATATAGTGGTTTAAAAACAAGACCCTGCATTTTATATTATTGAAGTGTCAACAGGTAATGATATTTCTTATGTCTTCTTCAACCTCTATTTTAAGCAGGTAGCAGGATTTAATTAATTTCACATTTCATGAAATTTTGCAATGTAGAAAATAGCCTTTTACTAAAGCCTTAATTGAAAGCATTATGCTAAGTGTTCTTGATGGAGAGAAGTGATGGAAAACGTGAGCAGAGTCAGTAGGACATCTTAGAGATGCAGGAGGGCTCTATGTCCGATGATGAGCCCAGCCTCATGCTCCACCCTGTTTTATTCTCTAGGAAAATGACCAAACCTGAGAGTAGGTGGCTGCTTGGTGCACGTAGAAGGCAGAATTCTGGGCACTGGAGGGGCAAAATCCCACACCCCACCTATGGCATGGAAGCAGCTGGACTTCAAGGGGCTCCTTCAGACTCAGTGAAGACATCCATGATGACCATGATGGACTGGGAATTAGAGAACCCTCCTCTTTTGGAGACACCAAAGAAGCCTCCCAGATTTTGATGTGGCTTTATGAAAAGAAGGAGAAGGGGGCTGCCCCTCATTACTGAGATTGGATTCTTGCCACTCTAGTAGAATGACAACTCAGAGTTATATTTAATTCAATTTAAAGAGAATATAGAAGTGTTCTATTTCTTGTACACCTGGAGATGCAAATTGAGATTCACACTTTCACTTATAAGTGGAGCCTTTAACGCTACCTACTTGCAGAAGGATCCTCGATAGGAATGCTGTAAATTGGTAGTTTTATCCTCAAAAAATAAGAGTTTTGTTTTTTACCTTGTTTTGTCTGGAGTGTCAAATTTGGCTGAAATTCTTCAGAAGAATTCTTATGCACCATATCAATATACAATTCAGGTGAAAGTGGAAATATCCTAATTAGAATTGGTGAGATCCAGAGCCCTTCTACTTGGCCTGTCCCTCACACTGATTGGCCTGTAAGTGAAACCTGTGAGGTATCAGGGTTCTGAGGGTCAGCTTGGAGCCATGCTACTGGTCACAGACTTGCTTTGATAAGTAGGTGGCTGAGATATCAAATAGCTAGTAACTTCTGGGTCAGGCCAACCTTCCTTAGCATTTTACTTAATGTTCTTCATAACGTGGCCCATTCCTCCCTGCCAGCTCTATCTCTTGCTACTTGTATCCATCTTTGTATTCTGAGGGACAGCTCTGGTGTCCAGCTCAATGCCTGGTGCATATAGGTGTTAAATAAATGAAAATAAATGATGTAATACATGTCATTTGAGGGAAGTCATCTTGCAGCCCAAATTATTCAGGGAAATAGAATAAAATTTTTGGTATGACAGAGAGAGAGAGTTTTTTCCTCTCTTACTTTGGAATGACTTCTACACAATTCTACCCACGTTAGGATTTAATACATGGAAACTACTCGCATCTTTCAGTATACTTCTTCCAACCTCATAGGGCACGTGTACACGCACATACACACACATTCTGTTTAAAACCAATTGAGAGACAGAGAAGTCAGAGAGAAGGCAATCAAAATAACTCTTCTTTTGCTAGTAATGCTGGATCAGAGAATGTGGCTTGAGCAGGCTTCTTCCTCCTTGTCCTCAAGTCTAGACTTTGGAAAGAGCTGCCTTAACTCAGTGAATGTGCTACTTAACCATCCATCTTAGCCTCAAGGAATCATGGCCACAGCACCAGGGTGAGAACAGAGAGATCTGAGTCTCTAGAGCTACCTCTGGGCTCCAGTCCAGGTATACTTCCATTTGGAAACAGCACACACACATACACACACACCAAAAAAGAGAGAAAAGAGCTGAGACTTCTCAGCGAAATCTTTCCTACTTCTTGGGGTTAGGGTTGGGGGATGGGAAGTACAGAGTTAAGGGTAGGGGAGCTACTTCCTAATATTTATGACTGGATAGTAGGCCTCAGTCTACAGAACAGGGGAGAAGGTTCAGAAGGTGTCCTTAAGAGTCATTTTTCACTACATTAAACCCAGTTGCATTCATGAAAGGACCCACTTGGATCTTCATGTCAATCAGACATTTTGAACTGTGATTTTTATGTTTATTGACTGGGACAAGTCCTAGCTCATTTCTGGCAAGGTGACCATACTTGGTGGGTACTGCACAACTGATGAATTCTGCAAAAATGAAAGAAAACTAACCCCAAAGTTATGAGGACGGTGCTTACAAATGTATAACGAAGTTGTACATTAAATGCCCTAAAAGAATTTGGCTTTAGCCCTAGAGTACACAATTAAGCCCTAGTACACACCAAACTTGATAGGTATAAGTAGAAATTAGGAACCGTAAACAAATGGGCAGAGACAAAACACAGCTATGCAAGTGAAGAGACACAGGGCCAAACAGCCTATTAGGTCCAGAAAACACACGAACACAGTTAAAGATCAACATATAAAATTAATCATCCCATTCAACAACCCCTGCCACGCGAAGTCCTTAATGCTGACAGTTTTCAAGGGAAGAGGCCAATGGAGACTGATCTGAGACCAGGCTGAGGATGATATAAAAAGAACCTGGGTTGGGCAGAATCCACAGAGAATGAAGAGAAAGGTGTCAGTGATGGTTCACAAGGAGAAACATGGTGTGCCAGCCAGACTCCTTGGCTGTAAGCAGCAGTATCCAACTCCCTCGGGATAAGAGAGAACTTTTGTAATTCATGGGCGCTTGAAGAAGTAGATTTGGCAAACAGACAAGATTCAGTGAGTGGAAGCCAGGCAGCAATAGCAACCTGACCAGGGCTATACACCACCCCTGCTGGACACTGCAGTGGAGGCACGTGGCTTCCGCTGCTCTTGGACGGTGCTCTGCACTGTAGGTCATCACTGCCACTACCAGACGCTGACCTTGGACACCCTGGCTACCGCGTGACACCGTAATTAGTTCCACCTTCGCTTCTTTTTGGCATCTCTTGCTTCCGATTCTAATTTCCTAGTCAAAATGTATCTTTGGCTCAGTCTGGGTTATGTTCCTGTGCCATTACTGTCAAAGGGAGAGTGGAAATTTCCCTTCATTTGCCGTTAAGAAAACACGCAATGGGAAATGCTCCCCAACTCCCACCCACCAATGGAAGGAGAGTTGAATGATGGGCAGCCTAAGCACATTCATGTATAAAACTAATGGATACATTGTCTCTTGAGGAGATTTAACATTCAAATGCCAAAATTAAATGGAAATCTGAAAGTATTAGATGCCAGAAACCCAAAAAAATCATTTTTTCAAGTCATGAAAAGGTAGTATCTGTTTAGTTTTATGATCATTTTTTTAAAATAAAAATCAAGGTATATGTCTTCTTATATTGACAAATTACAAACTGCCTAGCCCACACCTCCCCTCTTATTATTTCTTTTCTCTCTTTTCTATCTACTTGCCCTTGCAATTTTCATCATATATACAATATATGAAGAGTTAGGCGCTGGCCAGTAAGTTACTAGGAAGAAAAGAGAAAAGTCAAAATGGAGCAATGATTAATTTTCCTTTTTTTCTTTTGATCACATATGTTGGCTCACATGCTAACAGACAGATTGCACTAGTTATGCCCGCTAAATAAAATACCTGAGATAATAATAATAGATAGTATTTATTGCATATTACCGAGTCAGATGCTTTGCATATATTATCTTGTTCAACCATAACAGCAGCTGAGTTGAAATTATGATTACCATTTTACAGAAGAAGAAACTAAGGCTTAGAGAACATAAATGACTTTGGTGAAGGTTGCGAAACCGAACAAGGGACAGACCTGAGGTCTTAACCCCCAGCCTACGTGACCCAGAAAGTCCTTTCGCCATGCCACGCCTCCTCAGAGTTTTAGCACATCTGAATGGACCTGAGTCAATGTTACTGTGATGGGTGTTGGCTTCCTGCACAGGCACATTTCCTTCAAAGATAAAAGCATCACCGCTCTCACAGGTTTCTTGGCAGAGAGAATGGGAATCTCAACTGCAAACTGAAACTGAGGATTTGTTTCAGGAAGTGGAGATTGGCGGAAAACGGAAAAAGAGGGTCTTGAATCGCAAGAGGCGAGCACTGGCTGAATAAGACTGCCTGGAAAAGCGGTGCCCTGGGAGGATGTCTCGGCCAGTGAAATTGCTTTGGGCCATGAATATGTAAAATTTTAAATGACAGTTTGTAATTTGTGAATATGTAAAGTTTTAAAGTACCATTTTATTTGTTGCATCAAATTCAATTGAGGGGATATGGCACAATTAATTTAACCAGTTTCCTATTTGAGGACCTTAAAGTTGTTTCGAATTTTTCGCTATTATGGAAGGCACTATGATAAATTTAGTTTTGCATTTAGTTTCCTCCACTTCTGCCCTTTTAGAAAACTAGTTCCGTAATGTAAATTTCCTGGAATTGAGTCACCCAGTCTTATGAAATGAACTATTTTGCTGTTCTCTGTAGATATTATAAAGTTGCTTTCCAAAAAAGTTTTTATCAGTTTACACTGCCACCAGCAATGTTGTCATAAGCCATTTTTCACTACAAACTTAGCAGCGTAGGGTGTTTTATTGTCTTTAAATTGAAGTTCTTGGGGGAAGATTTCTCTAAGTTGAAGTGTGGCTAAAAACCGGCCACTCAGCTATTGTGTGAACTCTTAGAGTCTGACTGTGAAATCATAGCAACGAAAATTGGAGATGTCAGAGGCCTTTTTAGTTTGATCTGTCCCTCTGTGGCAGGTGTTGGATTGTTACCCCATGCCAGTGCTTTGGGGGACACAAATGAGTGGATTATGTTTGTCAAACATGTCAGTCAGAATTCCCATAAGACTTGGCCACAAAATGTCGACAAAGCTGAAATACAAAGGCCTGGCTCTTTGCCTGCCACCCCCTGCAAGGCTTGGGAGCCCATGAAAGAAAGGGCATCTCCTGAGTATGCTGCAGAGACTTTCTGGGTTCCAGAATTTTGCTTGGACACCTGGAATTCAAATTTCCACCACTGCTGAACCGGAATAAACAAAGGTACCCCAGGGCCGCCTTCTACTATTTCATTCTCTGAATGTGTCATTTGTAATGTCGAAATGTATTCTGCTAGAATACCACTGGACTTACAAGTTGCCAAGACATTGGAAACCATCTAGTGCAAACCCCTCAATCGAAGAGGAGGAAACTGAAGCTCAGTGAGTGGAAGGTTCTAAAGCCTAGGTTTCTTCATTCCCAGTGTAGTGGTACCCATTGCCTCTATGCCTTATTTCTTGGTGATGAAATATTTTTTATAAAAGCTGATTCAGGACTCTCTTGCTAAATTAACCTGTTAGCAGGCTCTTCCTTGTTACCAATGATTGTTTCTGATGTATCAGGCAATAATTGCAAAACATGTACTGAGAAATAATGGGCATTAATCTCAGGATTTTTGTGTAGTTCAGTGACAATGATAAGTAATATTTAGCGCTCGCCCTGTGCCAGACTCCGTTCCAAGTAATTTTCATGAACAAACTCATGTACTTCAGCAGTTTCCTAAAATACATTTTTTCATCATCCTCATTTTATAGAGAGTTAAGTTGAAAGTGATTTTTCAAATAGTATATTAAATAATATAAGCTAAACTAAGCTGCAGTAGTAAACAACCGCAGATCTCACTGACTTACAGCAGTAAAGCTTTATTTCCCTCCTGTTGTACGTGTGCATTATAAGTTTGTATATATACATATATATACTTACATATATATAATACATGTATAAGTGATGTCCTTTATATATTATATTCTATTTATATATTTATGCATTGTATGTTTATAGAAATTTATATGTACTATGTTATATATTACATATCATATCTTCATTTTAGATGTTTAGCCACTGTTTGTTTCCACATGGCCACCAAAGATACAAAATACTGAATCTAAATGTTCATCCATAATTTCATGCCTGAGTTCCAGTTTTGTATCCATAACTTCCTACTGAACATCCTCACTGGAATGTTCTATAGGCACCACAAGCTCAGCATATTAACATATCATGTATAATACTATATGTAAAATATCAAACTCTCTGTATCAATGTATCTATCGGTCCCAGCTTTTTATTTTAATGCAGACTATGGGCCCCCAGTTCTTATCTTCTCTAGCCTCAAATGACCCCAGTTTCCTCCTGATATAATCTAACTTTTCATCTCAGAACATCCCAGTTGCCATTTTTGAAGGTACTTTGATACTTTCTATCTTGAATAGAAAATGGGGTTTGTATAATATTACTCACCCCTCCCCTTTTATTTATAGTGCTGGCGCTATAACCCCCAAATAAGGATGCATTTAGAGTTAATTAGACAGTATGATTTTTTTCTACAATGAATTAAATGTGTTGGGCAATATTCATTGATACAGACCAAGTGTGATACTTAGAATACTCAGAAATGCTCAGAGATGAGGTAAAAATATATCCCAATCCTTTAATACATGCTTCAGAAATTATTACAGGTTAAAGAATACCTTACTCTTTTGATAAGTAAGATGGTTTTGCTTTCATACTTATTATTTATTTTAAACAACTGGTTTATATTCAAATATAGAATATATATAGTTTATTTCTTTTCAGTAAGTGTTTGACAAATTCTCTTTTAAAATTGGGTTTTAATTTCGGGGAAGCTATTGATGTAGACAAAATCAAGCCACTTTCAGAGATTATCTAAGATAGTTTGTATCTTTAGAATAATATTCCTTTACTTTATAGAAGCTCTGTGGGGGGAAGGACCACGTCTTTCTTGTTCATCACTGACCCCTCAGTGGTTAATATAATGTGTGGTACATAATGGGAACTAAATAAATATTTGCCGAGTTAAAAAATAAAAACAGTGGAGACCATAGGGCAGTGACCATACATTATGCTTCGTTTTTGTGCATAACAGTTGTTCATGCTCAAAATAGCACAAATTACTCTAAATGATCTAAAGGCATTGGTGGTAGAGTGGGAGAGAAGAGATTTAAGATCCATTTAAGAGGTACAGACTGGTGAAATTTAGTGAATGATTGGAAGGTGTGAAAGATTAGGGGCAAAGAAGACTCCAGGAGGGTCTGGTTTGCCTGACTGAGAGTGAGTGGTTAATGGACTGTTTGAAAACAGCCTATTCCTTATTTTTGCTAATAAAGTTTTATTGGAATTCAGCCACACATATTCATTTACATATTGACTATGACTCTTTTTACACCATAATGGCAGAGTCAGGGAGTTGTGACAAAGACCCGTTGGCCCACAAGGACAAAAAATTGACTATCTGACACTTCACAGAAAAATGGCAGGATCTTGCTCTACAGAATGTGGACTTCGTTGTTATTATTAGAGGGGTGGACATTGGGGCAAATAGCTTCTCTTTGTTAATATGCCGAATTTGTGGTGCCTGTAAAACATTCCAGTGAGGATGTTCAGCAGGAAGTTATAGATACAAGCCTGGGCCTCTGGCATGAAATTACGGCTGAACATATGGATTTACTGGTTTGTAGTCGAGTTGTGGCTTTGGCGACCACATTGAAACAATATGGTGCTTAAGCATCTAACATGAAGATACTGTTGGTGATGTACAGTACTGAGATCTAGCTTAGGAGGTGACTCAGCAGTATTTGATTCCATCTTGTGTAAGCGCCTGAAAAGAAGGACAGGGGTGAGTATGGTGCATTCTCTTCCTCTTCCAGAGTGCAGGGTAGGGGGCCCACTCAGCATGAGGCCCAGTCAGAGTCCTCCAGCCACCACCACCCATTTCCTTCAGAGTGGCCAGCGCCGCTGCACATCCTCACGGTAGGCCCCAGGCTGAAATCAGAAGCACCCCTTTCAGCTTTACACTGCCGTTTTGCCAGCCCAACCACAGAACATCTCATATTGGTTGGTTAAGAGGAGGAAAAACTAAACGTTGGTTATAGTTCTAAAATGATGCCAATCTTGGAGATGTGAAGCTCTGCTGTAGCCATCAGGGTTAAGCCTAACAAGGCAGCTCATGTACTTTCCAGGCTGTTTTCCAGCTGGTAAGTGAATGTTTCTGTACTGCATGTGGTACAAAGAGCTCAGCCTAGTGCAAGGACAGTTTGTTCCAACAGAGATTTTAGGCCAGTTCCAACATGCCCTTGAATCCTCTTACTTCCGGAATGATTCACTTCCATTTCCTCTTTTGCCAAGTAGGGGAAATAGCAGTCCCTCTTTCTCATCCTTGGTACATGTTGTAAGGATGAATATTTTGAAGGAGATAGAGAGTATGCAACCATGTGGATAGTGAGCTCCTGGAGGGAAGACCCTGCCGCTTCTGCAGTGGAGACTGGAAAAGTAGTAGACACTCAGGATATTGAATAAGTGGGTTTTCAAAGAATAATTTACTCCAAATGTTACTGTATAGACTATCTAATGTAGTGATCCATACCACAGACATTGGCTGTCTTAAAGAAGCAACATTATTGGCAACTGTGCTAAGATCTTCCTTCTTTCTTTTCTTTTTCCTTTGCCGCTGGAGATAATGAACTTCATGCATGCAGTTAGTTTGATTTTTTATTTTTTTGATGGATTTACCTTAATAGGTGGGAAACCCTGCTAATACCTCTGAACTTACTCCAGTACACATTCTTGAGTGGTATTTCTGGAAGTGTAGTTTCAGAGCTTAAGTGTTTGAATTTTTCCAGTTCCAGCAGAAGTCGTTATGCTAGATCATGCAAAGTGCATTGAAAAGTGAGTGGAACAAAAAAGGGGAAAGAAAAAGACACTCAAAACTATGATAAGATTTTCCCTCAGATCATGTTATTTATTTTTTAACCTCATTAGGAAATTCTCAAATTTTATTTTTAACCTTGAATTTCCATACTCCCTTTTTGAATTTCATGTGTATGCCAGCATGTGCCCATGTGCGTATGAAGGTTGGTATGCCCGAACGTGTGTGTGTGCCTGTGCCCCCCTGCCTGACTTGAGTAAATTTGTGGGTCTGTGTGTATGTGTGCGGATAAGTGTGGGTGTATTTTCCTTGTGGATATGCTGTTTTGATGGAAGGAAATCTTAGATCCCACAAGAGCCACATGCCTATCAGGAGGGATCTTTGTTACGTTTTTCAGCACATGCATTTGCAGAATTAAAGAGTGTAGGCACCAGGATAACCACAGAACCCTCCGTGAACTATTCTGGGTCTCCACAAAGACCTTTAATTTTGCTATTGTATTTAAAGACAATGCATGGCCTTGCAGAGTTGTGAATGCTTATCTGCTCAGTGGTCTTGGAAGACAGACTAACACCTAGCTGCGATTAACTCAAAGGTTGAACTGGCATCCGCTGAACCTTAGTTGAATAATACATTTCACTAGAGAGTTTTTGTTTGTCTGTTTGTTTTCCTCCTGGCTCACTCCTGGCCCAGATTCAAGATAAACTTTGCTGCCTTTCTGCCTGCTGTGCTTAATTTTCTGTGGTACCTAAAATGCTGGATTTGTAGCCTTTTTCGTTTGGCTGCGGTTTGGCTTCTCCTTTCCAATTCAACGTTCAAGTTTCCTCTGTGTGCAGGACTCAGAAATGTTTCACTTGAGAGTTTAAGTTTCATGATTTTAATTATTCACATCGTCTAAACTTGGCTTTGAAATCAACCATATCAGGCATGACAATTCACCCAAGAGTCTGAAATGGAATAAAGAAAGCAGAGATGAGGAGACATCTGTGCCAAACCACCCCTGTGAGGTGCCCATATGTTTATGGAGGGGGCTGGGGCGGAGGAGGGGACTTGGAAAGAGAGGAGAGCTGACATTTATGAAGCACCTACAATACGATAAGCACTGAATGTGAGACACACTATGCACTTTACCATCGCAAGAATCCCTTCGGAGGTAGGGATTTCCCAGATTATTTTTCAGCTCCTGCTTGCATTTCTGTGCATTTGTGCTCTAGGTTGGATGCTGTAGTTGCAATGGGTTGAATAAAAAATGTTACTCTGACACTCCAGGTTAAATAGAAGTGTGTCTGTCTGTCTCTCTCTTTTCTCTCTCTCTCTCTCTCCCTTCCTCTCTCCCTCCCTCTGTTATCCAGAATTTTTTTGTCTCTCTGGGTGTTTTCTGTATCCCATTAACAAATGCCACCCTGGTTTTGTGAACAGAAGCTAAAAGCTGCCAGCTCATTTGTTTTTTTTTTTTTTTTTTTTGGACACTGGTATTTTATTGTTCAACTGTTTCCTGCCCACTATGTGTGGGTTCTTTCTGTAATGAAGCAGCAGTCTAATATTAAGGCTTCTACAGCATCAGGTACAGAAAGTTCTGTAAACACATTGATTTGAAACCACGATACTTAGGAGTGAAGAAGCTCCTCCAGTCTCTTCATGACGAAGGCGTTTTCATTTTTGGAACTCTCCTTTAATAAAGTCACATGCTATGGAGACATCAAACATGGGATCTTTTGCATGGGAGGGTAGATGCATGTAAAAATTATCTGTTTTATTATAAAGGTGTAAAAATATCGAAAAGGGAAGACAATAGAAAATAAAACTCATGTATCACCTAATCAACCCAAAAGAACTCTATTAACATTTTCGTGTATTTCCTTTCCCTCCCTCGTTTTCCTCCCTCCCTCCCTCCCATCCTCCTTCCCTCCTTCCTTCCTCCCTCCCTGCCTCTTTCTTTTTCTTTCTTTCTTTCTTTCTCTCTCTCTCTTTTCTTCTTTCTTTTTTTACTTTTCTTCTTTTTTTTCTACGTGTTTTAAAAAACATAATGTAACCAGTGTCTTGGACAAAACCACTCTTGAGAAACAGTCATAAAGTAAAATTATTTCACCTCTTCCACTGTCTTTTTAAAATTAATTTGAATAATGAAACACTGGGGATCTCATGATTATGCATAAGTGATAAGAGAGCTGATGGTCTCTTTTTCAACAAACACAATTGCAATTCAGAGATTACAATTCCATGTCCCTTATGGTAATCAAAGTTTTGATTTAAAATTATCTTTTGCACTTCCCTAGTTAGGCTGGCTGCCACAGGAAAACCTAAAGAAGGCAAAGGGGGTGCAGTTGACTTCCACCTCAGTTTTTGCCCTTCACTCCCACTTATGTTCATTTCTGACCTTTCCAGCGTTGGAAGTCAGGGGAAGAGCCAGAATTTCTTAGTGACTGGCACTGTCCAAGGCGGGCTTCCCACAGGCAGATGTTGAAGTCATTGCTCCCACCAACCTTTAATGTGTTCTTTAAGACACTCTTGTCCCCATACCATGCTTCCCAAGCATCAAGTTCTCTTGATGCTGGTGACGTACTCTCCTTCTCCAACTCATGTTTACTCCTTTCTCAGCCCCTAGTAATCCAGCACTACCTTCAGCCTCTCTCTAGTGGGGACTGTCTACCCTCCAGGAGTCCTGCTGGGTACGACTCCAACCCCGTACTGGTTCTCTCACTCTCTCTTGATAGTTGCTCTATGAGAAACACATATTCTTTGCTCCTGCAGGAGTGCTTGCCATCCAACACAACCATCTCTTCTGCACTCCTACCACAAGCAGAGCTAGCCAAGCTGGCTCCCTCTATTGAGATCTTTCCACTGTGTGACTCCCAAAGTCAAGAAACATATATAAAATTTCTGGATGGTCCTGTTGAAACTCTTCTCAGTAGGTTTGAGATGATTTTCAGGGCACCCTCCCCACCAACACACACACACACTTAAATACTGTGGACGCACGTGGAGGGCACTCATCATAGCTGCAGTCCTCTTCAAAGAAATTTTCCCTCAATTACTCTTTCTTAACTTTCAAAACTGGATCTTTTCATATTCTAAAGGTGAATAAGGGATTAAAAGTAACATAGCCTTTTTAATAACCATTTTCTTTAGAAATTTGCATCTTGATCTTTCTTATAGCTCTCTTTGAAATGTGTTGTATCTCTCTTTGAAATGTTGTATCTGTTGAATCTTGGTAACAGTTGACACTCATGATTTAACCTTTTTACCAACTTTGATTATCCTTGTTTTCAAATAGCATTTATCTTCATAATGATCCTCTATCATTATTTATTTTTGCAAATATGATTTTTAATGGTGTTTTAGCACTAAAATTAGTTTCCTCTTGCCGCTGTTACAAATTTTAAACCACAAACTTCGTGGCTTAAAACAATGCAAATTTATTGTCTTGTAG
Source organism: Lagenorhynchus albirostris (assembly GCF_949774975.1). NCBI lineage: Eukaryota > Metazoa > Chordata > Mammalia > Artiodactyla > Delphinidae > Lagenorhynchus > Lagenorhynchus albirostris. The sequence goes on from NC_083101.1 coordinate 25,273,194, forward strand.
TTCTGGAGGTCAGAAGTCCTAAATCACTCTCAGTGGCCTAAAATCAAAGCATTGGCAGGGCTGTGGCTTCTTCTGAAAGCTTTAGAGGACAATATGTTTATTTGCCTGTTTCCGCTGCCTACATTCCTTGGCTTGTGGCCCTACATTACTCCAACATATGTTTCCATCATCATATTGCTTCCTGTCTCTCTGCTTCTGTTGTCAAATTGCCTTCTCTGACTCTGAGCCTTTTGCCTCCATCTTATAAGGACCCTTGTGATGACACTGTACCCATCCAGATAATCCAGGATAATCTCTCCATCTTGAGATTCTTAAACATCTTCAAATTCCTCTTTGCTTTGGAAGGTAACATATTCACAAGTTCTGAAGACTAGGACCTGGATGTTTTATGTGGGCAGCAGGGGCATTATTTACCCACGTTTTGGATGTTTCACAATTTAACTAATTTTATTTTCAATTCTTCATTTAAAATATCATAAACAGTGTTGCAATGAGTTTCCTTATAAATGAAAACATTTTTATGAGTTTCTCTGATGGTTTCCTCAGTGTAAATTCCTAGAAGTGGAGTTATTGGGTAAGAACATTTTGAGGACTTTTGATTCATCTTGCCAAATTCCCTTCCAGAAAGATTTTGTAAATTTTTGACTCCACAAGCTAGAAGGAGTCTACCCTCACCAGCACTAAGTGTTCTTTCTCATTTTTTTGTCAATTTGATAGCTAAAAATGGTATCTCCTGTATGTTTGTTTATTACTAGCAAGCTGTACATTTATCATATATTTATTGACCAAATGCACTTCTTCCTCTGTGAAATGTGTTCATTGCCTTTGGCCACTTTGATACAGGGTCATGTTGAGAACTGAGAACTTTATAGACAGATGTGTCTTTTTTTTTTGGTTTAGCTGTGTGACCTTGTGCAAATAATATTAACCGTACTTTGCCTTAATGTATTAACTTTGTGCACATGAATAATAACCCTATCTCTACCCTATGAGGTTTAGATGAAATGATGGATGCAGAGCAACCAAATGAGCATTTGCTTGGTAAGAGTGGGCTGTTGTGTTATTACTATTACGATTATACTAATGGGAGTTAGAGAAAAAGGATTTGTAAAATGTGTTTTGATATATTTCTTAAAAATGTTAAACCCTTGTTTATATTTGTTGAAAATCATTTTCCAATTCCTTATTTCTCTTCTACTTTTTCATATAGTTTGTGTAAAAATGTCTAATATTTTGTGATCAATGTGTTATCATTTGTGATTTCTTTCATTTATTTTATATTTAAAAGTTATGCCCTATTTTCAAGGTAATTTAAATATTTACTATTATTTTTATTTTTTAATCATTGTTTCCACATAGATCTATAAAACATATGGAATTTGAACTGTTGGCTCTGTGAAATGAGGATCAGGGAAAGTTATTTTCTCCCCATATTTTTAGCCATGTTCTCTAATATCTTTTGGTGAATATTATTGAATTTTGCTGCTTCCATTGTAATATAGTAAGTTCTATAGTATTTTCTGATTGTCCTAGAACTTTCTGTTATTTTCTACTGATACAGCTGTCTAGTCTTAGTTATATGTGTGTTCCAGTTTTAACGATGGTAGTAGTATATATGTTTTGGTAGGCAAACTCTCTCTCATTTCTCTTGTTTTAAACTTGTTCTTGGTTACTTTATTTCTCTAGTCATTCTCTTATGAATGACTTTGCAACCATTTCCCTAATGTAAAAACCCCACTATGATCATGATAATCTCATATATTGATTTAGGAAGATCTGGCATCATTGTTCTTTCATCTCATCTGGGAACTTAAAATATCTCTTGACTTTTTAAAATTTTCTTTTGAGTCTCTATAAAGCTCTGAAGTTTCATTTCCATAGATCACACAATTTTCTTAAAGTTACCTAGGAGTATATTTTAACATAAGCATAATCAATCTTTTCCACTATGTTTTTTAAATGGGTGTTTCCGCTGTACAGAAAAGTTACTGAGTTTATTCTTAATCTTAATTACTAATTTACTGGCTAATTTACTGAGCTCTCTTATTAGGCCTAATAGTTTTTTCCTGGCTTTTTTCCTTTAGTTTGACACTATATAGCCAATCATTTAAAAATAATAATTTTATATCCTTTCTTCCAGGATTCTTGCTTTATTTTTCTGATTCTTGCTTTATGGTATTGGCTAAGATGTCCAGAAAAATAATAAGTATTAATGTCATTGATGGTATCCTTGTCTTTTTTTATATATTAATTGTAGTGCTTCTGGTATTTCTCCATGAAGTTAGGGCGAAGTAGATTGTCTCCTCATGGAAGTACTCAAAGATTGTTCTAATTACATCCTCTGAATATCTTCATTAGAATTAGAAGAAAAAATGCATGTCAATAGCCCAGAAATATAACAGACAACTTTTATGCCATTTGCAACGGCATCTTAGTACAATGAAAAGAACATGTGCTTTGGAGTCGGGGCACTTGGGATTGATGCTTGTTCCAACGCTTACTGGGTAGACAATTTGCATGAACACCTACAGTTTTGATTTCTTTCACTTTACAATGTAAGTGATAGTATTCCTTTATAAGAGTGTATTGGAGATTCAAAAAGATATCGGAAAAATAGGACAGTGCCGGGTAGACGGTAGGTGCTGGACACGGAAAACTGCATTGTTTTGTTCTGCAAAACATGGATTGGAAACCTGCAGAGTGAATTTTAAAAAGAAAGACTCGACCTTGCTGGTGACTTATATGGACTTAAACTTCTTCCCCTACTTATATGCAAACTAAATGGTTAGTACGGTCTCTTCTAGTTGGGAAAATTCTGAAAATTCTATGACTCTCTAATCATTTCCACAGAGCACCCATTTCTCAGATTCTGTTACAAAGTGGATGTCAAGGCAGTCCTTGCCCCAGTAGGAGTGCTGCAGAAGGAAGAGGAAAAGCCACTAGAAGCCTGCGTAGCAGCTGTATTTTCCTCCCTGGCCCCTCCTCCGGGAGCAGAGCTGTGTGTTGCTGCAGTTGTACTGTACTGTTCTACCGCATGGATTCATAGTTAACATTTTTCTTCCAGGCACATTTAAAACATTTGGCTCACATTCTACTTGAGCTGTTTTATAAGGGCAATAACCGAGGCCAGGGTGTGCTCTTGTCAGCAAGCAGAGCACGCAGCAGAAGCTGCCAAAGAGTTTCCTGCTTGGGGGCCACCCATCCTTGGCTGCAGGACGCACGGCTGGAGCTCATGGCAACTTGCACACAGAGAGAGCTGGAACTTTCTGTTCTCAGGGCTCGTGCTTTGGATTCCATCCTTCGGTTGTGCTGCACTGATCAGTGGAGGCTGTTGTGTTTGCGCTTGTTTGGGACTAGCTCAGAACACGTGTCACAGCACTGGTTCAAGGCCTAGCTCTAGGGCTTGGAGCTGGGAAAATGCTCTTTAAAGACAAGCAAGAGTTAGCTAGCCGACGCAGAGTTCCCACGAGTCAGCTGCAGGGGAGACAGGCATTCCCTTCATCTCACTCTCCTTGAATTCACTTCTGAAATGGGCAGGCAACACAGATGCCAAGTGGAGGGCTCCAATGCTGCCCCCCCCACCCTCTTTGAAGTCCACCTTGGCATGAGCTGATCTCTTTCCATGTGTTATTTATTGCCAAGGACTGTGACAGGGAGAATCTGCAGTAGATCGCTGAAGCTGTTTTTTCAGGATTTCCTTTGATTGGAAGCTGTTGGCTGTGCCTTCTGCAGCTGGCTCTGTCACAGAGCAGAGAGCTCAGTGTGTCCCCCAAGTGACAGCTGCCTTGTCAGCACAAAGGAGGTTCTGGCTGTGAAAGTGCCCTGACACTCTAAAGGACTACAGGAGGGACAGGATATTGTTACTGCTTCACTCACCGGTAGGGCGGCAGTGCGATACTGTGAGTGGAAAGAACAAGGGCTCACGCCCAAGAGATGCAAATTGAAATGTCAGCTTTTTCATTGACTCTCAGTGTCATCTTGACCTCAGTCTTCTCATCTGTAAAATGGCAATGAAAAGATTGACCCCAGAAAACGTTTAGCCAAGGATTAATAAGATAGCCATGTAGAGGGTTTAGCTCCTTTCTTCTGAATTCCAAAGTTAGTTCAGAAATTTTTTTTTTTTTTTTTGCGGTACGCGGACCTCTCACTGTTGTGGCCTCTCCCGTTGCGGAGCAACAGGCTCCAGACGCGCAGGCTCAGCGGCCATGGCTCACGGGCACAGCCGCTCCGCGGCATGTGGGATCTTCCTGGACCGGGGCACGAACCCGTGTCCCCTGCATCGGCAGGCAGACTCCCAACCACTGCACCACCAGGGAAGCCGAGTTCAGAAAATTTAAAGCCATCTGGATGACTCTTTATACTCTCTCTTTATCTTCTTCATTTATTCATTATTCAGTCAGCATTCAATAAAAAAGTTGGACCACTTAAGTGCCTTTAAAATTTTAGGTAGTGTACTACATACTAGGAATAAAAAAATACATGTTCAAGACATGGCTCCATCCTTGGCTATCTCAAAGATAAATAATGAAGTGACAATAAAAGTGTAAAGGATGTTATGGTGGTGGAACGTTCAGGAAGTAAAGGGTACACTCAGACAGGATATTTATACAAATTCATGGAGTGACAGAGGTTTTACAGAAGAAGGGACATTTAACCAAGGGATGATGTCTGTATATAGAGGACAACATCAAATATTTCAGAACTTAGAGACAGGGACCCTTTGAAATATGATTGAGAGTGATTTGCCCTTAAAGATGGACAGCCCATGGGCTGCTATGGAAAGGGTGAAAATGTCAGGTCTTGTCAAAGAATGCAGCTTGTGATAGTCTGTAATTAAATTCAACCAGGTCTTACTCAACAGAACTGCCTTTGTCAGTTGGGAGCAAGGATAGACTGAGCCAATTGTGGACTGTCTAGAAGCTAGAATTGGTATTCAATCGTGGAAGGATAGATTTCTGTCTCCTTATACTTCTATATGAACTAGTTCTATTTCTCCTTAACTATTTTGTTATTGCTTTCACCTAATCTTCAGGTTGAGCAAAGGATTCCAGGCTGAATTAAGACTTCGTAAACCATTGCACTGTACCATATTACCTGGGAAGAAATTTTTTGGAAAATGAGTTTCATTGCTGGTAACAGGGAGTGCATTGTGAGTTACAGAATTTCCTTTTCTTCTTCTGTGCCTTCCCCTTCATCATCTGAGGGTACCTGTTCTCCCAGGAGACCATGAGCTCCTCGAGGTCATCATTTTAGCCCGAGTACTTAGTGGAATACTCGGCAGACAGTTGCTATTCATGTACTACTCAACACTGCCATCCCAATGATCACTTTAGTGTACATACTCGATTATACTACCTTCCCAGTGCTACTTAATATTCTTCAGTGAAAGCTTATTAAGGGTCTGGCACTGGGTGTGGGGATGAGGAAGGAATATTAAACACAGCATGAGAATAAGAAGGAACAGCTCCTTTCCTTATGATGCAAGTTGCAGTTTAATCCCAAAGGAATTGACCAGACTGCCAAGGTGTGGAAGGAGTATGCCAGGAGGAGGAATAGAGACAAATGATGGACAACAGTTCTAAGCAGATAATAGGCTTGGTCTTCTTTAGGTTTTGCTCTCCTACTCCCAGGATTTACATCTTTTCATCATAGGTCTCCTGAAAACAATCTGAGGAGATAAATTTGCTTGGATAATAATCCTTCTTTGTAGTAAAAAATCTTTTTAACGGACTCTACTGGGGCCAGAACAATAGCAGAATATCCACTTCGATAATACTTTTTTACTAAGGAAGACTCTTGGGAACCCAGAATGGCACAGAATGACCAAACCAGATTTATAAGTGAAATTGCTGCAGTCACATTTATGCATAGGGAAACACATTCAAAGTAAGGAAGTGAGGTGACCAAATTCTCACAGAGGTTAGTGCCTGGGATCAGGGCCCATATTCTTAGACTCCTTGTCCAATGCCTTTTGTACTAAGATCATGTGTGAAATGACATCTTTTGTCTAATTCAAGCTTGAGAGGACATGTTGAGGCTAATTTAATATTTAATTAGGGAAGGAAAATAGCATTTATTAAATTCCTACTATATGTCAACCATGGTAACCAATATTTCACATGCATTTTCACTGATCATCACAATAATGTAATAGATACAATTTATCCAGTTTACAAATAAGGTACTTGAGACTTGCAGAGACTGTCTGAGGCTTTATACCTTCAAGGTCATTAAGAATCAATTCATTCCATGCTTTCACCTTGAATCAGTGTCTCGTAGTTGTCCCCTTAGTGATAAGACAGAGGCTAGTGGGAACCCTCTTCATGTTACTGCCAATCCACTTTAGGGCATCCCCTGAAATAACCCCTGGCTCTCCACTGTTTACAAATTGTATGTGATATCAAGCATAGCAATTGGCATTTAATCCTCTGGCTAATAGAATCCTGACATTATATTGGGGAAAATATAATTAAATCTCTTTTTGGGTAGATATTCATCTTGATATATAATTTCTCTGGATTTAACTCACAAGTATAGCATCCATGTATATTAATGTATATTATTGGGTTGGCCAAAATGTTCATTTTTCCATAAGATGTTCGTTTCCGTAACATCTTACAGAAAAATCGGAACAAAGTTTTTGGCTAACTCAATAGTTGAATCAACCTGTTCAAAAAGACTACTCCTTTTATAACTTATAATTGATACAATTTTTTTTTTACCAGTCTTATTACTTCACTGATCAATGTAATGAGAAAACTATCTATAAATTTATAGCGTGTGAGTGTGTGTGTTGTCTAATCAATATTATTCATCAAATTAAACTCTTAGTCTTGGAAACCAGCATGTATACCACAAGAAGTGATTTTGGAAATCAATTTTTTGCATGATCACTGTTTGTCAGTAGTGGATTTGTTCACATGAATGCCATGTCTTATAAATAAGAAAGCTAGTCAGAGCTGGATGAATATGGAGGAAATATGATAGCCTGACTGTTTCCAGTATCTGTGGGTATGAGGCACTGGAAGGTGAGAGAGTAAATATGTACAGGACCATACATATTTTACGAAAAAAAAGTAGCCAGTCAAATAAAAGGAAAAATTTCTTCTCTGCTAGGTGGCCAAGGTGAGGTCAGTATCGATATTGGCATTGGTACTGCCAAGTCCATGTTTTGCATAACGATAATTTAATCAAGATGTGTTGGTGACAAAAGGCTTATCAAACACAGAATGTTTTATTACACAGGTTGGTTTGTTTGACAAAAGTGACACCCATCTTCTTTCATAAAGCTACTGCAAACTTCATATCCGGCCTTGCAAAATTTTATGTTGACAGCAAAGACTGTGAGGTATAAATTTATCAAATATTCGATATGCTTCTCATCATTAAAAAAAACAAGTATTTCTTTTCTCAGGAAACAAGGATGTTTATTTTTACCCCACAGAAGCAAAATGTATAATAAGAATTAGATGTATAACCTGGGAGTTCTAACATACACTTATTGAATCTGACAATATTTTATATACTAAGAGAAGTACAGATATTGCTGTCCTATTTTTACTGTTTGGTGAAACTAAGATATAATGAATTTGAAATACATATCAACCTTTTCTATTACTTTAGGCAACTGTAATAGGCAACCGTCTCATAAAGCCATCCAACATTAAGCTTGGAGTTCTAAGAGACAACCTGAGTAGAACATTTTATGTGTGAATTTATCCTTTCATTATTAATTTGGCATATTTATTCATTCAATTTCTGCCAAACTTCCAACAGGAGTTTTGCCATCCAAAAGCCTTTGAAAAAGAGGGAAATTTAAAAAATTTTAACAAAATTCTATTCATAGGCAATTTCTATAGGTGAGGACCACATTGAGCTGAATCTGTTGTTAAAGACAAAAAAAAAAAAAAAAAAAGGACCCAGAATGTAACCATACTATCACTCTCAGAATAAGAAGTATACCTCTTCATAGGTTGTGACAAAATTTTCCCAAGCAGTAAACTAAAAGAGAAATTCATCCACTGTTTCATGGACACACACACAGGACACAGATAACAGTCATTATTGTCAACAGAACCATCAAACCAACTGTGATAGAATGAGAAGAGCAATGAAATTTCTTCATGTATTATTCATAGAACTTTAAAGGGTAGTGACTGGCTACAGGAAGGTGGAAGTCATTTGTAGTTCATTCCCAGGCCTTATATATGGTGAAATACTCTGATGAAAAAAGATTACACTTCCTAAATGAATTTCCCTTCAGTGAAGATTGGCTCCTTGTGGGAGAAGTTTCCAAACATATTTAAGTGTGACTGATGAAGTGTGCAGTTCATTCCCAGCCATATTCTCTCAAATGCACTGTGTACACCCCCAGCAACCTGATTTACTGAACTCCTACTCATGCTGAAGGTCTGTTTTAGCAGAGCCATCACTACTTCCTTAGAGATTCTACCCACTTGTTGAAATTTTAAATCTGGGCCATACCAGTCAACTCCATTTCTTCCTCTAAACTGCACGCCTTCAAGTGTTTGGAGATGACTGTTTTGAGAGGTAGCTCCAGATTTCTGTGTAGAGGGAGTTGAGGGGTGGTGTTCTGACTGCTTAAGGAGCTGGAGGACCTGTAACACTACCTTTTTTTTTTTCCTTTTTTTTTAACACTACCTTTTTGCAGCAAGCATGCTGTTCTGATGTCCTCTGTGCATTTATTTGTGTTGCTTTGGAGAAAGAGGTGTTATGGAGATTATGGGATTGATCCTTAATTATTCCCACCCCCAGCCATTCTGTAATGCTCTTACTGTAAACAAGAAGGTTTGTAAACATGCAGGCAGTGCTCACTGGTCTGTGGGCCCACTGGTATCTGAGCAAACAAATTAGGATAACTCTACCCCCAGCTCCCATCACTCAGCTACCTGAAGGGAATATCAAGAAGGGCACCTCTACCTGAAGCCATATGTGAAGACAACATCCCTCTAAGCCCGTGTTGTATCCTAGGAAGATAAGTGGCTCAAGGATTCGAGGGCCCCAGGTTAAAAACCAGCTATTAAAGATTGATTAGGCAAAAGGAATGGATGGGCTGACAAACAAGGTCCTTATGCTCACATGTGCCTCTCGAAGGTATCTTCCGTGGTTAGGCCACTTCACAAAGCCCAGGTTTGTGTATAGTATAGCCTCTTTGTATTGTTAGGGATAGAGGAATGAGCTAATTTGATCTCTGGCATGTTGGTTATGGAGCACCTGTGTCTTCCTGAGCCTGCTGTTCATTTCAAGATTTATCAAATAAGCTGTTTGAATCTCTGAGATGGGTGGCATCATTCCAGTTAGATTCTTTCTGATCTCCAAATATCTTCCCTGATAGAAATTGCCAAAATCCACAATCATAATGTTGACAATAACAATGACAATAGCAACCTTTTAGGTTTATCATACTTGGCAGTGTATAAGGAACCTTGACATTTGTTCCTCATAGCATCCTGGAAAGGGTGATGTTAAAAGCCCTATTTTACAGCAAACAAAACTGTGGTTCAAATAAGTGATATGATTTGCTTTCAGTCGTACAGCTACTAAGTTGCTGTAGCTTTGAGCAAGCTTTGAATCCCTCACTTAAAGAGGGGTCCTTTAAGGTGGGTAAAGTTCAAAAGTAGTATTTGGTGACCGTACTTGAGATTGGGACTTTCTCTGTGGAGGAGCAAAGGGGTTAAAGTCTGAGGCCAGAAAGAGGAGGTGAGGCAAGAAGAGGCAGAGAGAAGCTGCTGCTCTGGGAAGAGATCCAGCCATCTGTCTTGGCTCACTCTCGACTTTCTCATTCTCTCTTTTACTGCTCACTCCTCTCAGACCTTCTTTAACAAAATTAAGTAAAGTTAGAAGCTCTTGTCCTGCCTTCAGAAGGTCTGGGCAGGTAGACCTAGATCAGCTCTGCTCCAGGCTTTGGGGAAAGCTCTTTGCACTTGCACTGACCTGCTTTCTCTTCCAGGACTGGCTTTTCCTCTGCAGAAGATTGCTCAGATTCAGGGAGCTAAGGTACTGGTTTAGGCAGTGATATGCTGGTAAAAGTTTAACAACAACGAAAGGGAAAAAGATAAGAGAAAAGAAAAGAAAAAGAACTCCTGATTTGTAGCATTTGCCAGATTCTGTTGTGTGACCCTCACCGTGGCCCATATCAAGCAACCAACTTCACATAAGTTGACTCACAAAATTCCTGAAAATTTAGCTACCTGCTCTCACAAGTCAGTACAAGCTTCTCTGGGACAACACTGGTTAGAAAAATGGCCAGAGGAGAACAGGAAACCAGCTTTATCTCTAGCCAAGCCTAAGACATTTTCCACACCACTCAACTTAGTTCATCAGGGGACTATGTAGATATTTAGAACCAAGCTGCACAGTTACAAAGACTGTGTGTGGATTGGACTTTTTCCTTGGTACATTTATTTCCCTTAGAAATTGCAAGGGTGACAGTTCAAAATAGAATGTCCAGAATCCTCTAATATTCTTAATTTCTCTGTCTCTCAACAAACACATGTGTGTATGTGTGTGTGTATTGTATACACATATGCTCACAAATATACAAACTCCCCACTATATTAACAAAACTTATAAGCTCCTAAGTAGTGCAAATGTTAAGATATTGGACAAATATTTCAAGTATATGAAATAGACATATATTTGATTCCCAGCTCTTTTATTTAGACAAGTTGCTTAAACTCCGTCAGTTTCCTTATCTGTAAATTAGGGATATTAGTAAGTACCTGATAGTGTTGGTCTAGAGATTAAATAAGATACTAGTGGTTTAAAGTTTGTTAACATCCAGTAAATAGTAGCAGCAATTTTTATTCTCCCCATACCGACCTTGATAAATTCTCAGCTGTTGTCAATATCTTTCCTCCCTGTCCCCGATGGACAGGAACGAGCTGCAAAGTGCACGATGGCAGAGTGACATTTATGTGGTTCCTGTTTAAACTGAGTGATAGGGGTGTTGATAATCTTGTGCATTTTTTATTTAAATAATTTTACCACATGTTCAAATAATATACTTGTCACCCCTTACAGGCCTGGGAACAGATCTTATCTGCTTTGCCACAAAATGGTACCTGCCTGAGTAAACACAAATACAGAATGAAGAGGCGAAATCTTTGCTCAACATTTGTAACCTAATTCGTTAAAGCAAACAGACAATATGGCCACCAGGCTTAGCCTTCCAGAGCAATTTTAATCACAAAAGCAATGATTTATAAGCCTCTAAGATGCAAATAAAACATTGTTAAATTGTCCCAAGGGGTATCTTAATTAAATCCTTAAAGAAAGAGCAGGGGTGTCAGTTAATATGAATATGTATTCAGAAATTAAAGTAGTCTCTGAGAACCAAGGATAGACGTTAATGTCTTACCGTTCTCTATAACTTGATACATTTATTTTAAAAAAATTAGTTTTCATTTTTATCAATGAGATTCACATGCATAGCTTGAAGAATCAAATAATTCTACTTGCAAGTAGGTACACTCATTCTTTTAGCTTATTCTTTTCATATTTGCCTCTATATCCTCTAAATAACATGCTTAGAATCCTACTTCTTAATTTTTATTTTAGTTTAAGACTTGTAAATTAACTTCCAATTATGGAAAATGAGGATTTCGATCTCTTTCACCCTCCGGTTCCACTTAACCCAGGCACAGTTTGGCTCCCTTTTTAGCCCGAGATAACTATACTCTTAACTGTGGTTTGATCAATTTTCAGTATTTACATTTAAATGGCTATATAAATGTTATTCAGAGTTGATCCATGTTGTAAGATGTTACGGAAAAACTCGAACGAACTTTTTGGCCAATCCTATATATTTCATTTCTTGCACAATCTTTTGGTCTTCCAAAAGAAAAATCTTTTGGCCTAGTTTTCTGCATACGTGTCACTAATTTATCCCCAAATTCTTCTCAAGTTATGACAAATCTCTTAACACATCCAAATACGTTAGGTAATACTGATTTCATCTTGAAGAAATACTCCAGAGTCCTCTGAAGAAGTTCTCTTATGTAGACAGGTTGGTCTCTAGACCTCTTGCATGATTGCCTTTATTTTGGTGACTCCCCTTTCCCTATCTCCCGTGTTGGATCCACTGTGCTTAGAAAAGTCTGTTACCTTTTCGATTCTCAATTCTTCATATGAAGACCTTTTTTTTCCCTTTCTGAAAGACTTTGAAGATTCTCTTTGCTCCCAGCGACCTAAGATTTTGTGATGATGTGGTTTTATTTAAAAAAATTTTTATTGAAGTATAGTTGATTTACAATATTGTGCCAATCTATTCTGTACAGCAAAGTGACTCAGTTATACACATATATAACTCAGTTATACATATATATATATGTGTGTGTGTGTGTAATTATACACATATATACATTCTTTTTTTATATTCTTTTCCATAATGGTTTATCACAGGATATTGAATATAGTTCCCTGTGCTGTACATTAGGACCTTGTTTTTTTATCCATTCTAAATGTAATAGTTTGCATCTACCAACCCCAAACTCCCAGTCGATCCCTCTCCCTCCCCCCTCCCCTGTGGCAACCACAAGTCTGTTCTCTATGTCTATGAGTCTGTTTCTGTTTTGTAGATAGGTTCATTCGTGCTATGTTCTAGATTCTGCATATAAGTGATATCATGTGGTATTTGTCTTTCTCTTTCTGACTTACTTCACTTACTATGATAATCTTTAGTTGCATCTATGTTGCTGCAAATGGCATTATTTCATTCTTTTTTTATGGCTAAGTAGTATTCCATTGTATATTAGTACCACATCCTCTTTATCCATTCATCTGTCAATGGACATTTAGGTTGTTTCCATGTTTTGGCTATAGTGAACAGTGCTGCTATGAACATAGGGGTGTATGTATGTGATGATGTGTTTTAATATAGGTATATTTTTAGCTATTGTGCTGGACTCACTCAACCTGAAAACTTCATCCTCCAATTCTGAAATTTTTTCTTGATTCGTTTCTTTAATGATGTCTAACCTTCTGTTTTATATCTTGTTTTTTATTGAGTTACATTTTTTTTTCAGATGTTATACCTTCTGGAATGATTCATCTATTTTCCTCTTCTGTTGGCCATCTCTTTTGTTTATTTTTCTTTCTGGATAATTTCCTCAGATTTACCTTTAATCCCTCTCATTTAATTTTTTGTTATTGTTACCTACAATCCCATTTAAAAATTTTTCCTGTGTGTTTTGTGTTCTCATTTCTTATATACTGTTCTTATTCCACTGATGCAAATTCTTCTTTCATCTCTTGGAAAAAATTGCTGATAGTTTTCTGAAATTTTCATGTCCCTGCTTGGGCTGTATTTCTTGTTTGTTTATTAATTTGGTTTTTGTATTTCATGTTAGGTGCTTTCCCCAAATAGCTCATATTTAAGTATGGGACACCAAAAAGCTCTGTGTTTATGGAAGGATGTTCCACGAACTTCAGTATATGGTTTTCTGGTTGGGCCATCTCATATCCCAGTGTTAGTATTTACAGGTTTCTTTCTCTCAAAATGATCAGATTCCCCAGAAAAGTTCCCTCCAGCCTCCTTCCTGGAAGGTATAAGTCTAATTCTTGCATCCTGGAGGCTGTGTAAGGGGAAGTCTGAATAACAACATGTGGTATGTATGCATTTATTCAATAACCCCTTTCCAGTATGGCATCCACTTTTCAACTCTGTTCACTGTAATCTTGAGATGTGCTGTTTTACCCTCATAAAAGAAAAAAGGCTCCAATATTCTGCCAGGATGTGATAGTAACAGTTACTTAATGCCTGGTGAAAAGTAGGGTATCTCACTGATTTTCAAATATAATACTTTCAAACAATCCTCCTGTACTGAACCCTCTTTACAGAAGACCTAATGCTGCCAAGCCTGGG